>NC_079158.1:130722202-131349004 GCF_947563725.1 Argiope bruennichi | reverse complement strand
AAATTCTCCTTGACTTGGTTACATAACTGGCTTATTTAGTTACATGTTAGGTTTTAATGTCTGATAATTTGGCGGAAACATAGAGAGGAAGTTATATTTACACAATTTAAAGAAAGCTAGTTGCTTTTAGCTTCCCACTTGTTTGCTTATATTATTGACTTTGCAGTTTGTAATAAAATGTATTTTTTTAAAAATTTATCTCGTTTATTTGATACGAACTGAAAAACATGAATTCATTTGAATCAATTTACTGCAAATTAAAAAGTTTTTATATTATGAAACAAAAACTGTAACGGAAAATCCTGCTACGGAGTTAATGATTGGCAAAAGTACGCGATTTGAGGCATGCATTTAAATTCCAGTGTAGCATTTAAAAACGTTGACTATCAAATTGAATGAAACAATATTATTCAGATAAAAATTAAATCTATTTAATGAAATCAATTTGATTTCCGTCATTTTTTGAATCTGAAAATGGTCCAAATATAATTTTTATAAGGTAATTATTTTGGAGGATTTGAACATCCATTTTCATTGGCAAGTCAGCGATAACCCATTTGATGACAGTCTATTTTTTCACTCGGTTAAACTTTCTATTTGAAGTTATTTCTTATCTTTCTTTCCTCTAACAAAACGGATTATTTTGGCACCACAGAGAATCCGTTCCAAAGCATTTGATAGTGTTTGACAGCTCCACCAATTAACTAAGCGAAGTACTCAGTTTAATGCAGCTGTAAATATATTCAATGAAGAAGTCTAAAATTCGTATATTTTGTTTACATTACACTGTTGCCAATAAGTACGAAGGCGATTTCTGGGCTTCTACAGGTATGTAGGTTTTGGCACTTGCTCCTCAGAGTTCATTATGGGTTAACTTGGCTGTAGACTCTGGATGAGTATCTCCAGTAAAGTACCGTAGGATTTTTAAAAGAGCCAGATTAGAAATTTATTTTATTTATGATGAATACTATTTCTAGTACATATATATCCGTTATGTGATCTGGAAATATCGTTTTATCGTAACAATTCTACGTTCAATTCTAATTAATTGCACTTCAATAATTTTTGGATTATATATACTACTTGTGTATTATTTTTATTATTGAAGTAGAACAAATCTATTTTCACAGTGATCCAAGGGGAATAATAAAGAAACTCATTTCAAGCTCCAGTACCTTATCAGTTTGAAATTAGCTCATACTGGACATTTTCTTTCTGTTATCTCCATGGACATCTAAGTCTAAGGCCAGAACACACATGTTTAGGTTTTAACGATAAGAATTTAACAAGAAGGCTTTCATTTAATTAATTAATGAATGAATTTCTGTATATTTTACGATATATATATAATTTAAAATCTTTTAATTTGTATGTATATGTGCTTAAGCACTGCAGTCTCCTGTCACACATTTCAATCAAACAGAGATTGTCTTCATTTCCATTTCTCAAATTATTTTCCATCTGATTTTTTTAATTGCACCCTGATCTACTATATCATAAAAAATAAGTGAACACAGATTATATGTTCACACAAATTCATATTACAAATTTTATCTCTCATATTATTTATATTACAAATTTTATCTCTCAATTTGCATTATATTTCTAAGTTTATTACTACAAATTATATTTCTAAGTTGAAAAATTATGTAAACGGTCTCATCATAATATAATTTCTTATATAATTGTAAATTCTGTTAATAGTTATTTTTGTTTCGTTTTCCTACTGTAAATTTTTTGTTAATTAAATAAAATTCCCGTAACATGCCTACCAAACCGTTCAGCGACCAGAATGGTCACGGATATGGGGGTATGAGACGGCGTTCTGTTCTGTATATGTGCTTGAACTTTATATAATTCCACATCCTTTGACAAATTCAGGCAAAATTTGATACAACTTTTTTTTTTTTTAGCTTTTAGAAATATTTACCGAGCCATTAAAATATTGATATGATTCTCTGAAAGAGGTGAAATGGGAGTTCAAAAATTTTACATTTTTTCACCATTACTTTTGAACAAATCCTTGTACAAGGGTTATTTTTACGCCATCTTGGAATTTAAAAATTCCCTTTTTATCTGCATAGATTTCATTTCTATTCAGCTGTTTTTCTAATCTTAATCCATATTTTAAATTAATAAACAATATTTTTTCACGTTGAAATATCAAATCTACTTTACAGTTTAATTATATTTATGAGTGGCACGCTTTTGCCAATGTTGACGCTACTTTCTTTTGACATTATTATTTTTGCTATACAGCATTTTAAGTTGAACTTAGGTACTTAGTAATTTTTAATAGGTGCTTTAAAAACTGTCTTTTAAAGTTGTTGCAATAATTTTGTCTCACGTTTTAGTACGAGGGGTGATCCAAAAAAAATTTACAAAGCAAAGGAAAAATGCTTTATCAACAATAGACACAGGATAAAAATGGTAATTAAGATACATATGTTTTGGTCACTTCTCTACATGATCACCAAATCTGTTGAGGCATTTATCACTCCGCTGGAACAATTTGTTTAATCTGTCTTGGTAATATTCAGGTCCCTTGCTATTGAGCCAGTTCTCGGCATCTTTTTGAACATCACTGTCTGATATGAACCTTGTTTCGGATAAATGTTTCTTCAATGCTGGGAAAAGGAAATAGTCACTGGGATCAAAATCGGGGCTGTATGGGAGGAGGTGGCTCCAGACCTCTCACCTAAACGCTTCCAGCAATCTCTCTGCCCACTTCAAAAGAATGACACCATTTCGCCACCTGTTGTCTATTCATTGCTTCGCCCCCGTACACTTCAACGATTTGTCTGTGAATGTCCGATGTGTACACATTCTTGGCCCATAGAAATCGTATCACGGCTCGCACCTCTGTTCGAGACCACTTCTCTAAACGTCTTGAAATTACTGTCGCTGTTTCAGGTCTCAGTACTAGCGCTATCTGCTGGAAGACAACTAGGGTCATCTGTCTTCACTCTGGGTAAAAATATTCCCATCCACAATTTCTACTTTCCAAATGCTGCTGCTTGTACACTTTTTTTTGGATCACCCCTCCTAATTTCAAAATTTTCATATGCCCAATTAGCATACCATGTTTTTGCTTGAACTTATTGAATTCCTTTTAAAAATAAATAAACACAATTAAAATAGTTTCAAAATACATGTTTATTTATATTCGCTTTGTCTTTCCCAATACTCATGCTGCATCTTGCTCAGTGAAAACTATTATATTGCGGGCTATGGAAATCCTGTGATTGTTGGAATTCTATTTTAGTAGCAGTTTATATTAATATGTATAATTATTATAATTAAACATTTTATAACATTTTATCATTAAAATTATTTATCGAATTTATACCATTAATTTCATCTTAGTGGTCCTTTCGGATTTCTTAGGATTAGAATACAAAAACTATAGTAAAATATTTCACTAGGATCCCATTTTAAAGCTATTTTGAGATAGACCATGCAATTTTGAACAACACTGAGACGAGGATAAAGCCTGAGTTGGCACTCCCTCTGGGTACCAAATCCACATACACGATAGCTCCTCAGTGAAATCAGATTTCAAACCAGGGACACTCTGGCTTGCATTTGAAGATAATACAAACAGGCCGTCGAAGCCTCGAATTTTGATGGAAAAAAAAAAAAAACGGGTTCAATGCTTGGTTTGAAAAATGCTACTATAGCTAAAAATGCTAAATTCACAATTTGCTTGCGCTCATTTGCAATTCTGATGCACATTGACTGTTGATATGTTGTTTGGTTAAATAATTTTACCGTGAACCATTTGATATTATTTATTATCATTATAGTAAATGATAGTAATTACCAAATGTCTTATATATTTTAAATAATAAAAGAATGGTAGAGGAAAAATAAGTTGGAGTATTATTTATTTTCATTGCTAAAACTTGCAAAAATGTAACAGTCGACTAGTTTTTTTGAAAAAAAAAATTAGTGCTAAAATCAGCAAAATTGTCGAATGTTTTATATATGTTGAATGAAGAGGAAGTAGTAAAAATAAGTAGTTATGATCATGGAATTGCGAATATATTTAAAAGTACAAAATTTTTTTCAAAAATTGTTACAACTGGCCCTCTTTTAGTGGCAACTTACTATTGTTTTTAGAATAAATTTTGTACATCTTTGAATTACATTGTTGTACACTGACAGGATAAGTTGATGGAATAATCATAAAATCACCTGGAGCAATGAACCAAACTTTCTTTCGTACTCTCTAATGAAGGTGTTAACCCCTTTATTAAGGTGATCGACGTTACCATGCTATCCAATAGGCTTCATCTATCTTCGCCACACAGAAATGTCGGCAAATTTATGTTGTTCCTCTTTCGGCACGGGTGAAAGGGGTAAAAATATGATGGAACATGAGGTTTTGATTCTTATGCCCTCAGCAATAATTTCCTAATATGGTGAGGGATTATTGTGAGGACAGACGAGCCCAGGAGATAAAGTGATCCAAAACATCTTAGGTTCGAAAACAAAAAAGAGCATATATAGGACACTTATTCACAACATTCATCGTGAATACATTTTCTTACCACAGGCGTATATAGATAATCTAATACATAGCATTGAAAATCTGTAAAACTTGCATTTTTGTCAGGCCTGAGCTCATACATTATTAATTCTTTCAAGAAATACAAAAAAAAAAAAAAATGAAGCATCCATTTTTTTTTTATCTTGACTTTCATCACCATTTTTATGTTTTCTTAATTAAATTAATATTTTTTCCGAAATGAGTCATTCTTCACTTTAAAGACAGGCAAAAACAGCACAATAAATTTTGTTCTTAGATGTAAAAGAACCTGAATTAGATAGTGAAGTAGTTTCGGTAGTTAAATTAGTTTTTTAAATAATTTTTATAATTTTCCTTTCCCATCAGTGTTTTACATTGTTGAATATAAAGAGCAATTCATCTCGTCGCTAAAGTATTTATACCGTTTTGTAAACGTTACTTCTACAAAGGAATTGAAAAAGTACTTGGAGGGAGACTTTTCTTTTTTCTTCATTATAGGATTTAATCAGTGATAAATCCTATGACTCCATGGGAGTGATAAATCAGTTAATCAGGATTTTATAAACGGGAAATAAATCTGAATTGAAAAAAAATGATAAATTAAAACATTAATATAAATTTTAAATGAAAGTATAAACATTTAGTAACGATATTCTACAAAAACGGAATAAATTTATTGCAGGCGATTTGCATAAAATTATATGCATGCATTTTATATAATTTAGGCTAAATATCATTTTGCTCAGAATAGGCATCGTTACTAGAATCGTATAATAAAAATTATAACTTAGCATTTAAAAACAAAGAATATGAAATAGAACTAAAAATTGAAACGAAATCAAAAATAATTTTAATAAAAGTAATATTTCATGAATAATTATATTTTTACTCAAAAACTAGAAAAGGAATTATACGAATGATTTAATTTTCATCCACTATTTAATTATTCCTTCTCAGGAAAATTAATAGAATATTTTTTTTATTAATAATGAATCTGATATTCGGATGAATTCCAGCCACCATCTTGAATAATAAATCTAAAACAAAACCTCATGCGTGTAAGAATTCATTGTTCTAGAGCAAAATATTTTTATCTTTTCTTTCTTTTAGAACATCCAAAAAAAAAAAAAAAAAAAAAAAAAAAAAGAATCTACCCTAATTTTTCCTCCTCCCTTTATTGCTTCCTTCATTTTAGAATTAATTGAAAAAGAATGCTGCGAAGTCATTTCAGTAAAAAGGATGGAATCTTCTAATGTGTTTTTTGAATACGATTAAAAAAGCAAAGAATTCAAAAAATCAAGGAAGAAACAAAAGTAGTTGATTCTGTCTGTGAAAGGAAGACCTTGAACAAACAGCCCTCAGGGGGAGTTACCTTTAAAATAATCATTTGTAATTATGGGTTCGCACTGGAGATTCATTATTACGTTCGTTTTTCTAATTACATTCCATCTTCTTATTTCCCGCGCTGCGATTATTAAAATTCGTTTTATGTTTCACTAAAAATCATTTTCTTTTTCTCTTCTTTTCCATTGATTGCCAATATTGATTATGTAACAATTGTGAATTTTTTTTATGATGTATCATAAATGAAAATTTTTATGTCATAATTCTGTTTTCGGCATTGATGATTTTGTGCCTTCATCGGAAGAACAAAGCTCGACAAAGAAAGCGATGAAAATTTGTATTGATTAAAAATAAAAGTGTTTTTTTTGTTTTGTTTTTATTCTTAAGGATCAGTGAAAGAATTTTTGTGGCATAAATTTAAATAAAAAAGTAGCATTTTGCAATGACAAAAATATTTTTTCAGCTTAAAAAACTCAAACGGCATTATTAAATTTATCAAATATTATTTTAGAAAAGTGCCATAAATCAATAAGATTATCAACATTTATAATTATTTAAATAGTGTTTATTTAGCTGTTCCTTTTTAATTTAAAAGTTAAATAAATCTAGAAAATAATAATATTTTACTTTTTTTGTAATTTTAAATATACTCTTTAAATATATAATTTTGTTTAACTTGAAATGTCTTATGCTTGTGAGAATGATATTGGAATGCATTTTTCACTCACTTCGTGATTCAAAAAAATATAGTGAATAATGAATAGATAAAAATAAAACTCACATCAGTTTTGAAGTCTTATACATTTGTATCAATCATTCAATCACAATAATATATTTTCATAAGTTCATTATTGATGAATCGATTGATTTTAATTAAAGTTTGTATATCTGGTAGCGAATTTAAGGAAAAAAAGTGAGATCCCGAAATTTCGTAACTTGTATAATATGAATTATAAATGAAAGATTAGAAATTGGAGAACTTGTTATTGGAGACATTGAAATTATTTAAAATAAAAAACTATTTTAATCATTAAAAAAAATCTGTTCGTTAGTACTTTAATGAAAGCGAATTTTTAAAGATATATTTTTAAAAAAATTTGAATTGAATTTTATTTCCCTTTCCTTTTATTCTGATTACGTTTTACTAGTAATTATTAAATAAGAGTATGCCAACGAAAAAGAATTACAGTGTTACAGAAATTAAGTTATTATTTAGGCGAGAAACTATTTTATGAGAACTTTTAGAGGCAATGGAATCAATTGATGCGTTATTACTATCATGTGGCAAACATAAATGGCAATATTATGAGAAAAAAAATAATATAGGACAAAATATTCTAGATCAAAATATAGCTAATAATATTATTCTTATCCACATCTTATCACAACTATACATTCACCAAAGAGTTCTTTCTTTTGGTCGGTGGCATCCGATCGTCCAATCGAGTCACCTCTGCTATAATTCTTCCAACAAATTAGAGATCTGAAAGGTTCTCTCACTCATACTTCTTACCAACTTGCTCAAGTCGTTAGCCTATCTGGACTGTCTGCCCGCAGGACGTCGTTAAGTCTGGACCGACGCACGATAGGGATGGACTCTAATCAGGTGCTACAAGTTTCCTCTGCGTCTGATATTGGGTCTTCATTTGCCGTTCCTCCCTCCTTTTTTCTTTCGCAGCATCTCCCTAGTTTTTGGTATCTCTCCACCCTTGAGGCAACTACAAGAGTACTCTTCTCCCACAGTTACACTGAACTACGGGGACATCGTTTTGTTGCATTCATTTATGGAACTATGGAGAGCACTATTGATATTTTCTGCCTTTTCTCTGTGATAGTGATGCTTAATGATCTACCTTGGAATAGCGGATTTAAACGATCTTGCACGACGAATCAGAAGCTTTGCTATTTGATTGACATGGTCCTTTTTTATTAATTTGCAGAATGGAATAAACGCTTAACTCTTGTTTTGACCGAAAAATTATTTTGCAGCTGCATGTGTGAGCAAATATATTTTCTCGTCATCAAGGCATATCGACGTATAAAGCAACAAAGAAAAATGGATAAATGATTAAACTTACTTCAAAAGCATTTATTTGAAAAAAAAAATGAATAGGATGTTTCAGTTTAAGTTATACAGTTCAATATAAATTATAATGTCAGGAAGAATAATGAGTTGTCTTAACAGGTTTTGTGGCAATGAAAAAAAATGTTTGATTATTAAATAAAAAATGACGTATAAACAGTTTTTCAAAAATTATTTATAAAATTTGGAGGGATCAAATATGATGATTGTGGGCCATAAGCCGATATAAGATGAGCGTAGAGAGAACAAAAGGCGATTACTTTTTTTTTTTCAAATTCTTTTCTTGGGTCAACAAATAAAATACTAGTTCCAGGAATCTGCAGCTCTATTGTTTCACGACACACCATCGAATTTTATAAAAGAAATCTTAAATGAAACATAAAGCAATAAAGTAGAAAAAAAGGCATGAATGTATGCGTGAATCTTCTCCAAACTTTTAACTTCACAAACACCATCTTAGCACATTATTTGCGGCATTCTTAACTGCAACCTTCTCCAATCTCGTTGTATTGATAATGAAAAGAATGGGAAGCGCTGTCGGTCCTTCCTTTTCAAACACCGCGAGGACTTGCATTGTTTGCGAATTAGTGTTGTGGAAGCACACTTGGACGGACGTGAATGCAGCGGCTCTCGGAACGGAGGTGTTGCCACAGTGTGCTGGGGGATGCACACGATCCCTCTCCCTTGCTTCAGCGAGCGACCCCCTTGCTGAGAGTTATTCAAACGATTATCTTAACGGGCTCAAGATGTGGTGTTCTTATCAATATACATATATTTTTTTCTTGCTTTCTCTTCTCTTTTATAATTTTAACAATGAGGAACATTCTTTTTTTTTTCCAAGTATATTTTCATCGATAATATTTCTTATTATTGTTCAATGACAGGATTTTCAAATAATAATAATAATAATAATGCAACATTTCATTATTTTATTCTGAATCGAGCGTATCAAGAATGGTTCGTCATTTTAAAAATGGATAATAGCTTTTGCAGCTATCGTCAGGCTTTGCAAATTTGAGAACATCAGTGCAAACAGATAGCTAAGTTGAAATGAGGCAAACAAGCATAAAAAATATGGACATGCATAGTTATTCTACGCTTTCCTTAAGGATTTAAGAAATGTTTGCTGAAAATTACGACCAAACAAACAAGGGAAATCTTTAATGACATGTACTTGCACGTTTGGTTAGAAAGTTTAGCTATACTTCATAAAAGTAAATTAATATTTTATTTATTGCTTGGGTATTTTTCTTCTGTTTTCAATTATTATGTTTTCGAGAAAATAACGCTTGTATTCCAACACGAAGAGCATCATATTATTATATTGTATCGGCGTTATTCGAAAATAATAGAAATGATATTTTAAAGACATGCTTCGTTTAAATACTATTTGAAGGTAAAACATAATTTTTGTAATGATAAATACTGGCATTCAAAGTAAAATCTTAAATTTATGAGTAGGCAGCAGGAAAAAAAACTTGTATTTTAATCACAAGTACACTCTATTTTAATTCTTAATGCCTACTTAGGAATGTTCTCTTAAGATATTCATTGCACTTTATTTCTTTATAGTTTTGCTTTCAGCTCTTCATTAGTTTTTACTTTTTCGTTTTGACATCTAAATTTTTCTTTAAAAACACCGCTCTGCATTTCAATGTACTTTCTTATTCTTCACTTCACGACTTTTCTCAGTTATTTTTTTAAAAGTTTTATTGCATTTCATAATTCATTATAATAAATATTATAGAGTATTAAAATTAGTTTTTCTTAAATTCATCACAGAGAAACCATTCATGTAAAATCGAAATTTAATTGAATGAATTTATTAAATTTTAGCTGTTAGCGAGAACACACAATTGTACGAAATTTCAATCCGCCTAATCAGTTAAAAATCGACTGCAAAATTATATCTTTATAAACATCAAATAAAAAGTTAAATGAAAGGATGTAAAATCAAAAAAAAAAAAAAAAAATGCTGTACTAATTAAAACTTCTTTTGTCTTATTTGTCGATGATTTCCAGAAGAGACCCTTGTGTTATCATCACAGGTACATTTGAAGGCTGAAAATCTGTAGGTTGACGCATATTTTTTCACATTTTCCATTCATTATTTATAGCCAAAACTTGGCATTTTCGGCCACTTTTCCATCAATAACTGCCGTATGAAAGGGTTTTAATACTATTTTTAAAGTACAAACAATTACATTTCTAATGATATCAGTTAAGGTTTGAGCAATAGGGATTGTGGAACTTGCGCTCAGTCGCATTTGAGCTAACTCATTAAATAGTGTCATTTGCGCTTGCATTGTAAGTTTACTGGGATTTAATCGTCTTTGGCAGGAAAATTCGTCGTGCATCCAGAGGGGTTATAGAGAATGCACGTTTCTCGTATTGCTAAGGGAATGATTGCTGATTGAGAGTTCTTTTTCTTGAAATATTTATCTTTTTTCTCACAGTAAAACTGATAATTTCTCGTTAAGAATGCTTGGAACAGTTTTGAAAGTTTTTAGATTAGGTGCTCGGTGTGTTTGCTTTTTTTTTTTGTACTCTCCGTTATTTTGATCTTATTTTAAATATGAATAACAGTATTATAACAGTATATAACAGTATAACAGTAACAATTTTTTTGAAACATCTAAAGGAAGGCCATCGGTTGTGCATAGGGATTGCAATACCGGACCAAAATTTCAATACCGGTATTCGGTATTTTTTAAATCTTAATACCGGGATACCGGTTTTAATTCCGGTATTAGAAATTTTAGGAAAAGAAAGAAAACACAGGTGTTTCTTTGTTTTATTTGCCAGTTTTGTTAGAGAGTGCAAATATCACAAAAAATAATTTGTAAATTATAAATTATAACAGTATATAATCACAAAAAAGTAAAGGAACATCTTATTTATTTAAATCGCAAAAAAGTGTAAATATCACTATTCAGTCTGTGGTATTATTACAAATTTTTGAAATGTGATCTTAAAAAAAACATAATGTATCAATTGTACTGTCATTAAGCCTGAAAAGTAATTTTGTGTAAAAATGACCAGCTGTCGAAAACGCTCTTTTGGCATCCACGCTAGCTGGTGGTACTGTTAGCAATGCGTGATATATTTTTTTCAAGTATTTACCTCTAAATCCTTCATCTTCAAATAAATCGATTTCTCGTCGGATGGTTTTGGATATAGCTGATTTCTGTATTGTATTTTGGTTCGTTGAAATTTTTTTTTTATTTATCGCTAATTCTAATTTTTGTTCAAGAGACAATTCCTTTTTCACTAACGACAGTAGTGACATCATAATCTTCGATAATTGAACCGAATTCTTCTGAATGTGGATTGGTTTGTGGATACAAAAAATTTAAGAAAATTTACTCAAAACTTAATCAGATTTGAACTGGTTATTTTCTTTTCTCCTTTTTCATTTTCCTTTTTAAAATCATTATAATTATGTAAATACCATAAGACATTTTCTATTTCGATATGCCTTTTTTCTGTGCGATTTTTCAATGTAATATATCATTCTTTAGAGAGTGATGTGTGCTGTTCTTTCAGTGACTGCAACATGAAATTTATTATTGCATTAGCTGTTATTAGAATCTCTCCGACATAATGCCTCAATAGTCAGTTTTATTGGAAGTAGAGCTGATATCGTTCTCGATATTAAGTCGAATTCATTATCTGAAAAAATAATTTACAGGTTTAAGTCGATTATTGCTTTTTGGATTGGATTTCTCAGTTTCAAAAATCGTTCCATCATTAGGAGTAAACTGTTCCAACGTGTTTTAAAATCTAATATTAACATACATTCTGTTTTATTTTCAGTTAGCATATATTTTAGTAATATATTCTTTTTTATAGGGGAACGTTTAAATATCTTAACAATTTTTCGAACTTTATAAATTATAGGAAGCAATTCTTGATAGATTAATATTTCATCGTCATTAGCAATATCTTCTTCAACAATTACATTGTCATTATCTTCATTGTCAATACCACTCTCACATTTATTCTCTTCAAAGTTGGAATCCAAAGTTTCTATATCCACAGTAATTGTATTCTTCTGTTCTTTATTTTTTTGGTACAATACATCTATTACTCGTAATTGAATTCCATGTGCATAGCACAACTGCTGATTTGCACCAATCAACTTTCCAACTTTTTTCATAATTGTTGCTCCCTCAGTCGTTATGAATACAATATTTTCTTTCAGGGATAATCCATGTTTCGCTAATTTAGATTTAAGCAATTAATTAAGCCATTCATTAGCTAATTAATTTCGCCGGTTAGGGAGACATAAAAACAAAAACGTATACTAATTTGCTATGTTGGCGATCCTTGAACATATAGTGGAGACCATTTTAAAAATTTCTAGTAAATACCGAAAAACCGGTATTTAAACTTGTGAATACCGGTATTACAAAATTGTACAAATGGCTCAAAATATCGGTATTCGGTATCCCGGTATTGCAATCCCTAGTTGTGCATAATGGATATCAATAGCGGCAATATCGCTGTAACCTTGAAAATGTGGTAACATGCCGCTACTTTAACGAAAAGTCTGAAAAGTATAAAGGGCAGCTGAAAACAAAAGACAGCTGTGTTCTCTCTTGAATGCCTCATTTTTGTAAGGCGGATGAAGCTCAAATCGACATCAAGATACATTTAGTAAAGATTAAAAGGAGAGTTTGAGATTATCAAACAATTATCACTAACATTCGAAATTTTTAACAATGAAAATAATATAATTATTACATTTATAACCTTTTTTTTTTCGAATTGCTTGATTTGTCTGGGTATTATGCGATGCAAAGCTATAATGTAAACTAAATATTGAAAACAAATTCATTTAATTGCTACCCTCATTGTGATAAAGTCAAAAAGAATTTCAAATAATCTGAAAAATCGGCACTAAAAAAAATTACAAATTGTTTCTGAATCAAACCAAAAAAGATACAATTGCATTTAGAGAGTGCTAATGCTGCTACTACTAAAACACAGATGAGCTTAACCAAATCGGTAAAAATACCAAGTTAATATTAGCAAAAAAAATAAATAAATATTGAATCAAAAAGGAAGACATTATGAATGCGGCCTGAAGACTTTCTCAAGGGTCAAGCAGGGATTCAAACAAGGGATTTTTTTCTGTGAGGGGACTGACTTTTGTCCAAATGTAATTTAAATTATACAGGTCAAACTAGCATCGAACTTAATTTACGAATAAATAACCATAGATCAGCGATTAAAAACTTTATAAAAAGTGAGACTTCTGACCACAAACTATTACACTTTCAATGCCATCATTTTAATAATATTAATATCTACATTTTGGAAGATAATATTATTGACTTAAACAAAAGATTAGACTTAGAAAATATTTATATTTGTAATTTAAAAACTTTGTTTCCTTATGGACTAAATATTGAGTTAAATGGGGAGGGTTACGGAGATTTAAATGTCTGCATTTATAACAAATTTAACACTTTTAAAGATTTTCTAGATAAGGAAAACTACAGTAAAAGATTTAAAAAAGGTAAAGGTAAAGGCGGCAGTTATCATATATATTATATTTAAGGAATTTCAGAATTATTGTAATCTGGATCATAATAGTGAAAACATTCACAAAATTAGGAAATATTATTTTCGCCTTAGAAAAAATAAAATTAAATAGTTTATGAATAATAGATTTGGAGATCTAAAGTTTAAAAATTCTTTCACTGAATTTATAATTCTTGATCTAATTAAATTTAGGCTCAATATTGGGAAAAACGATTAACTATTTAATAATAAAAATAATTTTAACAAAGAATTCTGCGTGGTAAGATTTTTGGATATTAACTACGAAAACCTAAAATTACCAAAAATGATGCATAACAGTAAAGTATTTTTTCCTTTAATGGATAAAGCAATTGTTCCAATAGCGTTTAGTTATACATCAATTTTAAGGAAACGGATTTGTAATTATAATTACTATTGCCAAAATTTAGATAAAATAAATAAAACAAATTGTAACTGCAACAAATAAATCTATAACAATTATATAGATGCTGATAAAGCCCACATTATAACAAGAAATTTAGTAAGTATTGATTCCAGCTCTTTAAGAGATTTAATGGAAAGGGAAACCAAATTTAGATTGAGAGAAAAAATAAACAATAAAAAAAATCCTAATTTCTATTGGACAAGATCTGGATATTTTTATTTCTAAAATTTCTAGAAAATACTATTGACCTGCGGAAGGTTTCGGAGAATGGAAATTGAGAATTTTACAGGAAATGAAGACAAAAATGAATGTAGATGCTGGCAGAGCTGAAGAACGAGGGATTCACTTTAGCAAAACATTAAAAAAAGAAATAAAAAATTTAAAAGAGAAATTTTTTATTACAGTAATAGATAAATCAGCAAATAATTTCTGTTTAATGTGTAAATATTATTATAGAGAACTTTTAATTAATAAATATTACTCTAATGCAACTTACATTTTAAATAATAACGAGAAAAGGAATTAGATAAAATAATGCTAGCTTTCTCGAAAAAAACTAAAAATAAGACTTTTTCTTTAAACTATCCTTATTTGTTCCCAACTATAAAATTTCATAAAAAAACCATTAAAATTTAGATTCGTGACTTGTAGCATTAGCAGTTATAATTATTATATGGGAAAACATTTCTTTAAATACTTGAAAATTATCCTGAATAAAATTAAAGATGAAGATAACCTTATAATTAATATTAGCAAAGAAGTTTTGGAATTTCTAAAAGATAACAACATTAATAAACTTAATACTTATGATTTTGAAAATTTATACACTAATCTGCCTCATGAAAAATTAATAAATGCCTGTACTTCTTTTATATATAACGAATATTTAAATGAAGATCTTATTACAAAAAATAACTGGCTAAAATTATGTAAATTTAATATTACCGAAAATTACGTTTTTAATGGAATTAATTTTTATGAACGAGTACAGGGCATTCCTATGGGAACAGCTTTCTCAAGTGCATTAGCCAATATTTTCCTTCATGACTATGAGAAAAAAAATAACTAAACACAATTTTATAAACGGTTGGAGATATATTCATGACTTGCATTTGTTGAACATAGATAATACTAATATTGTTTCTAATTGTTATTCAAAAGATTTAGTGCTAACTGAAAGAAACAAAAATAAACTTGAAGCTACCTATCTGGATTTAAAAATCGAAATTTCTAATGGTAAAACATTAGTTGGTATCTGCGATAAAAGGGATGAATTCAACTTTAAAATAATTAAGCTCAGTAATTGCCATTCTAATCTAAACTCTAAAATTTTCAAAAATTTAATTTTCTCACAATTTAATAGGATTAAAAGAGTTTATAATAACAAAATTTTTAATATTGAAGAAACAAAAAATCTCATTATAAACTTAACTACTAATGAATTTCCCAGAAACTATTGCAATATAGAGGTTTTAATAAGAGAAGGATTGACTTCTTACTAATCTTTTGGCACAAATAAAAATAGACTTTAGGTTACATGTCAACCAACTTAATAGATGGCGCTGAGATCCTCCAATTATTTATTACTTTGAATGACTAAGCGTTTTTATGTAGGGGCAGTAAATGACGCTGGAAACGTGATGTGAGCCTTTTTTTGTAGAGATTTTACCTGCTACTGATATGTGCTTTCCTTTTTGTTTCAATAATTGGTTGTGAATGTTTTTTTATAGTTTATATTATGTACGAAAGTAAAAAACCAAGTTAATAGGAAATAATCAAAATTAAAATTAGACGAAATAAAAAAAAAAAATTAAAAAAGAATCCGGCCTGAAGACTTTTTCAGGGATCACCCTCAGGCAGGGATTCAAAAAAATGGGATTTTTTCTGTGAAGGAATGTAGACTAAACAGTCTAATAACGATTCCTCGTGACCCGAAAAGTGCGGGAACACAACCGTTAGCTTAAAATTTCCTTGCCTGCTGCTGGCATGTGCTTTCCTTTTTGTTTCCATTACTAGTTTAAGTGTTATTATATGGTTATTTTGTGTTGTTTTTGTTGTTGTATTTTTGCTTATTAGTGGATGTATTCTTCTAATTTATTGTTTTGTATTTTCCTTTCTGTTAAAATGGTATATCACTTAGACCTAATTTCAGGGGATTTTCGGGTCACGAGGAATCGTTATTAGATTGTTTAGTCTGCATTCCGTCAAGAAAAAAATCCCATTTTTTGAATCCCTGCCTGAGGGTGACCTTTGAAAAAGTCTTCAGACAGGATTCTTTTTTTATTTGGTTTAATTTTGATTATTTCCTATTAACTTGATTTTAATACTTTTGTCTCAATTCATCTGTGTTTTAGAGGTAGCTGCATTTGCGCTGTCTAAATACTATGATGCTTTTCCTGATCCTATTTTGGTTTTTGTTTGAATAAGAAATAATTTTTAGTTGCGATTCCGAAACCATTTAATTTCGTTTTCAAAATATTTCTAACTTTAGATTGGTTACTTGGCGAATTTTCTATTTACATAATCAATGCTGCTTTTATACAGAGAAATGTCTTATGATGTCTGATAGAGAATGCATATTTTACAAAAAAAAAATAAAGGAAATAGATGTCTAAAGAGGACATTTTTACATATGAAATTTGAAAATTATATATTATATAGAATTGACTATTAAATATGCAGATAATTGAATTTTTGAGATGACAAGACTTAAGTTTTGGCTTCAAATTCAGGTTTCAATGATACAATATATACATTAACCAAAAAAAATCTAATGTAATTGGTCAGTAAATAGAATGATTAGCGCGTTCCACACAATTATCATTCTATAGATTTTATTTCCTTCGCAATTATACTTGTTGCATTAACCCTTATGTTCATTTTGTATCGTATACCATACATACAACTTTATAAAAATATACTACCACTATAAAATAAAAGTATGTATAAAATATATAAAAAAAAACATATAAAATAAGCTACATATATACATTTTTTTTTCTCCAAAAAAGCAATCTTGCCACGATAAGGGTTAAGAAGAAAATTAGCTTGTTATTGCTTGCTTTAAAAGAAATATTTTTAAAATAGCAGAAATAAGGAAAGTCTATCACATTTGAATCATATAAATCGTTTCTGATGAAAACTGACAAAAAACTTCAATAAAGCAAAATCATTAATTATTTGTAGTTTATTTGCCTTTGAAAATAAAATAAACTTTTTCAGAAATACACTTTAAAGAAGATTAAAACAAAGCCTATTGAAATTGTTTCATCGGTTCAGTGAAAGAAAATGGTTCCTCAAATTACATCAGTAATTTCTTTAAGCTCAGTAATGCAAAATTTTGATTTTTAAGTTCATATCAGCATATAAAATCTGAACTCAAGTTTGATATTTAATGAACTGCTGCATTTCTTTTTTTATTTGTTTGTTCCTCAAGATATAACAGCTCATAGCCTTAGTTTTTCTATTGTTTGTTGTCTTTTTATATTAAATATTATCTTTTTGCTTTAGTGATAATAATTATAACTGCTGTCTGAGAGCTACGATCTGAACATCAAATTCAGGGAATAATTTTAATTCCAATGTAAGCCCTTTTTGGCGGACCCCCCCCCAAAAAAAAAAGAATAATCTAACCTTATATTTAGACTATTTGAATAAAATTATACTATAATACTAAACTGTGGTCAATAAAATTTATTCTCAAAGGATATAACATGTTTTGTTACTTAATTTCAAGCGATAAAAACTCTATCTTTCCTTGCTAAAGCATATAACATATTTATTAGCTTTCAGTTTTTTAAAAATAGCTGGTACTTCATTAATTAAAGTGCTTACAAATTTGTTCCAAATTAGCACCTTTGACACCCATACAGAATTGCCTTATCTTAATAATACTTGGGCATATGTGATCGAGTTCATGTGACATAAGGACTGGTTTTTTGAGTTAGTCAGCAAACATTTATCAAATATCTACTGATAAAGTTAATTCATTCATTAGTTCATATATAGTGCCAATAAAAATTAACTGAATCTATCGGTACCATACAGAATACTTTTGTAGAAAATGGGACCAATTAAACAACTTCTAAAAACAGCAGCATGTAGCACATGAACAGAAAACTGTGATTGATGACGAATTTCTTGCACGAAGAATTGTTTTCACTTTTCCAAACGTGACAATTTTGAAAATTATTGTTTCTATCTAGATCAAAGCAAGTTTCTCCAAACAACATTTTTCAGAAAAGACAGTTTTGATTTTGCCTAAGGAAGGGCCTTTTTGTTTGATTTTAGACGTCGATGTTGTATTCTGCATGAATGTCACTTATTAAAGTTGAAATATTTTCTACATAGTCAATTTTGGAATATTGAGCTCTGGACTGACTGTTTCTAATCTAAAAATAGAGCAACATGTCAATTTTTTTCATCATATATTATGACACTTCATTGTCATTATTTCTCACCGGTTGAAGTAAGAATCCTAAAATTTTTAATCTCTAAATCCCACAGCCTATTAAAATGTTGGATATATATATATATATATATATATATATATATATATATATATATATATATATATATATATATATATATATATATATATATATATATATATATATATATATATATATATATATATATATATATATATATATAAAGTGAACAACGTTATGCGCGATTATCAAATTTTTTTGAAGCGATAATGATTGGATGATGTACTAGTTGCATTCTGAAATAAAGGCTTTTTTCCACATTTGTGGCTAATCCTTCAAAATTTAAAACTAAGCATACCTCTTATTTTTCTAATAGAAAAATCTCTATTTTTTCATATCTCTAGATTTTCTAGATATAAATGTGAAATTTTGTACGTATAGCTGAAAAAAAGAGAAAAATTACTCTAATTCACACTTAAAATTACGATGGAAGTATAAAAATTTCATTTTTCCAATTTTTGTACAATTGCCTTCCTTATTGCATCGCATGCGTAGTCGCTTTACTATTTGGTACCTCACTTGAATAACCACGGCTTTCTCCATTCACAAGTATTTTTACAGGTAAAAGGGTCTTTCCAATGTACCAATATATGCGCCAAATGATGCACATCATTTATCTAAAATCATTAAAATAGCAATCAACTAATTAATAATAATTAAATTTGAGGTCCTAAGATTTCGGATATAATAATTTGAAAACTGTGTGCAACTTAACTTTCTTTAATAAGCCGTCACGGCCGTGTTTCTATATTGCATGTTAAAAGCGCTGATGGAGATACATGCAGGGACTTTAATAGACTCTGCTCATGGTGGGTTTGTTTAATAATTATTTTCATTCTGCAAAACTATGCAAAAGTCTTTTCGTAAGCATCGCGAAAGATATGCAATGCTCTTTTTAAAAAAAATTTCCTATTTTGCCTCATTTTTGATTCAACATTTTGAAATGGAAATGATGCTTAGAAGCTAGAGCTGATTTTTGCAGTTAACAAGTTTCTAAGTCATAGATGATGGCAATTCTATGTTTCATGTTAATTTTGATATCCAGTATTCTTGTAACAACTGTTTCTGAATTTTCGTTACTGTCACGGCGGGGACAAAAATTTTATCAACGGCTGATAAAATGCTACACTTTGCCACGAGTGATCTTCTACAATGATGATCAGAACAGGACACAAAGTTCCGTCTTTAATCCAAATCTGGGACAGACCTTTCGTAGGTTAATATCAGATTTTAATGAGAGCATGCTCCCACTTTCGTAAAAAAATCTAGCAGAGCTAAGAATTTCTTCAGATTTTGAAATAAACTCGTTCACTTCTTCTTCTTCATTGAGACAGTCATATTCTTTAAAATTTTTGTGCTGTGCTTTGAAATTTTTTAAGCGCATTATTCAAGAGACATTTAAGAATCACTCCAAGCAAGAAGAGGCTTACAGTTTTAAGTTGTTTAAAATAGACAAGTTTTTTTCATTCGTGTTTCTTCTATGCTGCAATATATCGACCCGTAATTTATTTCCTTCCAACACAAAATAGGTTTTCTCTTGTGCATCAGACTTGATCTGCGAAAATGCCATTACTAAATATTAATGAGTTAAAACTCAATATGTGTGTAGTGTTGACCCATGAAAACAAATGATTAATTATACGTGCAAAATCATAAAAATATTGACAAAATAATTATTCTAATATTATTCTTATTATTATAATAGTATTTCTGAATGTGAAGCAAATGTGCTTCTGCTAGACCAACAGTTAAGAACGCAGGAGGAAGCGATAAAAGAATGCGTCTGCTCTTGTCATTTATCTGCAATCGCATTATATTAGTTGGACAGTAAAGAGCAAAGTGATCTAGTAAGAAATTGCTCATATCGCAAATTTTAATTTGATGCTAATATATGTATATTTGAAAAAAAATACGGGTAGTTACGAGTAGGAACGACAATGTTTCCAGAAATTAAGTGATTGTATAGTTTAACGATCACAGAGAAGAAGGATTTTCAATTCCAGGCTCCCTCAGACGAATAGGAGTCCGAATTTAGCAATGCGTTATCCAAAAGATAAGCGATTACTCACATTAAAAATATTTTTTTAAAAAATAATGTTATAAACATAAAATCAAACAGCTTCTTATGTTCTGTGAACCATACATCCTCAGTGACGCATTTAAATGGCTCGTGCGAATCGTCGCTGATCTACGGTTGCAAAACAAAAGCGTTTACTTGAAATTCGCGCGAACTGTACAAATTCATTGCGACAAATGCATTTCGAGTGACTTTTAATATATTCAGGACATTGGAAATAGGTTTCTACTGATAGCTGCCCTTTTCCAGACAGTCATTGGTGGAAGATAACTTTTGGTCTTTGGCTGAGAAATCAAAGTCTGGCTCAACTTCGCACTTGCATCTTTGGTTTTGAAATTGGCTGTCACTATATTTAAACGACTTGAATACAGGCCAATGAGGTAATAAAGGCTCTTGTTCAATTCATCCTGAAGTGGGCAAAATTCTGTTTCGGGATTCACTGTCCCGACCAGGCTAGCATTTTAATTTAAAGGTGTAAACTTAAACTGAGAACTACTCGTCGTCCTATTCAAAGTATTTTAGCAAACATTAAAAATGTCCCCTCCAATTAAAATCCACGAAATGGTAACCAAATTCTCGGAGTCACACGACTTTTAACTCTCTTCTTTCCAATATTACCATTTTACGAAGACAAATTACTGACTGCGCAGTTGAATACTTCGTACAAATTACCATCTCATTTGAAACACCATGCGACTTCCATCAACCACAGGGACCACCACTATTACCGTAAGTCGCAAAACGATTCCGATTAAACATACGATTATGCATCTCGAGAGGGAGCAGATGATTTCTGCGTTTGGACAAAAACGTGACTTCTGTCCGCCAGACGATACGTGATTCGAAGAGCATGTACTATCCAACTGAGGATTCTACTTTCTGATGAGCCGTTAGAGAAGGCGGGAGGTGTGGGGGGCGTAGAAAGAGAGCCCGAGGCATGAAATGCCGCCCAGGGGTCTTCATATGATTAAGCATTATGGCAGGGCCGTGAATCATTGTTAATCAAACGGGCGTGCCGGGGCGCAAGACAAACAGCGGGACGGGCCGAGCGCTACCCTGCGGGCAAGAGTGGAGAGTTCCAGGGCGACGGGCATTCCGTGGAAAGAGCGAAGTCGGCCTGAAAAATTGGAGAGGTTTGCTGCTGCAAAAAATATTGTGGGGTTGTGTTTCGAGAGCGGCATTGTGTTGCGTAGTAAAAGTGATTCATTTTTCAAAGCAAGGACATTAATTACGCACGGCCGCTCGGATCAGGATTCGAAAGGGAACTCCGTTTAGGGAATGAATGTGTTGTGACAACGCCGCTTCCTTATCAGCCGAAACATTTGTTAAGGAATTAGGAAAGCAGCTTGAATAGCTGGCCTTCTGGACCAAGAGTTTCACTGATCCAACTAGACCGGAACTTCGATTAACACAAGCGACTGATGAGTTTTTCTCTTGCATTCCTCGTGTTTTCACATGTTGAGACCGAAAATGAATGCTCTTTGTTATGCGGTTGCATATTCTCATTTAGCACAAACCCTCAAATGAATTCAAAATTATCTTTCTCAATCATGATTTTCGCAACTACTTTTTATACACTTTTGCTTGAGATGACTTCTTTCATATTCGTGAAGACACATTTTTGAAATAGTTTTTATATTCACTTCTTAATGAAATAAAGTATAAATATTGTTAAATTTATTCTCGAAGCTATACACTGTTATGATATTTTAAGAGCTTAGTCATCCATGGATCCATCTACTCTATTAAATGTTAGTTCAGTAAAATTATTTCATTTATAAAAAGCTGATTTCAAGATTCCTTAACATTTATAGAAATGAGTTATAAATTAAAAACAAAAGGGTTGAAAATTATTTCTAAACATTTTGCGTTCTATTCATTTTGTAAAAGAGTGTTTTTCAAATATATTTTTAAGTGATTTAATCTTAGGAGCGAAAATGTTTCAAATACGGAATTTACCGAATTCGTGGGCTTTTTTTTAAAATGTAGCGAATAGTTTCCAAAGAAATTGCAGACAAAAACAGAAATTTTTTAAAAAAATGGGCATTTTTTTTTTCCAAAATATTCTTTGTTAAATTTTTTTATATTTTCACTTAGAAAAATTAAATAAGTTATTATTTTAAGTAAGTTATTATTTTTTAATTCGAAATCCATTACAATTAGAAATAAAGAAGATTCCTTAGAATCTTTTCCAACTGAAAATTAAAGAGACTTTCATCAACCCCTAGAAATGCAAATTTTTAATTTAAAAGATATATTGATAATATTGCAATGAAAGATGTATAAAAAGTTAAAAAATTACAAATATTAAATAAATTTTAAATTCATCTTTGCATATATTAGAACATTTAGAATATATATTGAAATGACTGTATATTAACTTTCACAAAAGTACTTTAAAGAAAATATTACATATTTTGAAAATATTTTATTTTGCTTTTTTTTTTTGCATTCAAAAATACTTCGCTGGTTTTAAAAGAAATGGCATCCTTTAGTTCACATCATCTTACAGTTATCGAGTTCGAAGAATTAGAATATATTCGACTGAATTTTGTACTCATTTAGGCAATAATTTTAAACATTAAATTCTTCCACATATTGGCGAATGAACACGGAAAAAACGAATCGATTGTTTGTATATTTGTTGAAAATTATGTATCAAATAATTTTCGACAGATGTAATATTATTCGATGAAAGACCATTTTATTAACAACTTGCGTGCATGCTGATAGGACAAAAATGAGCCACAGAAGAGTTTAAAGAACCACTTCGTTAGTAATCTTATGATAGCAGAAAGTATAAAACTCTATGAGATTCATCTTTGATATAAAATTAACTTTTTAAAATATCATTTCGTGTTTATTAACAATATAAGAACTTTTTTTATTCATATTTATAAAGAATAATCATAAGTTTTAATTGATATTTTCCTAGTGGTAGGATAGTTTCAATTATTTCTATGAAAGGCACTGCATTAAAATGTTTTTGAAAAGGAAAAAGATTATAACATTTTTCTCTGCCACAGAAAATTTTCAAAAGTTCACATTAATCAGGATAACATATCTGGATACTCAAACCACATAATTTTACTATGAGGAGAGAGTTTCTACTGTTCTGTCAATAGAATGAAATATTTCAGGCAAGCCCATTTTTTAAATTAAATATGTTTAAGAGAAAAATATTGTTCTCTAAATTTCTTTGAACATCTTGATGAAGCTTCATCCATTTATTGGTCATAATGACCGATTTTCTGCTTAGAGGTTAAAATTAAAAATGGTGCTTTTAGCCTTATCGAACGTAGAGCACATGTGATGAAAGTATTACAATTACAAAATTAATTCATTAATTAAAAATAAGACCTAAAACGTTAATGAATTTTGACATTTTACTGTCTGAAACAAAAGGCCAGTTTGAAACTACGTCTATGTTAGTTGTTTTTTGTTTTTTTATGTAATTTAATATATGTGAACAAGCTATCTCAAAAACTAAATGAGCTAGATAATTAAAATTTGGCACGAAAACCAAAAATATAGACCTGTATCTCATTTTGGACTTAAAGTGTGTTATGCTTTATATATACTCAGCTTTCTGCTGTTAACTGTAAAACAATACAAATTGTGCCGCATTCAGATTTATTAAGCACATTTTTTCAACACAGGCGCTAGCTCTCGTGCAGAGTGTTGCGCATTTGCCATCGCCTCTATAAACGTGTACGTGGCATCTCGTAAAAAGAAAAATAACATATTTATATATATTTATGTTAGTATGCGATTTACCACTTCATGGCAAAAGTGAAAAAAAAAGCAAAAGCAGCTTTTTTTTTGTATGACACTATCATGATTGTTATGAGCCCTCCAACCTGATGATTCTTTTGATATGTGACATGTACAATCGCGGAAATAAAAAAAAATCTATCACCATTCATTTTACAATAATAGAAAAAGGTGTCAGTCGAACGGAATCAACGCTCTTGAAGGGGGCTTTTAAACCACAAATTTCGTAGGTGGCCGTCTATATATGGAAATAAGAAAAAATTTATCAATGGCAGCAACCATTTTCCTCATCAAATTTCAGAACTACATCAAAAGTTCTTGAAAACCAAATTTCATGAGTCTAGGTCTATTCGCTTCTAAAATCTGAGTTTTCAAAATTCTGACATTCTAATATTAAAATAAAATTTTCTGATTTTTTTTATTTTTGGATGCAAAATTTCTGCTATTTGTTACGAGTAGGAAATTACGATTAGTAATTTCAATTACATTAATTGCTTCTCTAATTACATTAATTGCTTTCTCTATTGCATCTAAAATGATGCATTTAAGGACTCATTCACAAATCGGGAGAATTTTAGTTATAAAGAGAAGTTTGGTTATAAAGTTTTGAAAATATAAAGAGAAATAATTTGGTTTGTGTATTTATAAAATTAAATAAGCAATTCTACAAAGTATTTATTATGAAATGAAATCCCCATTTTTCAGTATTTTTTTTATGTTTTGTAAGTAGCATTATATGAATAAAAATTCTAGCTTGCCGATAGGACAGAAATTATCGTTTACGTTTAAAAGTAACGATTATTAATAAAATATTTTGGCAATGGAAAATACCTTTTTTTGAACTCAGATTTTTTTTCTTTCTCTCTCTCACACACACTTTTTTTTTTTTTTTGCTGCTTTCGGAGTTTTCTTGTATATTCTTACATTACACCAAAGCAGAAATGATATTTAATTAAAGAAATGAATAATAAGTAGCATTTGATTTGTTTAGATTTATTTATATTTGCTTATCTGTTCAATGTTTCTTACAAAATTCTCGAATTTAATTAAATTAATCTGTCTTCATTGTAATTATTATAAAATAAAATGAAAAAAAATCTTAATTAAACAAAACATTTAGTATCTAATAAAATATATTTATTCTATTAAGTGAAAATTAAGAATTTCATATCCACGAACTATTGATTAATATTTTAGTGTACCACCATTTTAGTCAATATAAAATGCTTAATTTTTAATTTAACATTCAAATAAAGTGCCAAAGCGGATAAAAAAAATAATTTCAAAATAATAAATTTAAATTTACTTGAATTCTAAATGAATAATTTTTCTTGGTTAACAAAAAAAAAAAAAAAAAAAAAAAAAATGAAATTTATTTTTTAAAAGATTTGATACTTACCGAGAAAATAAGAAATAATAAATGATTTTTTTAATAAACATTTAGAGTCATTTCTTATTTGACATCAGTTATATGAACAATTGCGATTTGTCAAATAATTCTGTTAAAGCGCAGAAAAGTTCTGTTCTTATGTTATTTTTAAAAGATTTTTGAACTTTCAAGAATGATTTCGAAAATTCACGAGCGATGATACAAAAGCATAAGAATTCGGAAGAATGCTAAAGTTATTAAAAAAAGTTGCAATTAAATGTGCAGGTATTTTTTCGTTTTTCTTTTTATATTGCGCATTACTATCCTATCCTTTACGCAAATCATTATAGTCGGAGCAAATTTTAGGAAATAAAGCAATATATTTAGTTAATTCCAAGACGAATCTGAAAAAAAAAATTATATTTGTATTTAAAATATTATTAACATGAAGAAAAATACCAAATTTTATATTGTTTTAGGTTAAAACTTAGTTTTTCTTTTAAGAGGCTAGAAATAGCAAAATGTATGTATTTTTCATTAATTTTAGGAGATGTGACAACATAAGGGAAATGCATGGCAAAATGAATAAAATAGCGGAAGTCTTCTACTATGGATAGTATTGTTACAAACCTGTAATGCTGTTTCCCAGTATCACCGGAAGGACCAATTTACAATAATCTGTATTGGATGCTGCTCGGGTGCCGAGCCAGTGATCCCAGAGCTTGGGGACGAATTTGGCGACAAAATAGATAATGCTGGTAACTTCGAGAATTTAAACGATTCGTCCATTAGGAACCGAAATACGCCTGATTGGCCTAGAAGGTTCTCGGTCTGCCTCCCGAGAAGTATAAAAGGAAGGCAGTCTCAAGCTGCAATGAATCGTGATTGGAAGCGTAGTCGGAGTTGCAGACAAGTAACGAGTCTCCGAGAGGATAACGAAGCAACGCTGGAGTGCCAGAGTTGTGTGGATCGCAAGCTATTGCCGAACTGAGCTGTGTGCCAAGTCCTGTTGTCTATTGTGGAAGCAGCGTCATGTCGTGTGTGGAGTAGCCAGTCGTGTAGTAGTAATTTGGCAGTTGGTTACAGCTAAAGCGAGAAGACAGTGAAGAAGTTCAGCCGTCTTGAGGGAGCGTTGTGCGAAGATCCGATGATTCCCTCTCCTGCTGAATTCTGTCTGGTAGCTTTGTGTGCTGTGGTCGATTACTATTTGTGGGCTATTGTTTGCTGTGTGCTGTCCTGTGTGTACGTATCGGCTGTCTGTAGTTGTCTCATTGCATTTGTCTCGTTCTTTGTGTAAATAAACGTCGTTGTTATTTTCCACTGAGGCCTGCTGATTGTGTTTTCACCCCATACACCCACTACAAGTGAACCCGGTGATCCGTAACAGTATATATCTCAAAATTTGAAGCTTAAAAACATTTTGCTGAAGAGGCCATTAAGATCAAGTTACATGAAGTATTTTATCAAAAGTTTTAGAGCCCATAAACCTGGTTTCCAGGGTAGAATAAATGAATGAAAAATTAGAATGGTGTTCTGTGATTTTCGTTCCATGTCTGAAACAAGCATGTATTCTATATACTGTTCTTCGAATAAATACATCTTCAGCAATTAAAAAGTATTTTCTTAATTAGAACACTAAGATGCTGGTAAAGTAGGAAGGAAATTGATTTAAATTTATTAATGAAAGTATCATTTCATGCCACTTTATGAGCAGTGCTAATAGGAACAATATACGCCGATAAAGAGATGCAGGAGTAAAGAGCAAATGAACGGAAACCCACGAAGTTTCCTTTTCACAACTGGAAAGACGTCCATTTTAATACTGAAACACTATATGTTTCATTTAAACAACAATAATAATAAAAAATATGAAATCTACGATCGCAAATTTCAAGTTATCATATGAGAACATTATTATTTTTAAATCATTATTTGTCTTAATTAATTTAAGCCATTAACCAGTTTAAACCGGTTTGAAACAATCACGAGACTTCTCTCTCTCTCTCTCTACATATATATATATATATATATATATATATATATATATATGTACGTATAATGATAATTTTTTAAACTTTCATTTTCAATTTTTCTAACTGGCAAACAAAGTTTTGGAGCTCGACCGATTTTGAGAAGAAAAAAAAAAACCATCGTTTTTCTGAATATTGACGCATGCGTCATCTGATAGTCTCGAGATTGTTTCAAACCGGTTTAAACTGGTTAATGATTTAAATTAATTAAGACAATTCGTAAGAATTCAGAGAATGAATCATTTGGAAATCAAGTTGTAACTTTAGTTGACGATAAATCGCCAAATGTGACAACTTCCTACATTATTTTCTAATAACCCTAAAAGTGAAAAACTGATGTCTCAAAAGCGATAAATCACCAATGTGTTGCCTACGCATTTTGAGGCTTCAAAAACCTCAACATCATGTTCTCACATGATAAAAAAATATTGAATTTTGTTGTTTTCGCTCATTCAACAAGACTTTCTCGTTTGATGCTTTCAACGTAATGATGATTGAGGTTCGGGTGCTTCCGAAAACTTTCAATGCTCTTACATATTTCTTTTCGAAGAAGAATCAAACTTCATCCAGAAATTTTCATTGTAAATATTTTGTTATATATTACGTGGCAATCGATTTTATTAACACCGAACCATCATTATATTGCATCCCAACAAGTAGATTGTAGCTTTACGAATGGTTCTGTTGTGTTCGTCAAGATTAAAGCTCTATTACTGACATCTAAAGAATATCACACCTACTGTCAAATATCTCTCAATATAACAAAGGTGCATTAACCAAAATTTGTATTCTGGTCGATGGAAAATTTTTTCATGACATCAAATAAAAGTATTGTTATAGGAAATTTAAAAATTTGCACAGTTTTAAATATGCAGACAATCTCCTACAAGCATTTTTTTCATAGTGTCTTTTAGTGCACATTACTATCTTTAAAATTGGTTTTAAGATGCGTTTAAAATTTTTAGTTTTCGTGCAAGATGATCGAGAGCAGATTAAAGTGGTTCCTTTATTGGTCAAAATGATCCATATTGCTTTCAGAGGGGTAAAACAGCACATAACACGAATTGATATATATATATATATATATATATATATATATATATATATATATATATATTTTGTAAATAGTCATTTCAGAAAATTTAATAAAAAATTACGAAATTGAAAAAAAAAAAAAAAAAAATTGCAACTAATGATTTTGAGTTTTTTCGGTTTATTTATAAATGCCAATAGAAAAACTTTCGTTGCATAGCGAATAATCGCAATTTATTTTGAGCACATCCTTGCAGGATATCGAGAAGGAGACGTACTGGATTTTTTTTTTTTTTTTTTTTTGCTAAGTGCTCTTAGATTTTTTTCCGTCAGGATAATCATAAGGATCTTTTCCCAAATCCTTCGATCCGTTTCTACAGAGAAACTGATTCGCGCTTTGAGTTGACAAACACCTGTCCCACCCCAAAAGACCATCCGGCACGTGTGTGTCAACAACACAACCTCCCAGAATGATTGCCCAATTGAGCGTTTGATTCCTGCTCCTTTGTTGCGGCCTCCCGAAACTCTATTATGACAGGCGATGTTCTGGGCGGTTTCAAGTGATTCATGCGACCACTTCATTTGCATGTGTATGGGGTCGCCCTTATGCCCAAAGAGACCCACACCAACTCTATTAGCATACATTACACAACGATACGTAAGTCGGTTACCATTTTCAGGACGGCTTCATTTTCTGGCTCGGGCACGATCCCTGGGAGGTTGTTAGCAAGATCTTAGTGACACCGAATCAACCACGGGAAAAAAAAGGGGGTAAAGACTTTAAAATGATGTCGATCGTGACAGGACAATGAGTCAGCATCCAGCTGAGGGGAAAGGCTGGTATTCCGGACTGAAATGTTATTATTTATAATGGGTTTTGAAACTATCTCATGCTCTCCTGTACTCTGTTGAAATCATCAATACGCATAGTGCAGCGACACAAAAAGTTGTTAGCCGATTCATGATCGTTCCATTTGTTGAGTAGGAAAGGGCCGTCAGAAGGTTATAAGTGAGATCTTAATGGCTGTTCGGTTACTCAAGATAACTTCGAAAATATTGCAAATTATTTTAAACTTGTATAGATCTTGACAGAATAAAGCCACGATTAGTTAGCCTATAACAACGGGTTCTGGGATTCATCGTCAAGCGCTTTTAATAGTCTTTAAAATAATGGATGAATAATGGATAAGTAATGGATGAAGGAAGCAATGAAAAAATAAAGTATTTTCAATAATTTAAAAGCAATTATTGGAAATATTTTTTTTTCATTACTTCAAAAAAAAAAAACCTTAATTATGTTAGAAGTCATACATTTTGATATCTAAATAAGTAACATTAAGACTGTAAAAAAAACACCCTCAAATATTTCTTTAAAAATATAACTACAGTAGACTCCCGATTATCCGCGGGCGGGTTATCCGCGCCTGCCGCACAAAGTTTTTTTTTTTTTTTTTTGACTTATTTCTTCAAAAAGGTGCAGTTTTACAGTTATGTTTTTGTAATTACATAATACATCACAGTATTATGTAATGTATTACAGTAATTATGTAAAACAGTACATATGTATTAATTTTTCTGTGTATCCTTGACGCCTCTCGTAAGTACAAAGCACTTTTCTGTTTTCTTTAACAAAATGCATTTTAGGTTAGTTTTGAGTGATATACTAAAATAGTAAGCGTTAGTTAAACATTTCCTGTTGTTTATTTTACGTTTTATTGTACATAAAACGATTTTTCAAAGTTGGAATAACTGTTTTCTCTTTTGCTATACCCGTTTTTAGCTTTTTTCGGATTATCCGCGGCGGCCGCGCCACCCAATTCCGCGGATAATCGGGAGTGTACTGTATTTACATCATGAAGAATCATATATGATTGATCTCATATATATTTCTAGCAACTAAATAATATATTTCTAGGATTCTTCTGTCATTTTCGCGTGGCGTATTACTAAAAAAAATCAGTTTATTTACTTTAATACATTCTTATGATGAAGACTTTATTTAAAAAAATACTTTAAATCTTATGAGTTTATTTCACATAATCAAAACCGCAATGACACTGAGAAATACATTACTATCTCTGATGCATAATAAGTTTTTTATGAAAAAAAAAAAACCCATAAAAAATGAGAGGAAATAGTCTAAAGAGAATAATTTCACGCATGAAATTTGAAGATTTTGTTTTAAGTGGAATACTGAATTTCTGGGGTTTGAGCGCATTAAGTTTTGAATTTAAACCCTGGTTTCATTGTTAAACTACATAAACTAACAAGAAAAATTTTTATTGTGCCTATTCGCTTTCATTTGTTCTAAAACAAATTTAGAAAGATTGATAATGACAGCTGATAAGTTGCGATATAATAGTTTCTTTGATTTGACTGTCCAATTCAGACAATGATTTGTGGTTCAGTCAAAACAACTTATAAAAAAACCCCAAAAAATTTCACTTAACTTTATCTTTAGAGTATTTGAATGAAATGACAATACCAACTAGTAGTAAAAAAAAAAAAAAATTCTACTCTGAGGATGTATCCTATTTTTCTGCTTGCTTTCAAGCGGTAGAAGGATTATCATTCTTTTATTAAAATAGATGGATAATAATATCGAAATGCCTTACAAGCAAACACTTTGTACTTTTCTGTAGAAAAAAAAATGATTTCAAAAACCTTATACAGCTGTGAAATAAGTCTTTTTTCACAGCCTATTTAAAGGGAATTGAGATCACTATGAAGGTCCGATCTATACAATGACCCAAACATGGCAATTCTTCTCTTTCGACAAGAAATTCAGGAAAAGAAAGGAAAGAATAAAAAATAAAATGAAATGCTCTCTCTCCATTTGCTTGCTCATAGATTCAAGACAGACTGAAAATAAGCACGAAAAGGCTTGAAAGTGTTTTAGAAAACTAAGCAGTAAGGTTTTATATGTTATAAAATTTTAGCTTTTCTGAGTCATGAGCGTTTTAATAATAGTGCGTATAAATAGTTTTAATAGAGCATTATCTCATTTGTATATTGATTGCAAGTATGATGTATCTAAATGTGCCATTAAATATATTAGAACCGAATAAAATGTATTCGAAATGCATACTAAATTCCTATTTCGAATAAAATGATATAATGCTTTTCAGAATCGAATGATTTCAATGATTTTTAACATTAAAAACGAATCGCCTTTGTACATCAGTTGGTTCTCCGCAAATATTAGTTATATTTAATTTCCCTCAAATCATTTGGATGTCATTTACTCAAATTGTCAGCAATTGCATTATATTTATCCATTGTGTACATAAACTTTCTAATGGAGATGAGTTCCATGATATCATAGCGCTATTAAAACGTTAATGCCAGTTTCATCTATCTTCTAGCTTTGCGACTTCACTGTTTTATTCGTCTTGTAAACTACACAGATATTAGAAAAAGAAAACTTTTTTCTTCAGCTTTTCATAATATAAGAAAATCACGCGATTAAACATTTGATGAAACAATGAAAACGGTTTGAATTTCTGAGCGAGAATCTAATCTTTTCTGAAATGAAGTGAAAAATATTTTTTAAAATGTCAAAATATGAACATTTTTTATATGTTTATTAAATTGATACCATTAAACACAAATTTTTGTAGTTTGAAATAGTGTAAAATTTAATTTTGCACTATTTCAAATTAATCCGAATTTCAGCTTTATTTTCATGAATTAAAATTCCCATGAAAAAAACCCCCTCACTTTGAGGTGTACACTTCCACACTCCAAAGTATATAAATACCAAATGTATGTACTTAGATCGAACGTTCTGTCCTGTAGAGCGTTTGCAAACACATTTATCTTTATTATTTGCAAAGATAAATTTGCTTATGAGAATTAACAAGTATTTATTCTGAAACTATTAATATGAGTTCCATCTTACTTATTTTAGCCAGAGAATTTCGCAGAAAAAATTGAATTTGATGCCACTTAATTGAATAACATCAAAGTAAAGAATATATTCATTAGCATAAACGAGCCATTATTATAAATATTTCTTAAAATCTATCATTAAGACACAATTTTCACTACTGATAAGTTTTACGGAACACACTAAAAAAAATCTACGTTTCAAGAAGTATGTACACGGAGCTTGGAAAACAATAAGTTGTACAGTGCATCCTTTAACAACATGATCACCGCTTTAGCTTTTGGCTTGTCAAGAAAGAAATGTTTGAAGCTGAAATTCAAAGGATCTGCTATGTAGTTTAATTTTTATTTCTTAGCAAAATCTTTTTAATTATTTATTCTAATAAACTAAAATGTCAATGCATTTGTAAATAATTAAAACAAAATGAATATTTCCTATATTTTTGGAACTATTTGCAACAATTGAAAAGAAGAAACTTGAAGAGAGGGACCTACATGAGTTTAAGGTGAATGAAATATGGAATCATATATAAGATAGGAAATGAAGTAATTAAGAGAAAATGTGCATCACAAGAAAGAGAAGAGCAGCAAGCCAGCCTCCGTGCATGACTAAATCGAATGCACACGATGCGTCCAGTTATTTGACACCTATTTGTGAGTGTCTCAAAATGAGAGTTAATAACTTTTGGGTGTGTGCGATGAAGGTAACGATATAAAAATTATATTTGAAATAAATTGGTGTAAAATGGAAAGAAGCTAAAATTAAACAGGAAAAGGTTTTCGATGAAAGGTGGCCGAGAAAAGTATTATTGTTTGTGACCCTTAAATTCTGACTAAAAGTTCTATTTTCGAAGTTCAATGATAGACCCGGTAGTTTTGGGTTGTGATCCTTCCGCTGTTTAAAAATGTACAAACAGGTGTTTTTGATAATAAGTTTATGTGTTAACCCTTAACTGGGAACGTGAGGTCTGTGAGACCGCTAGCGATGGATTTTCGGCCAACCCTATTCTATTTTTAGCTCAATTGAATGGATTGACCCTGTAGCTTCCTGTTTTGTGACCTTCAATACACGTGCACTTTTTCAACCGATTTCAGCGGATGCTTTTAAAAATCATTCAGTTATTTCTTTGAACGCGGCCTCTAAGACCGCACCTCCCTGTTAGTGTCCCAGTTATAAACAAGGCTTAGCAGATGGCGCTAAAACTTGGCCTTCAAAATGTCATCCAATTTCCTGATCCTGTTAAGAAGCAGCTCCAGACACTTTTAAATGAAGCAGAAAGTGATTTTAGTGATAAGGATAACTGTACAGAAGAGTTTTTCGATGAAAGTTCGCATTCAGCTGATTCTGATATGTATGTTCAAACATAATTAATTTTTCTAGTGATAATGAATTTTGAAAAATGTATAAAATATATTAATATACCAAGATATATATATATATATATATATATATATATATATATATATATATATATACAGAATACTGCTTCCTTTACTATAAAATTTAAAAATATTGTAGGTTGCTGACAATTACTAGTTTTGATTAGTTTAATTCGTCTATATAAATATTCTTGTTAATAGAATTGAAATCTTGGAGTCTCAACATAATCAGGTTATTAATGCATCTGAAGGCAGAGTTGATATTAAAAGCATGAAATCTCTGAAGTGAAGAAATGGGTTGGCAGCAGAGAAGAGTAATTGGCTTCCTGTGGGTTTGCCGAAACATAATCACTGAGAATGCAGAAAGGGAGTGCCAGTTGCCAAATAAGTTTCTAAGATCGTATAAATAATTTATTAAACTTTTTTTGTATTTTGTTTAATGGAATACTAGCAAAAAATTCTTGGAAGTTGCACATTTCTAATGAATTGATTCCATTTTTTGAAAGAATTCAATCACTTTGTCTTCAAACTTACGGCATTTTAAAAAAGAAATGGTCTATATCATTAAGGAAGATTCTTAATATATTAAATTTTTTTTTTTTTGGAAATGAAGCTGAAACTAATATTTTAGCTAAGTAAAAAGACATTGGATATTATACCTTTTTTGCAAAAAAGAATTGTTGGTGAAATTTCTTTTTTAAATAGTTTGATCCGTTTTGAAACATTTATTAATTACTACATTTTTGATTGGAAACAAATCAGAAATTTCATTTAGTATGGAGTTTAATCTAAATGTGTCGAATAATGGATTTTTAAAGTTAATAGTCGTATATACATTCGTTTTTCCCCGATCCGACATTTTGAATTAAACCTTCTTTAAATCCCGTCTTCATAAACATCATTAATAAAGACTAGGAAATGCTGGTTTTCAGTTTCGTAATATTTATGAGTGATAAAATGCTTCCAAAAATATGAAAAAAATGGAGAAAAGGAAATTTTTAGCAGGTTTATAGTTGACGTTTATATTGAAGTCATTTTCTATTCTTTTAAGTTCTTGGCATAAAACATTTCACTTTATTCATTAGATAGTTCACTTGAAAGCTGTTTATTTTTACCATTACCGTTGCATAATCTTTTTTTTAATGTCGTTGGAAGTGCTAAATAACTGCGATGCATTGCAACGGTTATTCAATGTTTTTTTTTTTTTATTTTGGAATATGTCATTAACCCCACATGACAATTTTATTTGCGATAAAATCCAAATTAAACTGATGGATTTTACTAAATTCAAGCTTTTAAAAGTTTTTGTTTAAATTCTACGTTAAACTTCTCTGATTATTAATAATTTTTAATATTTGCATCGATGTGACTTAATAATTAAGTAAAGAGAATGAATTGTTTGTAAAACCACATTTAAAAATTAGATCAAATCACATTAACGCTTTAATATTAATATCAGAGGAAACAAGTTCTTCGTCTAGAGGAGGTGTTGCAATCGGAATCATTGCCAAAGTAAAAAGTATGACGTCACATCCGGATCCAAGAGAAACGAATTTTAATATAAAACAAGAATAGCGGTAATGACATACGACATGCGTGAGCGTCTGCTAAAAGTGATACCCGTTGTGCGATTGGGTCGCAGTGCTGCGGCAAACAGTACGCGATTCAGCATCATAGTTTCGGCGGAAAAGTAAGCAGCCTAAATACGAACAACTAGATCGCTTTTTACAGTGACTAATGTCTTGTTTTTCGATTCCTTCAGCTATCCCTATATAAAAAAAAAGAAAAAGGAGTTAGATCTGATGATCTGATTAGTTTTTGGCATCCACATCCAATCCAGGTACCGGAGTGTTTCATAGCTTCAAAGTGAGCCGAATGATGGCAGCTCTTTTGCATAACAATTCCGTCCTACCCTCCGTCTCTTTTTAAGTCATTCTTCTTTTGCATGCTCTTGAAGAACAATTTCCTTTTTTTTAACATTTTATTTTTTTATAAAAATCCTTACTTTCCTCCATTTTAGAATTTCGTCAGGTTTAATACAGTTATTTTTATTTCCTTTCTAAAAGTGGCGATGTGACATCACATTTCTTTGTGTTGCATTTTTCTCGGAAACTGTACGTCGTACAGGTATGGGTTCTACGATCAGACTTAACGCACTCAAAGCGATAATTCTTTTTCTGCACAGGTTGTCTGGTGGTATCCGAACACTCCGAGTATAAATAAATTTTAGCTTTGACCTAGAATCAACAAAAATAAATTATAATTGCAGACGATACCTTCACGCTATTTTAAAAATCTCCCAAATGACAGAAAATAAAAAAATTCTGAAAAATTTGTATGAAAAAACTTTTGAAATAACTATTTTCAATGCAATAATTATAATTTAACAAACTTAATTCTACGAAAGTATTATAAGCTAAAAATTCACTGCAGACTCTGAATATGAGCGCCTATTTTATGAGCTGTGATCTAAAGACAAGTGTCGAATAGCAATTCTTCTCACCATAAGTTATGCGTCCCAGCCCAAGGCTTATTTACCAATCAAATGACCCCAAGTTAGCCTTCGCAGTAAATTACGCCTTTTATACGCTCCCTGGCCACAACACTAGCCCGGGGCCGCCTGCTTTATCTTGCCTCGTTTATTCTCTCTCTTCCTTTTGCTTCTGCCTCTCTTCTCTCAGCTGCGCTCTTTCTTCTAACTCCTGTTTTTTCTTTTCCCCGCTCCTTCTTTCTCCTCGCCGCGCTGGAAAAACTCCGCGAGACTCCTTGGAGAATAGGTAATAGTACAGATGTACAACGAGAAAGAAATGTTACATCGCGTCCTTTCCATGTCGGAAGTCACCACCAGAGGTCGCGCGATGGCCACATTCGCGAGCTGAGTCGTCCCTCTGCTGTTTCTTTCTTTTGCCTCTGAAAGTGACCTCCTTGCCGGGCATGTGGATAATTAATTTTGGACGGGAAGAGGGAAAAGATGAACGGTTGATAGGCAGTAATGCGTTTATGCCGAATATGTTCTTAGCAGTTAGTGTCTCAGAGGGAAAAGATCCTCTTTGTTGCAAGAAGTTAACATTTATAAGCTAAATAAGGAGGAATTCGGACAGGATTTTAAACCAGGATGGGACTCAGCTGCTTTGACTGTGGGACTTGCCGCAGAGATGTTTACGATATCAGTTCTTGAATCCCATTCTAAGGAATTTTCAGTTCACATCCATGTACTGGGTAATGCTAAATGCTCATGATTTTCCTTGATTTTTATCTTCCCAGAAGCTCTTTTTCCATCATGACGTGATCATTTTTCCACGCTTTCATTTAACTTCACTTAATTCACGCTTACAAAAAAGGAGTTTTGGTATCGATTTTTCTGTCGCTTCCTAGCTTATCAGCATTTTAAAAATGTGCGCAATCTTGTAAAGCTGTTGAAAAAATATTTTCAGAACTTCATTATCAATGAATCGAATGATTTTGGCGAGATTTTAATATGAACTATAACGATGTTTTGATATACGTATGTGTACCGGCATCTGTTAGTGATGAGTGATTGATTTTAAGATTTCATAATAATTATAACAATGATTTCTGAAAAACATAACTGCTGAAAAACTATTGACAGATAGAGAAGATTGTAAAAGTCACTCTTTTATAAATACGTTAAAATGAAAAAAATTATTATATTTTAATGAAAAAATTATTATATTTTAATGAAAAAAATATAGATCTGAACTGTCTCGTATGTATACCAGCGGACGTCACTTTGTTTGAGAACCTCTGTTGCGTCTTCGGATTATTAAATAGACGAAGTAGGAAAGGGCTTAAGGGCCTCGCGCTTTTGGGAATTTTTTGGTGCTTTTTTAGAGTTCTTCATTTTGTGCTTTCACTGAATCATAAAGATTCTGAATTAGAAGCTCATTCCAAATAAAATCAAATGTTTTCATCAAGTCATTGCTTGTTACTTTAGAAATATTTTTACTCAATTAAAATCAAGGAATTTTGGAACATTGTTCCAACAACATGTTCAGTTAATGACTACTTACAAATTTTATATCATAAACGATTTTTTTAGAGTTTAGTTTTAGAAGTTTAAATATAAATCTTTGAAGTAGGCAAGTTTTTATACCTAAAACATATATAATTAATAATTTAAAGTATATTCAATCCTATAATTAAATAGTGTATTGATTATGTTAAATAATTTGGTCCATTTTTTATCGTATAGCAAAGACACGCGGAAAAAAAATGAGGCGTACTAGGAGCGCGACTGGGTCCCCGTACTGAAAATGGGCTCTGAAATGAAGCTTTTTTTCTTCTCATTTTGCGACTGATTTTTTTAAGACTCTGTCCACACATTCGCTTTTATCCGACAAGCCGATTCCCCCCCGTCACAGCAAAGCGGAATCTACCGAAATCATTTTGAAAAAACTGGGAATGGATGATGAATGCAAATGATTTTACTTTTCCCTTCAATAACAGTTCTTTTTAGCTCGAAAGATATTGTTCATTTAATCATATATTTTTTAAACCATTCTTATATCTAATAAACTTCTCTGCTTTTGAAATTATTTATGGATCCCTGAATGGGGTTTTGTTCGTTGGAGCTTATTTCAACCGCGTTTTATTGGGTCCTTTCCATTGATTCATTTTTATTTTCAAAGGCAAAAACACGGGGTAGTTATTTTATAACTATTTCAGAAACACTTCTAATAGTTTTTTTCTTCGAAGCATTGCGAAATGTTGCAAACATTGCATAATTGCAAACATTATTACGTATCTCCCATTTTAATAGAATGTTTCGAAAATTGGAAAACAATTTTGGCTTCCATTATAGCTAATAAATATTTTAATCATTCTAAATGTATTAAAGTATCATGTTATTTATTATTTGAAAGGGTCGAAGATTTAAAATTTATATTCTTTATAACAGAATTCCATTTCTCTTCTCATTTTCTATTCAAATGGTTCTTTGGGGCAAATTTTGTAGGCTCTATTTTAGATATTGAGAATGTATTTGTTCATCAAGAACAGTTGAACAAAGCGATCTAGTTTCACTTTGGTGATAATTCAAGCAAATTTCAAAATGAACCGGATTTACTTTCAATCTTCGGTTTTCTCTACGGATTATTTTTCTTAAGACATTTTGTATATAATTACATATTTTTAACGCTTTTAAATAATTATAAAAGGCAGAAATAAAATGATTCATAATAGATTGTGGTAAATTGCGGTAATGAAGAAAAAGAAAACCGTACATTCATTATACTGGCACAGAGAATCCAATCAAGGAATTCTTGTTTTTATCATTGCCACTTTATCGGTTTCAGTACTTTGAATCAAATCAGATATTATTTTTATCTTAATTACTCCCTGAATATATTATTTATTTATTCTACAAGTATAATCAAAGTAGTTTTGTCAGGAAAAAGAGGTTCTGTTATGCAATGAATAATAAGTTGTTTCGGTAATACTAACAGACATATTTATATATGCGAATGACGTTTATAAATTTCATAAATTCAATGACCGGTTTCAAAAAGTATTAGTTATTAATAAAGATGAATTAAAATAAAGAACTTGGCAATAATAATAGAATACTAGTGAAATTATAAAACGAAATGATTGTTAATAGAAATAATTATTGTAAATTAAAATGTGCAGAACTAATTTAGAACATTTTATCTTTGAAATCGAAATTTGTAAGTTCGTATTTGGGATTCTCTTGGAAGACCCTCAACATGCAATCGAAATCAAGTCCCTTGAAAGTGATCCGCAATGAAATGTTTCGCTATATCAGCTTGTTAAAATTTGCTGCTTAATATTTCTTATATCAGTTAACTAGCGGAGTCTCTCCGAAACTATCCCGCATACGCTCCAACTACGGTATAATCCCTTCCCCAGCATAACATTATGGACCTTAAATACTTTGCATGGTATTAGGGAACAGTAGTTACGAAATATAGATCTTTTGAATGTTTTTACTGAAAAGTAGTGAATCTAACATTTTTACTGAATCTATCGTACGAACGTCTTTTTGCATACGGAACGAAACCAAAATTGGACGCACTGCGGTCGTAATGATGAGGTAACATAAGAATTTCATTTATTTAGTCATTTCGTTGTGTTTTTATATGTGTGCGAAAGGACAGATCGACAGATGTTCAACTATTCGGCAGATTTGGTTCATAAGAATCTACATTTTAGATGGTAGATCTTTGGGCTAAATTTTATCTGTTAAGCTCTTTGTATTTTGTAGTTTATTCATAATCGAACAGCCAGGCAGACAAACAAGCTTCCAATGAACCGATTTTTTCAAAATAGGATAGAAATCTACAATTTGGTCATAATTCCATACACCAAATTTCAGCTCTCTAGCTCAAAGCTTTTTTGAGTTATCTTATTATTAGGCAGATAGACATAACGCCAAAAAAGTTTTTTCGAACTCATGGAAGACGGAAACTTGAAGATTCGTCAACACTTTTTTGACCCTTCTAATACTTCCTTTATATTTCGTATACGAGAAAGTAAAAATCAACATAAAAATATCTGATTTTGAAAGCCGGAGAGGGGAAAAGGGAGATTTACATCATCATCCGGCCCTGCTCTTCGTCTAATCCTTGAATGTATTTGGCAGACAGCATCTGATTTTATCTTCACTCGAAAGTTGAACTGAATAGAATTTCATTCAAAATATTGGTGAAATCGTTTTATTGAAGTAAAATTTTGTTTTCCTTTCATATTTAGACCATTTCTAAATTCTACCTTTCCGTATATTAATGGTATTTTGTATTGCAACTATCAATTACTGAACGCATTGTCTAAAAATGAAATCTAGCCATGGCAGCCATTGTGCCATTGAAATGAGAGTAGCATTAAAGGTATTCAGAAAGAGAGAGTCATCAATCAGCGGTTCTTTCAAGAACATAATTACGAATGTGTGTTTATATTAGTAAATAATCTAAATATAATACTATAAAATATTGAATTTAAGTAAAAAAGCAAATTTTTGACAATATTCTCTCTTTATCTAAAATCAAATAAAAACACATTTATGAAAAATTTATTTTCTCTTGGAGATCATTAATTGCGTTCATAATTATTTGAATGAAACGGATGAAGAAACTTTGGGTGTTTTTTGTCACTTTCGATTATCCACTTGTGATTCCTTGAATGTAGGTCATTAGTTTTGAACCTATTTAACCCAAATACTGAATATAATAATATTTTAACTTTATATGCTGCACTGAATGATTCACTTTGTATCTGTTTGATGTATTATAATGTTAAGTTGTAGTGTTTGTTTTTAATTAATACATATTGTTCAGTATTTTCTAAGGTCTAAAGAAAAAAAACTTTTAATGAGTGTAGAATCAGATGGACATTAAATAGAAATAATAAAACTTTTTATTTCATTAAAAGTTTTCATTAAAAGAGTTTATATTTTTTTAATCTATTTGCTTCCCACAAAACGAGTAATAATTTTGTTGGGGCTCCAGGGCTTTAAAAATGTATTGTTAAGTGAAAGGTTTTGAAAAAAAAACCCTTTCCAATTCAATCATACCAAATACTTAAAGCAATATATCTTTTTTCTTCATGTTTGATTAATTTTCTTTCATTTAAAACTAAATGTTGTTATTTTATTCTTTCATTAACAACTTCCCATTGATATAAAAAAAGGCCACAAACTTAAATAATCTAGAAAAAAGAATCAACTTTCATCATGATTAGAACGAACCAAGTTCTAGTTAATTACATAAAACACTAAGAGCTTTGATTGCCGCATTTAAATTTATGAAAAACGATGGCAGGAACCGAGAAATCGCGTTTTATATGGAAAGAAAGAACAGAAAAAAGAAGGGAATTTCTTGAATACATATTTAATCTCGTCTGCATCACTAAGCGTTGCCACTCACTCAAAACCGTAAACATTTTAAAAACTCCCGGATTCGAATTTTTGTTGACTTTCGGCCATTTTCTTTGCGAATAATTAATAACCTTCGATAAAACTTTTTCGCTGAGGAAGTTTTGTGTGGATCAAATTTAAAGAAACGTTTTGCCAGGACAAACAAACCAGACGCGAATAATAAAAGAACGCACGCAAAAGAACAGAAATAAAAAATAAAAAAGAGTGGTAAAATGAATGAAAAAGATTTTTATAAAAAGAGAAGTTTCCGAAAGGGGAAAGAAAATGTCGTCCTGCTTGCTTTCCCGTAACGCATTTAAATCGTCGTTGCTCCGAAACGTGCGCCGCCCCAAGGCTCCGATGGCGTCTTTATAATGGCGAACAAATCTTCTCCGACTAGAAACACCCGCTCCCGTTTTCCTCAATTTCTTTATTCTTTTTTTCCCCTTCATCTACTTCTGCTTTTTACTCCGATTTACTTCATTTGCTTAAGACGCTTTTATGCAGGAAAAACGTCTTAAGAAAAGGGTCGCTTTACAAGAACAAAATGTAAAATAGGCGATGTGGATTATGCGATTTTTTTTTTATTCCTTGTATATTTTCTCTGCGCTTTCTATCCCTTCATTCTATTCTAGTTTCTTTATGTCATTTACTGCGGACGTATCCTTCGCATTTTTTTAAACCGAAGCACACTTTTTATTTATTACTCTTGTTCATTTTTTTATTATTATTTTTTCTCCTATAAACCTAAGTTGTCGTTTTACCTTGCTCCTTAAGAAGATTTCGTCGAGGACTTTTCGAATGTTTGCCCGAAGGAAATTTTCAGTTTTCGAGTCCCAGGTCCATTCCTGAATCGAATGCGTAGAGCCCACCTACTTCAAAACTCTTTTTTATTTTTATTATATATATCGTTTGTTCCTCTACGATTTGTTGAAGAGAGAGATCTGGAAGAATTTTTTCTTTAAATTTTTAATCAGTCGCCATCCATTATGGATGACTATTTGTTCGGCGTCCTGATTACATTACAGGACGCGCCGAGCAGGTGCCCCCGGGGCGGAACTCTGGAAAAGGAGGACTTAAAAAGATCAAGAATGCGGAATTTTTCTCAGCTGTTCGAACGGAAAAGCAAATCTTGTTTTCTTCCATCCCTACCTGTCAGTATTAACGACTCCAGGGAACAATGGCGGAAACAGAAATATATATATATATATATTTGCAGTATCGTCTTTACTGTATTTAGCGACTCTGGACAGCGAGTTTAGATCTTCTTTTGCATGTGTGATACGAAATGTAATTCCGTAAAAAAATCTATCGTGATTAATATGCAAATGAGATTCTTTCTCTTATGTATTCTTGAAACTAAATTTTTCTGGCGGTGTGTGCCCCTTATTGCCTCTGTAATTAACGGAATAAAGTTTATATTTTTACAACTCCCTCATTTATCAGTTCTGAGACAACTAATTAATATGCATTTATTCATGTTTTGAAAACTTTTCGACAGTTTCGGGATGTTTTCTTCTAAAACTCAATGACATTTAAGAGTAAATAAGAACGTCTTTCACGTCAAAGCGCCGGGGCATTTAAAGCGAAAAGCTGAATATTTGCACATTTTTATAACGATAGAAGTTATCATATGGAGTATTTTTACTTTTTCGTTTGTGAAATATATTGAAAGATAATATTAAAAATGGTAAAAAATACCGAATCAAAATTTTAATGAAGTTTTATGTTTCAACTGACCATAAAGATATTTCTAAATTAATACTCCCAGCAAATATTTGAATATCGTAGCTATAAAACATAATAAATAAAATCTGGCATGCCACAGTTACATTAAAGTTGTAGATCTGCATTAGAATCCATCCATCGTAATAGGTACCTTTCCTAAATATGTATTAGGCCTCCATTACGCTACTAGAAAATATTCCAACAAGGCAATGGACCTAAAGTAGGAAGATATATCAGTTGCTAATGAATTTGAATACAATAATAAAACTTACAATTCATGACAATTTGAATGTAAATGAAAGTATCACCCATTTATAACTTTGCGGCATAACTGCCATTCATTTGATCCAGCGCTGGTTCAATGTGAAAACACCTCCCTCTTACAACATCGTCGAAACCTTCGTCCAAAAGTATAAAGTTTTAGAGGACCCATTACACATCTGTGGATTTGACAACCTCGAATTTTCATCTGTCTAGATCTATTAAATGGTTCCTCGTCGGCTAAGAGGTCGGCTATGGAAAAAACCTCATAAGGGTGTTCTTTGAGATCTGCATTTTGAAATGTATCCCGCGGCGGGATAACTAAGCCGAAGAAGTTGATATGATAAGCATTTTTGTGTTAAATATGCGAGGAGAGAAAAACATTTGTCAGGCGGCGATCCCATCAATCCAATAGAGCAGTATTCCCAAGTGGCGCTTACATTGTGATACAATAATAATAACAATAATTCTTCGAATTAAAAGTGTTTACAAATCTAACTGTTGTATTTCCAAAAAAAAAAAAAAAAAAAAAAAAGTGAATGGAGCGGATGGCAAATAGCAAAGGACCAACGGCCAAATCCTCGACTCAATGATTAAGAGCCAGTAACTGCGGAGCAATATTTGCCAGCATTATAGGGAGTTGAACTTCTAAGCTGAATGAAGTCGATACTCCTACTGTCCGAAACGTAACTGACGCATTTCCAATCTATCCTCAATATGCAGCCTACAGATTTGAAATTCATCTGTCAACTAAACAGTAGCAAAGTTTTGGTACCATTTGCGGTTGAGTAGCACCACTTCAGCTCAGCTTCAAAAGGTTTAACTGTCTAAATTCAGATTGCCCTGATTTTGGATCAATAAAAATGAAATTTTGCTCAAGTGTGGATTCTGAACTCTGAAGAGGCAAGGGTACAAGGCAATAGAAGTTAGCAGATGGATGGGTTTCTCAAGACCTACATGGTAAAAACATCTCAAATTCGTTCTCTATTTCCACATAGAACAAAGTGCGGAATACCCAAGCAGCAAAAGATCGTCGGCCAATCATTGGTCAAGCATCGTCCTGCAGAACGAACGAGATCGCCTCCGATCTCGCTCCGACATTGGTCATCATTTGGCGACGTGTTATTATCACGGGCGACGTTATACCAAGCATTTCGCGACCCGTTTTATCAATGGGCTACCCAATACCAATCACTTCCCCATGTATTTTAGCAATGGGCGACCAAATACCAATACCTAGGCGATTTATCTCTGAATACTTGCTGGTGTCAAACTGAAATATTAGTTTAGTGGTTATTCAATTTTCTCAAACTCTAGAAATTAGTGTCATAATATTTAAAACTATCGTACTTTCAAAATTTTGTCAAAAGACTGAAAATACGAAATATTTTGAATAGTTTACTTTTCTTTTTTGCTTATGAATAATTGTGTTTGTTACTTATTTTGATAAATTTAAAATTCCATAAAATACTTGCTTTTGATAGAATGACATTTTCCAAGATTTTTTAACAATTTTTCCAACTTTTTTTAAACTATTATTATAGCATATATTTTACCATAATCTTACCCTACAAAATGTTTAAATGACATTTTTTTACTGCTCTTTAAAAAAATAAACAAATGTTAAAATTATCTGAAATAATTTTAAATTTGATCACCTGTACATCTATCTACAAATAAGATTGATTTCCTTCATTGATATTTCCTATTCATTTTCATTGTTTAATGCATGGGAAGAAATGTTAACATAATCATAGTTTCAATTGTATAATTAATTAGTATAATTTTACTGATATATATAATACTTTTAAATTTCTAATATTGCTTATATCATCTGTTTTTAAAAGCTGTTTCATAAAAATTGAAACAGAAAAATATATAATTCTTATTAAAAAATATTTTCTTTACTATACACACTTTTATATTGCTTAATGTGAGCAATAAACAAATAATTTCTAAAGCATAATGAATAAAACACAATTTCCAATTTTAACGTATTTTAACATCCTAAAATTTATTGCATTGGCTAAAAATTGTGTAAAACACTAAATTATATAATTCCTATTATATGTTTCTTCAACAGAAAACATTTTACAAGCACAAATTAATAATTTACTTTAAATTTCTAATATTTTCATAATTTATGTTTAGTGAGGTTTAGATTTGTAGCAAATTAACCAAATTTGATTTGTGTTAAACTCTGAATATTTCACAAATATGTTTCATAAAAATTCCATATAGAAAAATGTAACGCTTCTTTCAATTTTACTGATTCTATTTACTATTAACTTACAAAATTACTTCATGAAGAAATTTTATACCTCATTATAAATTTTAGTGTTAGCTAATGTCCAATAGATAACATTTTACAAGCACAAATTAATAATTTACTTCAATATATTTCTAATATATATATATATTTTTTTTATCTAGGATTAGTTTTGTTTTGTTTTATGGCACAAGAACCAAATTTGATCTATGATTAACTGAATATTTCACAAAAAAATCCATACCCAAAAATGTAAACACTACTTTCAATTATACGAAATTTCTTTAGACAAATATTTTTTTTAAAATTATCATTCTCCCCTCTTTATTTTTAGGAGAAAAGAAAAACAACTATGCAAAACAATTTATTCACAAAGACCTTCATTAAATAATATTTTTGAAATACAAAGTAAAATAATAATTTACTTGAAATTTTTTACTGAATTTTTTGTAATGACTTATACACCCAAGCAAAATCCTGAAACTATGACTTATAACTTACAAGAATAAATAATATTGTCACAAAGTCATTTATAAAAAAAATTATTTAAAGTTTATTTATTATGTAATACTTGAAGAGTTTGAAATTTCTAAAAATCCACACACATTTATATAAATATTATATATATGTATATCTGAATCTTCAGCTACATATAAAGAATTATACATTTATTTATACATTTAACTTTTCATTTTCGATTACATTTGATGAACCTAGAAAACAATTATAATAATAATTGAGATTTCGCTACATTTAAAAGTACAAATAAAACATTTCTTGACAATTGGAGATGAGTAATTAACAAGCGAAAGTCTTATAGAAATTCATAAGCATAATATTTTTGTTCTGATATAGGATTGTGTAGGCAAACTTTATAATAATGTTTAGGATAATAAAGAAAAAAAAATAATAACTCAAACTAATGGTAGTAAAATTTATGTTACTGTTTTATGAAATGTGAAATAATTAGAAACTATTCATATAAGAGTACTCAAAAGTGCCTGCATATCTCAGGTTTTAAAGATTTTTTTTGAAGTTTCGTTTTTGCTCAAAAATGAATATTATAATGTTTCAAATTTTTTCAATTGTCTTTTTAACTATACCAATTTAAATAGTCGTGTGCATTTTCGCTGAATTTTGATAATTTTTAAATATTTTTTTATCAAGTTTTCAAAAATAGATTGCATTGTTGCCCCGAAATTCAAACAATTTTCATAGTTTTGTCAAATATTTAATCGCTTAGTTTTCTTTCGCTATAGAAATGTAAGAAAGAAGGTTTCTGTTTAATCATCGTTACAAGGTGAATGATTCGATAGCGATAGGATGTCATGAGATAAGAATCTATAAAAAAAGTGTCATATGTATAAGAAACAAAATTTAAATAAGTCAATTAAAATAACACGGCTCTTGCATCAGACAGTTTGGCGGAACATGGGTTCAGTTATATCTAAACGATTTATCTTAAATCAAATATATTTAATATTACCGGCGAACCAGCTGGTCGTCTCTGATGATTAGTCTCAAAACAGAAATAAACTTTAGATTAATTGACGATAACAGTAGAAATGACAGAAAATGAAATTTCTCGTAATTAACTATCTGGTTAACAGTTTAGGATGAACTAATGAAGAGTCGTTTTCATATCGATATGTTTTTTTAACAGAAAAAATTGGAGATGTATAATTATTGTTTGCCTCTAATTCTCTTCGAAGTAATGGATAATAACTGCACTATCCCAATTTTTCTTTGGTTTCTTTCCATTTCTATCCCTTTGTAGGTAAAAAAGTGAATTAACATACCGCGGTCGTTAATTCACTGTAATCTGATAATAATGGAACAGTATTATTGATGGAATTAAAGTATAGAACACCTTCAATTCTGTCAGTTTAATTGCCATTAATAAAACAACGTCATGTTTTGACATTTTATTAAAGATCGGTGAATGTCATTTTATCGGATTTAACTTCTATATTTTGAGCCATTTCATCCACTTTTCAAATGGTTGTTCCTAAACAGTCATCTCAAATAATAAATAAAATGTTTGACAAATCCTTCAAATAATAAGCAAAACATTTACAAATCAACCGTGACGTCATGTGAAGTGTGTACTGATGGAGTGATCCAAAACTGGACGGTGATAATGGTGAAGGGAATGCTATTTATGGCATACGTCCGGAGATGCTGTATTGAAACGCTGACGTCTGAGAAAAACTGAAAAAGAGCATTTATTAATGAACCAAATGAAGCATAGCATATCTTTTAATGAATCCGTTTATTTTCAATACAGGATGCAGCAAAAAATGTCTAAATATGTTATTTGTTTTCAGCGTTAAAATGATGAGTTACTTTGACAAATTATTGTGTACTTGATTAATGTTTTCAGACTGATGGTCACTCTATATGGAGTCTCAAGGTTTGACATTCTAAAAACACTTTATTCAGAATTTTAGTACATTAGCGGCTACCCTTGAATTAGTAAGAATCAATGCTAATAATAGTGTTTAAGTACTCACTCACACACACACACACACACATACACGCACGCACGCACACACACACACACACACACACACACACACACACACACACAAAAAAAAAAAATGGATCTACTATATCTATAAAAAATGGAAAGTGTTATTGAAAGAATTATTTAAATATATGTTTGAAACATCATTAAAATTAGATGAAAAATCATATGGATTGAATGCAAGTATTACTGAACAGTTGCGTCTGAATTTTAAACTAGTGTAACAATAGTTGTGCAATTATATGCTCCGAATTTATTAAAAGAATTAAAACTTTGATTAATTTTAAAATTAAAAATTTGGGCAAATCCTTCACAGATATAAATTTTTACCCAAGAAATAATCTCTTCTCAAATTTGGTAGCCCTGAATGCAACAGTCTTTCCTACAGGGCATTTTGATCCAGTTTCCAGATAGTATGCCACCTATAAGAATGTTAAAATCCAGTGGTGATAGCTTCAGGTGAATTAATTTTGGAGCTGTTGGCATTCTTCGCCCAATATAAAATTCACGAAACCCAACTTTTTTATCTGGATATTCCTCATTGAACGCATGATCCAATCAAACCGCTTCTAAACATGATGGACGCCCATGTTTTGATTTCTTACGTCATAAGCAGTCTACCGAGGTGACGTTCTTGAATCTAGAGTTTACATTTCCGGCATCCACTTTTTGGTATCTGCATGATTTTGGTTTTCTAGACATTGACTTTGCAATGGTTCAAAAGCTTTTACTTTACTCACTTTACAGTATTTTTAAAGCTTTACTTACAAACTATTTTAATCTCTACTAATAACAAAGCAGAAATGTTTGTGTGTTGGAGCCCTGAAGGATCCGTTTTGTTCAGATACAACAAACTCAGCATATATATTTGGGAGAGAAAAAAAGTATACCTTGGAATGATTTTTGTGAAACTTTAATTAATTAAAGATTAAACGAGATTACGCGATAACTTCCGGAAATATTATAGTACAAAGTTTTGCACCATTTCAAAATTAAAAAATAAATAAATTAAAAGTTAATAAATTAATTAAAAGTTTTTTAAACGGTTCCAATTTACTAGTCGTGCAAATATTTCCTTGAATTTAGTAATATTTGAAATTATCTTTTTGCTTAGTTAGCAATAACAGATTGCATTGTCGCCCTGACATTCAAACCGCTTTCATTGTTTCGTCAAATATTCAATTGAGTAATTTCTTTCAGTGTTGAAAGCTAGAAAAAAAAGCATTTGAGTTAAATTCTATGTAGTTTACAAAACGAATAAAACAGTGAAGCTATATTTTACGAAAGTTAAATGGACTGGACATTTACGTTTTTAACAGCGCCATGATGTCATCGGAATGGTCTGCATTAGAAAGATTCATATTTTATTTAAATGAAATAAAATATAAATAATATATTCCGCAAACCGGCTGAACGCCAAAGGTGACAAGTATGTATTTATACAATTATATATAAATATAATTTATAACAATGTTTATAATAACTAAATATTCTATATATTTCGTAGATAAAATTGTAATAATATATCGCAATTTACTCTTTTTACATAATTTAATTTGTCAATCAACAAATAACATAAAATAGGAACATTTTAACAGAAAGGTAGTTACAACTACATCTAATATTTATGAAAAGAGCAAAAATCATGCGCTTCATGATCTTTTAATCTTATAATCATATTTGGCTGTACGAACCATTTATGCCTAATGAACTTGCTATACACCCTATACTTAATGATTTTGAATATCATGAAGTTTACCTTTGTTTCTGCAATTGAAAAAAAAATATTTTTCATGCATTCATCTTATTGTGTGGATATAATGCTAAAATAATTGCGAAACTGCATCGAAATCGTTACAGGTTCTTTGAAGCAAGCACCCTGTTGGAAATTCCGCTCTTTTTAGAGACATCAGGATCTGAACTTTTCCGTCCTCCATTTAATTCCACTAATATGTTTATTTGTATGATTATGCATGTATGAGAATGACAAATAAATGAAATTTGAAGTATCAAAAATTGCAGAAATTGCAGAAAAATTGCAGATTTGAAGAAGATTGGAAATTTCAGAAGAAAGCTTCACTACTTCCCTTTATAATTTCAAAGTATTTTTCTGGTATCTAAAAATATATTATTACAAATCTGCAATGTTGTTTCCTAGCACGGTTAGTTCAATCACTGGAAAGACTGTTTTACGTTTTAGAAAAAGTTTTAAGGCAATTTTAGCTCGTTAAATTTACGTCAGAGTCACAGTATATAATACATGTACATACAACATGCATTTGTAATCTGACATCTTATGCTATGTAAATTTGTATTGCTTAAAACTTGTGAATACTTTTTGAGTTAAAAAAAAATGCGTTATTGTTCGTTATTTGGCTGTTATAATTCGATAAAAATTGAAAATCAAACTTGTTAGAACTTGAGAATAGTTTTTAAAGTTTTATTTAAAATTCTGTATTATTAAAATATAAATAAAGAAAATTCGACAGAAAATGCTAATGACTGCACCATGTATGTACATATATTTATAAAGACATAATCAAAGGTATTCGGTGTATAAATTTATCAAATAACTTATTCAAATTATAAAATTATCTAGGAAATAATTTGACGGTAATTAAATTAATGAATAACAATGTGTGATCGAAAAGTACCTGGACAATTTTAAATTTGTGAATTTTTTAAGAATTTCGCCGGAGAAACTGAAAGAAAAACTATTTCTGAATTTTTGACTGTTAAACCTATAAATAAACTCGCGTTTCACCGTGAAGATTGAGGCACAGGGGAATCCACTCGAAATGGATGAAAAGGGTTTTGGCCCCTGCCATTTTGCAGAAAGTTGATAATGATTTGAAACTTAAAATGGTGGTTTTATTCGCTATGGACAAATTTTTAAAACATCATGCAGATTAGGAAATATATATATATATATATAATTAATAACTATCGCAAATTTTGCCGCAAGATTTTTTGTTTAAAAAAAATAGATTTTTTAACCGTATTATCGAGCATTTATGGAATATATGACAAAACAATTTTAAAATATTGCATTCAAATTGCAATTAAATTCTATAAATATTCAGGGAAATATCAGCATTTTAGTAAATAAGTTTTAATGACTCATGTGCATATTTTTCTTTTCAAAATTTGAGCACCAGGTGTATAAGGCAACTCATATAAAAATATTAATTTCAATGAATATCGATACCGATAATAAAATGAATTGAATTACAAATTTTCTCTAAAAAAATTAAAATTTAAAATATTTTCCACAAAGTGATATTTTTCAAACTTGAATTTTCGATACATTTTTCTGAATTCGACAAAAAGTTAGAGATTTGCCAAATATCGTTTCATGTTCAATAAACTAATCTTCTTTATGACATAAAGAATTTCCAAGTCAAATCTCCCCTCCTTCCTCTCCGTTACGGTGTAATTAGTATATATTGGCAATCGAAATCAAATTTTAAGAAAATGCATTGAAGCCTTCTTTTTAAGCACATGAATTGAGTTTAATTTATTATTTTTCATTTTGTCCAAGTCTTTTCAATAAAATTAGGCCCGATGCTGTGTGGCACTGCATCTAAAATTACGAAAAACAAGGCTTCGGTCAGTGATAATATTCCCAATGGCAGCAGGTCGAGTAACCACAAGGTGCGCCTTTGCGGTCATAATCCGGAAAGGACCTCTTAATGTTTCCCAAAATAAATCGATTGATTCGAGATGCAATCGGTTTTAACATCGTTTATTTACATGCTGTGTAGAGCGAGTCTCTTTTATCTCGTATAGTGACGCAATTTATCGCGTTTTGTATTGAAGCAAACTGAGTTTGGAGGTCTGTCGTTTGGCCAGTCAGACGTAAAAGTATGATTTTAGGTTATAAAACCACTTACCAAACTTTATTTACATAGTTTGGCGCATTTTTGAGTTATTACATCTGTATGCAGGGGTGCATGTAGCAGACCTCGACGCGGTGCATTCTGGTTAACACTAAATTTGTTACGGCCTTGCCTCCTTCCTTGCGTAAAGTTCAGAAATATTGGAAGGATAGAGATCTAATGGCGTCATAGACAATCCTCTGGGCAATTGTAGTAAATAAATAAATAAACATCTATATGCACACATTTTACTGATTTCGTCCAATTCTTATTGGAATTCCTACATTCTGATGTGAATACTTCATCCGTTTCTGCAATTCCGTCCGCTCGCAGACAAATTGAAGTTTGAACTGTGTTTTCAGATTAGGATAGGAAGATTTACTCCTAACTCGAATTCGAATTTTCAGGCGGTCACAGTGCACTCTCTGTGTTCTATTGGTGTGACACCCTTTTTCCTCGCATGCAAAATGTTTAGATATTCTAAAAAGCAGTGCGGATTCACCGTATACATTTTTCATGGCTTCCGCGTCAGCAGGCGAGAGGGGAGCAAGGTTTCCAATCAAAACGACGGGCCATTTCAAACAATGCGTGCGCGCATCGGTATTTCATTTTTGAGAAGTAAATACAATTTGTTTGTCAAAACCTCGGGTGAATCAAAAATTCCATTTCGAGGGGGATTTAGCAGAGTATACATTCTCTGTTAGGTTTGTTCAGCGCCAACATGAAGAGATTGATTGTTTGGACAACCATTGGATAGACGCCACGTTTGCAGAAGAAAATATTCAGGACGGATCCTCATATTGCAAATGGGAGACTGAAAAACGGATGTTAAAAACTCTTCTTTTCACACAATGCACGGCGAAAAACAAGTAACGTTTAAAGGATTTCAGATCTCAAAATTCAATAATAATAATAATAATAAACGATTTTAAATAAATGTGCTTTAGATTAGAGATGCTTGAACACTTTCAAGGAGGGCCAATAATAATAACAATAATAAACTTTTTTTGCAAACGAGTATAGTTCATTTTAATCTCAATAGGAATTAAAAAATATATTATTTAAATATTTTTAATACTAATGGAATGAATGAAGCTACAAGTGCATTCTTATGGTTCATCATAATTTGGTTCGAATGGGGATCATCACTTCGGAGAGTCGGAAAAAATTTCTGATTCGGCTGAAGATACCATCTTAGAATCATATCAGAGAATTGGAGCTTTAACCATTTACAGCTTAACCTTTTTTTAACAAATATTAGTGACATTTCTTTTTTTAAATATTTATTTTGGCTTTGTTGTAGAATTTTTAGCGTTCCGTTCTTCAGCAATTTAGTTTTGTCCTTTAGGATTTTGAAAAAAAAAAGTACTTTCAATTTTTCTACAAATTTATTAGAGATGGCCCTTTTCATGCTGAATTAAATTAAAATAGTATCAAGTTATTAACTGACAATCACATTTCGAAAATATTTATATATAATATTATCATTGTGTACCAACAGCTTACTGAATTTTTCTAATCGTCCAGAAAACGAATGAAAAATCCATTACAACAGCCCGTCTTTACAATAATGAAACAAGTAAAGTTAAATAAAAGTTTATAAAAAGCAGATGTTATTATTTAGCATCGGAAGTCAGTTTGACGGCTTTTAGGATAATAACACAAAATTTCATCTCAGTACGACAAGCAGAATTGAACCACGGTTTAAAATGCAAGAATTAGCATAAGAATTTTTCTGCTTGTTTTAAGAAAGCTCTTTATATTAAAAGAGCTTTCAGTGAACATGAAATGTCAATCATGTTGAAAGAGTTTCCATTACAAACGCCGGCGAAATGTAGGCTGTATGGTAATAGGGAAATAATTGAGCATATCCAGTTATTGAATCAAGTATAAATATTCAATTACAACGTACTCAGAGGTGTGCATCTCTACGAATAAGCCCAATTTATTTAGAGATTAAAGTACGGAACAGAACTCAAGATTGAATTTCCGCTGGATGGACCGAAAACTTTTCATCAAAGGAATCAGCATCCAGTCATGGTTAACTTGGAACGTACTTCTCGCATACTCACAGTGTACCACCTAAACCACTGATCATTTCATCACTAGCTCCTACCTCCAAGATGACTTCACCTGGGAAAGTAATGAACACTTCGTTTTCATCTGAGGATTCTCAGCTGCACATTACTAAGACATTTTTGGCGTTTGCCAAGCCACAAGATGTCTTTGTGATGAAAGCAAGAACATTGATCAGTTGTTGAGAAATTTAAAGTGAGCGCATACGTCCAAAATTAAAGAATTGTCTAAAATAAAGTTTCATCCGACATTGTCGTTTCTGCATTCTCGGTTATTCTCTAACTCACCAGAGTGGTACTTTTAACCATGCATTCCTAACTGATTCTGCTTTTTTTAGTGTTTTAATTCCTCTAATAATCTGTGGCTGAATTTTGAAACCCTCTGAATCTAGGCTGGTTATGAAAGAACCACTTTGCTACTGTAATCAAATAGCCTGTAATTATTTTTATATCTTTCCGCAAATAAGTGCGACGAGGTGATCTGATATTTCCTTTATTGGAGAGAAAGTGTTCATTAAGACTGTTCTTTTATCGCTTGCTTTCAATTCATGTCGGAATGGTAACCCTCAATAGAAAGCACATTGCGTGTTATTAAATTGCTAAAAGTCAACCTAGACTGTTTTCAGTGTTTAATTTTGGAGAGAGTTGGAAATTCGTCCTACGTCAAGTAGAAATTCGTAGGTTGGTTTCTTCAATTTTTTTAAAAAAAGAGTACCTGTGCAGAGGCTAAAGTACTGCTTTTCTATTCATTGCTTATTTTTTACATATAGACCATGTCACAAATCCAGTTTGAGGAACATTTGCATAAAAGATTTAATAGCATATAATCACATCGACAAATTAATTGATGCAAATATGGGATCACATTAGTTATCGAATTAGTGGTCGAAATGCCGATCGTTACTGATACCAATAATTCTCCCAATAGTATACTACACATTAGTGGCGAGTTCATTTTTGATGGCTATCTCAACTCGTCGATTATAGTTGGTACTGGGCAGCGAGAACTGTTCGAATGTCCTACCAAAAAACCAACTTATCAGAAGTGAGATCCGGTAAATGCATATGGATATCCAATGGATCTATTTCTTTTAATTACGGATTTATCAATTTATAAGTGAAGTTACTAAATGTATGCATTCAACTCATTAATCTGAGTTAAAATCTTTCCGCTAACGTTATTAATTGTTTATGTGAGATTCATTCAAATGGCACACAATTTCTATATTACTACTACACACGCTATTATACCGAATGCAATTACATGTAGGAAAGCTATACAGTCAAAACCAAAGTGTCTTTTTTTGCAACAAAAGTGATGCACTCGAATGTCTGCTCTTTTCGCGAATATATCTTGAAAACTTCTACTTCCTACAGAGAAAATCTACTAAAATTTACATCAGTGCAGAACATTCTGAAAAGGAAAAACAAAAATCCCCCCCCCCCTCCGAGTCCACAGGCGTGTGTATTTCTAGTGGAAAACAAACGCCGCCAGTTCATTTTCTGTGTTTCCATCCGTCGGGGAAAAGAGAGCAAATATTTCGCCAACCTATCGGTAATCGGAGTTTGTTTGGCGAAGAAATGCTTGTTTCCTCGTGATCGACGTGGAGGATACGGTCATTAGATAAACAAGTGGACCCCGTGATTGGCAGCGCTCAATAAAAAGGGAGTCTGTTTTCTTGTTGGAGAGATCTCCCTTTCCGAGAAATTTTCCGAAAACTAAGGAGGTGGAGGAGCAACTGCTTCACCAGCAGCTTTTGTTTATTTTTTTTCACTCTCTCATACACGAATTTTGAGGACTTCGCGTGGAAGAGGAAATGTTACAGTTTAACCTCGAGATGTAAACGAACTTCCGCACAGAGCCGAAGAAATGAGCAGGTTTATCCAACTTCCTGGAAACGTGATAACTCGAAAAGAAAACAAGCTAGACAAAGGAACTTTGGTGACAGTTTTTAACCTTTGCCGAGTGACTTGGGATCTGTGGAGAATTTCTTTCTTTCAGCTTTTATTTCGGGATGCAGAGGATTCTTTCAAACAAGATGGCAGCATGAATGGGATGAAACTGAATAATAAATGATTTTATTTAATGAATCTAGAATAAAGGAATAGTTTTAAAAATAACTCATTTCAAAATTGTTTCATCAAAAGTTTGAAACAAAAATCGTAAATTCTTCTGGCAATGAACTTATGTGTGCGTGATGCGAGCATTCAGAAAAGCAAGAGGCTAATGAAGGAATTTCATCATCAAAATGATAGATCCGTGTCACATTTGGATCCAAACAGTCAGTGATTTGGCATCCTAACGTGATAACTCCCAAAAGGCTAAATAGAATTAAAACTCAATAAGATATGAAGAGTAGCTACCATTAAACATCTTTTAACTAAATCTATATTCCCGTAAAATGTAGCCTCTATTGCGCAGCGGTGATATTTCGATGAAATTTGATAAACGGTTTGGCTGCCAAAATTGTAAATCTGTATCAAATGTTTAACTTAGTCAGATATAGAAAGAAACCCCTACTCGACTCGCTTGGCAGTACGATGTAACTAAGCATAAAACATGGCCTAGTGTGTACTTTTATCAGAAGTCTCTTCTTTTTCTTGTACACAGTTGATCATCTCATTATCAATGAACAAAGCAGTATAATCATGATATGTCGTGGCCCACTGTCATGATTCATCCACATCACTGGACAATTGTCCTCTTCGAGGCGGTTAGCCTCTAATCACAAAGTGGTTCGTTCATCTTTACCTAATCTATGTTCTTGTTTTAAGAGGACCAGGCCACTATTTTAAGAAAATCTCAGAAGCCGATGGGAGAACACTGAGGCCGTCTTTAATTATGTTTAGTTTAATACACTGCTTGCCACGTCATGCGCAAGTGCGCAACGGTAACATTTCACAAAGGGCCATGTCATGCAATTGTTCCTTTTCATAGCCACGACACATTGTATCGAGCGACATTACCAGGCCTTTTATATAGGTGTCTGATAGTGTGGCCTGTAGGGAAGCATTTTTTTAAGCTTGGGTTTCGCAGATGTAAAATAATAAGATACGTGAGTGCATCGTCATATGAGAGTGATTCAAATAAGCTCAGAACAAATAAGGTTGGGATAGCCTGGTTGCTAGAGCGTCGGATTCGCGTCCCTTAGGTTGCGAGTTCGAACCCTGCCGGCCGAAGACTCCCCACGTGCTTGGTGGCTGACACGCGTTAAATCTGCCGTGGTCACAAAGTCCTCCATGTCGAGAGTAATACCATTGGGGGTACTGAATCAGGGGTGATCGTTCTCTGATTTAGATCTAAATTACGATCTGTGGTTGAGTGAATGAAATGCGTGAATGAGGTCTGCCCCGTAAAAAGGGTTGTGACTTGTGTGTAACTAAGTCGTTCTCTTGGCCCTTGATGGCACTACTATTGAAACAAGAGGCGCTCCCCATCAGGCTTAAATCGGCTGTCTTCGAACAGCTGGCTTGTCCATGGCAAGTGCCATAAGAAACAACAAGAACAAATAAAATGAAAACAATTTAACCTAATAGTATATCACAATATATTTTATCTTAAAAATAGGTGAATTGCAAAAAAAAAAAAAAAAAAAGTCGTAGGATTCTGGCAAATATTATCCAGTTGCGCGTGGCATGCAGTTTGTTACTCAGATTATTGCCTATTTTGAAGATACAAGGGGGATTATTTCGAGAAGCAGGCTTTGAATTTGCACCGTATCCAGACACGAAAATGAGCCAATAAATCCTCTGCAAGCTTCTACACCATACCAACTGGAGAGACTGTGATTAATAACAGATTAAACATTTACTATCTCCCTACCTCTTCGAATTATATTGGGTATATAGAGTTTTAATAGAATTGGATCAAATGAAAGGCCATCTATTCCCAAAGCCAAAATTATATTCTCTTCTTTAAGCTAAGCATAAAACTCGCCATACTGTGAAAGTTTACAAGGTAGCTGAAGTATCACTTAGTTTACTGCTTTTCTCCTTTGCATAGATTCTGATGCATTAAAAATAGCCGGCAAATCCTCGATTCATAACAATCAATAATATATCTGTCAAATTATCTCTAATTAGAAAAATCTCTTAAATTTTGTCTGAAATGAGAAGCGTAATATTTTGCTAAAATGCGTCCCTTTCAAACAGCGAGCTTTGAATTCAACGATTTCGTATGCTAATCCGTGTGGTTCATTTTGTGTTTCATTGAGCAATGAGGAAATGTTGTGGATTTTAAATGTCTTTATTTCCACCGATCCGCAAAGTAGTTGTTAAGATCACATATCAAATTTATTTGTCTAAGTCGCTGCACTTTCGAGTTCTCGCTTACGCATATTTGAAAATCTGTGGACCGCAGAGGGTCTGTTCATTGACATATTTAGTATAAAATTTTATACACGTCTGCTATTTTAATGACAAATTTAATTTAATTTTATCTATTTACTTATTGGCGCTTTATAGATTTGGGCAAAACAAAAGATAGTCCTGCTGTTGTGAACAGATTTCTTTCAAAACTGGACATAACTCTACAAATTTGACAGAAAAAAAGCACTCATCAGAGTTCATGACTAGTTTGTAGTTTTTTTCCCGAGGTATTTCGTTCAAAGATCAACAGAGAGATAAGTTCTAAAAATGTGTTTATCAATCTTTAGGTCTACAACGTGGAGACTCTTCAAAATCTGGAGTTTTCTGATGTTTTGAAGAATTTAAAATGTTTTCTTCCGGCTTGAGAAAGCAAAAAAGTAAACCTTCACTATTTTATTTATAGGCTAAAGTAAGCATTTTATCTTTTCTCACAAACGGCGCATGAAAGATGATTTTATGATGGATATGAATTAATTATTATCTTTAACACTTTAACACTAATTACTATCTTTAACAAAACGTTTCACGAATATTCCATTCGTAATTCAGACAATTACGAATGGAATCAAATAATAATATTCTTTAACTGTTCCTTGGAGTTCGTGCTCAGAATACCCCCCCCCCTCACCATTAGCAGAAACCTAGTCTAAGCACTCTTAATTTAAAATTAATTAAATTTATAATCAAGTGGTTGTTGAACACAGAAATGTTTTTTGTAAAATATAGCGATGCTCTCCATCTCTGCTATTAAATTTTTTCACTGTCATAGTTTTGAAAGACTATCTCTCACTACCAAAATTACCTACTGTGGACTCATGGTCAATTTCAGTTCATAGCCAGAGTTTTATATCATATCAACAACTATAGCTGTCTTCGTTTAAAAGTGATTTGCTGTACAATGAAATTAATATTCACCGTGAATAAAGTAGTGTGTTTTAATCAAAGTAAAATTTTGAAGCGATAAAAGTAGTAAGTTTGCAACATTTGCATCATCCAAAATATCTTCCAGTTTTCCGTATTCCTAGCTCATCACGTAGAAGACAAACGTAAACTTATAGCTAAGATCAATAAAAGAAGACTGCGGCCGATGCTGCAGACAGAGGAATCAGCATTTTTACGAGGCTCAAACGATAAATTCGGACAGATTCCAATGTCTGATTTGATAAGGCACGGCCGTAATCGGTAGTCCCTATGGGCTGGAATACCCCTTTGCTGCCCGATCGCCTAATCCACTTTGGTCAAATTAATTCGATGTCCGATGACCTCTTTATGTACCAAGCTCTCAGGCTGGGGCGCAGCAGTTTGCAGAAATCCTGATGTGATTATGCCCTGGCTTTCTTTTCCCTAGGAAGGGAAGGGGTCGGATCATCTGGCTCCCGTGAAAGTCTAAGTGACTGATGAACTATCGCATTAGGCAGACCACTGAGCAAACGAATAGGAAAGAAAGCATGTTTTATTTTCACATATGAAAGGCTTGCGAAAAGTACTTTCAGAGTCATGTCTCTGAGATACATTCTCAACTGATAAACGTAAGGTGCTGATTCAAATTTGATGTTTACAGCATTAAGAAAAATTATTTTATTGATTGAAAGTAGTATTTATATGTTGCGTTATATTTCCTTCTTTAATATTATGTTATTTCGCATATTATAATAAAAATTTGAATACGGAGTTCCTTTTATTAATCTTTAAATTAGTATAATTTTTAATTAATAATTACAATATGCCCGATTTCCTAACACTGGGGCTTTTTTGAATGTATAATGCATATAATCTTGATTTAAATTATTCCTTATGTATAATTTTTTACACATTGGCTATTTAACATGCCTACCATGTTCATATTCAGAAACGTGCCTAAAAGTCCGCGTTGTGAGTGTGTGGCAATCTCGTTGCGAGTTTTTATCATGATTTTACGCTTTTCAGTTACATACAAAGAGCTGTAATTTTGAAAACCATCAAATAACCTTATCTGAAATTATATAAATAACTAAAGTGATTACAGAAATATTTTGGAAAAATGGACACATGTTATTATAATACATGGCTAAAGTGAAGGCTTTATGGTATTTTGAACTAAGATCACAATTGCTTCATTTCTAAAGAATTTTTTATTGTATTGAATTGTTTCTTTTCTCGTTCAATTGAAATGATTATACGTCAAACTTTTGTGAGCAAAAATTGCTTTAAATTCTTTGTTTCCTCTGATCGAAAGCTCCCGAATAATTATCTTAAGAGTTAATTTTTTGAAAATAACTATTTATATTTAATTGTTAAGTTCACTGATTATTTTTTTTTCTATTTTAGATTTACAATTTAGGAAAGAAGAAAGTTTTATCTTCCTTTCATAAGTCTATAAAAGGGAATTTTTTTCTATAATTTGTACATGAATGGTTGAAAATGAACTATTCAATGCGATTTCCTTAAAACTGCTGGATGTAGCAAGCCAAAATCGCGAGAAGTTCGTCTGCACTTCAATCGGATCTCAACACTCATTTAAATTCTTATTTGGCATAGAGAACAGGCAATAGTGACTGTTTTTGAAATTGTCGATCGTGTCTCAAGCATGTCCGCTAAATGTCGAAAGATTTCGAAAGATTTGCCGATTCATGTGATACCTCTGTGATGCAAATATTTGAAGAGGAAGAACTCTCACCAATTTCTGGGAAACTAGACGCGTACACTTACTCTCTAAGTGTGAGACATTACAAGATAAATAGTTTCCACTTACTATCAGATTATCATTTCCTTCATATTCCTGTGTGCTTTAATTCAACAAAGTGGTGCATTGATTAGCATATTTCTTAGTGATTTTGGTTTTTGAAACATTTTATTTTCCTAATGGCTTCCAAGTTAAATTTTGAATAACCCTAAATAAACAGCAGTTTTATGTAGAATTTTCATACTAGTTAATATTAAAACTGCGCTGCTTATTCAGAGTATTTTTTTATGTAAAAAAATATTATTTACATTTTCACATGAAAATTGAAATTATTATCCTCTTATGCCATCTTAAAATATATGACTACGGATCTATTTATTGCTGATTTTCACAATTTTCAAAAGTATTTAGAAATGTTACATAGCTAACTTGGAAGAGAAAAAAATCGTATATGTCATTTTTGTGGTCTCCATCTCATCCGAAACAAATCATACAGGAATGAAGAATATTATTGTATAGGATTTTTTTGCCAACTTCTGCCATAGTAGGTCCAATCAACATTAAAACACGTTGTCTGTTTGAAATTGAAGTTAAAAGAAAAGTTAAAACATTATAAATATTGCCGCAATATGTATGTGAAGCCTCTACTTATATTCTCACACACACCCTATTGCACAGCTAACTAATATGAATTAGATAACCTTAACTCTTTTCCGCCATTTTAATCTATGCATTTAATTTCAACATTTTAATGAAAAATAAAACCTTTTTTTAGAGGGGGGTGGGTGGAGAGAGGGGTCTAAAAATATCGGTCGGATTTCTTTGTGTACTTACTATTTCCAGTGAATGTCTAAACTGCGCATTCGTAAATATATTTTAAAAATTTGTCTCGGACGTACGTTCTGATGCAACCGACTGTAGAATGTATTTTTGAGGGAACGAGAAGAAATCTTACCTCAGAATCAGCTACTAAAAACTTGTTGATTATGTTTCGAGCGACAAATAAAATGTATTCGGGAGATCTTTTTATGAAATCAGAATGTTAACGATTCTGATAAAATGCCGGAAGATTTCAAAAGAGATTTACTACCTTAATAAAAAGTTTGACTTCTCCAAATCAAAGAAGTTAAGACCCCAAGTGCTAGTCTTCTGCTTCAACAAGGGGGTTTTATGTGGCGATATTGGAGATTGGTTTAGCATTTAAGAATATTTCCTTAGAACGGATAATGGAAAAAATTTTGTTGAAGATTTTCTCATCAAAAGCAAAAAAGTAGTCATAGGGCTATCACTCAAAATACTTTGATATACAAAAAAAAAAAAAAAAAAAAAAAAAAAAAGATGGACGATTGTTTTTTAACTTTGGTTATCATCTAACTGAGGATTTCTATTTTGTCCCCTTTTGCACTAAACGAGCAAGAATAGATAAACTAAGGTTTTTGTGATAATGATACTTAGTCCCATAAATGCAGTGCTACTATCCAAATTAATGCTTTCTTGCATCAAAAGTAATAGCTTCAGTTGCACTGATTTTATTGCGAGAACGTGGACAGATTTAGATCCCGATCTTTCCAGCAGGGACAGGAATAACCTCTATGCCCACCGACTTTGGTTCTCCTTAGAGTTCTTCAGATGAATGTGAAAAATAGCTTACTTGCACACGGTCATGCATTTATGGTCACTTATGAGTAGGATATTAGATTTTGTCGCAATTCAGAAACCAGAATCCGGAAAATCCTAATTATTTGATGGTGAGGTGTTCTTATTGTCTTTTTCCCCTATTAATGAGAAAATAAGGAGTTACTGCTTAAATAATAACTTTATAAGTTTGCCATTCTTTAGGATACATCATACTATTGTGTTAATGATCGTTATGGAAATTTCAAATTTTTTTTATTCAGTGTTTATTCTTCTCCTCCTTATAAATCGCCAAATTTTCTTCATTTTCTAGAACCTTTTTTTTAGGCATTATAGACAAATTCGTCGCTAAAGTGAAAAATGACCACCAAGGATGATAAATCGGACCTGATAATGTTGTGGTGAAATTGCAACATGATTACATCTTAGGCCTGATTTGTCTGTCTTGTTTTTGCCAGGTTTGAGCGTATTAAATACATTTGGGACTTATTGATTTTTATTGTAGCAATATTGCTTTCCTACAATGTAAGTTTCATTGCTGAAATGAGGGATTTACAAATAGTTTTTATGGATGCCAGGTCAATGTTGTCACTCTTGGTGATCATTTTTTCGCTTTAGCGACGAATTTGTCTATAATGTCTGCAAAAAAAAAGAAGGTTCTGTAAAATGTTTGCCATATCTCTATGAGGACTCTAGATCCGGATTTCTCGTTGAAAACTTTATAGCGTGTCCGAAAACAAACGTATATAAACACGAGAGAGCTGAAGAGAGGGAGTCAGACAAATTCTCTGTCTGGAGTGTTGATCGCGGAGCGAGATCTACAGCTGAATGTTACTATTATGTTTTCTACAAGTCCTGTTCACCGGACACGCCTCAGCTGGTTTGTGTTTATTAGCAGATCAAAAGATTATTAGTTGTTATCGTTGGACATCAAACAATAAACTAAACCTCATGATTGCCATAACATTGTATAAAGGTATTCCCAGAAGGTCTGAAAGCTTAATCAGGTTAAGAAGATCTCCGATGTTTTGAAATATATTAAAGAATTTGTCACGAGTAAATTGAAAAAGCAGACATTTATTTTAGCTGAGATGCCAATTTTGCTTCTAATTAATACTGATTGAGGAATATTGAGATAGCTTGAGAGATATTAAAACATTTACACAGCTTACACATAAGCTAACTATTTTGTTGTTCACATTTATATAAAGAAATAGCATTGATGCAAAATTCTTGAAAAAAAATGAAAGGAGATAAAATTGGCATAACGAAAAAGATATTTTTTGAATTTTATTTTAGTGAAAAAGCATATATACGATAGCAGACTCCAAAGATATTATGAAAAAACCTTGAATCAACCTCATTAAAAATCTGACTAAAAGTGAAGATGAACCTTTCTTAATAAGCTGTTACTACTTAAGCAATAAATGGTAACAAATTTGATAGTTCTAGATCCAACGGTCGGCGCTGTAAGATGTTTTGAACCATTTCTATAGTAATTTATGAATTGTTTAGGAGCCTGTAAACATTAACAGGTTAAAAATCTTTTATTCATCAGAGTGTCAAAATCAAAGATTTTTGATGACTGTATCACTTTCACAGTGTATATTTCTCAATTAAAAAATAAAGAAGAATTGAATCATTCTTATTTATGAACTGGAAACCAATATCAAGGCATTTCAATGCCTCCCCTTTTTTTGCTTGCCTTGTTTTGCTTTACTTTGTTTTTTGCGTAATCACGTACATTATAAAAGAACTAGCCGCTTTTGGCAACAATTTCGTCCGCCAAAATAAATTATTTTTAGGCTTTAAACGATTAATATGGAAAGTGTTTTTTAAACTTTCACTTTGGCACTTGATATGTCTGAAAAATATGTTTAATCGAATCAGTGTGCTTCAAACTATTGTAGGGGCGAATTAAAAAGTATTTACACTATAAAGTAAAAGTGGAAGTAAAAATTCTGTTTTGGGATGTCCATTGATAGCAATTTTTTAAATTTTAATATTGACCATTGAATGCTTTAATAGACGAATTTGAATTTCCTCATAGTATTAAAAACATTGTAACGGACTGTGTATTGTATTAAATTTTTTTTTTAAATTAAAAAGAAAATTTTTTTTAAAAAAAGTAAAAATGATGTCATTAAAAAGGTAATTTTTTGTTTTAAGAAAGTACAACAACCCTTTTCTGTGAGATGAATTATTCTGGAAGATAAAGTGATCGGCAGTAAGTCACAGCGATGACCCATTTGCGCCGGTTAAGCCTATTTCGACCCTTTCTGTTTGACGTTTATTTCTTGATTTCTTTTAATCTTCTTTCCCCTAACTAAATGGAGTATTTATGAGATCTCTCTCGAGGCTTTTTAATAATACTGGCCGCCTTTGACAATCAGTTTGCCCGCTAGGATTGTTGACTTTTAAGATATGAAGTGATTAATATGAAATATCTTTTTAAAATATGCCATTTTATTATCTCATGTGACTGAAAAACATGAATCTGCTTACTGCAAATTTAAAAGTTTATATATTGTGAAATAAAAGGGGAAATAAAACACCCAGTATGGAGTTAATAGATTCAAAAGCACACGATGGATGGGTGAATTTGAATTCCATCATAATATTTAAAAAGTGAAATATATCAAATTGAATTAAAAATATATTATTAAAATGAAGTGAATTTTTTTTTCTTTGTCCCTTTTTTGAATCTTTAATTAGAATTTTAATGATTCATTAAAAACTAACTCTTCCGCCTAAAAATCTTTTCATTTCCCACCGCCAAATGAGTAAGGCTTCCGTTTTTCCCATGCTAACAAGGTTAGGCTTAATATATTTTAGGCCGATTATTTAAAATGATTATGTTTATTTTCTTAGTGTTTGATACATTTAAAATGAAACATTGCTAATAAATCGATCATCCAGTTCATTCTAAAGTACTTTTGAATTAAAATAAAACAGAATAAAGGAAATTAAAAATTTATAATCTGCGTAGCGTTACCCTAACTAGCGTAGAAAATTCACGCATTTGCGTTACCATAATTGGCGATGACAATTCACACACGCGCATTGTGTTCTGATTGTTGACAATTCTATTTTCAACAGACTTGGTTTTGAAGGCTTATGTTTTCGACCGATTATTTCAAACGATTCTGTTTATTTTCTTAGTGTTTGATGCATTTAAAACTAAACATTGTTAATGAATCGATCTGATCATGATGTATCGAAGAAAGTTTTGTTGAAAACTTCTTGAGACATTGCATAAATTATGAAAGACATTCTTTCTAAGGTTTAACTGCTCAGTGACTCTGTTTTCAGCACTCATATTTAAGAAGAAAAAAAAAAGGCTCTTTGTTTCAGTAAAAAATGTTTTATATTAATTGCCGTTTAATCATTTCCACTTTAATTTAAAGTATAAATTCTACGGGAGTTAACAGAAAATTAGAAAGATACATATTACGTTATAACTGAAGGCCTTTATAATATTATGAGTGAATTATATGACTATCAAAATTTGAAGCTTTAACATATTTTTATGAAGAAATTATTAAAATAGGAGTTACATAAAATATTTAATTATTAAAATTTTAAGGAGCATTAAGATTGGTGAACCTGCAGATCGCCAAAGGCGGCTAGTAAGTGATAAGAGCTATTGCTTTGCCGCATACATTAGCTTTTTATATAAATAAAATGTTCAATGTCAGTGCACTAAGAGTGAAATTTTTGATGTTTATAGATAGTGGGAAAACAGTTTTGTAAAAGACGCATTTCACAGGAATCGAAATACCTTTTGTCCGCTCCGAATTTTATCAGATTGATGCAGAAAATAAGAAGAAACAGCAGTGGAAATAAAATGAGGATTTTCGCTAATCGCCTTTCGGCATAATCCTGTCATTCGACTTTAGCTTTCGAAACAAGCTCAGGCGATCTGTCATTACACAAAAAAATGGCAGAAAACGGGGAGATAAGAGGAAAGTAATAGAATATTAATTTGCTTTAATTTCTAATCTCATTTCCGAGCAGAAGCGCTTGCTTTGTGCAATCCTGTTATGCGAATAATCCTGGGGCGATGCAGTTTACACCGAAATTTACTTCAAAGGCAGTTAAAAGAATGCAAAACTTTGTTTACGGAAAGGAAATAAGAAGTAAATCCTAGAAATAAGCTATTTGTTAATTTAAACATCTTAATTCGGCTTGGAAACGCAGCACTTTGTCAATAAAATTATTCTTTTTCAACCTCACCAAAGAAAAACTGTAGATCTCTGTTGATATATGTATATATATATTCTGTTGAGAGTAAAAATAAATTTTATGGTTTTTGTGTGAAAAAAGTAACATTTAATCTTACTTTAGAAATACAATAATTAATTCGTTAAATAAGTCAAATAAAATAAATTGAGCTCCGAAGATGCACTTTATTAAATTTTAATTAGTATCATAAAATGTATTAAAGTTTGTTTTTTTTGTCTTTATGTTATTAAATGCATCTTTTCCTTTTTTCTGAAAGCACTGTTTGGAATAGATTATGAAAGAAACAATAGTTCATGTGGAATATCTTAAAAAAATTATATTCATTCTTCCATGCCGGACATTTTCTTCCCAACATTCAAATGAATCCTCCTCAAATGATGTGTGATAAATGGATGAGGATAACGTGAGTTCTTGCGTGATCTTTTTTTGTGTGTTGTTTCCGTCTCCCTTTCATTTCTGAGACAAGTCCTTCCCCACGTAACATTTTTAACTTATGAGGAGCTTCTGAAAAATACTCCGCCTGATTGAAAATTCGATTTCATGTCAAGCGCTGAGCATTTTATTTTATCCGAGCCAAGTCTTTCCATCCTTCGAACATAAGCATCGAAAATTCAGGAACACAACTAATGCGTGGGGCTCAGCCGATTCTCAACTAATTTGGTTATAAACACCTCGCATCATCATCGTTCCCAATTGGATTCGTCGCCACCACCACCTGTCGCCGCGCCTCGTCACCTTCCAACAAATCATCCCAATTATTCAGGCTGATGTCGCAAAAGATTCACCACACCTGACATCCATTCCGCCTGGGTCCGCTGAAGGCGGTGGCCCCTTCATTTCAACACCTGTTGGAAAAGATGCGGGCTGGAGCACAAAATCACGTTAGCATGACCGTAGGGGATAGTGAGGGCATCCCGAAGACGATCTCTGCTGCTGCATATCCTCTCCATCTTTTCTTCGGGGTAGGGGTAGGAGTGGAGGTGGGTCTTTACAGTCACAGTCATAGTTACAGCAACGTCGCAGAAATCAATTTACTTGTCAAACTAAGTGGGAAATAGCAGGCTGCGCAAATACAGCGATGGGAATGAAGGGGAGGGGAGGGAATAGGAGTGATATCCACACGCGCGTGGTGGTTTCTGCCCTCCCTCCTCGTTCCCATTCCACGTGCAAATTATCAGGGATGGTGTGGTGCGTTTGGGATCGGTGGCACCCTTTTCTCCCGACACCCCCTCCGGCTGGGAGGGGGGCGACGTTTGGACCAAGCGGAGTATAAAGTGCATAGGTAGGTGCGAAGGGACGATATAGCCGCAGGGCAGCGTTTGGCCGGCGTCATTACGGGCTTTCCCCCGTCGACTTGCTGATGCTGCGTTGCCATGGATACGAGAAGCGCAGGATGAGTGATGGACGGCGGAAGGATGGAAGATTCGTCCAAGTGGAAAGCTCAGAAAGAGAGAGAATGTTTTTTTTTATTGAAGAAGTCGAGAAAAGGGCAAAAGAAGGAAAAAATGATGAGTTTGAAACGGAAAAAGAGGTGGAATGCGAAATTTTTTTCGTTAGTTTTTTCTGCTATCTTCTTTTATTTTTTTTCTTTCTATTCGTTGAACAAGAGCCAGTTTAGAGTCAAGGTTCTCGATTGAATGCGCCAGTGGTCACGACAAATCCAGGTGGAATTTTGTCTTTCGCGAAATTGAAATGATCTCAATGAAAGTGAAACAAGAATGCATTGTTACGCTAATAAATAAAAAGTGAGCCATTATTTCATGTTGAGATTAAAAGTAAATACTTCTTATATTAATTCATAGCAAGTCTTTCTGAAATACTTTTTTATAATTAAAATGATATTATTACTTTTTATTACTTAAAATTTTTTCAACTCTAGATTTCCAGTGTGAAATTTCATTCCATCCAGTGATATCGAAATGTTTTTGATATTTGTAAAGTTGTATAAATTTTGTTGCTCAGATATTAAGAAAGACTTAATATTAACTTTTCTTAATAATATTGATTATTCATATATGAAGCTTTCAAAGAGAAGTTATTGTCGAAACTTTGGACCTTTAGATTTAGAAGAATATCTGTTTTTTTAATTAATAAAAACTCATTTATGAATAGTCTACGAACAGGGTAACTTAATGTCTCAATGACCTAGAAATATGAAATGTAGGATATTCTCTTTTTAGGAAAACTACAAATCCATGTTTTTTCGATGAAATCTTTCTAGTCATATTTATGGGTCGAACATGGAAACTTCAAACCATTAGAAACCAAGTGGACGAAATTTGGCATTTGATTTTTAAAATGGTAGATAGAATCAAACTTTTGTTGTTTATAATTGCACTTGTCCAAGACAAGCCCACTGACTTTAAGAAGTCATTTGTGGACTAAGCAAAGGGTACCTCTCTTGTTTTTTCAGTAATGCCATCTAGGGCCAAGAGAACGACTTAGCTACACACACGTCACAACCCTTTTTATGGGGCGTACTTCATTCATGCATTTCATTCACTCAATCACAGATCATAATTTAGACCTGCATCAGAGAACGATCACCTCTGATCTAGTACCGCCAGTGGTATTATTCTCGACGAACTAACTTTCCCGCCAAAAAAAATCTTTTCATTTCCCCACCGCCAAATGAGTAAGGCTTCACTCCCCCCCCCCTCACACTAATGAGGCTAGGGTTATCATTTTTCGGCCGATTATTTCAAACGATTCTGTTTATTTTCTTAATGTTTGATGCATTTAAAATTAAACATTATTAATGAATCGATCTTTCAGATTCATTCTGAAGTACTTTTGAATTAAAATAAAGCAGAATAAAGAAAATGAAAAATTTCTAATCTGCATAGCGTTACCCCAATTGGCGAAGAAAAATTTACACATTTGCGTTACGTAACCGGCGAAGAAAATTCACGCATGCGCATTCTGTTCTGATGGTTGCCATGACAACGTTATCAATGGATGATTTAAATTATTTTTGGGTTAGTTGCATGCTTTTATAAGTAAATTGTATTTATGTTAGTTATATATTTTTTGTATATGATTATAGTTTTAAGTACATCGTTTTTTAAGTAGTTTTTTTTAAAACCTGTTTTCAACCGTTTATTTTAAACGATTCGTTTTATTTTCTTAGTGTTTGATGCATTTAAATTTAAACATTGTTAATGAATCGATCTGCTCATAATGAATCTAAGAAAATTTTGTTGACCAACTCTTGAGATATTACATAAATTTAAAAAGATATTCTTTAGTGCCCATACAGTTTAAACGCTCAGTGACTCTGTTTTCAGTAATCATATTATAAAAAAATGCTTTGTTTCAGAAAAAAATATTATTATATTAATTGCAGATTCATCCTTTCCACTTTAATTTAAAGCATAAATTCTACGGGAGCTAACAGAAACTTAGAGAGATACATATTACATTATGATTGAAGACCTTTATAATATTACGAATGAATTATATGACTATCAAAATTTGAAGTTTTAAAATATTTTTATGAATAATTATTAAAGTAGGAATTGCATAAAATATTTAATTATTAAAATTTTAACGAACATTAAGATTGGCGAACCGGCTGGTCACCAAAGGCGGCTAGTACATTATAAAAATTGAATGCATATCTCTATTTATACAAACACAATAACATAAAAGAACCATGAGTTAAATGAATGAAATTTGAAATGTTATCTTGCCTCCGAAATTAGAGATGAAATGTTCAAATCTAAACGATCAAAGGAAAGTGACCCAAATGCTAATTCGAATTTTTTCACTGTATTGCGAAGTGTATAAACCACCATAATATGCAAGGAGAAAATTGAATCGCCCCTCAACAGTAATATCTGTCTCTTAATAGAAGCATTGAGTAATGAAGAATATTTTTCTTCTGGGTGATAAAGTATACTCAACTCATATTCGATGTTAATGTGTCCTGTGCCGTATGTAAATTACTTAAAAATACTTCTAGTAGTCACTTCTTATTTGAATTCCATAGGTTAACAAGAAATAAATAAAACTAAAGAATTTACTTGGAATCCTCTAGAATATGACAATGATAGGAGAAGGTTTCATTTACCACCAACTGCAGAAATACATAAAGAATCCATTTCAGACAAAATGGTTTCATGAAGGAAATATAAGTAAAATCCATCTTTAGAAAATTTGAAAAATTTGGAAAATTTGGAATCAGTTATTATCCTTCCAAGCGGCAAGCCCGGAAAAACATGGAATCTTTCCTCCTTTCAAAATGGCGGACCCGTAAGATCACGGAAAGGAAAATTCCTTTAAAACTGTCAGGCCCGTATTTTCACGGGTACCAGTTTTTCCCTTCCCCCAAACTCAAGCTGTGAGATAATGAGAAGCGAATATGAGATAAGAATAAGTGAATCGTTATCAGAACGATTTGATTGATGTCTTCCTGCTCATGTCCTTTTAAGCATTTTAAAATTTCGCTTACGTTCTGAGCCGTTACTTTTGAGATTTTGAGAATAAATGCGTATCCAAAATGACTTTTAAGTAACGGGAATAAAATTGAACATATGAAAATATATACCTTGAATGTACACATATACGCATTATTATTAATAATTTGATCCATAAGGTTTTAAAGCTTGGTAAAGGAAATAGTTAATCTAAAAATAAATATATATATATATATATATATATATATATATATATATATATATATATATATATATATATATATATATATATATATATATATATATATAATTAAAATTTAAGAAGTTTCTCGTTTATAGCTTGCTTTCATTTAAGGATTTTCGAATTGAGATTGCTTATGCAACTTATTTTTGAAAATAAGACTGTAAACATATGTACAGAATTGACTTAACGAACGAGACTTTTAATGAAATAATATTTTTAATTTTCACTGTATGTTTCAGTGTATTTAAAAACGAACAGATATTTAAATTGTAACAACAAACATATTAAATTTTTTTTGAAAGATTAACATTGATTATATTAAATGGTATATTTTTATAACGTAATAATCTATATATGAAAATTGAATATTTGTTTAATTCTTTAAACCTTATGGAATTTCCCACTCATTGAAGAATACAAACAAAAATGTAAGCATTGTAAAGATATAAGTTTCATAGTTTTTCTATTTTTCTCTGGTTTTTAATAATAATTTCAAAGTTAATATAAACGCACTTTTAATAGGTCCCATTTTTTTTACCGAAATATTAATTTTATTTCACTGTTTAATCTCAAATATACATCGCGCGCTTTTATTAATGTGAAACAGGTTTCTACTTATGCCTTTAATGTACGAGTTTTACTTATACGTTTAATACTGAGAAATTTAATCCGTGTGAAAGTGAGTGAATTAAAAGTGAAAATTTTTTACGTTAATTTAATTAAAGTGAAATAATTATACTTTGATTTTTAAAATTGCTGCTATTTTTTTAACTCCTTGGATCTAATTTTATCTCATATCTTAGCGTTTTAAAAATTTTTAATGCTTACAACTGGCATTTAGATTATTTTCTTCGCCTGTTTGTCTAGTTTGAGTTCACTGGATGTGATTTTAATTTAGTTATCGAGTTTGTTAGTTTTTATTTCCTAATATGCCAAATGAAGAAACTAAAATACTTATTTTGTTTCCCAAAGCTTTAAAGAAGTAATTAATTATTGCTAATTAGGGATAAGAGTTCTAAATACTCTTAAGAAATTGAATATAAAAATCCAAAATCTTAAATAAAAAATCTGTATATTTTTTCTTTTTCACAAACAAATCAACGCAGGCGAGATATTTAATATATACTAGTTGGTATATGTAAAATTAATGCACCATTTTTTAGCATTTTGGCTGAATTTTTTCCCCATATTTTAGCACCTTTAACTTTTTAACGTAGCTTATGTATATTATATCTTTTTTTTTGAGTTTATAGAAGAATAAAATTGTATTTTACTTAGTAAGTTTGGCAAAATTATATATTTTCTTACACCAGCTTTAACCATCTCTACTTATAATGAAGATGAGTGTCCGTATGGGTGATCTCCAGATCGAGCTTTTTGACCTAGAGCGAACACACTTCGCCCATATATAATTTGGAAGCTGGGAATGTATACTTCGGGATGAAATTTCCGAAATTTTAATTAGAATTTATGTTAATTAAAAAATTGCATAAAATGTAAACATTTATTCGCAATAAAATCCGAAATTATTACAGTACAATTTATACAATGTACTATTTTATTGATACATTTGAATGTATCGCTAAGAAAATTCATTCTTTAAGGTAAAATTAAGATCTGAAATTTTAGTGTTTTTTTATTGACATGCTAATTATGGAACGTTCACTTCAACTACATGATTTATTTGTATTTCAGTAAAAAACTTTTTAACGCTTTGCTTTCAGTTTAGATCTTTTTCATCTTTCAATTAAATCATCATCCGTGGGAATAAAGCAGGAATGAAAAATTAGTTTAACAATGAAAACTTTTAGTCTCAATTCAAAAATAAAATATATTATTTGAAATATGCTAAAATATTTTTAATTTAATTAAAAGTAGGAGAATTATATGGCACAAAATTTCGTATCATTGATAAAAATAATTTTGAATTCACGATTAATGTACAAATTATTTTTCTATTGCGATATTTTAGAATGAACATTAAAATTTTAATAATATTTATTAAATCTTTAAAGGGCCTTTTTTTTCTAGCCATGGTGGACTAAAATGTTTTGAGATTGGTCGAGGAAAAGTAATTCATTAAGTTTATTAGATGAATTAAATCTGATTTGTTAATTAATTTTATAAACGAATATCTAAGAAATAAATCAAGACACATCATTTTATTTGAGATAAACAATCGAAACATCTAAGTTTCCGCTTCGTTGAAAAACTCGTAAGAATTTATGCCAACTTTAATAACTTTATTCAAAGATTGCTTAATTTGGTGATGAGCGAACTCCCCGTGCGCTTGAAAGGGTTAATTGAAATTTTAAAGAAATAATTCCCATTGTCCAAAATATGTAGGTGCGATTTTGGTAATTCTATTCCAAACTGCCTGGTCTGAAGAACACCACACAAATAATGACAACACGTCCATCTTTATTATTAACAGAGACGGATGTCGCCCTGTTAGAGCTTCCATAGACATCTTAGTAGAATATACGCCTTAGACAATCAAAATGGGCACTATAGAGTATAGTTTTTTTACTTCTAAAATTTTTTTTTAATTAAATGAGATTTTGAAGTGTTTCTCATCCTAACTTTCAAAATTATCACATAATAAAAAGGATTTTTTTACATCATTTTAAAATTTAAAAGATTTTCTTTTCAACAATTCATTTGTTTTGTACTTCAATTTTTTTTATCAATTTGTAATAAATTCAAGAGCATATATTAAATCGTTTTAACAGCAATATATTTCACTGTTATAAAATAACTCAAGTCGTGTACATTATTTCTACATATACTTCCTCAATGACTTTTTTTTCATTGTTCAAGATAAAGGTACGAAGACATGGCTTATATTTCCATAATTAATAAATTTCTGTTAAAGCTGGCTTTTAATACGTTTTTAGAAATTTGTTGTCATCGAGCTACAGATTAATTTTACGACTAAGGAGTGAAGAAAATGTTTCACCGTTGCACTCATTTAAAAAAATTTCTGCTCTATCCTCTAACAGTATATGATCGTTCTTATCATCTCAAAATTGCTTTCATATTATAATAAACTGAATTGTCACTGAATCAGAGACATTTTTATTGAATAAGAGATATGAGAGATCATCTGAGACATTTCAAAAATTAAAAAGAAATATTCAGTAGTATAGATAAAACTTTATTTCTGAATGGTTCTATTTTCTGAATTTAGAAATTTAATAAGCTTCATTGGTTTCAGCAAAAAAGTTTTTGCATTAATTCCCTCAAGTTTTAAATTAAGAATTTACTGCTGAGGAGCTGATAGAAAATTCAAAAAATATGTAGTACAAAATGGTACATGGCGTCTGAAACAGTATGAATTATATGACTATTAAAATTTGAAATTTCAAGATGTTTTGCTGAAGAACCCTTTAATTAAAAATTTTATATTGACCAGCAACCTCGGTACATATGTTGGTCACCAAAAGCAGATAAGAATAAATAAATAAAAGAGATCAATGCAACAACATTTGCAAAGCTTTTAAATTCAGAATTTTTTTAATTTATTCGTTTACCCCACAGTATGTTCTTATCCGATTGCAAAATAGTGTGAGCTTTGATTCTAAACCAAAAAACTTAAAATTGAGATTTTTTTAAAATTGTAATTTATTTTAAAACATTTCTTAATATTCTGTAGGAACTTGCTTTAGAAATATTCAAAAAATTCCAGATGCAAATGATTAATTATAAGTCTAAATAACCTGTATTATTTGAGTCATTTTTCCAGTGCAAATTTGTTTGTATCATAAATATTACAACGAAATATTTTGACAATTATTTTTATTTTTTGCAGTCATAGGGCGTATCAGCTGCGTAGCCCAGTTATTTCAGCATTACTGAATAAATAGCCAATAAACATTGCCAATTAAATATTGTAAAAGATATTTAATTACAAAATTTTAATCATGCAGATTCATACCGAAAATCGATAACTCGGAAAGTGAAATATCGTATGAAATTCCCTAAGTACACAATTATTTTTTTGAATACTGAAGAAACAAAATTATAACGTAGTATTTCTTATCGAAATGAATGTTTTTAGCGCGCATCTTGAAATATTAAAATAAAATGGCATTGAACGCATTTTTTTTAAAGAATTACATTGCTTGTGCGCCATTTCGAGAAAAATTTTTGACAAACATATTACAATGAAAACTAATATTAGACGAGCACTTTCAATTTATAAAACTAAATTCTTATCAAATGAAACATGATAATAATTTATTCCTAAAGCAAATTTTATGCAGTGTTTTATGAAATAATCTAAAAACATCTACAAAAAAAAATATCACATTTTCTGCATTTTCAATCGATGTTATTGTCACTCTCTTCCTAACACTGAAAGAAAAATGCTCTTAAAAATCGAAAAACTGCGATAAGCAGCAGCTGTCACTCACACCATGAGGTCTGTTAATCATTTCGGTTCTGCAGCGCTGAACTGACCACAAAAAGGGAAAGCAGTCCTTTTGTCCAAACCGTGACACTCTTAAGGGAGTTATTCAGGCGTGCCGCTTTCGGTAAGTATAGCAGTCTGAAAGCTGCTGACAGGAGGGTTATATAAAAATACTTCAAAATGACTGAAAATAACTCAATATTTTATAATTTATTGCACTTTTAACTGACATTCCGCACTTTTCCCAAGATTTAATAATCGAGAGTATCATTTCATTTGTACCAAAAAAAGGAAAAAAGGTATAAATAAAATTTTGAAAATAAATTTTACAAGGCACACATTGTTAAAAATTTATTTTTAAGTGATCGAAAAAAGAGGATGATATTTCTTTCCACGTTCACAACGAAAGAGTGTCTTCTCATATACGCAATTGAGTTTGCTTAAATGGGACAGAATTTCAGTTTGTGATGAAGTTGTTTTTCTTTCTTACCTTATGAACCGCGATATTCAAATATTCCATCGATTAGCATTCTTTATATTAGATGGGGAAATTAAATATATGTATATATATATTATGCACAATAATATGATTTTCAGTATAACGTTTTTATTGAAAATTCTATCTGGACACTGCAGTTTTCATAACAAATAACATTAAACGGTTTTTTTTCTGACAATTTTCGCTTTTATTGTTCCGCTTTTCTTTAAGGTTTTTATAAGCATTCCAATCTATGGTCCAAAATATCATAGATTCGTAACACTTTATCACTGATTTGCCTATCTTTATATTATTTTTAAAAGATTATTCTAATGGCAGAGATAACGTACATTAAAAAAAAAAAACAGGCTTAAAGTAATTGCAACATTTAACAAAAAAGAATGTCTTATTGTAAAATACACTGAAATACACGGTTAAATATTTATTGGAATGAACGCAGAAAAATGTACGAATGCAAAATTCATTATTAAAAAAATCGAGCTAATTTTTTTAAAGTTAGAAATGGTCTTAAAATGATTTTGTCTGATAATATACTCAAAAGTTGCTTAGCAAAAGGAATATAAAAATGTCGATAAATTTCTGATTAATAATCCGATAAAAATATTGAAACATTTATTACTCAGGATGCGCCAAATTCAGTGGCACCCGATCAGTTGTGAAGGATTTTTACATGATCCGGTCTGTCTCAAAACAATTTAGGAATTTTTTAAAAACATTATCACACTAAAAAGCTCTTTTTTTCCAAGCTATTGCTGGTAAGAGTGTTTCGAAGAAATACCCTAACAGGTGAAGAAACACCCTTAGAGACTGAAATTCAAGAATTTAATTTCAGACGTACAATATTTCACTTATTGCATCCTCTTCTCTCACCGGAATGAAGCAGAGGTTGAAACTTGCAGTATGACCGTTGGTTGTTGTCTTGTAGTAATGGTGAAGGCTGAGTTGCCCCTTTTCTAGGATAAGATATACCCACCTGCGGAAGTGATTGTACCGTGCAAGCGATGGGCATCAGGATTCAATAATAAATTCAATAAATTTTACTGAAATCGAATAACACTGTATATTTAAAAACAATTAATAGTAAAATTGCATTAAAGAAGAGTGAATAAGTATTTTAAAAATTGAAGTACTTTTACGTTTTGCAGTGACGTGCATCTACTGTTTCAGCAGGCATTTGCTTTTTCAGATGCAGTCGAATCATTCCAAATTTATTTGCTTGGGAAATTTTAAGAGGAAACAGAATTTTGTTTCCTTTATTGCTACTTCTTTCTCCCTTACTACGTGAATGGATAATGAGATGACCCATTCATGATGATTCAAAGTTCAATCTGAAACCTTTTTGTAATATAACATTTTATTATTTTACAAAAAATATATTTATATATTTTATAGTGAAAACCGACATCTGTCAAAACCCGAATTGACTAAGGATAACGCGTTCTAACTGATAGCGCTTGAGAGAACCCGTTTTATTCATCTTTTGACCAATTTGTTAGACAATTTTATTAGTATCTATCCAGAAATATTGCATTAAACTATATTTAGTAAAACAGCGTTCGAGGAAAGAACCTATCATTGAAGAAAAAAAATACTTTATTTGGATATTGTTTAATACAGTACAATGATGACAACTTATTTATTTCGACAAGGCAAATGACTGTGACACTTAGAATTGCAAGGAGAACCCTTGTTCAGGTCCTACAGCTACTTTTATTATGCTGCTCTCAGCGAAATGGCCTGATTCGATACTCGTTCTTAAGTCAAGAAAATTCTCGGTGATACATCGAATTCAGATCTGATAATCAGTGATTATGATAAACTTTTGTATCAAACGTACCCAGATTAACTGCAGTCTGCTATATAAATACTTATAGAATTTAAAGTTAATATAAATAATAACCATATATTTATTGAATAAATGCTGAATGAATTAAGTTCTAGTTAACCAGAGGAGTAACTAGAGAAAGCCGGTTCTCTCTAGCGCTGTCGGTTAGAACGCGTTTTACTTAGTTTATTCGCGCTTTGATTGATTTCGGGTTTCCTCTGTAACATATATATTTGTAATATCTAACCGAAAAATACTTTTTTCCAAATTAAATACGTTAGACTGAAGAAAAAGGGCCTGTTTTTGTTTTCTAATAATTCTTTAGAATAGATCATTTCTTTGGAATCAATTTAGTATTCGTGGCTTTCCAGCCGATCGCAGATGTGATATATAACAAAAGCGTGTTTCATGTAAGCAAGCGTTAACACGCCTTTCCTTCATTCCGTCAGCTTATCGTCTTGCTGCTGGTCCTGCTGAGTTCATGCTCATTTTGTAATATCTCTTTCTATTGCACAAATACTGAGTTTAGGGAGTTGGAGCAATGTGCACTTATTGTGACCTACTATTTTATGACCGAATATACATTTATAATTGAAACATGCTCCATTATTAAATACTTATGAAACTGGTATGGATAATATTATAATTGTCTACTAAAATTTCTACTAGGGTTTATACAAAAACCGACTTTTAGAAAAACCGATTTTCGAATTCCCTATTTCCAAAAAAAACCCGGTTTTAGCCGGTTTTCGAATTTTTGTCAAAAAAAAAATAGAATATGGAAAAATATTTTCCCTAAGTTATATAAAATAACAAAAAACGAAATCAATATCAAATTCAATGAAGTTAAAGATTACATATACATATTATTTACACAAAATAACGAAAACTTAAACAAAAATTTTGAATAATATTTGTATTGTTTTCACTAATTTTAATTTCTCGTAAGAAAATAGGATTTTAAAAAACATAAAATGTCGACTGACGGTGACTAAATTTTAAAGCTAAGTCTAATTTTGGACACAATATTTCCTGAAATTGAAAATACTCGTTCATTAACTACTGAGCTCGGTTTTATAGTTTTCATGGCATCAAATAACAAATTTAAGATTTTTGTTCTTTTATTGGTTGCCTCAAATAATGAAAATTCAGCTTTCGGTGTCTTTGGACTTGCAAGTTTTTCTTCAGAGTCTTCAAGAAACCTATGAATTGATTTTTCCATGGCTTCTTTTAAAAAAGCATTACTCTGACGAATAGTTTCTAAGATTTTCTCTTCATCAGAATCGGTTTCCACGTGAGAATTTGGAAAAAATCTAGAGAATATCTTTCCAGATAACTTAATAATTTCGGTTTTTGAAACTAAAGAAAGTACACTAGATTTCTCCGCTGAACTAGAAGTGTGCGAATACAGCAAAAGAGTCGCTAATTCTACTTTCTTGAATTCGTTTTTCTAAAGCATATAATAATTTGAAATTTATTTCAGTGTTCAATTTTTTTAGTTCATTTAACAGAAATTCAAATATACCTACACTTGATAATAAATTCGCATCTCATCGCTTTAAGCCTCCAGCTGCTGACAAATCAGTTCCAACCAATTTTTTTTTTTTTTTTTTTGAAAAATTGGAATATTCAGGCGTTCCGGAAAACCGGTTTTCTTGCTTTATAAACCGGTTTTCGAATGCGACAAATTTACTTAAAAAACTGGTTTTTTAAAACCGGGTTTGAAAAACCGTCAAATCCTAATTTCTACTGTTTCAATACTTTTAATATTTTCATTCACCATTGTTAATTTCCAATACTGCTGAGATAATTTTTTTCCCCTTAAATATGTGCCGAGGCTGCGACACCACCACAGCTTTCATCATTAACTGCGCACTGCCACTTAGAAAACGGTTATTTTAGTTCCACGAGCAACTTCCTGCAAAGTTTCATTCTCGTGTCCAAAAACCACACGCTCCGGTGTGAGAAAGCGCGCGTTTTTGACATGGACTCTATTATTGCACGGGAGGGGCTTCGCCAGTATTTGTCGTGGGGTCGCCTCGAGTGGTTGATGGGGTTGGTTGGAGGACACTTCTTCGGGGAATCCGGATTAAGGACACGCGCGATGAGCAGTGAAGTGCGCGAGTATTCGATACTGATTTCTCAAGCTGATATAGATCTATTTGGAGAACGGAAAAATAGGGTGGTTGCAGTGGGGGAGAAAAGTGGTGCGACGAGGGTTTTGTTTCAGCTTCCCATCTCTGGATTCTTGTCGTTGTTTATTTTGGAACAGCGATGGGATATAATGTTTGGTTTTTCAAGAGACAGTTTTAGTTGAAATATCACATGATTATGAAATGATTATGAAATTATTACTACATTATGAAGAAACGCCTGAAAATTTTGAAACATGAAAGCATGTTAATGAATTTCCCAGCATAAATGAAAGTATGACATTTCCTTGTTGCTTAATTCTTTTATGTTTTCTACATCAAAAATTCGTCTTAACATGAGGGACTATTATTTGGTAGAAAGTTTCTGAAAGAAAAAATACTTCAATCCGGATTTATTGGGACGAAGCATTTAAATCAAAATTTTACATTAATTTAAAGGATAAGTTTAGTGCAACTCATTTAAAACTAGAGGTGGAAATACATATGCAAAAGTATTCTTATTTTATTAAAATATTAATAATATTAATGGAAACTTTAAACTATATTAGAAACAGGACAATTAGAAATAAAATAAATTTAAAATAAAAAGAACCCACAGTATTCAAAATAAAATTTTAACTACCTGCTGAAATCAGCAACAATCCGTATCACATTAGAAATAATTTCCTGGTTGCATTTAATAGTATAAGGAGAATCAAAGATAACGATGATGATAATGTTACGATATTAGTACGTTGAAAATGAACTTTTATGGAAATACGCAAATCAATGAAGGTACAATAGACATGACATTGCTGCCTTCTTTGAAAAAAAAAATGTCTTATTTGTATAAGTTTGCCATGAATGTGTAAAATACGACAAACCGAGGCTAGTTGTAGCCCTTTTTTCAAGAATTTTTTTTGAAGAATCTATTATACGTATTTTTACAAAGTCTTTAAATTATTACAAAACACTCTATAATTATTGAAGATCAATAACATGCTTTTTAAAAATAATTTGAAAACTGGTAAATTTGTATTCAGCTTCATTAACAGTTTCAGATAGGCATTATATCGTAACAACTTGGAGAATGTCGTTAATGGAGTAATTTGTTAGATACAATATATTAGCAATAAAAAAACCAAGTACAATCTACTTATGTTTTCATTATTTTGTAGGATCTATGGAATAACAATAGGTCTATAATCTTTATTCATAGTTAAATTGATTTCACAAGTTATTCTGAAGAAATTTAATTATAATTAATGCCTGTATTACAATTTTTATAAAAAATTAATTAGTGAAATTAGTTCTAAGATCATTCCATTTCAATTAGTTGCGACGTTGAAGTCAATTTGAATTTTAACATTAATTCTGAAAACTCTAAGCAGCATCAATTGTCGTCTTTTTTTATCCAAAGAAGCCTATTGATCACAAGCTGGCAATTCCGACCCTCCGGAAGGCACACGGAAAAAGAATGACTGGACCGTCGCAACAGCAATGCTGGTAGGAACTGTGGTTGAGTCCTAAGGACCATCACCGACCACAGTACAACCGTTCCCTAAGGAAGTACGCCACGTCATCGATGGAAGGAGTCAGACGCCCAGCTTTTCGTATACTGTTCATTTCAATATTCTAAGACGACCCCTTTTTGACGGTTCTATCTCACTAAGGGTGAGACACGGAAGGATGTGCGCCATTTCCGGAAATTACTTTATTGTTAAATGTAAACATCTCCTCCTTTCCTCTTTCCTCTATTTTGCCAAATTAAATCCATCCTGCGTGGAGGATTTTAGAATCCATTGGCCAACAATACCCACAAATGTGACGAGAACCAACCACCATCTGGAAGCTTTTCATTTTTAATTATGAGGTGCTTCCCCGTGGAACGAGAGGACTGTTAAAGAGGCCTTTTCCTGGTTTATTTGTTTGAGTCGACACTACTTTTCTTCCAGTGTTTGGTTATTTTCTCTTTTACAGTTTCGGTTTGCAAACCTTTTTTTATTAGTCAGTTTGTGAAAATCAAATTCTGTACCTGTTTGCTCTTTGACCACTTATGACCAGCTTCTGGAAACTACCTTGTTTCTGTGGACTGATATAAATCTCTTAAGTTTCCTATCTAAATAAAAGGGCCTATTTTTAATGAAGAATTTGCGTGTGACGCAGAAGGACTTTTTTTCTAACACGGAAACAGCTGTGGGAGATCAATCGTGGCCGCTGGCAGTTAGTTTTCATAGCTAAAATGTCCTAATTAAATTACCAGATTCCAATTGAGGTCCCTTTCATTATGGAACAAACGTCAACACGCCATGAGAGTCTTTTCTGATGATTCCCCATCCCAGAACCATTGAGACCACTGGTGAACTTTTTGAAAGATCCAAACCTAACGGTTTTATTTTATGTTATGCATGGGGGGATCTTTCACGTTCCTTGGTGAACGAATATCTCCGTTTTCTTCTTTTTTCTTTCTTCTTTAGACAAAATCCAGTGTTGGTCAATCGAGATAACTCCGATGATTGTGCAGAAAAAGCAGCAGAAGTGGCTTTGATGGATTTTACAAAATTCCACTTGAAGCTTTAAAAGTTCTGCCCTAATATTTGCACAAATTTCATTTGTTGAGCTAGCATGTCTTTCAGGTGTATTTGAAAACAAGTAATAGATAGAATTTTCCTAGAGGGACAAAAAAGGAAGAACAAAATTGCCATTAGCCGCAAAAGTAACAGCCATACGTGATAAAATTCCTACTTTTTCTCATGTTAAGCTGGGATTCTACCTAATATCTTTAATGACAACTGTCTTTTTGGTTTCTGAACTTTTGTCAACCCTGTCTTGACAATGTTAACAATATCTTGACATTGGAATGTGAATGTACCACACACCAATTTATGCTGTGTCTGTTGAAGTTCGTAGCTCTATTCAGATTACAAGACTATTTAGGCCTTATGCATTTGAAAAGGTGACAGCCGGTCATTGAAAGAACTTTTACATTCACTCCAAGCCACCGGGATATCGGACTTTTTAATTGAGTGATGATGTGCCGATGCTTATACTTTCTTAGGAGAAAGGCCGTCACGTATTTTTGAAACTTTGCCCATGTATTGTTGAAGCTCTGTCAACTGTTTATCCATGAAAACCGGAAGAGGATTTTTTTTTATATATAAAATAGATAATGTTAGGCGCAATTGATTCCGGATTTGAAATAAAAGTGATTCATTTTAATAATTAATATACACTTTTCAGAGAAATAACTTTAGAATTTTATAAAAGTTATCTATATTGCTTATTCTTAAAGTAGTATTGATCTTGCTTAAAGTTAGAACTTACCTTGACTAATAGTTTTTATTTCACTGCTGAATTTCAGTGATGCAATGAAATTAATTTAACATTAACCATCTTCAAGTAAGTAATTATCACTTCTTCAGCAACTATAGAAATATTTTTGATGCCAATGCACCTTGTCCGCCCTCTTTTATAATTTCTCCTATCAATTTTAAAAAGAAAACTTATAGTATTATAAAATTAAGATTTATTAGATGCAACGATCCCAACAAAACTGTAACAAGTTACCCTTTATGACGCCATTTTATATCTTGATATCTGTAAGTGGCATAATGTAATTAAACAATACTTTTTAATGTGGTATCAATTATCTGAAATTTAGGGATAAATTTAATAAGAATAATTTTAAACAAATATCCCAAAGATTCTGGCGCAAATAAAAAAGGAAATTTATTAGAAAAATTGAAAATGAACTGCGTAGTTAATGTTTTCAGAAGCATTTTTTTCTTTGTAATTAACAACAGGCAGCTCGAAAATCGTAGAGGAAGCCACACAAATGACAGCTACCATCCAAGGAGGAAAAGAAAAGTGACTTTCCACGAACGATTGAAATTCGATTACGACAACTTACCCTTCTCAATAATTAGTCTCGGTCCTCTACGTTTCATTACTAAACACATTATTTCTTTTCTTTATTTATTTTTGAAAAATTTCATTTTGAGTTCTTTTCTCGGATGTTGTTTCATTTCGAAGAAAGTAAATTTATAAATAATTTTTGCAAAAGCTTGGAAAATATTTCATTCACGACAACGAATTTTATAAAGATAAAACTCATTCCAGCTATAAAGCATTTCAAACTTCTCGTCAATTCGTATGTCATAAATAATGCAAAATTGTAAAATTTTTGTGTCATCTTTAAATGTATGAATAATGCACAAGAAAACGACAGCCATGCGTCAAAAGTACGCCCAAATCATGATTTAGTGCTTTATTGATTCGGCAGAAACAAACTCTAAACATTCAGATTCATAAGTGACAACAGAAAACGTAAGAAGGAAAAGAAAAGAAAAAAACCTTTGGAATTTCAAGAGACTGAATTTCCATTTATTAAATTCTTTCCTTGTCTTGGGATGAGAATCACATTTTCTTCTTTTGTGTGTACATTTGAGGCGTTTTTTTAAGGATTTTTTTATGGCTTTGAAATTTTTTTTACAATTATTGAAGATACAAAATACAAACTACTTCAAAAATGAAAACAATTTAATATTGAAAGCATTTTTTTTTTATTTTTAACATTGAATTAATCAAAACTTATTCTAATTGTAGAAAATATCTTAATATCATTTCAATAGGAAATTCGAGCGATCGGAGAAAAACTCAAATTATTGACGAAATTGTGCAAAGATTGTCCCGATTCACTAAATGTCACCTCGAGTCACTTCAAGGAATAAAAAAAATATTTGGACACCTTTTGAGAGTCCGAGGGATAAAATGAACGTAAGTTTTGTTTTGTGAAATTAAATAAGCATTTGCTGCCTTCCAGGACAGGCGCCTCCTCTCTCGCCTCCCTTTTCTTGATGCGCCATTCGTTTCGATCTGTGTACTACGCAAACTTTTTCTTATTATTCCCCATTTCTCCTCCATGGAAGCTGCTTATTTATTTTGTTTCAAATCTGAAGTGAAATATAAATTCATTCATAAATAATTTAATTAATGGGTGTACCAACACTTTTTTTTCATGCAGTTCGAAAAACTGTTATAGTCGATTAGCGTTACAACCTGGGTTAGTTTGTTGGAAATGAAGTATGATATATTTAAAAATGATCTCGGCACAATTTTTCTAGACGGCATCGTTCCCTCTTTGCGATTAAGAATGAGCGCATTTTCCCTACTTAATTATTTGCCTTTAGCTCCATTATCATTTGCTGAGAGATCGCATTAATTATGTACTTTCATGTGGTTCCCACAAAGGAATGGATATATTTTAAAGACAACTATCTTTAGTATAAACTATCTACTGATCAATACAAAAATAATTTATTTTCGAATTTTTGAGTAGAAAGTTGATTATAACGAATACAAATATTACATTCATAAAAAGTTTTTTTTCGAGTTGCAAACATAGTTTTACCGATTTCTTAGAGTCAACAAATTTTCATTTCGATAAATAAATTACTTCAAATAATGTCAGCAAATATTTGCAAAAATATCGACACGAGAAATAAAACCACTTTTTTTTAATAGGGAAACCATATAAACTCAAAAATCTCCGACATGCGAAATGATACATTATTATGTTTGATTATCGCTGGGAATTTTGCCAAATCAAGAAAACATTTAGGGGGGGGGCGCTCCCACACTTTTCGCCCCACTTCTGTCGATGGGATGGATTTTATTCAAGCCTTTATGATTTCACCGTGAAATCTTGATAGCAGTTCTCTGATTCTATTATGGAATTTTGATTTGACATTCATTCGAAGAAATGGAAATAATAATGCTAGTAATAAATTCTGGAAAGAACTTTTATTAATATCCTGAAAAGTAAGAATAATTACTTTATAAAAACATGGATATACACACGAAAGTCATCGGAGCCTGAGGAGCTGTTAGAAACACTATGCATAAACAGAATGCTTTAGAATGATCTTTCTGACTAAAGCTCTCTATAATATTGTTTTAATTTCTGTACTTTTAGTAAAAAAATATTTCTACTTTAAGCACACACATAAAATAATATTATTTTTTCGGATACTATTTTCCTTTTATAAAATGTAATTAAGTATTATGTCTTTTTTTATGTTATTCATTCCTTTTATATAAACTTAAAACTAGTTTTCCACAATTTTTCTGTTAGTGACCGCCCCTCATACAAAATCAGAATTGATTGACAGTTAATTGAGTTCTGAATTTATTAAAATATTTTATTCTCTTCAAGAGTACGCAAGTTTACAAAGTTTTAAAACTAGTACATCAAGAAGGAGCAAAAAATTTATTACAAATTTTCATCTGCACAACTAAGAAATTATTCAAATTAAATAAAAGCATTTAATAAAAAATTTGCAATATTGAGCTTTTTTTTTTGTTTTCAGCATATCCACTATTATTGCAAATAAAAAGATTTTTAAAAAAATCTGTAGTTAATTAAAATACTTCCAGCAAACAGTATCAATTATCATAGCTTGAAAATACGTAAAAACTAAAATTTAAATGAATTTCAGTATATTAATTTTGAAATGTCTTTATAAAATGCCATAATGTATTTTTTCTTGTGGAAATATGTATTTGATTCTAAAAAATAATGAGTAAAAATGAATATCTTTTTTTAAAATTTCCTTTTCTAGCCTCTTTTTACCTCACCCATTTACAAAATTAAGATTGAATTAAATTTCACATAAATTCAGTTTACATCACGTAGCTGAACAACTTTTGAACTACGAGACAGATTCATTTGAGAGTACTGTAAAAAACTACAAAACTTCATTCTGTCCTTGAATAAAAGTTTATTTGAAATACCAATTTTCGAAGTCTTTGTAATAAGAAACTATCATCACAGCGAATGTAGTTGAATTTCACTGCCATTTTGGTATGGGTGGGGAAAAAAATCAATCAGCTTGTTAGCTCGGCAAGGCTTTATCTGTCTCGGTGCTAATCATTATTTCAATTTTTTTAAAACATACCATTTTGAATTATTTGCCTAAACTTTGGCTGGTTTTAATGGGATTTTCTTTTTATTTTAAAGAAATAAATGAATAATCTTATTCACAGTATATAGTGATAAATATATCCTGTCACAATTTCTTCAAAATGTTTTTTGCTTCCTTTTAGTTGTGAAATTTGTCTGCCGTAAATATTGGTACAAAGAATTTCCAATGTTTTTGTTTCCCTTTAAATTGAAATACTTTTAAATGTCCAGTGGAATTTCTTAAAGGTCATTTTAAAATCAAGTCTTTTTTGATTATGCTTTTTTTTTAATTCAGAAAAAGAAGAAAACTTTCAGAGTGTATGCATCATATAAAAGAAATAAGATTCGATAACATAATTGAAAACAAAATATGTCTTCATGGATTTTCAAGAAAATATTTTTAACGAATCTATTTAGACTTATTATCCTCCGTGCAACATTTTTTTTCCCATCTTATTATCTGTGCAGATTTTTTCTAGTTATACATTACATGGAACTCTAAGTCCAATCACGAGCATTTGAGCTCATTTATTAAATGGAACTGAATTGACAAATAAATAAATAAAATAAAATAAAAATGTCCGTCTAATAAGTTGAAAGAAATGTTGAAATCTAGATTCAATGGACTAAAAGCCAGCCTTTAAAATCTTGAATTGTGCAACAGAAAATGTTTCCTGTAGATGCGAAGCTTACAGTATATGATATGAAACATGTACTTACGGTAAACATGAGGTACGGTAACTGTATATATATATCCTGTTAGTTTTAAAAAAATTCCTCAGATATATATATATATATATATATATATATATATATATATATATATATATATATATATATATATATATATATATATATATTAGCCATGTAGCGTATTATGTACTGGAAGAAATATAACAAAATTTGGCCACCATATTGAAACATCAAGTTGGTCACCTTAAGCCAAATATGTAAAGTGCTATAATAAATGTTTTTCATTAGTATTTGGTGTGTTGCTATTTACTGTTTACTATTAAAGTATGCAGTTTCGATTTATCAGAAAAAAAAAAAGTACCAAAAAACGCCTATAAGAGAAATTCTAGTGCTGCACGCGCATAATATGTGGAAAGAGAATGCATAACGACCAATGAAAACAGTAAATAGCAACACACCAAATACTAATGAAAAACATTTATTATAGCACTTTACATATTTGGCTTAAGGTGACCAACTTGATGTTTCAATAAATGCATGCGCTACACGAAGTTTTCCACGATAGCTTGCAGCATATCGTCATTCATTCATCTGACATGTAAAGTTATTTGATATTTTAAAGTAGGAATGTCAGGAATATGTCCTTGATACACAACGCCTTTCAAGTGAATCAGAACCGCCTCACAACCAGAAATTGCCGAGATTCAGATCAGTGTCATCAGTAAATGGATGTTATCTTATACTGATAAAATTTCAGGATCTTACACAATATTTTCTGCTTCGTCGAGAATGGTTTATCTGTTTGACTTGAAATTGAACGAGTACTGCTGATCACTTGCTTATTAGCTATTACCTGATCCATAAGGGCAGTTGCAATTTCTTCAACTTGTTCCTCCTTGATAACTTTACGTTCTCGGCCTGGTTGCAGACTAAGAATTCTAAGAATTCCTGTTGTTTAGAAGCTTTCAACTATTGTTCGTAAGTTTGTTATGGTCATCGACCCTCTGCGGAACTGTTTTAACCGCCTGAATTCATGAAGAGCAGCACTGGCATTTTCATCCCGCTGATAAAACAGCTTGACTAATAAGGCGCGTTCACGTAGTGACAACGCAATCGACGTGCGAATTCTTGCAGAATGACATAAATTCCCGCAACCCTTCCTTTTATCTTCGATGTCATGTCACGAAGTATGAGAAAATTGCATAATAAAGTTTTCGATCGCAGCTCCAGGATTTCCCCTATCAGCGTTTTTTGGTACTAATTTTTTTTCTTGATAAATCGAAACCGCATACCTTAATGTGTATGATGGCCAAATTTTGTTATATTTCGTCCAGTACATAACACGCTGCAGGTCACCGAATATCTCCTGTTATTTCTTGATCACCCTGTATATATATATAGTTTTGCAGATGAGTGGCTGATAAAGAAACAAATTGAGAATTGAACTTAAATTTATTTTTCCACTGAAGGGCATGATTTATACACGGGGCAAAAGTGGGTGGAACACGTTTGTTATTTAGTACGTATTAAATCACAAAGCTGAAAATGTGTAAAGTTTTTCCTTTAGTGGTTAATGCTTTTCTTGCAGGAATTTCTTCCAAAAAGGACCGGCCCCACCGTGTATACTATCTCTTGTACACTTCATATCGAAGTTTTTTTCTGTGCTGTCTTAAGGTAATTTTTCTTTGAAACAGTTCAGTGCTCAATTTTTTGCATACTGTATGCATTTTACAACAAAAATACGAAGAAATAGAGATGTCAGAAAACGACACAAGTTAATACGGAATAAGCATCAGGTGTAATATTCTGAGCGAGGGAAAGTCTTCCTGCTGCAATTGTTCCAATATTTTGTGAGAAAAAGAGACCCCTTTCATTTAAGATATTTCTTTTGGCTGGTAAATACTTGGTGCTGAATTTTAGCATTTATTGTTCTTTTTTTCTCAAGTAAAAAAGTAAAATTTTTAGATTATAATAAGGTTTTAACAAAATTTTGCATTTGATAAGGGTTTGCGAATCCAGCAGGTTTAAGAAATCTTGCACAGTTCTATAAAGGAGAACAGTGCAAAAATAAGTTCCACTCCCGAAATGATTCCAATTTCTCGAATTCTCGTGAGTGATAACATTATTAAAGAAATTTCATAAATTCATGCAGATGTATTAATAGCTCATGTACCATTCAATAATCATAGAATAATATTCAAATCGTCACCATTTTCTCTTTCTTTAGCGATGCCAATGACTTTAAGGATTTTGTTTCACAACATTAAGAGGGGTCACAGTTCTCAGTTTCAGGTGCTCTAAGTTTATCGATGCTACTAGCAAGAAATGAAATTTCCGTACAAGATGCAACAATTACCTTCATTGTCCAACATTATTTTACTGATTACATTCTCGAACCTTCTATGTTCAAACGCTTTGCTAACCTTTTAATAATGATAACTCAATTGTCTCTGAGATGGAATGCTACTTACTTTGAAGCTTACTTATTTAAAATCTCGCTACTCCTCAATTTCCATTCATTCCCGATCATTTCAAAGCTAAGAAAATTCTTTGCAACGTGCAAGATGTTCGATAATGCTCCAACTGTATTGCATTTCTAACACATGAATCGCTCCATTTTGAGTTCAAGTAAAGTGGTTGTATTTTTTGACGGTTAATAAAGTTCAGTTAAAATGTGAATTCTTATAAAAGGTGACTTTTTAATTAAGTTAATCCGCTTGTGATATTTCCGTATCAAAGTATTATCGTATTAGAGAATGAACACATTTTTAAACAAACCTTTTTCAAAAATAAAAATTCATAAAAATGTTCTACGTAAATATTGAATGTAAAATAATTCTAACCATTTTAATAGAATTAATTTAGTGCTTAAAAATTATTGGAAATATAATTTTGCTTACTATCGTAAGACGAACTTTTTGTTTGTATTACGAGTAAGAAGCCCAGTGCAACTTCTTCAGGCTCCCATTTTGCACTGACCACGAATCATCCCTATTCTATACATTTATGTGTTTATAACGTCGCAGATACACAGTTCAGTGTTGTACCGATAGGATCGTAGGGTCCTGGCAGAATTGACAAAAATGCATTCACCATACATTACGCGCTACATTTTTGATATTTTCTAAAAGATATTTGACTTGCCTGCCATTTTTAATCTGGCGCAATAGATTTATTATCTTTTCTTTATTTACATAGGATATCTCGCCAATCTCAATCTGACGATTTTATGGCCATCTTTAAGCCCTCTTCCTCTGCCTGAGAGTGATAGTCTCGCTTCCTTTCCTTTACCGAGAGGGAGGTATTCGCGAGTGTATTGTCTGTTCTGAATCTCCAATACATCGATTATTCCTTTTTGAGTTCAAATCGTTCAACAATTAGATCTTGTTCCTCCCACACAGTGATGTTTAGCAGAACGGCAGGTACTCATATCACGGGATCCTCCGTTAACTTCACCTACTTGGGGCAGTTCCATTTCAAAGCAGAGTAAAAAAACTTAGCGAGCCATTTTTCAAATATCTTAGAAGATAGTTATTTCAATCCCTATATATTTTAATAAAATGCTGCAATATTTCACAACATTTCTTATAATGAGAAGTTCATTTAATAGTTATTAGTGCTTAAGTAAAAATCCAAGGAAAGAGGCATACATGCGCACAAAGCCTTATTAGAGTGAAAATATTTTAATTGCCTTCAACAATGTTTAGTTAATTAGGAAATAGAATTTTAAAAATGTTAAGGTATTGCAAAATCAATTAATACGATTTCACAACATAAACATAATAATATATTAAAAATGATTATAAATCTCAAAACAAAGAAAATTTTTGCTATTTTATCAAACAGCTAAAATAGATTATTTGAAATAATGTCATTTTGGAGCTATGAATGATGCTGTAGCAAGTTTACTGATCGGCAAAGGCAAAAATGGAAATGGAAGTAATTATCCAGCGAGTTTCATTGGCTCCTTTCTAGCGAATTCAGTTTTTAATTTATGGGATCTTCTTTGATATGTTTGCTTTAAAAAATTGCAAAACCTTAAAGAAGAAGAAATCGCCCAAAACTGTTTGGAATTTGATATTGCTACTCATTACTAAAGACATTAGAGTAAGCAATAATATGCCCACATCAATAGTTGTCATTGGCGCTTCTTTCAGTCAATGAAATTTTGCCGATCAGGGCTCATTCCATGTTGAAACGCAGAAGCTTGCAAATGTTTTTCCAAATGTCACGAAGTAGATATCAGACAGCGCATCCATTGTCTGTTTGGTTCCGGACACTTAAAAAAAAAAAACATCTGCTTGGGGACTTAAAATGATGCGGCAATGTTCAATATCCCGAAGATTTGTTTTACCCATTCAGCAATCTGCTCATTTTTTCAACCACAATGAAAAATCCCTTTTCACAATAACAGACTAAACTGGCCTATTACAACCCTCGAGAAGGTGATGTTGCTGCTCCTTTGAGCTGTCACCAGATTACACTCCTTCATGCCACTGTATGTGTGCGTGCTTCGTTTTTTTTTCGGGGGGGGGGACTTAAATGCAGAGTTCGAACCATCGCCTCCAAACAGAGAGCTCCGACAAGATCAAGACCCCTAGAGATTAACACCCTTCTCACGCTCACCATTGCCATTCGGCAAAGCTCACATTTTACTCAGTCTAGATTTTCGTTAATTTTTTTATTCCTTCCTCTGCAGGCAATATTCGTTGCCCATTTTTAATTCCCTGCCATGTCAGCTGCAATTCGGCTGGTGCGTGCGCCTCCTTAAACACCCCTATTTTATATTTCAAACAAAGAGATAGAGAACTAGAGAGGTTTTTTTTTTTTTGTGGTGAAAGGGAGGGAATTATTGTGATCGTTTAAAAAATAACTAAAAAAGGAAACTGTTCAAAAATAGATCGCCCTGAGGCAGCGAGGTGGATCCCTTAAGCCGCACTTCTGCTAAACCCCCTCGTATCGGAGGGGAGGGGATCCCCATTCTCCCATTCATGGGATCAGGGCTAACTATTCAGGAGGGCGAAGCGACGGGGAACACCCCAAACCAAACCCTCTTGACTACTGCGGCCAACTCGCACAAAGACAGGCGCTTGCCTTCTGTAAACTGAAAGCTCAAACGAAATCGCCCCGTAAATGCCTTCTGAATTTTGGGTACTCGAATTCAAGTATAGGTTTGCAACGTTTGAAAGATCAAATGTACTTCACTTTTTAAGAGCATACGTCGGTTGTCTCGAATAATTCGCGGTAAATCACGGAGATATTTGATGACATGTGGAAAGACAGAAACATTGAGAAATATAAGCAATATTTTTAAGCATCAATTTTAAAATGGAGAAACTTATAGGAAATTCCCATTTATTTAGAAATTTTTGTCAAAAATTTGTGTTTTGCAATTTTCTGAGACCTATTGATTCCTCTCCGATACTGTTCCTGTCTGTAATAGGCGATGACTCAAAAACGGCAGACGCTAAACGGGTGAAATCGGATGTTCCACACAAAAACTGTAAGTTTCGTCAAATCTTGAACGAAGCTGTCAATAAGGCGTTTGCCCATCCCTACGCGTGCATGTGGACACGAAAATTCAAAAGCCCAACAAGTTAAATGTATGAATTTCGGCATTTGTTTTAATAACTACAGTTCAGATGTGTTTCATATTTCAGTCAGTCAGCCAGTCAAGTCTGCATTTACATGTCTCTAAGCGTTATTCAGTAATTCGGAAGTCAAATATATGAATTTCGGTAACATATTTTATAAAAATTCTAGACCTATGCGAAGAGTAAGGCGCCCTCATTCAAAGACAAGGCGCTCAGAAACTATTCTGATTATTCTCGACTACATCATGAAATGCAGAAAGTGTCACAATATAATCATGCGGGGTGGGAGGAGAATACTGCGAGGAGGGATGAGGAAAATGCTTCCTTTAATTTCTTTCAGATACATATATGTCTGTAATTTTGTCCTAGAAAAGTCTGATTGACATGGACAGAGTGAAGATTTTCACTTCTCCTCAGTATCCCTTTTCAGTATTGATGCTGTATGAGTGTGATCTAATGTTTTTATTATTATTATTATTATTTCTGAATTTGCCCTATCGACAAGTGACGGATATTTAAAAGCCGTCCATTTGTTCAGTTAATAAAGTTTTGAGCGGCAATTTTTGATCACTACAGTGTGGCTGAACATTGTAAACGAAAAGAATCCCGATTGGTCAACGGTATCAGGATTATTGGAAAGACAAATTTACCAATACATTTTGTGATTCATCTCTTTGTAACTTTACTCTCCTCTTCCAGCTCGGTATGGCGTCAATATTCTATCTCCTCTCAATCCCTTTAAAAGCAGTGAGAAATCAACTCTTGCGGCGAATTAACAGATTAAATACTAATTACAAATTTATTTGAAAATTTCTTTATTTAAATCGAATTTGGATTGCAAGCCGACCCCCAAAATTCAAAGACTTGCAGTCTGCCACCCCATAATAGAGTCTCGGTCAACTGACAGACAAAACAGAACGCCGTCTCATACCCCCGTATCCTTAACCATTTTGGTCACTGTCAACTGATAGACGGGCAATTTGATTTCAACTACATTTCATATTGCACTTGCTGTGGTGTCCTTCTGCAGGATGCTTAGCAATTTCAAAAGCCACAATGACACGGCACAGTCAATGCTTATCATGTGAGCACTAATCAACTGTTTTTCTGCCTTGAAGCGAATTGTTCTTGAGGATTTTTTTTTTTTTTTTTTTTTTTGAATATGAAAAATATTTTCTGCTTTGATCGCACGTTATCAAAGAATAAAAAATGCCTCTTTTTTTGCATAAAACATACTATTGATACTAAATAAAATTATTTTTGTAGAATGCTGCTTTTTTTTTTTTGTCACCTAACAAAATATGAAAAAAATCGGTGTTTCTATTCCGCCTTTTCTTAACACATGCGCGGAATGTATTTTAAATAATGTAATTGTCAAAACTTGGACGCTCGAGATTTTGATGATTTCCACTTCCTGGGCTTCCTGGAACCGTTTTTTTCTTTTCTAGAAATCATTGCTCTTCAGTTGAATACAAACGTTCACGTTAAAAAAATCTAGACTCACTTTGTATTCACTTTCAATCGTGATTTTAATTTGGATAGTTTAGATTTTTTTACATTCGCAAATCAGAAATTTTTAGATTTGAATCATGTATATCTATTTAGAACAAATTTCTTTTTATCAAAAAGCTAAAACTCCAAACCATCTTCAAACAATAAGGGAAGTTATTGATGGAAAATTTATCATTCGTGCCAATTATTATGTTCAGCAACGTCTTGAATGTTACCGGTTTGTCTTTTTAACATTGTTTATTCTGTAATGATTTTTAACCATTTTCGATGACTGACAACTGTGCATTTAGATGAACTTACATATGACATGAAACTAGTGAAATGGTGGCCGATTAAGGAACCTTGGATGAAAACACTTTCCAACCTTACTGATTAAAAATCTGTTCAACTGTCAAGAGAAAGGCCTCATGCCTGATATTGCTTAACACTTTTTCTTAAAGTTGCTGTTTAATAACAAATTGTTCAATAATAAAAACAATGGAAGAATTCTTGAAATTATTTCTATTTCTCAAATTTGGAGTTTTGAGATCTTAAATTTTAAGTGTTAAAGATATTAAATTGCTATTTTTTCAGAAAAATTAAGAGTACCATATTGAGGGTACAAATGATTTTTTTTTTTTTTTACTTCTTTCAAAGGATAGGTCGAAGGGCAAATGAATTACATAAGAGCTTTGTAACTTCGCATTGCGAAAATTCTTCCCATCATTCCCCCAGCTTTTTAAATATGAAACTAGTTTAGCCTGTTTATGTGCATTAAAGAACAAAGCATTTCACTGAATTCTTTTTTACTAAACACCAATTTATCCTCATTTCCTTTCACTTCTATGATCATTATCTTCTTCCTGTCGCACATTTTTCAGAGATCCCCAAAAGTACAAGAAAGAATAAAAAATGGGTCTCGCTTCCTACCCAGAAAACTGAGCGGAGTGGAAAGAAGCGCGGCAGGACTTCTGGCATCTGAAGAAAAGAGCAATGGCGAAAAGTCTCGCTGCAACACACACACACACACATCCCTTTTGCAAAAGTAAAGGTGGTAGGGAAAGGGGGTCGTGCGTGTCGGGGAGGGCGGACAAGGCAGACCAAGCAGAAAAGCGGGGGTGGGGGAGGATCGCCGGTGACAAGTGCCAGGATTGGATGCGAGCGCCTCGAGCACTTTTGTCAAACAAGTTGTCCTGGGACGTGCACAACGTTGGAAGCGAGAAGAGAAGGAAGAATGTGGAAAAGGGAGAAAAAAAGTTCCAGTCTCCTGGTTTTGGCAGGACATGCCTCCGAGTGATGGAAAGTAGAAGTCAGAGAGAGAACGTTCCGCTAATTGCACGCGAAGACGTCTTTATCAGCAGTATAGACATCACAATAGTTCACCTGAATAAACGGTAATTATTTCTTACAAAGCCCTCGGCCCCGAGAAGGAACCGGGGGAGGGGCGGCATCGGAGGAGAAATTTTTGTGCCGTGGTGCCTTTTCGCCTGGGGCTGCTAGATAACAACTCGGATGCCGAATATTCCGGAATTATCCGTGGCTCTCCCTCCTTTTTGCTGCTGCTCCAGAAGAGAGCACCGTTCCGAGATCAATCGGCGAAGACTGCTTCTCTGCCCAAATAAATAGGTGGGAACTCCCTTTTAGTGGGTCGGATTTAAAAGTATTTTTAAGACTTTTCCGATGGATCAAAAGACTGCTGCGGCGGGGGCGGATGGAAGGGGTCAGCTACAGACGCATTCTAATTCGCGTGCGTCGATCGGTAAGCCGATAACTACACCGATACTCAGAGAGGTAATAATCCCGTCTTTTCGAAAAGGATGGATTCTAAAAGGTTTTCTGGGATCCCCCTTTTCAGCGTGTTGTTTATTTAGATTTTGCATCTGCTTCGGGATAATAAGGTTGGATTTGGATCGGGGATACTGCAACGAAATGCTCACGCCGGAAGTGTTTTTCTGCTGAATTCTCCGAAGGAGGTTTGTTGCATCAAAGTGTTGAACGTTCGATTAACAAGAGAATTTTTAAATAGCACTCTGAGGGTGGAAACTATAAATTATATGAATGCTTAAAACAGAAATTTCTCGAATTTGGATTCAATCTATATAATCCCTTTTATTATCAATTCATGATTGGATTATTTGTGCCACGCATAAAAGTTGCCTTCTAAACAAAGTAATGCATCCAAATTGGATTTTAATTTGGCAAATAATGGAGAATTTTCATTTATCTGAATTAATATGATTTTTACATACAAGGTTCATGATCACTTGCTTTTAAGAGATTTGATGCCTGAATAATAATGAGTGACACGTGCATGTTAAATTTTTATAGTAATTATCTTTTCCTCATCAACGGTGTAAAATTTTGGGTTATAAGATCAGTTTCTCCGGAGTGTTTAACCTCAATATTTTATGACAAAGAAAACTGCAGTATAAATCTTCCATCTGCTGTTTTAAATTTAAGGAAACATCTTTTCAGTTAATAAACACTGTAAAATGTGGTTCAAGGGGCTTAAAAATTATAATTTCAAGACACATGACAAAGATGAATCGCCTAAGAAACACTATCAAACATTTTTTTTTTTTTTCAGAATGAATATTTAGAAAATGATCGGATGAATGAAATTACTAAACAATGCAGAAGTTGAATAATTGAATGTGAACAAATTATAGGTTCAGAAACGTTTATTCTTGACTAAGTGTATTTTATGATATTAATTCTTACCTAAGAGTTGCTCTTTCAGGCTACCATTTGTTTCAATCCATTTTTTAAAAATATATCTCTTTTTGCAGGACAATTCTAATAAACAAATAAAGAAAATATATAACTTTTTCAAACAAAAAGAATCTTAACTTCAAAGATATTTTTTAAAATCTAATATGTGGATGTATTGCGAAGCTTCTGATGAAAAACAGTTTAAAACTATTTTGTAAACAAACACAGCTTTTTTTATTTACTGAAGAAAAAAAAGGAAGATTTATTTTCATGCATCCAATACATGAAGGTTTTTCACAATACAACCAATGAAATTATTTTCCATACTTAATAATTTGTTTCTGTCATTTCAAAGAACAAAAGGTGTCAAAGTCCATGAATTTTATTTGAAATTTAAAATAGTAACAACTTTGGAAGTATATGGGAGGAAACAAAAATGCAAAAAAAGGAAAAGAAAAAAAAAAAGAATATCTGAAGTATATAGTTTTTTTCTTCTTTTGTCTTGAGATTTCATAAATTTATGCAAAGGATTAGACTGCTTAGGTGTTGATTGAACCCTTGGGGTATAAAATTCCGAAATGAATATTTTTCGTGTATTTTATTCCAAACTTTCATTAGAAAGCTGTAATTTTACAGTTTTCTTTTAGTTTAATTAATTAAACAAGATAATTAAACTCTAGTGGAACAATGGATTAAAATTAAACGTATATAATTTTTAATGAAAATCTTAAAAATAAAATATTTAAAAACCAAAAAAATACTTTAGCATTTGACTCTTTCCAATGAAATATTTTGACCAAATGAGATTATAAAGAATTATTTTAAATAGCGCACAAATTTTATGGACAAAACCGCTATGCTTCTATTAAGTATAAGTTAAGTTATTTAAAAATGTTAAATAATATTATTATGGAAATCATACAGTGGTTGCACAGTAAAAGAAACCTGTGATGATGTATAAAGGAAGATGATGCTTTATTCTACAAAAATTTCTAAACAAATAAAGTATAGACGACAAGAAAAAAAGAAAAGAATCAAGATAAAAAAGAACCGCACTTTCGGATACTAACAACACAAGCAGACAATAAATTGCAAAAAAAAAAAGTCACTCAGTTAACTAGAAAGCTCGCTTTGTGATTAGCACTTCAAAGAAAGAACCATTGATTTGCTGTTTTAACCTCTCAAGTTGGTAAAAGTTTAAGGCAAAATGAACTATGGAATTTTTTTCAGAAGAAACTCCAAATTTCGGTTCTGAAAAAAAGATAGGGCACAATTCTTCATTTTTGTAGCCAAATGATACCAACAACTGATACCAACGACAAGGTTGGCACCCATAGAGCAAAGATCGATATCCATAAATAATTTCAGTAAGTCTCTGATTTTAGCAATGATTCGTAACAATATCTAAACTTAAAGCATAGCACCTAATTTAGCGAATTCTTTGCGGAGATTTTTAAATCAAATCAAGTAAAATGCGAAGCAATAAAATAAATTAAAAAGAATTAATTTCAATAAATGAAAATGTTGGTTACCGAGTAAGATTTAGTAACCAGCCAAATATTCTGCTTTTAATATCAGATTTTTTGTTTTGTTTTCTTCATCTCATTAACATTTTTTTTTGTATGATGGGGTCGTATCGCTTTATATTATAGTCACATGGCATCATGCCTAACTACATGCTGATTTACAATATTCTGCATGGTCCATTTCTTTTTATTTTCTCTTATACGAAGAGTAAGGATTTTGACAATAAAAAAAATTATTTCGCTATTTTGCAGAATTTTTTACATTTCAGCGATTTCTTAATCTTAAAAGCATATTTTTGGAATAATGTCTGCTTGCCCGTTGATTTGTGAATGCGATGACCGTTGATTTGTGGAACTTAGCTCTCTATAGACAAGCTATTTGGCTTTTTCATGAAATATCTAAATTCTTTAAAATAAATTTTGTAAAAAATATGACAGTTGCAAATTTTATCGTGTGCTATGCTGATCTGAACACAATGACTCAAAAATGCAAATATTTAGATGGTTCAACACACACACACATGCACACAATCTTGCATCTTCTCTATGATGGGAGATTACGATCTATGAACATGAATGTGCGTCGGTATATTGGCGCTCTACAGGCCAGAACATTTGATGTTCAGCTGCCAAACTTGGCACAAACTTTGGAGGAAACTGGAATGATTTTTTTAATTCATTAGAATTTTAATGAATTATCAAATTAGCAACATTTTGGCGTTTTCTTTGGAAACTTTTCGAAAATATTGCAGCAAAATGATTTTTACAGCAATAAGAATTTTAAAAAATTATCTTTTCGAAGATACCTATCATTTTGCTGTGTCATTTTTCCATTTTTAATCACTTTTTAAAGATATTTTAAGCATATTTTTCAAGACAGATGACATCATATCAAATATAGTATTAGAAATGTAGACTTATATCTATTTCTGACAGAATTCATCCTTGATTGTCTGTCAGTCTGTATATTCTCAAATATGTGAGGGCAAAAACCAAAAAACTGCAATGACTTAAACTAATGGATTTTGATGCGTGTTCTTATCGAGGACATTTTATAAGTGCATTAAAATTTGGACCCACTCTGCGGAAACGGAGATGTCCAAAGCTCAGTTTTCTTCACTTTATAGTGAAGGGCAAAACAAATCGCAGTTGTTAACAAACCAAAAAATTGTAGACTAAATTTCTCGACTATATTTGAAAACGTGCGAGGAATTCCAAAATTAAGTTTCTACGTCATATTTATTTGAGGTTTATCACAGGATTCCATTGATTATTTTGATGCATACTGAGATACGGGGATTTTTGTCATGTTGCAATATCATCTGTTGTAGGGCAGAGAAGTGATGGCGTCTGTAAAAATATGTATGTAAATAATAGAAATGAATTTAATGGGTTGTACGCCAAGCAGATTTTCATGGTAAAGGGGGATTCATTTTCCTTTATAAACAGTTTTTTAAGACATTTCAAAACACAGAATGATAAAAAAAATTAATATTTTAAAATGATACGAGCATAAAAATTTTTAGTTTTGGAAATTTCCCTTAACCTTTTATAACGTCTCTTATGTGCTCCTCAAATTTTGGGACGAGAAATCGTTGGTTAAATAACTGACTTCCGTTTAATGTGGTAGGTGCTCCAAAACAATTTATTTCTGGCTGGAAAGTGCCCTTTGAAGTATAATTACTGAACCATTTGGCGAACATTGAATGAACGTAATGCTGTCTCTAAGTTTAATAAAGACCCGAAATCTAGTAATCAATGCAAGTCAACAAGTTCGCACTTCACTTCAAGTAAACACCATGAAGGCATTTTCCATATGAACATGTTGAAGACAAAAATTATCGTTAAGATGAAAGTCTTATAAATTCAGACGATGAAATGCATTCGATAAATAGTTATGTAACAATAGGTAGATAGAGATGCTCAACACAGTCCTGTATTATCGTTGAATCCTGATGAACATCTTCACGTATTAAAAGAACAAGATAGGCTCGTGAAGTTATTATAACGATATTGTGTTGCTTTCAAAATCAGACTGACAAAAAAAAAATACCGTAAAGAAACATCCAATAGTGAAAAAAAGAGATAAAACAGAATATATTTAGATTAGAATATTGGATTTTATTCAGTTCAATTATCAGAATAATATGGGCTGGGTATTGTTGCTTTAACTAGTGTTTAGTGTTTGTTTTGCAAAAATTTAAAGCTGTTTTTAATGACATTAAAGAAGATAATGCCTTTTGACTGCCAATTTGGTTGTTGTATATTAACCTAGTTACCATATTTGTTCGAGATCAAGACGAAATATCAAGGAGCCATCGTGACATACATATATATTTTCTAGCAGTTAAATTTAACAAGAATGAAAAAAAAAAGTCTTGTATTTTCTGTTATTTCGTATGAACGATTCCACTTACAAAATAACAACAATAACATTAAAAATATTAACCATGAATTTCAAACCATTCTGTATAATGAGATGGCTCTTCTAAAGTGGATGGCATCTTGTCCACGACTATAAAGAATTGAAGGAAGCTTCTTTTCATCCGGTGATGCGAAGTTTACTCCACAAATATTCGCGAGCATTTAAAAACAAGTGAATTAAATCAGAGGTGAAGTTTCGTGAAAAAAGGAGGAAATCTCTTTGAAGTTTGTGAATTCATTTTCATTACACTTGTAGCTTCAAGAAAATCGGAGGCATCATCCTTTTGAGACAATAGCATATTGGTTCATCAACGAAAGGATTCCAATCCTCTTGGTAAGATGCATATAACTTCTCAAAATCGAGAAACAGACAGGGAAGCCATTTTCTCTTGTATCCACTTTTCCCATCTTCTATGCTTGAATATGGAAGTTTGAGAAAGCCTAGTAATAAGGTTGATGTATTCGACTTTTTTTAGAAAATTATTTAGAAGAAAAAATGTAAATATAAAATACAGGGGCCAAAATCATTCTTGCAGCTATGCTGAATGACAGTTAAGAGTTTACTTATTTATTCCAAAGAGCACAAAATTATTTATAAGCTACAATAAGGATATCTTTAAGCCAGGTTATTCGTAGCTAATTCTAGCGTACAAAGAGAATTCATATGATACATAATAACTTTGATTTCTTATCCTTGAAGAATATCTTGCGGTTATCAGGTGCAAGCGAAAGTTCGCAAAATAATTTAAACCTCATCAAAAAAAAAAACCCCAAAAAAACGCTATTTTGTATACAGCCTAACATCAAAAACATTTTTTGGGGGCTTAGGTCTAAATTATTTGGCGACTTTTCGTTTGCATCCAGCTAACCGAAAAATAAACCTTGAAGTTTAAATATCGTATTTGATTGAGAAAAAACAAGAACATAAATCCATATATCTCCATTCCTCTTATAACAATACTGGTCATATTTTTTATGTGAAGATAAAATTATATATAAAAAAAAACGAAATTATCTTGCTTCGTAGCAACAGAGTTTGTGGGAAAGGAATATAATTGCTTGCATGCAATTAATCTTGCATTAAATCTATGCAGAATTTCACCCACATGGCATGAAGAAGCAGATAGTCATCTTCTCTTTAGTGCAAGGATTGCAGCTGTAAATAATCTTCACCACATCTGCATAAGGACAATCGATTCGTATGACATTATTTTGGCAATATTTGTTTTTTTTCTTCTAAAATACGAAACATTAAAGAATTTTATATTAATTCTCTAGATAAACATCAATTAATGAATTTGTTCATGTTTCATGACATTGAAATGTGTTAAAATCATCAGTCAAGCATAAAACGGATACAATTTGGCATTTTCTGTTGTAGGTTTAAGAAAGAAAATAAAATAAAATATAGAAACATTTGATGACGTTCTTTCACGTCAGTAATTGTTTTACTGAATTGCTGATCTGCGTGTTTCCAGCCGATTAGTTAGTATAACGTTCCGATGCTTTTTTTGTTAATCTGTATGATGAAACATCGTGACTAAGTGACATCATTAGCCTTCGGAGCATCACAAAAAATAAAACCAATGAACTCATGTCATCGACTGAAAATTCTATTTAAATACTCAGAACTGAAAGAAGCAACACTGGAAAAGCTGCGAAATAGGAAGAAAAAAAAACATTTTCCAAAAATATTACTATTTAAAATATAGTATTTGACGTATAAGTAATAAGTGTTTATATGTTGATACTTAAGTTAATTGAAAGGGTGCCGAAAATTTCACAGTTAATGAAATTATAAATTAGGCTATTATATTTAACTGTTGAAAATGCGCTAGACATTCAAAAAATACGACATTAAATGAACCATGTTTATCATTTGGTGCTGTAAGAATGGATTATAAATAAGAATAGCTACGCATTACTTAGAAATCATAAAGCAGTTGATTTTTTTAAGAACAAGGGCCATCACGTTGACAATTTAGTTCTAAAATAAAACTTAAAAGTGATGAAAAAATAAGTACATAATATTACAAAAGTGAAAAAAGGGATATAAAAAATTTTCAGTTGAAGCTGAACAATGCTTATTTAAGAAAATATTCTGGATAATAAAATGATATAATAATTATAAATACATATTTCAGCAAATTATAACTAAAAAATAAGCAACAAATTAACTTCTATCATTGTTTTTGTTTTGAAATCAAGCAAATATATATATATATATATTTGATGTCTAAAAATGTTTTATTGCAGCGAAAAACCACTTGTTCACTATGATTCATAGTATATGAGTAACTACTCCCCATTTTAAATCTAAAAATAAGCCATCTCAAAAAGTTTGCCATTGATAGCTAGTCTATAAAGCCATCAAACGCTCCAACACCTTTTGAACAAGCAGCCGCCACAAAAGCGACTTCCCCCGGCGCATTCAGCTTGAAGTATCCATTATGATTTCGTCCACGAGAGGCTATATTTAAGCACAGATTCCATTAAATACATATCCGTCCTCGCCCCCCCCCCTCGGCAACTGGAGGATACTAATTAAAGGTAAAAATCGACCTCGAACAAATACACTCGGAATCGATCTCGACAAAAAAAAGGGAGGGAGGAAAAAAGGAGGGAGTGGGGCGACAGGACTTTTCGGTGGAGGACAAAAGGTGGTATTTGTTCGATGAGGATCACAGGTCTGAAAAGGACATGGAGACTATTTGTCCTGGCGGGAGGGAACACTAGCTGTTGCTCGCTGTTTTTTTTTTTTTTTTTCCCCTTGGAAATTTACAAGGGTAGTTTTTCAACAGCTGGTTGATGGTCGATTTTTTTTTATCCGTTCTGGCGTAGGTCCGAAAATGGTAAGCAAAACAAACAGAAACGTGATTTTCTCTTGTTTGTAATTTTCTAATTTAGAGAAAGTAGGAAAATCAGGCGATCCCACTTCAGAAGAACAAAGAATGACCTGGATGCAAGTACCTAACGTAATTCAGAGTATATTTACGATACAAATATAAACATGATAATGACCAAAATTGTAGAAAAGTTTTGGAAAACCCGCCTTTTTGAGCTGATGGCTCATTATACCAATTTTATTAATTTAAATACCATCAAGCTATACATCATTTCCAAGATAATTTAGACAATAATTTAATAAAATAATTTTTACTATGAAATTTGTATTGTAACAGCAGTTATAAAGAAGAAAAAGGATATATTAAAATAGTAACATACACAAAAGTTCTCACTTATGATATCTTTAGTATTAAGCATTTAACTGCTTTATTTTCTTTACTATCTAATAAGATGACACCTTCCATCTTGGGAATATTTTCTTATTTTGGTTCAAATGGAAATCCATCGAATACTTGACTTATCTAAGTATTCGAAGTCATTTTAATATTGAATTATAATCGTTATGAATGGTTTATTTTTTGCTTACAACTATCAACATTTGATAAATCGATGCACGTATGGCATTCGGACAAAACAGTTAAGCGGTTCATTACAGTCTTGCAACGTCATCCCACGGAATTCAACAACGCTTTTGGTTTACACAGCTAATACAGTTTGATACATGATTGAATAATTATTTCATTTAATTGGATTTTATTGCTGTGTTGCTTTTGTGTAAATTTCTTGTTTTTTGTTTTTTGTCCATAGATTTTTAATTAAGTTAAGGTCTGTATTATTCCTAGGCCTTTTCAATATCGAAATGCATTGTTCTGAAGCCAGTTTTTACATACAGTTACAACGTGACATAGAATTAAATCTTGATGAATTATAAATTCCTCGTTATCTGGAAAATGATCATGTGCAAAAAACAACAATTTAGTAATGCGTATGTCATTTTTATCTATTTTGGGGCATTTATTTTCCCATTCATCACACTAATTCTGCCCATGGATTTTGCTACCATACAGCCTCTGATCATAATATTAACTTGGTATTTCACAATAGGTACTAGGAAAATGATTGAAATTCTCTGTTCTTCTTATGTATTTTCTGCCATTTTTACCAAATAATGAAATTTTGGTCCCGTCGCACAAAACCACACTACTTTATTGTTTTGCTAAATACTGTTTCTAAGGGCACTTGTCATAGACAAGCCAACTGACTTTAAAAGTCAGTGAATTTAAGCTAAAGGTGCGTTGTTTTTCAGTAGCGCCAGCTAGGGCCAAGAGTGCGATTTAGCCACACACACGTCACGACCCTTTTTGCAGGAGCGGACTTCATTCATGCATTTCATTCACTCATCCACAGATCGTAATTTAGACTTCAGAGAACGATCACCCCTGATCCAGTACTCCCAGTGGTATTACTCTCGACATAAAGAACTTTGTGACCACGACAGATTTATACATGCGCCAGCCACCACACACACGCGCAGTCTTTGGCCGGCGGGGTTCGAACTCGCAACCCAAAGGACGCGAATCCAACGCCCTACCAACCAGGCTATTCCGGCCTTGCTATTTACTTAACATGCTCAGTTTAATACTTTCAGCTATTTTTCCAGATTTAAATGTGGTTTCTTTTGTGGCATTCTTGTATTTAGACAAGATTTCTCCAATCTATGTTGAATAGTTTTCGCACTTAACTTTATATCCCGTTGCGCTACTTCACTTCGTACGCTCATGAATGGTTTTCATCTATCACGCAGACACGGTCTTTTAATTATTCTTTCATCACTTGGTGTTGTTAAACTTTTCCTGCCTTTATCAATTTGGTTTTTGCAGTCACTAAGTTTCCTTATACTTCATCAAAAATTAGGAATCCGAACCTCTGATGAGCAAGATCGGACTGCATTTGAGAGTGATTTCTTCAAGGATTAATTGAAATCGTATTCTAAAAATTTTTAAATATACCATCTGGTAAAAATGCTTTAAATTGAAAATGTTTTTAATTTTTTAACTAAAAATATAAAAGAGATGTACATACATATATACAAACATACTTATTTTCAAATTCTTGAGTTCATAAAACTGAAAATAATTATTCAAATTGGGCTAACATTTTATTTGTGTTTCATTTCTTCATTTCAGAAAGTTCAGTTATTTCCACGGTTCCTCGGAATTGCTTGAAAATAATTGCTAAGTGTAGATTCTTTTTTGAATATTTTAATATCATTATATCTTTTTATAGAGTTTTGGACTGCAATATTCATATTTTCTTTTTGAAAACAATAAATAAATCAATATGAAGTCCATTTTGATGCAAATAAAGATTTTTTCTCTTTCCATTCAAACTATAAAAGGAATCCGTCAACAGGTGGTGGACAAGAGAAGTTGCTGTCAAGAAGAGAAGGGTTCTTGAAATGAAAAGAACGTTGGTAAGATTGCAGTTTTTCAATGCATAATTCCTAAAATCTACATCAGTTTTTTAAGGGACCTTGAAGCCCTTTAAGACAAGAAATTTAGTTTCTAGCATACCTTTTATAAAATCTAAATGTTTCATATTTGTATTATCTCTAAATCCTCTTTATTATATAAAAAAAAAATCTTGAAATTCTGTATTTAAAAAAATCTACAGCACTCCTAGTACTTTTTTTTCCCTTTTAGAGAGAAAAAACTGCTGCCGTCTGTTCAATTCACAGAAGATCGCAGAAATATATTTAACCCAAAAGTTACAAAGTGCAAAGTAAAACAAGGCATTTCCCTCTCTTTTGTGGACCTGCTACTGGGAATAATGTAAAAGATAGCAGAAATCCTTTACATTTAAGAATGACAGATGTGCTATAGTTGGGAGGAATAAATGTCTCGTTCATTTCTTGTTTGTTGTCTCAAATACATCAAATTCTTTTTCATAACATTTCTAAATATGTTATTATAAATCGAAATGAATTTCTCTGTTATTTTTACTAATCTTGAAAATAAACCCCAAGGATCGAAAATATTCAAGGAAATCAAAATTTAAATATGTTACAAGAGAAAATAAATAAATAAATTCCTTAATCATTTGGCTGCGCCCTCAATCAATATTGAAAAATCAAAGTGTGTTACAAATGGAAATCACACATTTGCAATCTTTTTTCTACATCATTTCGTGAAACAACTTAAACAATGGCTGAAACTAAATATTCTAAGTGGAAACAAAATGGTGAAAATCAGAAACATTTTCTGTATTATTCCAGCCAGCGATTTCAAATATCGCAGAAATCCCTTAAAATCGGAAGCTTGAAATGTGATACAAACAGAAACATTGAATTTTTCAATCAATTACGAATCCTGAAAATATATATAAAAAAAAAAAAAAAACTTGTTTTTTTTGTGAAAAACTGACAATAAACGTCTATGTGTGTCGCCTATATATAATGAAGTTCCACTATTCTTTCCTCTTTATTTCGCTATTCTTTTTATTTCCTTTGATGATTGTTTATATCCGCGTTCTCAAATTCGTTTTCTTACCCTCTCATTTAATCAAAGATTTTGCAATTAATTTTTAAGCTGAAATGCATCGCTTCCAGATATGCGTGCATTAGCAAATCGAATGACGGCGATTAGAAAAATGCTGTTTGTTTTTACCGCCATCGCTCAGTTATTCATCAGTTTTACTCTTTCTTTCAACATTACTTAATTCACTGAAAGCGTTGAAAGGCGAACAGTTTATTCCCTCTTTTTATTTTACAAGAAATAACTTCTGAACTAGTTTTTTTTCTTTTCGCTCAATTTGAGCCTGTTTTTTTATTTCATGTTTCGTTTCACTTTCCTTATTAATGGATAGTGCAATAGAAAAAAGAGATTTGAAAGTAATTGGTAAGACCTCAATCTGCAGTTTCTGAACATCATTTTTATTTAAAGCGATACATTTTTTTTTTTAGTTCTATGCATTAACTAACTTATTTTTAAACACACACGCACGCGCAGACACAAACACACATAAGTGTGCGTCTCACGGCTTCTCTCAACTCCGAAGACAAAATTCTGGCAAAAAGATGTGGGCTGCGGTGGCCTGGTCATAAGGTCTTGGCTTCGGAACCGAAGTGTTTAAGGTTCGGGACCCCGATTCCACCGAAGAACCGTCGTATAGCGGGTCTGGTGCACGGTAAATCTGTCCGGGCCAAACGTCCTCCCGCTGGTATGGTGAGGGAGCTTGGTTCAAAATTACGAGGTCCGTCCCAAAATAGCCCTAGTGTTGCTTTTGGGACGGACCTCTTTTGCGACGGAAAATAAACTTTTTATTTTTTCGTTTATGAAGGAAAATAATATAATCGGCCAAAAAATGCGAATTCAAGATTTGACAGAGTTTACATATTTTTAAAATTCTCTGGACTCTAAAAAAATTATTTTTGGTATATCAATTAAGGATCAATGATAGGCAATGATATCAATGATCTACATGTTACTTAAGAACGCAATTAGAAAAAAGAAATTTGGCAAGGAGGTTTCGCCTCAAAATTGTAAGCATTTTTCTAAGAAACCATCCTCGAGAAGTTTTTATATCCGCATGTCCGTATAAATCAACATGATATTTCAAAAATGCAACAAAGGTACATTAAAGAAATATTAGAAAATACTGTCAAACTTTCAAGTTTTCGATCAAATACATCAGTCATAGTCTATGCATTTGGAAACATGATAAGTCATATCACTGACTCTCCGACTCGCCCGAAGGCACACGGATAAAGAAAACTGAATGACCGGACCGCCGCAACAGCAACACTGGCGGAAACTGTGGTTGCATCCTAAGGGCCATCACCGGCCACGGTACAACCCTTCCCGAAGGAAGGGCGTCCTGTCATCGATGGGAGGAGACAGACCCCCACCTTTTTATGTACCCTCCATAGTGGCGATATCCAACCACCATACAGGAAGCATCTCATTCTCTTTTCGAGGTGCCTCAAGGGGATTTTGGAAACATGATAAATCAAAAGAGCCCCGAGCTATACAAATAAAATTTTTCATATGGTGTTGGTACTGAAATTGTAAAATTTCAGTTCCAGTCAGACAATCTCTATATGCATCTCGATCCCTCAAACGCAAAATGCGCTATTGAATGTAAGACTTCCTGAATGTCAGCTGCTTTTTTTAGAGTTAACGGCTCATTTGGAGCGTAAAAAAGCAACGCTTAATGATGTTTATTTTAAATATGCATTACTCATTTAATCTGCATTTTTTTAGTCGTAAATTATCATTGGTTGGATGAATACGATATAAGAATATCAAAATTGCTTTTTTTTCCTATATATAAAAAAAGATTTTTTTCAATCGATTTCCACTCGTCACTATATAATCATCAAGCATAATTAATAAAATAATTATTCAGCTTCTCCAAAACGGAAATAAATACACAGTATTAGAAAAGTTATTAACCAAATTTCATTGGAAAAAAAGATCGAAAAGGGAGAAGATATTGTATTGTAATTAAAGTAAAACAATAAGATACATCTATCTTTTTTCCCCCTTTGGATCGAAAACGTGGAATAAGTATAAATGAGTTACGCACATAAAGCTTTAGAAACGGGGGAAAAAAAAAGTGTCAGAAAAAAAAATTTGACATTAGTATTTACATGAGGGAAAAAATTCACCCCAGTCGTTTGTTTACAGAATGTATAACAAAAAGAAAGGGGGAAAAAATCGTTTGACTCTAGCTGCGCAAGCAACAAATCAAACTCAATTGAAGTGGAGGAGAGAAAAAGATCTGCCCATTTAGATATCTTAAACAATTCGTTATTTTTGTAACCGTTATTTTTTGTATCGTTTTTTACCTTGTTTGTAACGGATAATTTAATTTATTTCGAAGAGAAACAAATAGTATTAAAATAAAAGGGAATTAAAAACAAGGAAAATGCATTCTCACAAATTCGGTTTTTATCGAATTGAAGACAACCCAGTTTTTTTACGCCATTTTTTTAAATGTTTGAGAATGTAATTATTAAAAGATACATGGGAATTTTTTTTTCTTTGCTTCGTGGGGCGAATGTTCTCAAATATTCATAAACATCGGTTATAGATTTGAAACGATTAAAGGGAGATGGATGCGCTTCCCTTTCTCTAGCGCACATTTAATCAGAGGAAAATAAAGTATCATTTTTGAAACTGATATTTGCTGCAAAATTTGTCACGAATGAATATTTTTATTTATTAGTCAGTCAGTTTTGTTTTGAATACGTTAAGTATTATTAGGAATATTTGCAATCATCTTACAGATCCAGAATATGTTCACCAGCATCAGGCCTCTGCTGAACATATTCTGGACTGTCTAGGATTTCATTGGGGAGAAATTTATTCTTCTCCCTTCCTCGTTTTTGACTTTCTTCTTGTCAACGGATTTTTGGATTTGGTCTGACGTAGTCAGACCATGGAGATTAGCAACAACAACAACAACAACAGGAATATTTGCAAAATAAGTAAGATATTGTTATAAAAGTAATTCTTTTATCAATTTAAAAAAATTCAGGATTTTTGGAAGTTTTATAAGAAAATTTTTAAAAACGGGAAGTGGGGGGGGGAGAGGAAGGGAAAAAAAACCCACAGTTTATTCAAATTATTAATACTTTTATGCAATATCACCCTCATCGATCAGAGAAAAAACAGGTTATATTTGAGGAAAACCTTTTTAAGACAAATTTGTTCTATTCTCTATAGTACATGAAATGTCCCCAATCACTAAAGAGAGTCGATTTCCTGTCTGAATGCTTTTTGAAAAATGTAACTGAGCATGCCGTTAAGCATTGATTCTTTTTTCTCAATTTAGTCTAGTCGAACTATACATTTTCCTGAAAAAAATACATAATGGCAATTTTCTTACCTTCATTCGTTGATTTAATTATGCAAACGAACTTCCATATTTGCATCTGGATACGGTACCAGCTAAAGAATTGAGGTGGAGTGGAAATTTGAACACAGGTTTTTCGAATTTAATCTGAGAAGGAAGTTGTAGATATTAGGCAGACCAATACAATGAGTTATAAAACATAATCATAGTTTTAGTCATTTAATATTTACATTCAATCTCAATGAACAAACCTGACTTTATTTTTCGTCAACATTTTATTGCTTTTGAAGTATCCATCACCACAAAGTAAGGCATTTATTTCCCCCACTTAATTTCCCTCACTTTTTTCTGAAAATGGACCCTTTTGATTGCATTTCAAATGATAGAGAAAGCATTTTTACGAAAATAAATGACTGTAATCATTAAAAAATTCGAAATCGAGGTTTTAATGAAACAGGTTTAAAAAACAGATGGAATTATGTTTGTCTGTCCCTCCGTCCGTCTACCTGCGAGTACGAAACTCGAAACTGCTCTGAGTCAGATGCACAAAATGGATGCACGGTTTCTACAACAAGTTGCAGGTTTCAATCAAGTTTTAAATAAATTCCACTCAGAGGAAATCCAGGGCTGCTCGGCTGCCTGATAACTGTAGCACGAAGAGAGCTTGATGGATAACATTTAGAACACAGATTTAGCATTTAAGTGTAGATATGGTGAATAAACGTTAAGTGGAGATGCCAAGAAATCCGCAAGGTCTGTACTTTCTCAAAGATGTAGACGCGATAATTCAAAATCGAAGTGACTTAAATTTGGTATGTGACTACAGTTGGGGTTCTGCGACAAATTTCGGTTTCTTGAATCGATTAAAAGAAAAATATTTAAAATGCATTTCTTCTTCTTTTTTTTATCCCAGAGAATAATCATGAAGGTGTGCACAATAATATGATTTTTCTATCTATTGTTCGCCAAACACATGCGATTAAAATAGACAAGTTCATTCACAAGAGAATATGTTAGAAATGTTTCGGGGTACCCCTCCTACTAGTTGAAATGGGATTTTTTTTTTCAATCCTCGAATTCTGACTGATAAAAAAGTGACAATAGATATTTTTCGACGACCTTGTTTCTTTCCTCCTAATTCTCTAGAAGTCGGATCTTCTTAATATTAATGCAGATATTGACCTCAAAATGTTACCAGCCATTCCCTTCCACATAGCATATGCCAAATTAAAATCTCAAGAGTTTCGCTCAAGATTTAAGAAAAGAAAATATTTGCATTTTTTAAAAACTTACTCCACGTCTATTTAAGCTATCGTTACATTTTACAGTTCATTTTAGAGGCCTTTTAATGCTTACAACTTCCTGGTTTAAAATTTTATTTTATTTTTTATTTTAACGTGGGAATCCGATGTAAAAACTTGCACTCAGCCTCACCCCCTTAAAGATATCCAGGTACAAATTTAGAGACCTGGTTTGGATAGCCATCTCAACAATTTGAGCCCCCTCAGCCCCAAAAAAATTGCTATCATATGCATCTTCCGCATTTTGCTGCTTTTCATTGTAATTCGATTGACTAAGTCATAAAAAAGTGAAACCCAAGCATGTCGCTTGTTGCGTGTTTTCTCGTCCGTCCCGATTCTCCTCTGTTTACTTAAATGCGTGGTTCTCTAAACATCCAGGTTGCTGCCATAGTACTTCATTTCATTGGAATTTCCCACTCACCGATTTTTTTTTTCAATTGAAATAAAAACGATTACATTCTTTACTTCCGCACAAGGGATCTAACCAAAAAGCAAATTCTTTTATTGAGTGATTCGATGATTTTCATCCGGTTCATTTGATTCTGGCAACTCATTCTCAAAGTAACATCAAAGCAAAATTTCCTGTGATTGAGAACATTTCGAAAAGCGCGCGCGAGCACACACACATACACGCAAGCGCGCTCGCGCATAAATAGAATCTTGCATCATCTCTATGTTGGGAGGTATTTGATTTTTGAATATGTGTCTGTGTGTTGGCGCTCTACAGTGTTTCTATAGCATTTGATATAGAATTGCCAAACTTGGCCCAAACTTTGGAGAATATGCACCTCAGAATGATTTTTAAAAAAATTTTCATTGGAATTTTAATAAATTAGAAAATTAGAAAAATTCTGTCATTTTTTCGGGAAACCATTAGAAAATATTGCAGCAAAATGGTTTTTACAGCAATTAGAATTCAAAAAATTATCTTTTCACATATACCTATTATTTTGGTGTATACATATTTTTTTAAAATTTTTAATCCCTTTTTAAAAATATGTTAAGCATATTTTTAAAAAGAATATATCATATAAAAAATAAAATTTAACTTGGGGTGGTGTTCAATATATTGCCATCACGCTGGCAAAAGTGACAACTAAATGATTAAGTAAACTTTTATGACCAACTAAATCAAAGAAACTTTAATTTTCAGCACATGTCTGCATGGAATGAAATAAACACAAGTGATATTAATTAAATAAATGCAAAAAATAAAGATTTTTATGAATTTAAAATATTTTTATAATTGATTCAATAATTCTGTATTATTTAAGACAAAAATAGTTTAATACGTACAGAATATTCAATCTAACCATTGGACTCATCAGTAAATTCCTAAATTGTTAGTCATTGATATATACATCTAATGAGAAAAGTGATCTAAATGAAGAAAAAAAATTAGATTTTATGTAGTTTGAGTTAGTAAATATTCAGAAAAATAGTAGAATTTTACATTTATATAAAATGGTCCTATGAGTCACTATCCTCGGTCCTATGAGTGGCATCGTATGAAATTACTCTAGACTATTTTGTGACAAAACTGAATTTTTTTTATGAAATTCTGAATGTCTTTATAAAAGCACGCAATTTCACACCACTCCATCACCAGCATCGCGGGAAATACGTCAATCAACGACCCGGATTTCTGCAAGGCTAATTGGATGAAAATAACGAAATCATTGATTGTCTTAAAATAACAAGTTTTGCAGTTTCATAACTCATTCAGATCAGATTTCAAAAGACTGAAAAGTTTTTTGATGTAAAAGGTGGAGTGTCAAGAATATTTTACTGAATACAGGGTGTCCCAAAAAAATGTATACACATTTTAGCAGCAAGCATTAGAGAGGTCTTTGAACAGGATGAGTTTTATTTCCAGCAAGATGGGGCACCACCACACTGCCATCGTGATGTTAGATCCTTTCTTGATGGGATCTTGCCAAACAGGTGGATTGGACGGAGAGGTTTTGTTGAATACCCTCCACGTTCATCAGACCTCACACCACTAGACTTATTTTTATGGGGATACCTAAAGGATAAAGTCTACGCACAGAAGCCTGCAACAGTTGTTCAATTGAAGGCAACCATTGAACATGAATGTACGAATATCCCAAGGAAATTGTTCCATCATGTGTGCTATTCCATCGCTTCGCGTTGTCAGCAGTGCCTGGAGCAGAACGGACATCAGTTTGAGAACACGCGATAACAAGACAATAGAATGATATTTGTAGAATCTTTTACATGTTGAAAATTATTCGAATTATAATAAACCCCAAATTTACAATTATTTAAAGTGTGTATACATTTTTTTGGGACACCCTGTATGATTGACAGGATCGAATGTCTCAATAAGACTTCATAATTTTCAGAAGTATATTAATTGAATAAAGCAAAATAATTACTATTTATTTCATTTAAATCCTTTTGAAATAAAAATTGAAAAAGCGAATAGTATTGCAAATCAAATAAATTTACATAAACTAATATTTTAAGATACTGTATAAATTATAAAAATATATTATGTAATAGGAGAGAATGTGCGACTCATTTTCGATATAAATTTTTTTATTGGTGTCGTATGTTAAGTTCATTATTCTGTTGCTCATATGGATGTTAACACTGCTTATTTTTGCATCTGTTACATATTTTAAAAACTCAAATTTTTTACTTTTAAAGTATTTAATTATTTTTAAAAAAATCTTTCATAGTCTTTCAAAAGTACGACATAGAGCTAGCTGTACTTTTGATTTACACTTATTATAAAAACAAATATAAAAGAGAAAATGCATTTTATTCATATAAAATGATAAGATAGTTATATTTAATTAAATTTCAAGTTTTTATTTTTTTAAAAAAATAAATGCTGTAAAAAATTTCGTAGCTTTGGAAAAGCTCATTCCTTTTAATGCATATTCATTGTGTTACTATTGAATGAATGAGGAAAATCTTAAATGAATTTTATAATTTTAAGAAAAAATCATCACTACCTTCAGAATTCCTCATAAACCTTTTTTTTTGTTAGTGAAGAAGCATTAGTTTCTTTTCACAACCTTTATATTTTCGCCAGACATTTTTGACGAGACATTGACCGAATGATGCGCGAGATATGGATGAAACATCAGTCTGTCAGACAGAGAAAAAGACAAAATATTATAGATTTTTGTTCCTGTTAAATTTTTTTTTCTGTTGATGAAATAGTCAGTCAATAATCTTGTCAAACAGGTGCCTTCAGCGATTGTTGTGATAAGGAAAGACTATGAAAATCACATTATTTTTTGTTAATTCAATAATGAAAATAAATATATAAGGTTTTGGTTGACTAATCACCAGGACAAAATATTTTTATTAAAGAGAATAAAAATCTATAATCTATAATACTTTTCCCTTCCCGGATATTATTTGGAGTCACAGATTTTATAAGCCAGTTTAGCCTCATTATATATATATACATAGTAAAAAATGAGCTACTATTACTTAGATCGCCAGTTGTTCATTACTTGATTGCGATACATTTTGAATTGGCCAAATGCATTCTTGTCAAACAGATGCTTTCGGTGATTGTTGGGAGAATAAAAGACGATGAAAGTAACATTTTTTTTTATGTTATTTCAGTAACGAAAATAAATATATGAATTTCGTGGTTGTCAAGAGTTCTCAGAGCGTGGCCAAATAGGATCTATAAAGTGATGAAATAACTGAAGAAAAGTAGTCTCCTGAAGTACTAAGAAAAAAGGTAATTTAAAGATTAAAGCATTAAAAATTAAGAAAATGCTTTGTATGTATCGAATTATAGATTAAAGTATGCTTAGAATTACGAAATGAAAAGAGATTTTTTACAGGTTTCCAAAATATATTTATTATCTCGGCATTACAGTGTTTTGGAAATGGAAATTCTCCTGCGATGTGCCGTGTGACCAAAGGGCAGATATAGCTGGTGTATGCAAATTAGCCTCTTTCTCACCATCTGAAGAAAGGATATTGGATGAAGTATCCCAAGTAAGTTTAACAAAGTAAGTATTTTAAAATAATACTATAAAATGCTTACAAATTGCAAGTTAAATGAAGTAATAAGTGATTAATATTTGTGCCTAATAGAAAAATGTTCAATTCATGCTGCTCGTTGTTAGCGTCAACAGGAATTTTTAAATGTACGGCGCTCTCCTACGCATCAAACTACAAAGCTGGATGATTCTGCTTTCGATACTCATGTCTTTTAAAAATAGGTTTAGTTTTGACAAAAAAAAAAAAAAAAAAAAAAAAAATGTAATAATTAAAGTTTAATCACTTTAAGTAAAATTCCTATTTCAGGGGAGAAATTTGGGGGGGGAATGCATAGTAGGATGAGAATAACGGCGCAAGTCTTCCAGAATGGCATGATCAAAATTTGAAGTTTAATAATAGTTTCCTGATAAAGCCATTAAGTTACATAAAATATTAAATTGAAAAGGATAGCGATCATTAATGTTGGTGAATGGGTTGGTCGCCAAAGGTGGTTAGTAAGAAATAGAATGAAGTGCAATTCGAAATAAAATAATTTTTTTCCTTGATGCAATCATTTATTTGGTTTTCTTTAATAAGAGCGACATTTTTTGTGCATCATTTTTTTATATGGATGAAATCTTTTTATTCGCACATTTAATTGATTTTTCGAAATAACATTTATATTTTCGAAGAATGGACGTCTTTTAACTAATAGCATTATAGGTGAAATGTCTCATTGAAGCTTTTATCCTCAAATGACTGATTTCTTCAAATTCTCTTTCACATCGGTTTTACATGTGATTTCATTTAATTTTTTAAAAACATTTTTTAGTTCAATTTTATTTTTGACATTCGATTTTTTTATTATGACACTAGATTCGATGCGTAAAAGGGAATGTTAAATCAATGAGGAAATGGTTTCTACGTGCAAAAAGTTGAGTTCCAGTACTGAAATACGAATCTTGTAAGAGGTGCGATCAATAAATTAACAGAGCAATGAAATTTTCCATGGAAGGAAGGACAGAAAGAACTTCATTCAATATATATGAATGAAATTTATGTGATTTTATTCTAGGAAATATGGATGTATTTTAATTCCATCCATATTACAGGAAAAGAAGGTTCAGAATAATCTCAGAACAATCTCTGCTGTTTGACTTATGCATCTGTAGGAAAGATAAACTAACTACGGTCAAGGTCGCATGTAGTTACAGGCCAAATTGTCTGTTTAGGTTTTTTGAGTGGAAGCCACAGTACGAAAAGAGGGAACGAATTGGTTTCTCGATTTGTTCTATTCAGTTGGATTGTGAAAACAGTCAAGCCACAAAAACATTCGATTTCCCTCCCTTTACATGTGTGCCGAGTTGTCTTTGATCTCTCTTTTTTTTCCAGCTCATAGCGGGAAGATAACTTTGTCAGATCAGCACCCCTCTCTTGGGGTGCCTTTTTTGCAGATGGAGAGAACGTGACATGTTCTGCTCTCCCCTGCTTGTCGGCACCGTGTGAAGTGGACAATGGCGGCTGAAGAGGGAAATGTTGAAAGCAATGAGGCGTGGAAAATCGAACGTGAATGGTGACAAGAATCACGCCCCTCTGTTGATCAGCGCTAGGGATCTGGCACCACTCCCCTCTGATGGCGTAATGATAGCGTAATTGAGCCCGCACCGTTCTTTATGAAAAAACACCTCCCGTGAATGCGAAATGGGGAAGATACAGCACAAATACCACCGAAATGAAGTCTTCATCCCACCTGCTGATTTGTCACCTTTTGTCAATGAGCGAGGCGTTTCGGTAGCTGGTAAGTCAACAACGAGGGGTGTTCGAATACAGCACGGTTCAATCTCTTTCATCTTGTGAGCCTACCCGGATATGGAGTGGAGGATTTGCTGTCATCCAAGGAAAGCTGAAAGCATTGTTGTAGCAGTAACTTAACGCGTTATGGAATTTGATCGGTTTTCATGGATACAATATCACTTTGAAGGGCTATTTTAAAGTTTTTTATTCATAGAATCTTCACACAGGGAGAGAACAACATAAGAGAGAAAAAATAGTTTTATTGTACTCATTATATACAATGAGTTTCATACACTATAATGTATCTTATGACATACAACCTACAATGATTTGTGAAAACGTTTTTATTTGACCTTTCATGACACGAAGTGCATGAAATCCTGTCTCACCTCAGGAAGAATTACAGAGTACTTTTACATATATTTTCTCAATGAATTACAATAATAATATTTCTTTATTTTTAAAAAATTAAACTTTTAGAACTGCGCTAAAAAACAGGAAATATTTTTTTTTCAAAAAAATCTGAAGGTCAAGGCAGTAAAATCGTATCGAGATTTTAATCTTATTACGTTGGTTAGTCAAAAAGTTGTATAGCTTCGAAAAAAAAAAAAATTGTGAAAAAAGACTATTTTGATGAAGCTTTGAGATATGTAACGTGTCTGTATCATGTGACGTAGCGGCTTTCACATGGCAGATTTTACTTTTTCTGATAACAAGTCGAAACATATCTCGGCAAGTAAATTGCAACAAATTCTAAGATTGCTGCTCACGTGAATGACACTGGACAGTATTTCTTAGTAGAAGGCACTGAAAAATTTGCGTCACACTTCGACGAATGTTTAAATAACGGAAGCAATTACGTTGCAAAATAGATATTGCACGGAACTTTAGAATACAAATAATGTTATTGTAAAATTTCGATTATGTTTTGTTTCTTAAGCAACGCAACTGATTTTTGAACTGATACTCGTAATTTAATTATTGTTTAAGGATTTCTTGTCTTTTAATATTCATTGTTACCGCGTCTTTTGTCATATTTTTTCACTACTTAATGCTTTTGAACTTTTTTTTTTATCTCTTGATTTTTTATAATATATTTTTAAAGTTATATTGATAAAGGTTTGTTTTCAAAACAAAACGTTTCCCATTTTTTTCATTATTTGTTGTTCCCAATCTTTAAAGTATTTTATAATTATCGTTATATTTAGAATCATATAATTAATTTTTCTCGAAGTTATTATCAGAGGAATGTGTTTGCATTGAATCAAAACTAAACAAAATGAAGTGATTCATTTAAAATTTAATTACAAAAATATAGTTTAGAAACATGAGAAAATCAATTTAATAAGAGCGAATAAAAGGCCGGGGTAGCCTGATTGGCAGGTGTTGGATTTGCATCCCTCGGGTTGTGAATTCGTATCCCGGCTGTCGAAGATTCTCCGTGTACATGGTGGCTGGTGCTCGTATAAATATGTCATAGCCAAAAAGTCCTCCAAGTCGAGACAATACCACTGAATGTACTGGATCAGAGGTGATCGTTCTCTGATTCAGGTCTAAATTACGATGAGTGAATGAAGTCCGCCATTGACGCATGTGTAGCTAAAACGTACTCTTGGCCCTAGATGCCGCTACTGAAACGAAAAGGCTAAAACTCGACTTAAAATCTCAGACTTCTGTCAGCGGGCTTCTGTATGGCAAGTACCATAAATAAAAACAACAACAGAACGAATAAAAAGAAAGCAAAAGTTACGGAAAATATTATATATTTGTATTATTGATGAAGAATAATCATGCGAGATTGATTGCAGCATCTTACTAAATCTGTAATACCACAGATTTAATATGGAAACGCCTTTCTATGTGCAACAGTGGCTTAATTAGGTGACTTGTAGTTGCTGTCAATGGACGTAATAGTAACTGCGAGAAATGTTTCAAAAACATTTATATATATATATATATATATATATATATATATATATATATATATATATATATATATATATATATATATATATATATATATATATATATATATATATATATATATATATATATATATATATATATATCGACCGACAAATTCAGAGAGGTGATAGTAGGCATCAGTAGATTAAGAATAACCATACAACATAGGGTCCCAAGCGACGTTTAGTAGGGGAAAATCGCAAAAAATATAAAGAGTCCGAAAATCGTTGAAAACTGTAAAAAATTAATAAATGATGTTTGAACTTTGAATTTTCTTTTAAGGGAAAGCAAATTTTTAAAGGTTATTATTCATGTAGTTAACATGCCGGTTTGATGATCCAAGGGGTCGTAAATTACTTAAAACGGAAAAGAAGTTTATAACGCTTATCTGCTAAAATATCAAAACTCGAAGAAAAATAAAAGCTTGAAAATGTAAGGAATTCCATGCTCTTTAATTTGATATAAGCATGTAGTATGAAAACTGTTGAGGTTATAAGATATTCAAAAAAAAATTGAAATGTGTACCAGGAAACATCACTGCAACATCGGTACCGATGTTTGCAGAGGGTGTAGTTATAATATAAAGAGATAAATTCAGAGAATTGATAGTAGGCATTAAGGAGATGAAAAATTACCTTAAAACATAGGTACAAGCAGGTGACGTTTATTCCGTGAAATTCGAGAAAAAAAAAAAACCCACGTCGAAAAGACAATGAGCCTGGTGAAGAGAATAGCCCTATGGGTGCAAGGAGTAACAAGGTAGTTGAGAAGGGAAGCCTTTTCGTATGTAAATTTTCCATACATTTGAGGAAAATAAAAGCAGCGAGCAAGTATTCATTAATGGGCATTTTAGAACTGCTAGTTGTTAAACTTCATTCACAAACAACATGACAGATTTCACGAATGACGGATATGTATTTAACTGACGACCGAACGGATGATAATGAAAGCCTATCACAAAAAACGTACCAAGTGCAATATCCGAGGAGGCGTGGTCAGCACCATACCACGTTTTCAAACCTCGATCGATGGCTGTGGGAGATAGGATCTTTTAAAGTAACGAAGCCAAATGCAGGACAAGAACGCAATGTGCACACACCTGACACAGAAAACAGAGTTTGCAGCGCTTCGCCGATACCTCATCAACAAGCACACTATTAGTTGCAACTAACTGGGTATTCGATTAGAAACGTAAGGTTATGTGTGCTGAAAACATGCACCCCTTCCACTTGCAAAAAGTCTAACTCCTGTGTGATGATGATTACCCACTGCGAGTGGAATTCGCGCGCGCTGGATGCTTGATGCCACACAGGAAGATTCACACTTTTCTACTAGAGATTTATTCTTAGATGAAGCCTGTTTTACGAAAGAAGGCGTCTTCAACACCCACAATGCGCATATTTGGTCAGTCGAAAATCCCCACATCACTATCATGTCGAATGTACAAAGCAAGTTTAAGATTAGCAAGCGCAGAGTCATTTATTGAGCCCGTATCTTTTGTTCGAACGCCTCAGTAAGAAAAGTGCCTTGTTCTCTTGCAACACGTCCCTCCGGATTTACAGCAATACCGACAATTTTACTCCAGAATATTTGGTTAATGTGTGATGGTGCACCAGCACATTTTAGTTGCATTCGTAAAATCTGACATGGTGTTTGCGAATGAAGTTTAACGGCCGTGAATTCTACAATGCTCATTAATGAATACTTGCTTTCTACTTTTATTTTCCTCAAACGTATGGAAAATTTACATACGAGAAGGCTTCTTCTCGATTACTTTGTTCCTAATCCTCGCATTCGTAAAGCCATTCTCTTCGCCAGACTCATTGTCTTTACGACGTCTGTTTTTGCGATTTTCACCGAATAAACGTCACCTGCGATCCTATGTTTTATATTAATTTTTGATCTCCTTAATGACTACTATCAACTGTCTTAATTTATCTTTCGAATTTGACAACATCTTCTGCAAACATCGGTACCGATGTTGCAGCGATGTTTCTTCATACACATTTTAGTTTTTCTTGAATATATTAAAACCTCCCCAGTTTTCATACTACATGCTCATATCAAATTAAAGAACATGAAATTCCTTACATTTTCAAGGTTTTATTTTTCTTCAAGTTTTAATATTTTTGCAGATATGCGATATAAACTACTTTTTTATTTTTCAGTAATTTTCGACCCCCTGGATCATCAAATCGGCGTGTTACCAACGTTAAAAATAACCTTTAAAAATGTGCCTTCACTTAAAAGAAAATTCAAAGTTCAAACATCATTTCTTCTTTTTTTATTAATTTTTTTACAGCTTCCAACGATTTTCGGACTCCTTATAATTTTGCGATTTTCACCTACTACACATCTTTTTGTATGTTGATTCTTAATCCTCTTGATACCTACTATCACCTCTCTGAATTTGTCGGTCGATATATATATATATATATATATATATATATATATATATATATATATATATATATATATATATATATATATATATATATATATATATATGTAATAAGCAGAATAAAATTCAGGCTGTTAAAATAACATGGCTGCAAATACCTATCATAATCTTCTGCTACAAAATATTTCCCTAGGAAAACCAAAACCATCAAATTATATATAATAGATTTAGTTGCAGTTGAAATTAAATGCAAGCAATATTCTAACTGATTGCCAAAGCTGGCAAATAAGCAATATTATTAGGAGTTTTACTATAGGCATTGAAATCCTGTAGAAGATTAGTGTTCATGATTCCTTGCATTATTATGTAGGAGGATCCGCAATACCACAAACAATAACAGAGCAAGTAAACACGAATACAAACTGACATTATATAGAAAGCGTATTTTCTCGAAATAGTAAAGCAACGAGTTCTAAAACGCTGTTTGATTAATCAAGCCAAAATCACATGAGATCTCATCGCCAACAGTTTAAAGATGCACCAACAATGCTCGGTAAACTCAATCGAGGTCGAGGGCAAGCCGATCTCGTTGCAAGCCTCTCCGCAATAGTTGAAAATGCCTGCTGAAGATTCGAAAGGGTTCAGATATCTCTATTTCATTGCCTTACATTTGTGAATGATTAGAATTTTCTGCAGTTTTTGTGAAACTGAATGTATGCATGAGCAGTGCAGAACTAAAGAATTTTTTTCATTGTCATTTCTGAAAATTGGCGTACACTCTGTGTCAGTGGAGCTTTTCCGATCATGCAATTTTGAGCTTGACACATTTCTTTACAATTTGTATAGCATATTTCGAGTGCTCCTGTGAATTATTTGAACATCTACGATGTATTGGCAAGGCAAGGATTTTTTTAAATAATTGCCCATCCACTCAAGAAATGAATCTCTACTTTTACACCGAACTACTTCGACTCGAAGTGGAAACTCCAATTAAAAAAGAATAGGGGAAGTATATATATAAAAAAAGAAAGCAAAATTCAATTAACAAAAGACCCAACGGATGGAAATAATAAATAAAACATTTTCACTCTTTCCCATCCATATGCATCTCGGAGGAATTTCTTCGTCATCGTTTTTCAATTGGAAAAAGATTTGAAAAGAAAAACAGAATTTACATTTACACCAATCCAAACCCAGTTCGTTTGCCTGTAAATCGAAAGGCATTCCTCGCTTCACTACAAAGAGCCCTACTGCACCCCTCCTACATCCACCGATACGTGCCCATTTTCCTTTTTTTTAACACTCCGTTACACATTTTCATATTTTTTAAAAAGAAAGAAAGCACAGATCTTCCACCAAAGATACGCGGCGAAATCCTCGCGCGACGATCGAATGCACCGCAAGAAGAAAAGAAGGGAGGGAAAAAATTATTGCAGCTTTCTTCCTTCGCTGTTTGGAAGATTTTTTTCTTTTTCATATTTATATTTTTTTGAGTAAAAACCTTTGTTCATGAATAGGAATGGAGGTTAAAAAATGCAGTATGCAAATCCCAGACAAAAAGAGGGAGGGTGGAATTATTTTTAGTTCTTTTTTTGGCCATTGGTGTCTTATTAATAATACAGATGTTTGGTCGTATGCGTGCATATAAGTATGCCGAAGCATAAAAAATAAGGCAGGGAATATACAGCAAACAATGAGGGAGTGGAAACTGAAGTTAAATGAATTTGTCACCACGCATGCAACTTGTCTCGTACATCTCGGTACCATGGTGGGAGGGGAAAGATTTGGTTTTTAAATTGCTGGGAGAGAACAATCTTTCGAACTTTTTTTTTATGTTAATGAGAAACAACCCAAGGGATCTTTTTAAAAACAGGTGGGATATAATTTTGAGTTTTTGAAAAATCATGAATATTAAGGAGTTATAACATAGAAGTCAGCGTTGTGTAAATGGTTTTAATGGGTTTTAAAGTATGCCTTTGTACAGCATCAGGAGCCGAGTATTCACTCATCGCCGGAATGTTCTTGGTGCAGATTCTAGAAATCCTTATAAATGTTAAGGAAACGAATAATGAGTTCCGAGGAAACTAGATAACGATACAAAAACTTTTCGTCGAAATAATTTCTTTAGATATTATCATAATTTGATTGATCCGCATATTTCTGCATACGAAACGGTAGTACTTTCGGTATGTCAAACTATTTCGATATAAATTTAGAAAGTATTAAAGTCCCTGTTCAAAATCAGCCGTGTGAAAACTTTTCAAAGGAGAAAATAATCACAAGAGTTTGTAAAATAAAAATAGCCTGAAGACAAAACTTGTATGAATGCAGCTAATTCAAAGAGGGAAAAACAATAAAAAGTTTGTTTGCCCAATTAGGAAAAACTATGTTCAAAAGAGAATACAGTAATAGAAAATGGCTGTTTTAAAATTAAAGACTATACTATAATTTGTTTTTTATTATAATTTAATAATCTCTACATATAAAACACGAACATACGTTTCACAGAAATTGCATGTATTGTATACTATCCAACTTTGGTGACCATCTGGTACCCCGGGATTAATATTCTCTAAAATTTTCAATTAAATATTTTATGTAAGTTGATATTTATGGTTTTTTTTCACCAAAATATCTTTAAATTCAAACCTTGATAGTCATATAACTCTTATCAGGGGTGAACTTACCATAAATTAAGAGCAATTCAGAATTACACGGGAATCAAACTCTAAAGTAAAAATTTCACCTGTAGAATGATCACACACATCTTCAAGAATAATATGCAAATTACAGGATGTCACCAGATGACGTCTATAGCACGTTACAATGACGAGAGTGTAAGGGAAGGGTATATAAGGAATGTTGGCAAAAAAGTAAAATTGTTTATAAGCATTCTTTAAGCCGTTCAATGTTATAACCGAATAGCTATGACACAAAGAACGCACGTGGATGATTTTTTACGTGGCAGAATCATCGGCCGTCTGGAATGTAGGCATACACAAATGGAAGTATCCAAGGAACATGGAATCGTTCAAAGTGTCGTCCCTAGGCTTTGGCAACGATTTTAAGATGATGGGAATGCCAGTAGACATTACAGTACAGGCCAACCCCGAATTACAAAGCCAAATTACGAATGGTATTTGGCAGTGACTGCCAAAAGAATCAGACGGAACAGAGCATTAGACCTGCCTCTTCAGCCACTTGTACGACAGTTTCAAGGTAAACCGTATATAGACGATTGGGACATATTGGTCTATTTGCTCGCAGGTCCTCTCATGGCAATTCACTCTCGCCAGTGGTTAGCCTGGCTTAGAGAACATGCAATATGAGCATCACCACAGAGGGGTTTTCCGACAAGTTCAAGTTTAGTTTGCAGTCTGATTCACATCGGACTTTCATATGGAGAACACCAGGTACTCGTTACCTCCAAGAGAATATCATTTAAAGACACTGTTACGGTGGTGCATGATTGCGTGTTTGCAGTGGAATTATATTGAGTTCCAGAACAGCACTTCATATTCAAATCGAAACCATGGCATGCCAAATTTCTCTAGATAACATTCTGGAACAACATGTACGTTTGTTTAGGGGTCCAAGGACGCAGAATTTGTGTTTATGGATAAAAACGTCCGTCTTCGTCGTGCAAACATCGTAAACGAATTCCTTCAATCTGAGGATATCACTCGTGTGGAATTGCAAGCATTTTCCCCTGAATCCTCTAAAGCATGTGCAAGACATTCATGGGTGTTGGTGAGCAGATGAATTGCAGCTCACCACCACCCATGAATGTTCAGAGAGCAATGCTAAGTGGAGAAATCTTTCCTAAGATCAACTCAATAATTGGATAGCTAGCATGTCTAGGCGCTGTAAGCATGCTAGTTATATCCGTATAAAATATCTATATTCGTATAAATTAGCTCCTATATCCGTATATATGGATATATATATCACTCCTATATCCGTATATATGGATATATATATCACTCCTATATCCGCATAAATTAGATCCTAGCTATATCTGTATGAATTAGTTCGTATAAAATACGGACGGTATTTTATCATCTGGAAGATATAAAATGTATTAACTATCATATAAACCATGTAAAATTAAGTTTTTGTAAAGGAGATATTTTTTCAAATTGCCCCAGGGAGCAAAAATAGTAATATGAATGGTATCATGCATACACCTTCCAGTACTCATCTTTTGTTTAATAAATTTGCTTTGTGAATAATTCACGTTTGTTTTGTTTCTGAAACTTTATTTGCTGAAGCTGGAATTATCATTAATTCAGAGACATGAGGCTATTTTAAGAACTTTACACCGTAATGTTCAAGGTACCATCCATTTCCTTACTTTTTTGTCATCTGAGCTAAAATTTGAAATGATTAAATTTCAACAAATACCTTTTTTTTTTTTTGCTGAATCCAAACATGTTTTTTTTAATTATGAAAATTATGATTGCAGAAAATAAAATCATTCAGCTCTAAAGTCTTATGCGCACTATAGAATATTTCTAAAATGTATGCTATTTTCCAAAGTTGCACGAGTTTTGGAAGATGAGTAATAAATTTCTCTGACTCATTGTAGAATTCAACTTTCAATTTTACTTTAAAAGGATTTAAATAAATCTAAATAATATAATTTATTCTGTTCCAATCAGCCAATATTTCTTAAGAAATCATGAAGATAAAATTTGGTACAGTCCATCGGGACTATTAACCACTTGAATTATATTCAATAAGACATTTTTTTATATTATAACTTTTAAATAAAAAGATGTTTCAGTCTTTTACGACAAAATCAGGTTAAATTAGGACAGTTATTATTTTAGTACAAACAATATTCTCATTATTTTAGACTGAGACTTATGGAATCTTCGGGTACTGATTGGCATATCTTCTGCAAAATGGTCAATGAAGTAGTCAATTGTCAGTTTTCATAAAATAGTAACATTCAGATTTTCATAACTCAAATCGATTTTAGGCACAAAAGAATAAAACCTTTTTATTATTTTTTTAAAAAAAGGTTTTCCTCAAATTCAAAGTTAAGAATATTTTATTAAGCTTGATTCTTTGGCGATCAGCTTGTTTGCCCAGATTATTGACTTTTAGGTTTTATGAATCATATAATTTGTATTTATATTTTTTAAAAATTAAATTTATTTGAATCAGTTTCCTCTAAATTAAAAAGTGTATACATTACAAAATAAAAGCGAATGTAAAAATCCTACTATGGAATTAATAATTGGTAAAAACACGCTACTGGATATTTTGTTGGTTGAGTTTTAATTCCACAATAACATTTAAAAACATTTTATCAAATTTATTACAAAATATTATTAAAATTAAGAAAAAGCCTGTATGGAAATGAAATTTATATTATTAAAAAGATAATTGAGTCTTAAAATAATATAAAGACCCTTTTTATAAGATAATTGTTTTGGAAGATAAGAGCTTCAATTTTTATACTTAAGTTATAACCATTATTCGTCTGGATTAAGCTTTCTGTTTGAAGCCTATTTTTTATTTCTTCTTTCTTCTGACTGAATGTATTTTGGTGACACGACGAACATTTGTAATGATATTTCGCAAATCCGTTCGTTTGCTAAGCAATGCGTTCAATCAAATGCACTTGTGAAAATGTTCAATGAAACAGTTTGAAATGTGTACGAAGGTTTGTTTACTGTCATCAGGTAATAAGTAATGCGAGTGATTTCTGCGCCACTTTCCTTATCATTTTATATCTATAGATATGACTCATAGGATCAAGAAAAATTGAATATATATATAAAAAATTGATATGTATATAAAAAAATAAAATGTATGTATAAAAAAATTGAAATTCTATAATTTATCAGAGCATTTATTGAAATTGTATAAAACAGAAATCTTTAGTTATTAGATGCAAATGCTTGCTATTAACGTTCAGAAATTAGCTGTCGAGCCCTGATTAACGTGGATATCATTTATATATTAAACTATTCCGCAGATAAAACTGAATTATTGATTATTATACAGATGTTTTAAACGTCACAGAAACAATTTATAGCATTTATTTTAATAGAAAACACTAGGCTTCATATTTATTTTATTTCATACAAACACGTACAAAAATTTTTTTAATTTGATGTGAGAATTAACTTCTTAATCTTTTAATTTGAGCAATGGATTAAAATCTTTTATCAGTATAGCAACAATAAGAGTCCCATACAAGCAAAAAGTGCACATTTAAGTTAAATTCTATAATTTTGTGTGTGTTTTTTTTAAATATATTGCTAGGAATTATACTTAAAATATTTTTTTAGAAATTAATTTAAAACTTATTTCTCAAAATAATAGATATCACATAAATGATAATATTTTGAATTTTAAGATGATGTAAAAGATGATGATCATTTTTATTCTGTAATGATTTTGGAATTCATCGCCGAAACATTTTGTCCAATTTTAATTAAAATTATAATCAAAAATTTAAAAAATAACTTTAAAGTGCACATTCCCACCTCCAATGGTGTATATTGTTACGAATCTGTAATGCTGCTTCCCAGCATAGTTGGTTCCACCATCGGAAAGAATGTTTTACAGTCATCTGTACTGGACGGAGCCCGGTGTCGAGTCGGGGGTTCTAGAGCTTGGCGACCATTTGGCGACTTGGCGACGAATTTGGCGACAAAAATAAATTATACACGAAACATCGAGAATTTTCCCGATCCGTCCAGTAGGAACCGAGATGCGCCTCGAACGTTCCTGATTGGTTGAGAGGCTTCTAGCCCCGCCTCCTGGGACCTATAAAAGGAGGTGGCCGCAGCTGCTAGGGCAGAGTAGTCGGAATCGACGCTAAAGAACTGGCTTTCCAGAGATAAGCGGAGCAGCGACGGAGTGAAGCTAGTGCTGAATCAAGCTGTTTGCTACTGTCTGAAGTAGAGTCTTGTTATATGCTGCCGTGTATGCTGTTGCTGCTGCACGTCTCGGCTGAAAATAATCGTCTTCTGTGCTGTATATAGTTGTCTTTGTGCTGTCCTGTGTGTCTTCGTGTGAATAAACGTCGTTGTTTTATTTTCTACTGCCGCCTGCTGATTGAGCGTTCTTCACACCATATAACTTCCACTATCCAAACGAACCCTGGAAATTTCGTAACATTTGGTGTCAGAAGTGGGGTAGTGGTCAACAGTGTATAGTGAAAACGAGATAGGCTACGATGGCTGATAGCGGTAATGGTGATTTACTGGCTCTGTTGGCTGAGATGAAGAAATCTATGGAAGCTGGACAAGAAAGATTGGACTTAGAGATGCGCTCCGATCAAGAAAGAATGGAGGAAATGAAAGCCATATTGGAGAAAGAGATGCGTTCCGGTCAAGAAAGAATGGTACAGGAGCTTAAGAAGGGCATCGTAAGTGTTAAAGAAGAATTCTCCAATATCATTCAGGAGAAGATGAATGCAATTGAAGATAAGGTGGCTTCATTTGAGAATAAGATATTTTCAGTGGAAACTAAGATGGAAGAAAGTATTGAAAAGGTTCGAGAAAACATTGGAATTAACATTTTGAAGATGGAAGAAAGTATTGACAAGGTTCGAGAAGACACCGGAAAAGAATTTGAACAGAAATTTGGGAAGGAGATTGAAAGCCTGAAGAAGCAGATTTCCCATGAGCATGAAGAATCTAAAGTGATAGTTACACCTTCCTTAGCGACGATTAAACTCTCGACATTCGACGGAAAAACATCCTGGCAAGGATACAAAACGCAGTTTACTATGGTAGCGGAAGCTAATGGATGGAACCCTCAAGCCAAAGCGTTTCACTTGGCAGCTTCGTTAAGAGGAGACGCTGCCGACATCCTTGAGACTCTTACGGAGGAGCAAAGACATGATTTCCAAGCTCTATCGAGTGCACTTGAGCTGCGGTTTGGAGAGAAGTGCACTAAAGAATACAGCCGATTGCAGTTAAAGTCCTGCTATCAAAAAGCGGGTGAAAGTCTGCAGGAATTAGCTGCCGATATTCAGCGACTTTCCTATTTAGCATTTTCCGATTGCACGGTTGAGACACGTCAAGATCTGGCTCTCCAGCACTTCATCGATAGTGTACGGGATCCGGAAACACAGAAGGCTCTTAGACTAGCAGATGTCAAAGATATAGGATCTGCTTTAGTCTTTGCACACAAAATAGAGGCTTCCCAGCAGGCCACACGCAAGGACAGACATCCAATCAGAGCTGTCACTGCTGATTTCGGACTCTGATTTCGTGAAACAGATTGACGATCTGCGAAGAGAAATTCGGAGGTTAAAAAAGCGAAAGATGGCGGAGGTACGGAAATTCGGTGTTGGACTTGTGGTACAGCTAGACACGTCCATAGGAACTGCCGGGTTTCTAGAAGTGGTGGAAATAATTCTTCACCACATCAGGGAAACTAATATATGGCCATCTCGCGGGACGGAGGTGTCCAGATAGTCAACAGCCCCATTTCAAAGTATTTCACATTTCATCCATAAGTGGCGGTGACAATGGACTTTACGTGATAGGACAAATTGGCGACATCTCATGCAATATGGTTGTCGACACTGGAGCCAATGTGACCATAATAAGAGAAGATCTGGCACGAAAATTAAAATTTAACATAATCTGGACGCCGCCCTGCATTACTTTACAGACAGTTACGGGAGATAAGATTTATGTTCATGGGAAAGTCAACCTCGCTATACGCTTTGGAAATATAAACTACCACCATACGGCATTTGTAGCAGAAATTACCGACCCTGCATTCTCGGACAAGATTTTCTGCGGAAATATGACTTTAAACTGGACTTCGGAAATAGTAGAATGAATTCAAAATTTGAAGACATCACTCTTTTTGAACTACACGCTGAACTGGAATCCAGCCAGAAAATAATAGCTAAAACTGACATCTCCTTATCACCTAGGACTGAATGTGTAATACCCGGTTTGGTAGCAGATAACCGAAAATTCCGATTTGATGTAATGGATTATCCTGACACAGACCGTGCCAGAGCAGGAGTGTTTGAAGCTTCGTCAGTAGTGGACCTCTCAAAGTCAGTCATCCCAGTGAGAGTGGCTAACATCAGTGATAAGACAAAGATTATACAGAAAGGAGAGGTGCTAGCAACTTGCACTCCTGTCACTTGTATAGGCCAGAAGTGCAATAGTCAGGACGTTTCTTCAGACGATCTAGTCCAAAATTTGCTGCAGGATACAGATTTCGATGAAAAACAGAGGTGTGCTTCTAGAGAGTTGATAAAAGAATTCCAAGACTTATTTTCTCGAACATCTGAGGACTTTTGAAGGACTCAACTAGTAAAACACCGAATTGATACAGGAGAGCATCCTCCTATTAGGCAGCACCCCAGACGACTACCATTCGCTAAACAAGAAGAAGTCCAAACACTAATTAAAGAAATCCAAGATAATGACGTAATTGAGCCGTCATCAAGTCCTTGGGCATCCCCCATCTTCTTAGTAAGGAAGAAAGACGGATCTACTAGATTTTGTGTGGATTATCGCCGGTTGAGTGATGTCACCAAGAAGGACAGCTACCCTTTGCCAAGGATAGATGACACGCTTGATACACTTACCGGCAATACCTGGTTTTCCACCCTGGACCTCAAGAGTGGGTATTGGCAAGTAGAAATCCATCCTGAAGATAAAGAGAAGACGGGTTTCACCACAGGACAGAGGCTATGGCAGTTTAAGGTTATGCCTTTCGGCTTGTGTAATGCGCCAACAACATTTGAACGCCTTATGGAAACAGTTCTCGGAGGGCTTTCTTATGAAGCCTGTCTGGTTTACCTCGATGACATCATCATCATGGGGCGCTCCTTTGAAGAACATCTTCAAAATTTTAGATGTGTGCTGCAAAAGCTGAAGGAAGCTAACCTGAAATTGAGCCCGTCCAAGTGCCACCTATTCAGGCGTGAAGTCACCTATCTTGGGCATATCATTTCGACAGAAGGTGTTCGAACAGACCCGGATAAGATATCGTCTGTAAGACAATGGACCTGCCCGTCGGATGTTCACCAGCTCCGGAGTTTCTTAGGCTTATGTACGTATTACCGGAAATTCGTGAAAAACTTCTCAATAATCGCCAGACCATTCCATAAGCTGACCGAAGCGAAAGAGAAATTCATCTGGACGGACGAATGTGACAACGCCTTCAGCAAGTTCAAAGACGTCCTAACATCTGCTCCCGTCCTGGCCTATCCTGAAATTGGAAAGCAATTTATTCTGGATACGGATGCAAGCCATGAAGGCATCGGAGCTGTGTTGTCCCAAGAAATAGATGGACAGGAGCGTGTCATCGCCTATTTCAGTAAGTGTCTGTCCAAACAGGAAAGGAATTATTGTGTGACCAAGAAGGAACTTCTGCGATCGTAAAGGCCGTAGAGAACTTTCACCCTTACCTATACGGTCGAAGGTTTCTGTTTCGTACAGATCATGCTACATTAACCTGGCTATTGAATTTTAAAAAGCCAGAAGGTCAAATAGCCAGATGGATACAGAGACTACAGGAATATGACATGGAAATTCGCCACCGAAAAGGATCAGCGCATGGAAACGCAGATGCTCTTTCGAGAAGACCATGTTCGGAGAGAGTTGAAAAGAAATTTGGATGGTAGAGCCTGTAGTTCGCCAAGTTACAACACCATCAACATCAAAATCAGATACATGGAGTGACGAGAGCGTCCGGAAAGACCAACTAGCTGATCCTGAAATAAAACCAATAATTGAATTTAAAGAGTCAACAGTCGGAAAGCCTAGCTGGCAGGACATCGCCCCTTTTCATCCTACAACGAAGCGTTACTGGGCTCTTTGGGATTCTCTCCATCTAAGAAATGGTGTGTTGTATCGCAAATGGGAGTCTGACGATGGAAAAGCATTCAGATGGCAATTAATACTCCCAAAGACAAGAGTATCAACAGTCCTTAAGGAACTCCATGGCAGTCCGACTGGGGGTCATTTTGGTGTTACGAAGACTTTACAAAAAGTTCCAGAACGGTTCTACTGGAATAATGTGCGAAATGAGGTGGAGAAGTGGTGTCGCACATGTGATCCCTGTGCTGCATGTAAAGGTCCTGGGAAATGCGTTAAAGGAAGACTGCAGCTGTATAATGTGGGAGAACCTTTCGAACGAATAGCTTTTGACATCCTAGGCCCTCTTCCTAGGTCATCAGATGGCAACAACAACATCCTGGTTGTCATGGACTACTTCACCAAATGGCCTGGAGCTTATCCCATTCCCGATCAAGAAGACCCAACTGTTGCAGAGATTCTAGTTCAAAACTGGATTTCAAGATACGAAGTTTCTCTACAACTGCACTCTGATCAAGGAAGAAACTTCGATTCGGCTGTTTGCAGGAGACTGTGTGAGATACTCGGCATCGACAAAACTCGAACTACAGCTTTACATCCTCAGTCAGATGGCATGTTAGAGAGATTCAATCGGACCATTCTGAACAGTCTCTCTCTCCTGGTGTCCAGCAATCAACAGGACTGGGACAAGAAACTGCCCCTTGTCCTACTTGCCTATAGAAGTTCCGTTCACGAGACTACTGGCTATTCCCCATCCCAAATGCTCTTCGGACTTCACCTTCGTCTGCCTGCAGATCTACTGTTCAGCCGGCCTCCAGATGCTCCCTTGCCGCCTGAGGAATGCTCCCTTGCCGTCTGTGGAGGACCTCCGGACACGGATGGGGGAGGTGCATCATCTGGCCAGAGATAGGATCGGCATGGCTTCAGAGAAGACCAGATACGATGCTAGAGCAACAGACACAATTTCCACGAAGGAGACCAAGTGTGGTTATGGAATCCGAAACGTCACAAAGGACTTTCTCCGAAGTTGCAGACCAACTGGGAGGGTCATTATACAGTCCTTAAAAGACTGAATGATGTTGTGATACGGATACAGAAACACCACACTCAAAACCGAAGGTTTTGCAACAGGCTAGATCCTTACCTTGGCCAAGGTGATTCAGATCTTTTCAGTTCAGACCATGGTCGCCCATTATATGATAAATAATGTAAATCATTTCTTAATTTTGTTATTTTAGTATTGTAATTTATTTTTGTATTGTTTATGTATTTTGAAAATATTTACGCTGTATGTCATTTTCAGTATTTGTTATTTTATACTTGCTTATTGTGTGAATATGGTAATCCTGTAAGTAGATGCCTCTTACTCAGATATTGTACTACCCGGGACGTGCAGTACTTAAGAGGGAAACAATGTTACGAATCTGTAATGCTGCTTCCCAGCATAGTTGGTTCCACCATAGGAAAGAATGTTTTACAGTCATCTGTACTGGACGGAGCCCGGTGTCGCGTCGGAGGTTCCAGAGCTTGGCGACCATTTGGCGACTTTGGCGCCAAAATAAATTATACCCGAAACATCGAGAATTTTCCCGATCCGTCCAGTAGGAACCGAGATGCGCCTCGAACGTTCCTGATTGGTTGAGAGGCTTCTAGCCCCGCCTCCTGGGACCTATAAAAGGAGGTGGCCGCAGCTGCTAGGGCAGAGTAGTCGGAATCGACGCTAAAGAACTGGCCTTCCAGAGATAAGCGGAGCAGCGACGGAATGAAGCTAGTGCTGAACCAAGCTGTGCGCTACTGTCTGCAGTAGAGTCTTGTTATATACTGCTGTGTATGCTGTTGTTGCTGCACGTCTCGGCTGAAGATAATCGTCTTCTGTGCTGTATATAGTTGTCGTCTTTGTGCTGTCTTGTGTGTCTTCGTGTAAATAAACGTCGTTGTTTTATTTTCTACTGCCGCCTGGTGATTGAGCGTTCTTCACACCATATAACTTCCACTATCCAAACGAACCCCGGAAATTTCGTAACAATATGTTCAAAGTGTAGTAGCTTCGTGTGAAACGATTTAGCTTGTAGAGACACACGTACAGGCACAAACATATATTAATTATATTAATATTTATTATAATTAGAGATGAAAATAAAAATTGTGGAAGTGCAACTGTCAAATGTAAACAAATCACTGTACGGTCGTTTCAGATTGGTTCGTTGAACGTTTTTATAGCTTAATTCAAAGCTCCACTAGTTGATGAGGCTGCAAAATATGATAAGAACTCCTCTGCATACGATTCACCGAAAACACTCAGAAGAAATGAAATGCAAAACAGATCATGTAACAGCCTTCAAGCAAACTCGAATCGCTTTTTTATAGCTGGATGGGGAAACCGTTATGACTTACCGAAATATATATGGATGAATTTGGAACATATGGATGACCATAATCTATTTAATAAAAATGCTTTCTTTTTCATTATCTTAATAGTAAAAAAAAAAAAAAATACCTTTTTAATGACATCAATTTAGTTTTTGTAAAACATTTCACTTATTTTTAATAATTTCTTTTAAAATTCAATACATCATTTGGAAAAAACCGTTTTGTTAGAGCAATACATGAAAACGGACTCTAACAATTTAAAAAGAATTCAATAGAAAACCAATTATACATTACTTTACACTCACAATTACACAACAACAATTCTAGATTTAGTCAGTGCTTAAATTTATAGCTTAACATCGTTAATTCTCGAGGTCAGTAGATTTACATGCTCACAGTCTTGCAGCTAATATCGTACTGCCCTACTATGGATTGGCGAGGAAGTGTGCGCTTGGTTGGCGCAATGGCATTATTAGGGAGTGTTACAGTTTTCAAATTTATGAAATTTAAATTCTTCCATTAAAATATTCAACTGTTTGCTTTCTCCAACATAAAAATTAAGATTTAAAAAAAAATGTTTCCTTTGCACATTGATTCTGAAGTTGGATTTTTATTTCTGCTTCATTTTTACTTCTTCTTTTATTTCATAGTAAATAATTTGCACCTGCTATAATTTGTTTTGATTCGTACAGTTAAATTCACGTTTTCCAGTTTTATTTAAACCAGGTGAAGTTAAAAAAAATACATGCATTTCATATTAATATTTAGTAACCTAAAAAGGAAAAAATCTGATCGAATAACTAGTCGCCAAAGTCGCTGGTTTTTAAATAAGCATTCATTAACTTTTATAATAAATGCAATAATTTTTAAAATAATAGTATTATCAAATAATTAGTTCTTATAAACAAGCAGTAAACTGCACATTGAATGCGACAGTAATGCAATAAAAATTCAAAATAAATAAATAATTTAAAATAATATGTTCAAAATAAATTTTAAAAAAAACAACCTCAGGGATTTATTATAAACTTTTTGATCAGATACAATGTACAACAGTAATATTCTTTAGAGGAAAAATGAATTTTCTTTAAACTATTTACTTAAGATTTCTGTTGATAGAAAGGATGAAAATATTTAGTTAACTAAAGCAATTCAGAAAAAAAAAAAATATTTTGAACTAATTAATATTCCGGTGTTCTTCGGGATTAAAATCTTTTCATGCACATTTTTAGTACTCTTCAGCAACGGATTGTAAAACTCTCCGCGCTTTTGAACATGCGTTAGGATAGGTTTAATCCGTCAAATAGGGGTGAAATGAAAGAAGGAGATGTTTATATTTACTAGTATCTAATAGGGGAAATCCAAGGTCAAAGGGAATACCGGAAATGCACTCACTCATCGTTCCGCGTCTTACTCCTTAATGAGATGGAATCGTCGAAATGTGCTCGTCTCAGAATCCGTTGACGAACAGTATATAATTTATTTTTATAAAAAGTTTATAATACATTCCGCCCCATCTTTTTTTTTTAAACTATGCATTAGAATGAAAGAGCAATTTTTTTAAAAAAAATATGGTATTATAATAATTTAAAGTCCTAATATTACCCAGCGAAGGAGTGTACCCATCTACAAATGATCTTATTTTAAAATCATTTCAATGAAATTTGATAAGAATTAATAACAACTAAAAGATAAATTGAACAAAAAGAAAATTAGTATCATTGTAAAGATAAAGGTTTTAATTCTTTAATGGTGTAATGGTATGAATTTTTTAGGCATTAAACTCCGTCGAAAATTTCTTGGGGAAAAAAAGGCAAAATGTTGGTTAATTTCTCAGCACCTTAAGGAGCTACTATTGATATATATATATATATATATATATATTCATTTGCTAGCAAAGCATTTACTTTTCTTACCACAGCTTCAGATATTAATTTATATTTATTTATAGTTATTGTTAAACCAAATCGTCGAAACATATGAAAGCCCAAAGAGAGTATTGAAATAAAATAAAACTAAAAAAAATAGTGGTAGTCCAAAGTTAAAATTAATTTTAATGTATTGGATTTTTTAAAAATTAGTAACAATTAAAAGAATTTTTGTACAAAAATGAAATTAATATAATTGAGATGGGGTCTAGTGATGATTAAGAAGGTATTAAAATGTTTTTGTAAAAATATTTGTTTCGAAGTTATTGCAGAGAGAGGTTAAATTTTGATTCATTTCCAATAATTGAATATTTAATTCACTTGAGCATTCTGGAAAGTTAACAGGCATTCTTTTTCTTGCCTTCACGAGTAAATACTCAAAGTTTCATTGAAATCCGCTGAGTCATTTAGGTGGCAATGGGGAACATGATGCAGATCGCATAATTGCTTTTTATTTAGATTAAGATTAATATATTAATTGATGTCGATGATTTTCAAAACCATCAATAGCCAATTTTCACCATAAGTTAAAAATATTTGTTATATTAGTCCTAAAAATCTTGCTCACAAATGCAGAAATACATGAATGGTTAAAAAAAAACAATTTAAAAGATAGTTAATTATTTTTTCCTTAATAAAATCTTGAAAGTAAAGCAGTAGTTTTTCCGATAAGAATTTTCGGAAAAAGTTCGGAAAGTTGTTTCTGCTTCCTGGTTACCTGATTGTGTGAATAAAAACTGCTTTCAAATGGAAAGGAAATGGGTGCTTCAAAGGATGCGAGCTTCATCTATTTTCTTCTCATCAACAATTTAAAAAAATATTTCATTTGCTTTCGTAAGATTTACATTCCGAACCATCTTCTGAATTCAAATCGTGCAGTTGATCGTTGTTCAACGTTAAATTCTTACTTAAAAGAAGCAGAAAAACGTCATCAACAAATATTGTATTAATATAAAAGTGAGATTTAAAAAAGGATAGTAGCAGAGTTGCACAAAGTTTTACAATTGATTGCAGCGGAGACTTATAAATCTCCTTATTTCAGAATCGTCTATGCTACGTTTATTTAAAAATTAAAATCTATTGAAATTTTTTAAACAAAAGCGGAAAAAAAAGGTAACATTTTAAAATTTAAGATGGCGTAAAAATATAATTTCTAGAATAAATTTCTGCTAAATTACTATAGAAAACTGGAAAGATTTGCTTATTTCTTATAGTCTTATGTCTTTGAACATCTATTTCATTTGTTCACAAATTCTTTACTCGCCCTCCTTCCATTTAAGGGATTGATCTATACTTTCTATTAGACACTGTTAAATCAGCCTCCCTCTCCTTTTCTTTTTTTTGAATAATTTCCTTTGAAGTTTCTGTGGGGGAAACAAATTTCGAAATGTGGTTTAATGTCTCATAGCCTGAAGCGCCTGCCGTTGACGTATGCCGGGTACATTTTTTCGCTAGGAATTTATTTTTCTTGCCTCCGTTTGAGAGACTGCCTGTCCCGTCCACGCTGGTAGATATTGTTTAACCTCTACTATGAAGCGATAGAAAACCGAATAAAAAAGCTATTAAAACAAAACAGTGATTAAAAAAGTGATGGTTGAGTAGTTCAAAATACGCATTTGATGGATATATTGTACAAATTTGGAAATGATATCATTAAAATAAGAATTAAGATATTTTGTGCAAAATTATTTGTTTCGAAGTTACTGCAAAAGAAAAAGGAAAATTTTCAATTAAATACTAATTAATTGATTCTTTGATTAACTCCTACGCTTCGGAAAGTTGACAGCATCCTCTTTCTTGTCCGAAAGAATAAGAGCGCGAAGTGAAGCTGAAATCGCAACTGTTCGGAAGGAGAGGGCGAACGCACGCAGCCGCGATGACTTATATTTGTACTAAGATCAACAAAGGAAATTCTTATTGTAAATTTTGTTTTAATATTATGTTAATACGAAATTCAAGGAATATGTGAACAATTCGAATTCGAATTTAAAATTCTCAAATAAATGTAGTTCCATTAGAATTTGATATATGGTAACGGAAAGAAAATGAAGCAACACTTTTAATCATTTCCTGTAAAGCCTGCTTTGGAAGGATAAGAATGCTATAAGAATAAGATATAATTGCTATAAGAATGCTCTTATAAATGTTCAAAGATGTAAGTTTTGTTGCTTTTTGACAACGCTGTGTTACTATATGCAAGTAATAGGAATATTAAGGGGGGGAAAAGCGGGATTTTAGATAATATGTATACAGAAAGAGTTGTATGAGGTCAAGAAATCCTTCATAACATTATTTTTCTTTCATTTTTAAACATTAGCATTAACGGTAAAAACAATGTATAAGCAGATTTAAATAGTAATTTTTTTTTTTAAATTTGCTTTCAATGAACCGAACAGTTTACATTTGCAGACAATTTAACTATTATGTTAGTAGGATGAATATACAAAAAATAAACCGCATTTTCTAAGAATTCGAAATAAGAAAGTTCAAAATGTCCAAGCTCCTATGTATAACAAAAGATTTCCCTCTTAGACAAAATTCCTACGCAACTACTGCATGATATTTCAGCATTTCGAAATCTTAGAAATTAAACCGTTATAATCAACTGCATCGTTGAGTCTTTGAAATATTACTATTTAATGTTAAAGAGTATTTGTTCTAATGTATTTGATGGTTTATAGGGAGACAGAGAGCCGTCGTCAATTAAAGACTGCTTCAAGTAATATTTCATGAGAAAACGGTGCAATCACAAAAAAAAAAAAAAAAAAAAAAATCGATCTCGACATTTTTAGGAACTTCATCACTTGCGATCGTCCCGAGCCTCAAAAATACTTTATTGAAGTTAATTCATAATTGCAACAAGCTAGATACAACAAGCTGCGGTCTTTCCTCTCAGTAGTGCAACGTCGCCGCCCAGAATCCTGTCTCCTTGAGGCAGTACCCTCCCTTGATCACTGATCCCAACAATCATGCACGGTGGATACATTCCGGCCAAATCTTTCTGCAATATCGCGGGAAAAAATTCACCTTCTTGTAGCCCTATTACACGCCCTCGTTCAAATTCGATGAGCAGCTGATAGTGGCTTCTTCGTCTTCTTAAAGGCATTCTTGACTATCATCAACTCAATACGCCAAATTTCAAAGATAAATAATGCTCACGAACATTAGAGCACGCATTTAAAGTAAACCTGATATGCAAATTCTGAGTGGCACTACTAGCGCCACACTCATGCACGAAGCGAGAAATTTGAATCGATGTCATCTTTCAGATGTATAAACACGCCTACCAAATTTTGTTCATCTAACACAAGTCTTTCTTGGTGTTGGGACTTTTTTTCCGCCAGTGTATATAGATTCATCAATGACAAAATATAGACTTCAGTGAAAGTAAAACAGAAGTCTTTGATATAAAGAAAGTTTCACCATGGTCATGACGCGCGCTCACACACACACACACACACACACACACACACACACACACACACACACACACACACACACACACACACACACACACACACACACACACACAGAGAGAGAGAGAGAGAGAGAGAGAGAGATGATGGAGATACCTTAAATGGTGCCATAATTGCTAAATTCTATTAAATTTCAAAGATTTCGTTTCAGCTTACAGGTAATTTATTTTTGGAGAATATGGCTATTACACTCAAAGTATTGACTTCATCAACGACTGCATATAACAATATTTCCGGCAAGGAAATTTGCATATGGAAACCGCTGACCTTACAGGAAACTCTTTGTGGTAAGGCTGAAAAGAATCATACCGTTGTCATTGTTCGGAGTGATAACATTTTTTTTTTATAAAGCATAGATTAAGCATACGAGCAAAGCGTACAGAGAAACATAGTTTAGAACTGATGAATATGGAAATAGAATATATATATACACCCATTTGATCTCATTTATCATTTAATAAATTCAAATTTCTTTTAGTTCTCAATTGTTCGACTATATAAGTTCCTAGATTTTATATCACGATTTTTAAGTACCTTATTTGATGTCATTTATTCGTTTATTTCATTTTCATTTTTGCAAGTTTGAAAATACAGGCTCCTGTATTTTGAAATTTCTCGATGCACGAAGGACCACGAGATTTTGTTGGTTGGCTTGCCCTCAAAGCAGCTATTGCAAGCAGCACTGAATATTGCTAACGAAAGAGGAATCCTGAGTGAACAATGGTGGGTTTAGTTTAGTTTAGTTTAGTTATATTAACGTCCTGTTTTAAAGTAACACTGGGGCCATTTCGGGATGTCATTTGGAACCGTGGTCTGAGCAATGGCGTGGATGAAAGAAGGTCATCCGATTCGGTTGCGTGACGTTTCCACACCGAACCGCTTCCACGCCGGCCATCAAACTATCTGGCTTACGAGGCGGTTGTGTTACTGATAAGGATCAGTTCAAGAAGAAGTGACAACATCAGAAACTTTATCTAAACTTGTTAGATTTGGCGAAAATAAACATGATGTTTAACACAATTTCGAATATTTAATGACATGTTGTTTAATACAATTTCGTGCGTTTTAATTCTATCGGAATACTTTCCACTTAGTTTTTTATGAAACATGTATTGCTTTTCAATAAATTTATTTAAAAATGTATGATAAAAATCAATGACAAATGATATTTTTTTCTTATATAAATACTGCATCCGCTTCGAAACAATAATCTAGATTTTAGTAAATGCATTACTTTTCATAAATGCAACGATTTGCATTAAAAGAAAGAGTTTTGATTTCATTAGTGTTTGTTTTATTTCTTCATGATTCGTTTGTTTAATTCAATAATCACTGAAAAATATGTTATTTAAATATAGGCGCTTAAAAAAAGTTGTTCCTTAAGTTTGAAGTACAATTAAATGAGGTTAATGTATTGGAATGATTTGTAAGGAGGGAATAGTTGCAAAAACAATTCTTGAAAGGCTGTAAGTAGAAAGAAAAGCTTCCAACTACGGATGTTAAGTTTCCATGCTATATCGGTATCAAACAAAGTTTCCAGAGAAGAGACGCCATTACAAATTTTAACTTTTCTGTTTATCATCGTAGATTTAATTTCAATGCTGTTGCCTTTTTTTAAAAGTCTGTACTCTCATAAAGATAAATTATTTGCTCATTATATAACGTCGCATTTTGAATATGAAATATTGCAAGTACGCAGTGCATAAAAAGAAACAGCGTACTAAATATACGGAGCATAGCTTACTAAATCAGAAGTATATTAATATTTTGCTAACTGATCATTTGCATCTGTGAAAATTTGCAGGAGATGTTAGTTGAATCCAAATTTAATTTTCTTCTGGATGTGCTATTTATTAAACCATAACCCAAATCTACAGTTGAAAAATAAAACAGAATAAAATATGATTGTTACATTAATATGTATAGTATATATTCTTCAGAAATTTTATTTTTTTTCACGATCTTTCTTATATGTAAAATAAGTCATTAAAAATAGTGAAGAATGAAATTCTGGTAATATACTCTTCAACAATATACATCTACACTTTTATTGAAATTTTTACTGATTAACTATACTTTTTTCCATATTTTAAACAATGTAATCTTTTTCTATTTCAAAAGAATCCAGGGTCCCTAATCCAGGCCCCTAAGGTAATACAAAACTCTAAGTTCCTTTTTCCCTCAAAATATTTTAATTTAATTTTTATTCAGCGATTTTAAGTAGCAAATTTGAAAAACTACAGTTTCTGTTTCCTTTCTAAAAAGTTCATTTTGTATATATATATATATATATATATATATATATATATATATATATATATATATATATATATATATATATATATATATATATATATATATATATATATATATATAAAGGTACAGTTAAAACGTAAAATTAACTTTAAGCAAAATATTAAAAACAAAAGATAATTTTGTATAACACACTCTAAATAATATTGCAAAAGGAGGAAATATTTTTTTTTAATTGTAAAGCACCAAATTTTTTAGAATTATAAAATAGCATCACGAATAACTTATAAATGGTAATTAGGAATATTACTAGAATTAAGTTCCAAAATTAATTTAATCAATACTTGATTATGACTTGGATAAATTTGACTGCACGGCCCTCTGTCATTAAATGAAAATATAAAACTAAATAACTTTCTACAACTTCTAAAAAAGTATAAAGAGCTGAGGGGCTCCTTGACAATTGCCAACTTTGCCTTTTAATAATTTTGTCTCCCCCACCCCCTTTCATTAGAATTATTTAAATAATCTCTTTGGACTGTTGACATCACAGCTCCCGTATTGCAGATTCAAATCTCTTGGGAATTTAATTATAATTATTAGAAATTTCTTTAAGACCACGCTCCGATGTGCCTATTGATTCGGACTTTTTATAGCATTTTTTTTTTCGTGGGAGCAATGCGCATGTTGCAGACAATTTGCTATGTAAAAATTCTGTTTTTTTCACAATGAGCCCATAGTTTGCAGAAGTCCAGTCGAGATCAATATAAGATTTCAAAAGAAAATGAATTCAGAAAATTAATCTCCTTATTAAAAGAAATAAAGTCAGACTTCTGTTTCTGCATTGCAGGAGAAATCTTGCTGTAACAATAAAGAAGCTTTTAAAGAGATGTTTTATTTCCTCATAATGATACGAGTGAACATTCTAATTCTATTTCTGTGATTTACTTTCAAACATAATATGCTTTAAATTTAACAGGCATCTTCAAATTTTTCATTTAAAATTATTCAAAAATTAAAATGTAGAATATTCAAACTTTAATCTAAAAATTTTAATTCACAAAATAAGATTTTCTTCCAAGAATAAAACTGAATGCATATATATGCATCAATCAGTTTGTTTTACAAAACTGACCATTGTATGTAGAGATACTAATTTAGCATACATACATTTGGGGGAAAAATATAAAATTCAAAACTAAAAATATTAACACAAAAAATGGCATCTCTAACGTAAATTATTTGTAAAAAAAATGCACCAATTTTATTGGTTTACCCGTCTTCATGTTGCGTGTTTTTATTCTGTTAAAAAATATACGTATAGATCTTAGATAGCATGTTTGTTTTATAGTCAAGATTTTCCGTTTATATTTATGTATGAAAAGATAAAGTTTTCATGTGAACGTAAATACTAGATTTTTAAATATTATGTATGTATGAGATGTTATGTATTTTTATAACTATATTAGGTTTGCTAAGTTATTTATTTCATATGTATATGTATTATTTATTTGATGACCGGAAATTCAAAGCTTTGAACAGATTTAATTTCAAATAGTAAAAAGATTATTATTTGTTAAATTCTCTTATTGACTTAAGTGTTATTAATTAGCTGAAATGTACATTTAAATGAACCATTTATCTAAAAACAGTTGGAATCGTCAGAGATGGTAGTAGTTAAGTTCAGGTATATTTTGTATATTTTTTTGGAATAGAATTTCGCTATTTTAGATTTCTTTTTAAAGTTTATTAATTTTCATTTGAGAACTATATTTGGCATACTTTGACTGTGAATGAAAAATTCAAAGAATTGATATGATTTGCAAATGTTTTTGATATATTTAGCTGTATATTTTAAACTTGCCACCTTTGGCGACCAATATATATATATATATATATATATATATATATATATATATATATATATATATATATATTACGTGATTTCAAAAGCCTTCACTGTTTCTATCTTCATTGTGCTTCACACTCGCCCAGTTTTCTGTTTTTATATTTATATTTTATGCGTAAAATATTTGTTTTTTCGTTGATGTCACAAGTAAAAGCAACAACACTTTAAAATGGGGATATTAAAAAAAATTTCCAATATTGCTTCATTCTGAAATTAAATCTTATTCGTAAATACAGAAAATATCATGAAATGTATTTCAAGCTTACATAATATTGAAACCAACTCATTATGGAAAAATAAACCTAACCTTCATTTCCAGGTCACAATTATAGGTAAAAAAAAAAAAAAAAAAAAAAATGAAATATTCGTATCAGCAAGACAAAAGATAAGCTGAAATATTCGTTCGATCAGTTTTGAGTTTCTTTTCAACAATGAAATATATTGTTTCAAAATATGTTTAAAATCTTTCAAAAATTTATTAAATATAGAAAGAAAAATTATATGGAAAAAATTTAACATCATTAAAAAGATTTTTTTTTTAATTTTAAGATGTAATAACTATTTTCTGCTGTAAAATTTTAGAAAATTATCAAGAAGAATTCAATATTTCTCTTAATTTTTGATTAATTAAAATTCTAATTAAAAATTTTAAAAAATCGCTCCGAAAATCACTCTTTTATTCTTTAATGTATATATTTGCCAAATTTGATAGGCGTAAGTCAGACGGTCTGGTTTATACTGAGCCATCACTTACATACAGAGACAAACAGACAGAAACTTTTTTCTTTGTTTAAACATTAAAATTTAGTTAAAATATCAATCCATTTTCCAGCTAAATACTCTTGGCAACAGATGACATGTTTTTTAGCAAACCTAGACTAATCACTTCTTACCCCCTTTTCTTCAAAGAGTTACGAGTGACTTTTACGACCGGTTACGAATATGTCCATGCGGATGAGTCCCACTACCATCCGATTCAGGGTGAATTCTAGTGCTCCAACATCTCGGAAGTGGCTGTAATGGAGGTGGTAGTATTGTGGTCTCGTCAGATATAATGTTGAACAATCGTGCGAATTTTTAGATCCAGTTTAAATAAAGATTCCAAAATAAATTGTCAGATCCAGATTAGGTTAGCGGGATAATGAGTTGCTTCATGCTCGTAATTTTTGTGCCATCGTTGGGAATTGTTGCCGCGTCGTAGATGATAATGCCGACAAGGGCGTGCGTTGAGTGATGTCTTAAATGTGAGAGGGCGTGCCGAAAGTAGCGACCTGTTTTGTTATACTTTAAACCAGAAGTTGAAGCGATTGAAGGCACATGACAAAATGCAATTCGTGGTTACATAGCTTAATAAAAGATCTTGTTCCAGCATTCAATAATTGGACAGAATTTTCCTTGAGTTAATCTAACGAAGAACATGCATCACAGTGAGTTAGGGATGCATATTTTACAAAAACTTCCTAATTGTTATTGTATTTAAATTCTTGCTTATCCTTTCAAACCAAATCGGTTTGCCTATTCTTCCAAAAACTGCATTTGTTAATTTTTTTATTTTTTTATTTACACTGTATTTCCTGTATATTTGAGTAAATTTCATATTTTCCCATTACATTTCGATCAAGGTTTATTTTTGTTTTTTATATTTTGCATGCCTTCATTCACATAATATTCTTCTAAATTATTTCTTACAAAAAATTATTAAATGTTTTCTTACTCTTAGTTTACGGAATCAGAGTAAAATAGGGGAAACTTAAATTCTGAATTGATTATCCAATTGAGAATTTAAATTTATCCGTACATGCTTTTAATTTTTTGCGTTTTCAATTTTAAAATTGAAATGATGTTATTCATTGACATTATTATTCTATCAAAGAAGTAAGTGGAAAATATAAATATCTGACCTTTTCTATCAACTTTTAGTAAAAGCAGCGGATAGAGCATTTGAAGTACTATTCATTCAAGTTGTAGAGAAATGAAGCAGTTAAGGATAAAAAACAATAAATATAGATGGATCGACTTGAAGAATCCAAAAATAGCAATTATTTGTATTTTTCGTTCTTATTTATCTGTTTTTGCTCTATTCATGAATTAATTGTTTCTGAAATACCAATTTTTTTATTTTATTTATCTGTTTATTCTTTTAAATATTGTTTAGTGCTCCCTTCCTCGATTAACTTTTCAAATGTGTTATCGGATTCTACACAGATCTGAAATTCCGAAAATCTATGCGCTTTGCGTTAATACGGATACCAATGTGTACAGATTTCGAGGCATTTGTATTCATTCCAAATCAAATGCAAAAAAGCGCTTCCTCCGAAAAATAGTATACTTTGAACAAGGCATTTAGATATTGCATTCGAAAGCTTTTCTTGAGCTATTATGAGCCATTAAAATGAAATTAAATACCCTTTCTCTAATGGAAGACTTTCTTTTTTATCATTTCGCTTGTCATTTATTCACTATAATCTCTGAACCCTTTGCTTTTCATCTGATCAGTAAACCCCGAATAATTACCTCTCAACCTCTACTTCCGCCGCTTGCGGTTGCGAAGCTAGAATTTCAGTCCTCTCGATTGGCAAAATAATCATAGAAACGTAATACAATAAACGTCTGAGGGTAAAGAATGGCATGCTTTCAATTCCCCCCCCCTCCCGTTGTCGATTACGCTGAACGGCTGGAAGGGTGGGAGAAGAAATTAGAGGACAGCCCTAACGTTTTATACTTTTATATCACCATTTCATCAACTCCCGTTTCAATTCTTCTGAACCCTTTTTATCCCGAGCCTTCTTCTATTTCAGGCGATGATTGAGGAAGACATTTGCGTCAGATCATTTTTCAAAGCGTGTTTAAAAAAGAAGAGAATAATAGTGAAAATAATAATAATGGTAAAAAAAGGCCCTTATCTTGAAAGCCACGAACAGAAGCTCCATTAAGGTGTCGCTATCTCCCTCTGAAAGCCCGAGGGGTGAGACCGTAATATCTCTCAACCCTGTGATAGTGTTTATGGATTGCTGCGCTGTGCCAGCTATCGGAATAATTATAATGATCTCCACCTCCTCCCATCCTTCAACAAGGGCATCTTGGCGAGTAATCAAATAATGGCGGAGGAAGGGGAGAAAAAATGGCATGTTGAAAAGAAAGGGTGGCGCATCATCAATTCGCCTGGAATTGCAAAAAGCCGACGATAAAAATGTCAGAGTTCCAGACCATTTTTTATTATATCTTTTCTCTCACAAAGTTGATAAGTTTTACAAGATCGATGTAGTAAGACAAACGACATTTCAACACCTGAATATTAGCTGCGGCGGACTATCGCGGAAGATACCAGAAAAGGGGTGAGGGGGTGCAGAAGGGCTGAGAGATTCCCACAGAAAGAAATCTCTGCCCTGGTCTATCTCTGTTGGGTCATCAGCGTCGTTTCGCGACCGACCAATAAAGCACAAAAGACGCGCGCCAAATCGCGCCCCAAGGGCCTAAATAAGGTCCTATCTGGGAGTTACCCACCTACTTTGTACCCCCGAGTCATCGTTATGGATGATGCGCCCCAGCGATAAGGTCCTGGTAAAAATTGAAAATAATAATAATGATAAAAAAAATCTACTTCGGGGAAAAACGAGCGAGGGAAGAAAATAAATAAATAAAAGAATTCCAGAGAGATATTCTTTTCCAGAGAGGAGAGGAATTTATAGCTCGGCACACAATTTGGAGTCCTTTTGTCAAAAGGAGAGGGAGGAGGGGGAGGTTCATTCCCGCCACTGGGGAGTGCGGTAACGGCCTCGCTGCGAAGTGTCTTTACGCGGCGGCCACATAAAATAACACTCGTCCGGGTTGGCCATTGAGCTCGCCTCTTTTCTTTCGCCACCGCTTTTTTTTTGTGGCCCTCTCCTACCTGATAGCGAAAGGTAATATCCCTCAACCTCACCTGAAAAGCGAGAAGCACGGGATGTACATTTACACGAGGATTTATACTTCCTTCGATGCCAGAACTTGAAGAAAAAATGAGAACCGAGTCCTTTTGCGAAGAGTCCGCGTCTCCAATCTATTTCGTCGTTTGAATGGGTCAAACATTTGGAGAGAGGGCCCCTCCACGCATGAGCAGCTTGTTGCCGAAAATGCTTCGGTTCTCTACCTGTGATTTGAACCAGTAAACTTTATAAAAATTCTAGGCTCAAAAAAAAAAAAAAAAAAAGCGTAAACATGAAAGGAATGAAAAAAAAAAAATTCTATAAAAAAAACTTGGTTTAAATAGTACTAAAAAAAGCAGAAAATGAATTTTCTTATTAAAAACGTGGATAGCAAAACTATATCTTAAAGAGATCAAAATAATATCTTCAAAGCTAATTGGATTTTAAATCGCATTTCAATTTTTAATGAATGATTTTTTTAATTTTCTTTCTATCAATATTAATTGTATTATTTTCAGCGCTTCGTGCTATGACAGCTCTGTTTTGGCGTCTAGACTTCCGATAAAAATATTTTCTGTTTTGTGGTACTTAAAAGTAATATATGTTTAAAGAACAGTGACAATAAATATATGTTTCTGAGAACAGTGCTATTTTTCTTACTTGCTATTTGTTAATCTTTAACACACGATAGAATTTGTTATTGAATCTTGAAATATATTTTCTATCACATTCATTAATAGGTGATGCTTCTCGTATAGAATCAGAGCTAAATAAAATTGAGCAATTAATTATTTACGGTGTTCTGAAAATCTTAAAATATTGCAGTGACATAGCGAACACCCAACTATAAGAAATACAATTCTTGATATCAGGAAGTAAAAGAAAAATCAGTAAATCCATTTCATCTTTCCAAACATGACATATTTCATTAAGAAAAAAAAATTTAAAGAATCTAATATTTTTGTAAAAAAGATTGTGGATTAAAAATTAAATGCCCTTGCCCATTTTATACAATTACAAACTTTCTATTCAAGATAGAAATGGAACATAAAAATTAGGAAAAATGCAACAGTGTTAAGGCCAGAGGGCTTCATTCATTCATTTCAAAATATATTAAGGCATTTGTCGATTTTAATCCGATTGTCAAATTTTATTTTGAATTTTTAAAGTAAATCCTTCGCTGTTTGATCCTGTTTGTATAAACAAACTTATTTTTATGTCCATCTCCATTTCTTATTACTCATCTTCCTCTAGGCCTTGAATAAGTTCTAGCTTTAAATACATTTTAAACATTAGTTAATTATACGCTTGTTAAGCTGGTTAATAATGAAACTCGCATTACTTTCTAAGATTACCTTACAGTTACCTTACACTAACATGATGTTTTTGGCAGAAAACAATATATTTAAAAATAAGTAGGCGATTAATAAAGCATGACTGGCAAGCAGACGATTAGAGAACATAAAAAAAAATTACAGTTGTTTATAGGTATTATTTGGCATTTTATTGCATAGTGAAATAGAAGTTGACTTGTTCGAAGCTACGGAGAATACAATAACAAAGCAGTTCACTTAAAAATTCGAATAAAAGTGAATATGTCTTAAAATGTGTACAGGAAGAGAAAGCGACAATTTTAACATGGAAATGGCAGTCAATATTTATTTAAGTGAAGTGGCGCAGGACTTTGATTATTTCAACTGCAGAAGAATAAAATTAAAAATTCAGCAGTTTAAAGAGGGAAACAAATAGAAACACTATGTTTTGGGTAAAGCAAAAAAAAAAAAAAAAAAAAAAAAAAAAAACGATAAGGAAAAAAGTATTTTCTATTTTTTTGATTTATTTTTTTCTAAACCCAATTTTTGTAAGAGTTCCTTTTAGCTAATCTGTTGTTCCAGCTCCTTGGACAAATCGGTTGACTTATACTTAAAAAAAGAAAAACGTCACTAAACATCGTGGTCTTGTTTTATTCCACAAACTGGTTATAAATTAGACATTAAAAATCTATAATCAAGAATGATTTTTTTTCCCATTTTTGTTCAAAATATAACTAATACAATGTATAAAGTATATTTCCATACAATTCACATATTTTGAAAGCCAAATGTATCGGTATTATTATTCGCTTTCATCGTAATCTGCTGCTGTTGAAACAATTGTCTCATCAATAGTTCTACATTTTTTTTTGCACTCATATGGAAGAATGCAAATAACGTATTTGCACCTGGGTACCTGGGTCCTTTTTGGTTTTTTTTTTTTTTTTTTTTTTTTTTTTTGTCAATATAAGCATTTATCTGTTGGAATATAGAACATTTGTCTTTTGCAACGAGGAAGTAATTTTTTTCCAAATCATCAATGAACATGCTTATCTTTTTATCTGTATTTCATAACTGTATATTTCGGAGTGACGATTTTTTTTTGATGTGAGCAGCTTCTAGATACGGGTAAATACTAATCCTAAACATATTTGAAAACTGGATCAAGAAATCTTTAACATTACATTTAAAAAAGTGACATCACAATAGAAAAACCAAATATGCTTCTGAAACCACTTCAATAGTTTAATATTATTCATTGAAAAATATTTATAAATCGAGACTTCATCGATCAAATGCAAAATAAAATTGTAATGAATTGTAAAACATGTGTTATGTATGAAGATTTGATTAGCAGATAGAATCCCCAGCCTTTGGAAATACGCGGTCATAGCCACCGAGGTGTATCAGCTTGTAGACGGAAATGAAACTTAGACTGTTCGCCTTCTTCAAACTGATAAATATTTTCAGAGTTGATTTACCAAATTCCCCAGCATTTCAATTATAGGTTAGTATACAAATGTGGCGTAATAAGAACTAATAGAAAATAATATACCAAAAACTGCAGCATGAAAGTGAGTGTGCTTAGAAATTTTCCTGATCACATTTGCGGTATCCGATTCAGACAAAATTTCCAAAGTGAGAGTGCTGTATTGAGGAAAGGATGATTCTTGGCGTTAGTTAATAGATGGTTACTTTGATGGTCGGAAAGAGTTTCGCTTTCTGCAGATTATTTGATGGATGCGCACAGCGCGGTCCGTCGGTACTCAAGTTACTAAATAATGGCTTGCAGTCAGTTATTGCTAATTTATAAAATCCATTACATATTTTTCTGAATCCTACTTCTGTAAACCTCCCGGTTCAAATCATCATTTATCAGTAAAATTACTTAAATAATAAATAACAATGAATTAATGAACAGTGTCCAAATGATTCTCCTTGATTATTCCCTTTTTGTTTCCCAGCCTCGTTGTTCATCCCAGGACCTCCAAGTGCAATATGAGAGCATCTGTTAATAATTAGAAGCACACTACTTCGCTGATGCCTATGTGTTACTTTTTCGGATATTTTGACCTTCTTGTACCTTTGTTGCTCCTTCTTTTCAAATTAAATTTGTATTTTCACCTTATCTTAGAGATATATACAAGGTGGTCAAAATTAAAAAAACCCTACTCTAAGCTCTCTATGCAGCGAACTACTCAGTGTGAAGACTCCAAATTTGTTGAACACACTATTCAAGACGGATTACGCGAAAAAAAAATAGTTCCAGAAACACCGACAAATGGCGCTGTACAACAGGAAATATATTAAAAAGAGACAAATGATCACACACACAAACATGCGGTATGGAATTTTTCCTTTGTAATTTCTATTGCTGATATGAAAAAAAAAAAAAAAAAAGTGAAGAAACTGAAACTGCAATCGTAAATGCACCTCTAAGCACAAAAAGTTGCATAAATCCTTCTTTTTAATATACTATTCTAGACATAAAAGAGATAAAGTTGGGAAAAGGCCATTCTTATCAGCGATGGCTTCGCGCTTTTCTTGTGAAGTTGTTTTATTAAAACAGAGGAAATGCTGCAGCTGCATTTCGAAAGTTTCGTCGGCTTGAGAATTTGCTCAAAGGGCCAAGGAGAACGAAATGCAACAGGTCCAATGTCTTCATTCAATTACTTTTCTACAAGATGAAGCGCCTCCACACAATGGACTCTGCGTACAACAGTTTCTTCCGCAACATTTTACTAATGATAGAGTAATCAGTTGTGCGTTTCTGGCAATCTATCTCGTTCTACACATCTTAATCTCTGTGATTTTTGGCTTTGATGACTTAAAAATCTTGTTTATCGAGGACGTTTGGTAATCTTGGCAGATTTGAAAGACAGTATCCAAAGTAGACAAAGGCAGCATGTGAGAAGGATCTCAATCCAATTGCGATCCACAGTTGAACAAGCTGTCCACAGAATGCAGATTTTACATCTAGAAGAAGATAACTCTATTCAGTTTCCCTTGCATCGATAAGGTCCTTGTGATTGAATGTTTGATACGTTCGAATGAAATGTGTTGCAAATGTGTATTTTGAGTCTTCAGCACATTTTTTGTTGTACAGCTCCATTTATCGGCGTTTCTGGAACTAACATTTTTACCCCACGTAATCCGTCTCCCCAAGCCTTCAATAGTATGTTCACCCATTTTGGAGCATTTACACCCAGTAGTTCGCTGAGTAGAGAGCTCAGAGTAGGGGTGTTTAATTTTGACCACGTTTATTCGCACACAGACACTATGAAAAATTGACAAACGCTTAAACATTTTCATGGTTCTCATAATACTTTTTCAAAAGTCATTTACCAACTGTTGACACACTAATCGATTTTCCATGTCATATTCGTTGTAACAGTAATGAATTGACCGACAGTGCTGTGAAGTCGATGTCAATATTTTCCCCGTTCTCAGGCTTCTCTTACGTTTGATATTTTTTTGAAATGACATATTTATAAGAAACGGCAGAAAATTTTGAACTTGTAATTGAGAAGGGTAATAAATTGTACTCAACTATGACCGTGTGACTTATTACTCAATGTCGTGGTTAGGCTGGGTACTTTTCTCCGCATCTATCCAGCACAGACATCTGTTTTGTGGAGTACGAATCCCCAATGGCTCCAGCTGTAAGAATATTTATTAAATGTCCTAATTTTAATTTTTATAGGTCAGCTTTCATCCTATCATTTGTTTTAAATCTGAAGAATTGAATGGGTTAAAAACAAGACTCTAAAATTTTCAGATTTTCTCCGTTTTCTTTCCTTGCGTTTGAAATGTGGATAGTTTTCTTTCGTTACTGTTAATCCCAATTTCAGCGTATGCATCGCGGTAATGTGAGTATCGGTCAGCAAGCGTTTTGTTGTCTTCCGAAGCAAGGTAGCCTGCTCCGTTTCTTGGAAGGAGCACCCCTCGTCTCTCTCGAAAACCAAATGCTTTGTTAAGTGTACAGGAAGGGATAAAAAGGACCGCTTATGGCGCAGTGGATAGGAAAGAGTGAAGCGAGGAGAGACTCTTCAACCCACCTCTCGGATTTTGATCTGCATACTGCAAAATTCACTGTTGTTCAGATGTGATTTCGTTCCGAAACTTACTTACATCTCTTACCGGCATTCCATCTCTAATGGGTGCGTATTCTAGATTTTACCAATTTCAATCCTGCAGTCTTGTTTCTATCAGCGCAGAGAGCAAATGCATCAAACTTTTCTCATATTAAAAAAACTAACCAACTAGCCCAAAGAGAAATCTTGCAACGATTTAAAAAATATTTCTTTAAAATTTAAATTTCAAAATTTAATGAGAGATTTTTGTGCACAATCTACATTAAAAAAATGATCGTATTTAAAAAATTAGGCTTTGAATTGAGCACTTTGCTTATCATTGTTAATGAAATATTATTTATTCCAACAAAAACAATTATTAGCAAAATACCGGGTGCGGCATAAATTCGTGCATACTTCAAAAAATCATAATAAAAAAAGTAATGCTCGAAAAAAATTGCGGTTTGTGGGAATATGTTCAGAGAGCCTTTGGATTTTGTTATTTCCATTAAAAAATGTATTTAAAAATGATCGATAGACGGCGTTCACACGTCATACCGAGACTGTTTATGCAAATCAGTATAGCTATAAAACACAAGGCTGGAAATGGATCTGTCATTCGACGCCAGTAGCATGCTATCGCTACCGGATCGAGCATTAGTGGTGAAACTGTTCTATAAGAACGGTGAATCCGCAACTAAAGAATTGCGACAGTTACGGACGGTGAAAGGAATTAAGGTGAAGAAACACCCAATTTCATTGAATGGGATATTGAATTTAGTTCGCCGTTTTGAGGAAACGGAAAGATTAGAGGATTGTCCACGAAGTGGTAGACTATCCGTCAGCGCTGACCGCTTCCCTGGTGTCCAAAGGGTAATGAGAAATGGGGCAGCCGAGACTTCAATGGAGAGTTCCAATGCACGTGAAGCAAGTAAAATAACAGGAATTCCGGAAAGGTCAATCCGACGCATTCTGCACGAAATCTTGAAATTGCACCCGTACAAGATAGAGGCATTTCACCAGTTGTTACCAGCAGATTTGCAACATGGGTGCCCACACAAATGGAACGCGACCCACAATGGTTACTGAACACCATGTGGACAGATGAATCCCACTTTTCATTACATGGTGATGTCAATACGCAAAACTGTCGTATCTGGGCAGCATCAAACCCTCGTGCGTACACGACCAAACCACTACATTCTCCCCATGTGACTGTTTGGTGCGGTTTCACTGCGTCCTTCATTCTAGGCCCTTTCTTTTTTGAAGAGCGTTGTCCAGTATCCGGTTGGAGCAGTTCCGTCCCTGCAAAACGCTATCTTAGGCTTTTGTGAGACCACGTTATGCCTGCTTTGCAGCAAAGAAGTGCGTTATCTTCCGTCACTTTCATGCAGGATGGTGCCCCACGCCACGTTGCTAGTTCCTTTAAGACGTCATTCTTAGACACATTCAGTAAGGACATAGTGATAAGCAGAGGATGTAAGAATGAGTGGCCCTCACGATTGCCAGATCTTTCTCCAGCAGACTTTTGGTTGTGGGGATACCTGAAGTCTCGTGTCTACCAAGGCTCTCTTGATGGAACTGCCATTCAATTGACTGTTAGTGGCATCGATGCCGACATGTTACACGTAGCTGTAATAGACGCAGTTACGCGCCTCACTTGCTTAATACCTTGTGGTGGTGCCTGTCATATTGAGCATCTTTTGCTTTAAAATAAAATGTACTATAATGTTACTGTGCTCTGTTTTCCTGATTTGCAAAAACCGTCTCGGTATGACCGTGTAAGCGCAAATCTGTCGGACATTTTTAAATACATTTTTTAATGGAAATAACGAAATCCAAAGACTCTCTGAACATATTCCCGCAAACCGTATTTTTTTTGAGCATTACTATTTTTATTATGAGTTTTTGAAGTTTGCACGAATTTATTCCGCACCCGGTATGATTAAATGTATTTTAAATTGAAATTTTAAAGAGTAACGACGAAAATAAATAAAATACTCCCGTTTGATATGGAATTACTTATTGAGTTCAGCCGAATTCACATGTTTGCTAGCTGTGCCGTGCCAATTTAAAAATACAAGGTAAATAGAAAACGCTTTGAAAAAAAAAAAAAAAGACGCTTTTAACGCTTGAAATACGTTTTTGAAAATAGAAAACGTTTGTGAACGACAGAAAACAGAGTCAGAAAACATGAAAAAATGTCTAGACGACTTGAGCAGTGAAGTTTGAAGCATAGCAATAGTGAACATTCGAATGGACTCCGTAATATTGAAACAGAAAACATTTTACATAGTGCTTTATTTACCATTCGCAAGCCATTTGTCACTGTGAGGTAAGTTTAATTTCGAATTTCACCTCTTTTTTTTTTTTTACATGAATAGAAAATAATAATAATAAAAAGTGATAACTCTGATTCCAGCGTGTTTCTTTTCACGAAATTCTTAAATTCTAATGTCAGTGGTGCTTTTTTTATTACGTTTGTTCATCCAAAGAAAGTAAAAGCGGAGGAGAACAATTCGATACCAACAGAGGGTTCTTTTTTTTTTTTTTTTTTTTTTTCTGATCGCGCAAAATTACATTGGAGACTAAAAAATTATTTCTGAAAATTTGAATAATTTCAATTCTTTTTATGGAAGAAATTTTTTTCCGCAATCTGTAGATCTACAGACCGATAATCAAGGCAGGATTGATCAATAAATAAATAATGGGACGCAGGTTGAGAAATGGGAAAGAACGAAAATAAGCAATAAAAAAATATCCTGCGCCATTTTGCCACTCTTCATTTTATGAACCGAAGCAGCGAGTAATGATCAACTCAACCACTCTGCTTTCCACATCATCCCTCTTCCCCACCCAACCCCAACACGAAGGAGAACAAATCTTCATCAAAAATTGCTGCATTTGCCTGGACCGCTTTGCGAAAGATTTTCTCAAAGGCCCTTCTCCCCCTCATCCTCCTCTTTCCTACATTCCTTTTTACTTATTCCTTGTTTTATGTTAGATTATTACTTTTTGTTTCTTAAAAAAATTCGTCGCCGATGACGACGATAAAAATGCATTTTCTAACATGAAAAGCATTGACTGCCAGAGATAATAATAATAAAAATAATAAAAGAAAGGATGGAAAGGAAGTGAGGGTGGGGTGAAAATATAAAAGTAAAAAGAACTACGAGTCTAAGACGACAGGAACTTCCAGGTACTCCTGAAAAGTGCAAAGTTGATTAGGTATAACAGTCATTTCTCTTCTGTGCCTGCGACAACCCCACCCCCCGTCTCCCCCTCAGCAGAACCTTTTAAGAACTGCGTAATAAAGAACAATGCCGGAGCGTTCCGTAATGATCTTACAACCAAGTGCTTCCCTCTTTCCTCGACACCCCTCGCCCTCCCCAATTCATTTTTAGGGAGGAAAAGTTGGACTGGGGGTGGAAAGAGAACGCGCGAGAAAATGTCATATTCGAAGAACACACATTACGGAAGATACACGTTTTGGGAGCCTGCGGCGACATGGGGACTCTGGCCCAAATTACCGTCTGCCGGATCGAACTCCCCCCCCCCTCGTGCAAGCCTCTCTTCGAACGTATTAACGGAGGTTTCTGTCCCTTCCCCCACTCCTTTGCAAACCCCGTTCCAATCTTTTCCTTCTTTACCCACCAAGAAAGGCTAAAAAGGGGTAGAGGCGTTGCCTTTTATGAGGCGAGAAAGCCCTAAGACTTTGCTGAAGAATTTTCAATGGAATGGTACCTTTTCCACCCACTTTTCTGGAAGATCCCAAATTCGTGGATGAAGTTAAACAGGAAGAGACTCAGAGAGCTGTGCTTCATTTCGTTTAAAAATAAAGCAACTATATTGAATTCGCGATTAATAGAACAAATTCAATGATGACGAGAGCGAAATAAAAATTTGATTTAAGCAAACATACAAATTTAAAAATACTAGATCTTAGAAAAGAATACATTTATTTTTAATCTGGAAACCTATTGTATAAATACATTAATTATTTCAAAAAAAAAAAAAAAAGAAATCTGGCAAAACTCCGCTTAACATGTTGCCCATTTTTTTATCGACGTCTAATAACCAATTTCTACACCCTTAAAATGCAGATATACAATTCCAATTGGAAAAATGCTTTAAATGATAGAAATAATTTTTTGAGTCTCTTGAATGAGTTTCTGGAAAAGTTACGAATTCTTATTTAATATATACGATATGCAATTTTATTAGACATATAAGATATTCAGTAAAAAATTATGATATCCTGAAACATATGACAAAAAAAAAAAAAAAAAAAAAACAGCAACAAAAAAACCCCCATTATTTTAGGATTACAATTCATCGAATCGTAGCTGCTTTACCCAAATGGAGGCCTTATAAAAATTTAATTTTCATTAAGATATGGTTTCAAAAAGTAAAATGCTTGGATAAAATTAAAATACTATTGGGATTTTCTATAGATTTAAATTTTCAATAGAAGAGTATAAAATTGATATTCAACTTACAACATTTTAAATTAATACAATTTAAAAAAAAAACTTATTTGAACGAACCAAATCATTTTTAGTACAAAATAAAGTAAAATTTATATTACATTACATTCAAAGAATCAAAAACCTTGAAATAAAAGTTAGTTTTCCTGTAACCTTTATAAAGACGATTCAGAATCAAAACGATTTCATTTCTGTAACTGATTCTTGGATAAGTGTACAACCATTCAAAACGAAATGGAAATAACAGTAAAAAAATATTAACCCTAAAAATAAGTCTTCCATACAAATAAAAATATATATTTAAAAAAATTGAGTGTAACATATTGTTACAAGCACCAGAAATTTTGGAATGAGGTATTATAGCATTTTCTGCGAGTAGTAACGAGCAATTCGACGAAAAGATCCCAAATGCTGTTAAAGACCACTGTGGAAAGAAAAATAGCAAAGTTGAGATACAATTTAATAATCGACAAGAAAAATACATTAATGGTACAAGGTAAACCAAGTGTGGAATCATAATACTAATAAGTGAAGAAATGAAAGAAAGAGGAAAAAGTGCAAAATACATACTTTTTTACTGCTTTGGGCGAAATACTGGATGTTTATTGTGAATGAAGACTTTGGCACGTATTTGTAAGTGCTCCAGGTGAAAGTTGGAGTTTGCATGATGAAGTTGACGAAGAATTATATTTCAAAATAAAAATTTTAAAATGGAAAGAAGTTTAAACGATTAAAAAAAATGTGACCAAGAAAAATTATGAGTGAAAAGTATTAATAATAATTGGAACCTTTGAATTCTTTTTAAATAAGAGGTGATTGGAAAAAAATTTGAAGGGAAAGTATTACTATTTGGGATCCTTCATTTCAGGCTAAAAGATGTATTTTGGGGGCTCAGTAACGGATTTTATTGACTTAGAGTCCCTTTTCACTTTACAGTTTTTCCAATATCGCTCTGTGACGCAATCTTTTAATTACATCTCAGAGCATTTCATTAAAGAATCAAAGATAGGAGGGAGGGGGGGGGAGATATTATTGACACTGAGGAATCTATTTAATTCTCGATTTGATTTTTGATTGAGTTTGTTATTGCATACTATATTCATTGTTATGAGGTGATTTATTAATAGTGTTTTTGCACTATTAATAGGTTATTATCCAAACAAAGGAGATTCAAAAATATATCCTTATTAACGCTAAATTTAAATTTGTTTCTTTTGTCAGAAAAAATAACACGTCAACATTCTTTTTTTGGTGCCGGAGATTTTTTATAAATGATTTGCTATTTGTCTATAACGTACTGCAACAATTTTATTAAATAAGCGAATTTTCTTAGCTTTTGTCTAAATCTTACTCGGAATGATTCACGAGTAACCTTGTGATTCAACTGGCCAAAGCAACTATTATCGCGCGCTATAGAAATGGAACAAAAAGCAGTTACAATAACTAGTAAAGGGAATCGGAGAAATCCAAAGAAAAAAAAAAGTAAAACGACATTTAAGTAACAAATACTGGTTAAACTGGAAGAAAAATCAATGATGTGTGATTTTGTATTGTTCGGGAAAGAATGAAAAAAAAAAAAATGATACGACCTCAGACAAGACACTTTACAATCCCTGTTTATCTGTATTTTATTCTTATTAATCCTACGAAAAAAATGAATGTCTTTTAACGCTTCCAGTTGAGGCAATATGACTGGGTTGAATTGATGATATCATTATCTTGGATCGAGTACTTCTTATTGTTTTCTATTCGTCATTTGTATGCATTTGTTACTTATTTTGTGTGATTTCTGTGATAAATATGATCTAAAAAAAATTTCAGACCATACTGTAAGCAGTGTATACTTAAATATAATATTTTAATAATCCCACCTTTAGAAAATGTGTTAGTTTCAAAGAAAATGCATAAAGCGACAAAGAAACAAACTCAGAATGTTGGAAAAATGTTGTTAGTAAGAAACTTAAATTTATTTCCTAACACTCATGACATCAGCTGAAATTTCCTCATGTGCAATGCAATTCTTGCACGCTGTAATATCTATTTTAACCTTCCAAATGAAACTGAGATGGAATGTTGCAAAAGTTATATATACAGGGTGATCAAGAAATAACAGGAGGTGTTTTTAGCGCTGTAGCGTGTTATGTACTGGACGAAATATAACAAAATTTGGCCACCATACACATTAAAGTATGCGGTTTTGATTTATCAAGGGGGAAAAATAGTACCAAAAAACGTCGGTAGGGGAAATCCTGACCCTGCAGACGTATAATAAGTAGAAAAAGAATGCATAGTTACCAATGGAAATAATAAATAGCAACACACCAAATACCAATGAAAAATGTTTAGTATAGCAACTTACAAATTTGGTTGAAGGTGACCACCAACATGATGTTCCAATAATTGCATGCGGTACACGAGGTTTTCGACGGTGGCTTGCTGCATATCGGCATTTATTCGTCAGACATGTAACGTTATTTGATCTTTTAAATTAGGAATGTCAGGAACATGTCCTTTCAAGTGAACAAGAACCGCCTCACAGCCAGAAATTGCCAAGATTCAGATCAGTGTCATCGGTTAGTGAGTGTTATCTTATACGGATAAAATTCCAGAATCTTACGCAATATCTTTTGCATAGTCGAGAATGGGGTATCTGTTTGCAGTGATATTGAAAGTGCACTGCTGGTCACCTGCTTATTAGCTATCGCCTAATCCATAACGGCAGGGACAACTTCTTCAATTCGTTATTACTGCTTGATAACTTTACGTCCTCGCCTGGTTGCACACCAAGAATTCCTGTTGTTTCAAATCTTTCAACCATTCTTTGTAAGTAATGGTCATCTGTCTCTACGTAACTGTTTTAACCTCCGGTATTCATGAAGAGCAGCACTGGCATTTTCATCCTGCTGATAAAACAGCTTGACTAATAAGGCGCGTTCACGTAGTGACAACGCAATCGGAGGGCGAATTCTTGCAGAATGGCATAAATTCCCGCAATCCTTCCTTTATCTTCGATGTCATGTCACAAAGTACCCGTATAAACAAATTACATAATAAAGTTTTCGATTGCAGGGTTAAAATTTCTTCTATCGGCGTTTTTTGGTACCAATTTTTTTTTCTTGATAAAGTGAAACTGCATACTTTAATGTTTATGGTGGCCAAATTTTGTTATATTTCGTTCAGTGCATAACACGCTACCTTGCTCCGAACACCTCCTGTTATTTCTTGATCACCTTGTATATGTATAGTGGTACAAAGGATACTGAATCTAAGATTAAAAATTTGTTTTCTGTTTTTTGTCAATAAAAAGAAAAACACCGATTTATAGTTAGTTATTTTAATTGGAGTCACTTTCATTACATGCTATTAGAGGAAAAGTACTTAACAATGGTTAATTAATTAATTAATGTGCTGTCTTGCATCTTTAAAGAATAAAATTCACTCAACTTTTATGACCACTATCCTCTTAAGATAGAAATCATTTTGCCATAATACCAGGGAAAATGACATTCATTATCACTTTTTTAAATAGAAGATTAATATTGACTTTATTAAAATAAATATTTATTCAACTAAATCATATATATTTAGAATAATAGGGAAAGCAATGAACCAGTCTCTCTCTTTCCAACCACAGTTCGAATTCATCATTCTTTGTTTCATATGAAAGCCGAGTCCTTTATATATGTCAAAAAGGGTCCTTTCAATGTTTGAGAGAAATTGAAGAAGCAATGCTTCATAATACATTTTCTATGTAAAAACCAAAACCACTGAAACGATTTTTATAAATTTTATTTCATACGAAAAAACTCACTCATGCCAAGAATCACTACCATTCATGAAATATATATATATATATATATATATATATATATATATATATATATATATATATATATATATATATATATATATATATATATATATATATATATATATATATATATATATATATATATATATATATATATATATATATATATATATATATATATATATATGTATTATTCTATGTGAAGCAGGATGCAGTTTTGAAGACAGTAAAAGACGCGGACATTGTGCGCAAAAAAAAAAAAAAAAAAAAGGAAGGAAGGAAAAGGAAAGGTTTAGTTTCTAAACCTATCATTCACTCAGAAATGAATAGTCGCTGCCAAGTGGATTTGTTTGACATGTAATCTCAGGCAGATGATGAATTTAAGTTTATTATGGTTTACTAGAACCATTTAACTAAATTTGTGTTACTACGACCACTTCAAAGCAAAAGAGTGGAAGAGGTTGCATTGATATCTTTTTGATATTTGGGTCTCCTTGTATACTGCAATCTGATAATGTAAGAGAGTTTGTAAATTCAGTTATAGAACAATTACGTACGTATTGGCCAGAATGAAGATTGTTCATGGGAAGCCTTCTCACAACCAGTCGCAGGGTTCGGTTGAGAGGGCCAATCAAGACGTAGCAAATATGTTAGTTTCCTGGATGAAGGATAATAAAACTACAAAGTGGTCCTCTGGTCTTCGTTTTGACTAATTCATGAAAAACAGAGCTCTGCATTCAGGAATTAAACAATATATTTGGGATGGAACCAAGAATTGGAAGGACAACCAGAACCTTGCCATCAGATATTATAAAAATATAGGAGGCGGGGATGAACTTCAGAAAATTTCCGAAGATATGAATGCAGAAGAACAACAGACTGAACAAGCACAATCAGGGAAGCATATCCTTGTTAATAAGTCGACCAACATTTTCTAATTAGAGAGGAAACCAAAGGAAATTTAATAAAGCAAGCCAAACGAATGAAAAAGATCTCCGATACAACACATCCTAAAATTGATATTGGAGGTAATGTTGCTGTTCCCATTCCAGATGTTGATAGAGCGAACGCTGATTTGCGAAATCTCATCGGTGTAGTGATTGAAAAAAATAAAGATGGCCTGTACAAAATTGGTTCTAAAGATGGAGTTCTGAACAAACTATATTCGAGGTAAAAAATGGTATTTGAACTTAATTAGTTCAGTATTTATTTAATAAACATAATTTATTCAATTTTTATTAACTTTAAATTTTATAAGTATTTATGCAGTAGATTATATCTATTTGGAGTGCAAGTTTGACCCAAAAGTTTAACATATTCCCTGATTTTTAGATATGAATTCGATGTATAGTAGCAAATGTTCTTGACTAAAGAACAAGTAACGAATCAGGAAATTTCTCTGAGAACAATAGCAAGAAACAGAGCTACAGGAACTGGGGAAGGGTTCGTCCATTGTTCTTGTAAAAAACACTATTCTTCACAAAGATGTTTTTGTATGAAAAATGATTCTCTTTGCAATTCAAAGTGCCACAGTAGTTTGCCTTGTTTTTCCTCAAATACTGTTTATTAACTTTAAATATATTACTAAATATTATATTACTAATATTATATTATATTACTAAATATAATATAATATAATAGTTTTGGATAGATGCAAATAATTCTGTCTAACAGATCAGTTAAAATAAGAATAAAATGGTTATCCCTTGCGCTGTTAGTGAGAACGCATTTTTCCTTGTTCATTCGGGCTTTCCCTGGAGCTGCCAGTCAGAACGTTTTCACTAGTGAATTCGTGTTCTCCCTAGCGCTGTCAGTTTAAACGCGTTTTCCCTAGTTAATTCGCGTTTTAACTGATTTCGGGTTTTCACTGTAACACACATATGTATATATATATATATATATATATATATATATATATATATATATATATATATCATGACACTTAATATGTGATTTATGGTCATTTGTCATCGACCATTCCCCAGTTTTGGAGAAATCTGAAAAGCAAAACTTCTCTGCACATTCTCTATGGAGAAATCTTGCGACACATTTCACTAGCCAATTCAATCATTTCCAAAACCAATCGTTTAAAGAAAATTTATTTCAGATAAAAATTCCTGCTCCCTGGATACGTTATCAATGTTTCTTTACCTTTCTGCCTCCTCCCATTTTCTTGACCAGTTGAAAATGAAAAAAACTTCATTGTGCATTCTCTGAGGAAAAAATCCTGTGACAAAGTTCAGTCATTCAAAGTACTGAACCTATTAAAAAAATCCTTGTATGAATTTTGATGACTTCTGGATATTCCATCCATGATTGACAACCTCCTTCCTCGCCTCCTTTAGAAATTTTGCAAAACTAAATTTTATTCTCAACAATTGGATTAATTTCTTCAATGTTCATCTCTCACTTCACTTTTCGTCTTATGAAATATAACTAACTATTCAGAAGCTCTGTGTCATTACTGCGCAGGTTTTACTTACACAACTGCCGTTTTCTTTTATTATATTTTTGTGGCGATGTTATGCATCAGTGAAGATGGGTTGACATGATTGAATCTTATTAAACAGGCGTTTTTGTCGATTATAATATAATCATGTCGGCGAATTTCGATGAAATAGTTCTCAAAATAAAGAAAAGTACGATTTTGAATTATGATGAATGATAATGGTGGAGCATTCAGATCGATTAGCTATCCTTCCGAAATGGCGACGAAAATTGGGGAAATCATTTCAGTTATTAATTTAGGGGCTATATTTAAGTTTCATTTTGCAGTATCTTTCTCAAAAAATGAATGGGGAAGGGATAGATGCCAAGAAATTATATATATTTTTACATGGGGAAGAAGAGGATTATCTGATAAGAATGAATCTTCACCACATTCTTCTAAGAATGAGAAATATGAACTGTCCCCTTTAGTTGCTTAATAAGTTTCCCTGCAAAAATTATTTAAGTTCAAGCAAACCTTCGATATGAGAGCATATGCCACAAGTTAATGATGCGCACAAATGGGATTGAATCGATAACAGACTCTGAAATTTAATCCGAAACGCCCTAGGGTGGAAAAAATGTGCATTTTTAGTAAAAAGATCATTGTTCATTACCAATTCTTGCTTAATTATAATTCAAATCTTTGTTGAAGTCTAGTTCCTTTCTAACAGCACACCGAAATCTGAATCATCTAACAAAATAAAAAAAGTTATAATTATTTTTATATATCTAAAATATAAATAAACAAAATAAATTATAAAAAAATAGTTCAAGAACACCACTCTAAACATTTGACAAGATGATGAGCAGATATTGGAGAAGCTTGATTGCGTCTCTAAGGAAAGACTGAAAATGTAAATAAAACTTACAGAGTTTCATGAAAGGAATTTTATTGATATAAAAGAATTTTGAAAGGACTTTTTAACTTATTTCATAGATCTCAAAAAATTTCAAAGGTAAACTTTCAGAATGAAAACTAAAACTGCATTTTATTTCATCAAAATGCGAGTACCACCGAATTTTCTCATTAAACTCGGGAAAGATATTATGTTTTAAAAAACAGCACTGCATCCACTGCACTATTTGAATTGTCATGGCCTTAATATATGCTCAATTTTATTTTGGTCTACCCGTTTATGCAAGGAATTATTTTCTATGTAGGTTTCATTATATAAAACTAAAAATACTGTTGTTGATTTGGAGATAATGTTCTACAGAAATTCTTTATGAAAGTGTCACGTCAGACTCCGCAGGTTTCTTAGCAATGAAAAAAACTCCCTGTAAAAAATGCAATTCTATCGCAAGATAGTTCCAAATACTTTAAATCATTCCATTTAGCAGCACTATTAAATCATGTAAGTTTGATCTTTAATCATATTCATTGCAGTTTATTTTACTCTTGGAAATTCAAATAGTAGATATAGAAATTAAAATATCTTAAAATTCAAAAAATTAAACCTTTATAGAAATAATTAAGGAAATTGTAGTAACAACTATAATCTGTTTATAATAATAATGATTATTGAGGAACCATGCATAAATATTTCTAATTTTTTATATTTTTTTATTTGAATATTTTTTTATCATATAATTTGAGTTATTTTAGATGATGTCATTACACCAAATAATAATTAAGATGAGTATTCTTTCGCAATTGCCCTTTTTGGTTTTTTTTCTTTTTTTGAGGAGCTTGCATTTATTGTGTCACTTGATTTTGGATTGTAATAGTTTCGGATAGAGTTTGCATCCTTCAGACATTTTCTCCAATGGATCCTTATCTAACTCATTTGACATAATAAATATATTTTTAATTTTGAAAAGAAGTAAATCACGTCAAAAGCCGACCTTGTATTGAAGATATTTCTTTGCATTTTGAGGAGCAAATTTGTTTCTTTCGCCTCACGAGTTAGACAATGAAATGAATCTTGAAATGTAATTTAATTAACAAGTAAGCTTCTGCAACATGTGTCTAAATAATTATAACCGATTGAGCCATGACCATGTAACATCAGCATCGTAAAAGACCATCTATTAGCATTTATCGAAGAACGAGTTATCTGTATTTACATATCAGGTAATAACTAAAATATGAGGAATCTCACTCAGATCCCCCCCTTTAAAAGCTCTCTCCTCCAAGGCTACTTACGAGCCTCTCTTTCTCCCTCCCATAAAAATATCAGGTTCCTGAGAAGATGCCTCGAGGAGGAGGCTTCGAAAACGACTTTCAATCGAAACATTAAACATCCCATTTCGTAAACACGTCCCACAAAATTCCAATTTGCTCTCGAAAGAGAGCGAGACAAATTTCTAAAAAGGCATCTCGCAACAACTCAATTAAAAGCAGGAAAGAATGCATCAAATCTCGAGTGCAGCATCTTTTAAATGCTTCCCCACGGAGGACACCTCTTAGCGGGAGAGTGCACATTCCATTAGAGAATCGTTATCAGAAATCAATCGACCCGTTTTAATTCCACCCTCTCCCCTTTCAGTCCACCCTCCTGATTGGGTCCCAGGTGTACGCGAGGGACAGACAGTCAGACATCAAACCGTAATGACCAACGAGACCCTTAATGCAGAGTGCGCCGAGGACATCCTTGATATTTGCATCAATCTACGAAGCTGGTGTTCTGGATTATGGCCCGAGGCTGCTGCCTCCATCTTTCGCTTCGGCTGTCTCTACCACCTCCCCACTTTGGTTAGGGCGCCTCCCCCCAGCGAGTATGTATTTAAGAGGCACACGAACGCCCAAGAAAAGTTCTCCGGTAATTAAGGTTGAAATCGCGCGGAAATGCCTCCAAGATTCATCGGGAGATTCCTGCCAGCTATTAGAATAAGGATAAAATTTCTTGGGCAAATAAATGAAAGGAGGAAGGAAGTGTTTGGGGAGGATCGCAGCGGTGTGAGGGCTGAAAATTGAACAGGTTCGGTGGAAATTCAGGAGTTTTTGGCGAGAATGAGCTGCTGCTCACCAATTAATGTGCCTTCCATAAGTGAAGTCGCGCAGATTCACTGCGAAGTAAACTTGATTGAGATGTCTCGAAATATTTCAAGAATACTGAGTGCATGTTCTTCATAATGCAAAATCTGTTTCGCCGTCGAAGGTGAATTCATAAAAACACATAATACATTTTCAAAAAAAAATGGGCGATATTATATAAATCTATGTAAAAAAAAAAAGCACTTAAATAGTTAGTGAGCTACAGAAATATCCAGTTGTGATACATAGTCAAAATCATAACCTTTCCAAGAGGAAATTCGTTTCATGTCGCAATCAAGAATCCCGAACAATCCTTCCCTTAGGAAGCACGTTCCATCATCGGAGTGGAGATACTCGATATCACATATTTGGTATACCAACAAGGGTGGAAAAATCAGTTTTGAGCCTTCGAATTTTTATTTCAAATTTAAAGTGCCCATGATGGGGTTATAAAGAAGCATAAAAGCAACAGATCTTTTTTGATCTACCATCGACGATCTGAATGATAGACCACCACGACAATTAAAACGGACATTGTGGTGAAGGGAAAATAAACTGCATTATGACACGGCTATGCTCTCACTTACAAAGTATGACTCGTCATCGAAGTGGAAATAACACAACTCCACACCATTATTGTACCCATTAGGGAAACGAAGACCTATTTATATAAACGGCAACTTCTCATTCCCATATCCAAAGTATCACCTCTGATAATCTGATAATATTAAAAAAAATATGAAAAATTTTGATGAATGTTTTATGACAATTCATTACTTGCTCTAATAAAAGAAATAAAAATATTTTCAATCTGAGCAACATAGGTTGTGTAATAAAATTCCAATAAGTTCATATACATAAGAGATATAAAAAGATCATGGCTTAATCTTATTATTTTAGGAGCTTCTTTAATCCGAATTCAAAGTTGGGAATTAAAATAGAGAGAGAAAAATATGTTTAAAGCATGGTTTTATCTATTTACAATACTTAGAAAATAATTATTTTTCATGAAAAATCCAGAGATCAAAATCAAAATTGTAAAAACACTACGAACGGATATAAATATTTTGAGTCAATCGAAATTTTAACTTCTGGAGTAGATTTTCATTTTGAACTTACACATTAACAGTTTTCCCCCTTTCTGATGTCTTGGTTTCCTTGTCACAAGCTTTCATAATTTCATGCTTTTGCGATCTTTGTTTTCACCTCCAAATAAAGAAATGAATAAAAAAGAAATAATATTCTTTGTTTTAATACATTAATAAAAACATGAATTTAAAATTTTACTTTTGTTATTTTCGACTTTTTAATGTTTAATATAATTCAAAAGTGATTACTGAAATTATTACAAAATCTTACAATCACTTTTTCTAAAATTTAAATTGAATGATGGCTGCGTCAGTTATTGATTCAAAACTAAATAAATTCATGCGATTAACCGATTATTTCGCTTTAAAAATGTCAAGACATTGCATTGCTATTGTGAATATACATCTAAAAACAACAACTGAACTTAGAAATCAGTTACAAAATTCTATCATTATAAATACAAAACAAATCTACTTTTCTAAAAAAAGGTGGTATATAAAAAGCAGAAAATGGAATAAATAATCGGTGATTATAATTCAATTGAAGTTAAAGACACCATTATAAAAACTGATTCTAAAAAAAACAACAGTATTTATGTTTAAATGACATTGAGCAACCTATGGCAAAAGATCATTTTGACCAAAAAACGCCAGTCATATTTATGTGCACATATCCTACTGAAATTCGTGTTCAGCCGAGAAAATTCTTGCACAGTTTACTAAAAGAGCCTAAGATAAATCTTTAGATTTTTAGAAGCACAAAAAGAAAAAGAAAAAACAAAGACAAAAAGGTTTCAAAACTCCACGTATAATATCCGCACAAATATACACCACCCTCCTGACCTTCTCGTTTGTTAGTTTACTTTTGACATCACAGTAGTGTACTCTCTCCTTTGCACGAGCCAAGGGTGAGGGCCTTCTGCAAACCAAGCTTGTTTTCTATTGGGGGGGGGGAACTACTACTTCTCCTTCTCCCCCGTTTTTGCTACTGTTAGTATCGAGGGGGGATCCGAGTTGAGGAGTCTTGAAGTACAGCAGGAGAAGGATTATTGATTCACGAGGACGGAAAAAAAAAAGGGAAAGAAAAAAAAAAGTGTATGGCGGAGAAGTAAGAAGGGAGAAGGACGGGAAAGAAAGAAAGAAAAAAAAAAAAAAAAAATCCAGAGGACAGTCACATGTGAAACAAGACAGACATTGTGACATGTCTTTCGCTACCGTGGAATCGAAATGGAAAAAAGAAACTGGGTGGGGTAGGGAAGAAGGGGCAGCAAATATATATAATAAAAGCGTACTGGCCGAGCAAACAGGAAATGTGGACATATATTTCTTAGCCATTTTTATTTTTTACATCTTCTTTTTCAGTTCGATGTCCCGTTGCGGAGGCGTTATCGAATTCAATTTCGCTAGTTTTAGTTTTTTTTTTATTTGTAATATTTCTGCTCGTTCCGCATCCAATAGAAGGCGGACATCCAGATCGATGGAATTCGGCTTTCTTCTGTGTCCGAATGTCCAGCCGAGCGACGTTAAATGTACAAATACGCGAAATGATGAGATATAGCTTCGTCGGACAAGTGCAATTCGTCTTTCGAAATGCGAGTTGAAACGATTCATTTTTTTTCGCTTGAACCTGGTTTTGGTCGACCATAAAAATGATCCAGAGATTGAAGAGGAAGAATGATATTTCTCGTCGTCAGATGTTCTGCAGAAAATCGGATATTAGGCGAATGTCAGAAACTCCAGAGATTTTTGTTAGTATATATATAACTTTATCAATAGAATTTATAACAAAAAATAAAAACTTTCATTTTTCTGGACGTTTTTGTAAGCAAAAAACGTGTTATGAAAAATCATTTTTCATCGTTAATATCAGAATGTGAACTTTGCAGCATGCAGTTTTAGAAGTCAAAAATAAAAAATAAAAATAAAATTTGAAGCGATATTATTTCTTAATTTTAATTACTAATGCACTGAGAGCGATCATCTTTTTACTGACGACATCTAATACCTCACCAAATATAGTCTATATAATACTGTTTATATTTTTGATTAAGGATTCATTGGTTTGATTAGCGTCATTTAAACAATACAAATATAGAATGAAACCATCTGTTTTCTTCGCTTTTATTATTTCGCATTTCAAATTTTTAATAATTAACACGTCAAGCGCATTCATCTTTCATTCATGACAGTATAAATTTCTCAGAATACGACCGTTACAGATCTTTTTAATAAGTCACCGACTTCATCTGCTTTAAAATAATTGAAGACCAATAGACAGAGAACTCGGTGGTTTTGAAGCACGAACCTTCGAGTTGCAGAATGGGTTCGCTCTTTTGACAAATGGCGAATATTATTATTCAACATGTAACCTATGCTTCATTTTTTTTGGGGGGGGGGCTTCTTATGCTTTCTTTTTTTAAAGAGAAGTTATTCTAAACATTAGAGCTTTTTGAAATTAGGCACTTTAGATTCCAGAAAAAAAAAAAAAATGTATCATATCTGTTTCTCTGCCATAAATTTTTGAACCTCCAATGAGCCATCAGCTAGGAGGTTGCCTTACACCAACATTATAGAATGGTATAATTATTTAAGTCTAAATTCGACAGAGGAGAAAATATTTTACTAAAATATGTACTCGATCTTCTTATATATGAAGATGTTTCAAAATAAAATCTGTGGCTGCAAATATTCAATCGCCCATTGAGCAGGATCCTCAGATGGCTGAGAGTATTGAACGACAAAAACAATAATTAACTCCTGACTATAATTCATTTCATCATTGTTGGATTAAATTAATATTTACCTTAAGATATTACTTTTGCCTTATTAATTCTGTAAATTTTCTCACACAGTTAGTTAACTGAAGATGGCACAAAATTCGAGTCTTTGCGGAAAGATCGTTTTTTATTTACGATGCTCGAGACTGAGAAATAGCAAACGAGGAAATAAAATCTTACGGAATATATTTAGGGAACGTTTTAGAATATTCGAACGGTGAGTGATCAAATTTTCTGAGGGAAATGAAAAGTGATAGCGGTTTAAAAAAATATTTTTGACACCTTCACACATATTTTTGATACCTTCTATCATTTCCTTGTATGGAATTAGGCCTGAAGATAATACTTGTATAGACAGCCAACCATTAAATTCTGGCTGTTTCAGTAATTTTTACCGCGCCCCATTTTCAGCGACGAGTTGAGATGGGATGAGGTAAAAGCTTTTGGTAAACAAGCTGATAACCAGAGCCCCCCCCCCCAAAAAAAAATGTGCGCCTAATCCGGTATTTGCTTATTTTATTATTTATATTTAAATAATCACTTATACTTCGCTATATTTACAGCAGTTTTTTATGACGTTATGAAGCCTTTATAAGGAAATGAATTTTATGAAAAGTAGATAACAAAAGAGGAAGTAAGTTAACATATTAACAAATATGTAGCAGAAAAAATTTATGATTTTAAGGATCTTTTTTTTCTGTTAAATTATTTTTATTTGTTGTCTAAAATTTTAATCTTGTTGTTTTTTTTTTGTTTTTTTTTGCTATTTAGATTTTTTAAAAATATAGAGCTATTTTACGATTTAAATTTCTAGTAAAAGTAATAATTGCTAATATATGAAAATCGAAAGAAAATATAGGATAAAAAATGTTGTATGAATAAAGTTATTATAGAATTTAAAAAAATGCAAAAATATCTATGAAAATACTCGGCTTAATTTCTTTAAAAATGAAAGTAACAATATGCAATAAAATTAAGCTGTTGAAAAGGGATTCCTTTTGGTCGATTTGTAATGTACGATTTCCTCATCGTTCTTACTCTTTAAATGATTGTGCCAATTTCGCATATAAAATATGAGAACATCGAAAGGGATGTGTTTTTATTGTTCATTACCGTATGTGTGGGAACATGCAAAAAAATGTATGCATTTTTATTTTTAACTGTTTCAAAATAATATAAATACAATAGAATCAAAAAATCATTCAAATATAATTGTAACAAGTATTTCTAGCAATGAATGCCAGAGACATTCGGTTATATCTGAATCACAAAAATTTCTGTCTTTACTAATAACAAGGATGAATGTATACATGTATCTGTCTGGGTTTGTGTATTCCCGATCTATAGACCAGACCGTTTGACCTTGAGTTGTCAGACTTAATATGTACATACTTTGGAAGGCGGAAATGTGCACAACAAACGGTTTTTTAAAAAATTTTAATAAGAATTTTGATTAATTAAAAAATAAGCGAGATTTTGACGTTTTTCTTTGAAAACTTCTGAAATGATTAGTGCACAAAAAAGATTTTTATGTCATCTTAAAATTAATAATAAAAAAATCTACGTTTTCATCGACACTCATTTAACATCCTATGCAATTTTTTTTCTGAATTTCTACAATTTTTGAAAACATTTCCCCCTCATTTTAAGCCATATATTGCATTGTTGCCATGAAATTCAAACCGCTGTCATTGCTTGACCAAATGTTTAGTCGCTTGATTTTCTTCCATTACTGAAAACTAAAAAAGCAGAATTCTGTCGAATCTCCGTCATGAGGCTAGTAAAAAAAGTGGCCCCGAAATATAAAAGATGGTTGAGCCGCACATTTACGATTTAAATAATATTATGATGTCTCAAGACTGATTTCTGTTAGAAATGCTCACACATTCATAGTTTCACTTAAAAATATTTTGAACAGAATAATAGACTTATTTAATATAAGCGATTCGACTTCTAATTATACGTAAAATCTACGTTATCTACATCTAAGTAATTTAACTGAAATTGAATATAATCAGTATCACAGAACCAATGGGTCGTCAAAAATGATTAAATAATTGCAAGTCTCCTTAAAACGTCATAAAGAACCAACTGTTATAAAAATAGTTATTTCAAAATGACTTGATTGAGATTGCTAACTCTTTTTATGGGGGGAAAACTAGCGGTGAGTGATTGGAAAATACAATAAAGCAACCAAAGCTTCGTAAAGGAATATAATGCAAGATATTTACTTCATCGGAATTTCGAAGTCGATTGAATTCTGCTCGTGGCTGTTTCCAGAAGTAGCTGTGAAAGGATTTCACACAGAAAGATAAGATTTTGAAAAAGACCTTCTACTTTCATCGCACGTTTTGACCATTTCAGAAAATGTTGCGACAAATTAAATTTCTAAAACTTACACTTCAATGTAGTAAAAATTACTTTAAAGTTGCAGTTTGATATTAAAATCAATTCATTTAAATTGTTCCTTTTTATTTGAACAAGCTATGATTATTTAGAAAACAGAAGATTCATTTGTAATATTTTTCTGAATTTTCTTATTTTCCCTTCTTTTAAAAAGTACAAAAAAAAAAAAAAAAATAAAATAAAAAAAAAAATGTGCTGAATTTTTTTTTTTCGCTTTACAAGAAGTGGAATGAAAATGACTTCTGTTAGTTAACAATTTTTTATGGATATACATAAAATTCCATAATATTTTTTCCCCCCGATCTTTCTTGAAAATACGAAAAATATCGATATACGAAATATATCGATATTTGTTAAGTATTTGTTTCTCATAACGAAGAACTTTAAACTATACATTTTTTTGGGTTATTTTAAAATTCCAAACGTCAGTTTAACATAATGAATAGATCTTCAGAAGCAACTGAAAAAACTATTCAAGAAGTTCATTTCGATAATTTGTCTGATCTTCTTTCCGGAAAAAACAAAACACATAATCATTATTAAAGTGCATCGTTCTGATAACTAAATATATATATTTTTTAAATTATAAATTGAATGTCTTTAAAAAAATAAACATAATTACCAATATTTAAGATAAATATATAATATTTTGGTTACTTGTTTAAGGTAAAAAATATGTATACGACATTTTTTTCTTTTAAAAATTGATTATCATTCCTAATTTTTTGACTGTGCGTATCATTTGATCTAGATTTTGGTATCTGAACTAAGATTTAACATTTCTTCTCGGTGTTATTTTTATGTATTTTCTAACAGCGATATTTATTTATTTTTTTAACGATTCAACTCATTTTAAACTTATTAATTATTCCATCCTAAAATGATTGATGAAATATTGCGCAACAACAAATGGCGAGAATCCTGATGTTATAAAACTTTTCTGTGGCATATAAAGGTAATTATATTAAAATGATTCGGTGAAATCCAAATTTCAAAGCTAAAATTGGAAATTTCTTTTCAAAATGTCTATAAAAAGAATGCTATTTTAGATAGGCTCGATTCCAAAGAGTAATTTATTAATAAATAATGCAGCCATTAAATGACATTTCAAGTTCAGTGTTTAAAACAATATTGTTTTACGTGTTCATATTTTGAAAGACAAAAAAAAAAAAAAATACAAATATCTTTTAAAAACTTTGGAGCTAGTTCCGAAATTTAAGGTTAGAAATGTAAGAAAATTATAATTTATAAGGATATCAAATAGGTGCTAAGTAGGGATTGCAATACAGGATAAAATTTCAATACCGGTATTCGGCATTTTTTAGATCTTAATACCGGGATACCGGTTTTAATACCGGTATTAGAATTTTTTAAAAAAGAAAGAAAACACAGATGTTTCTTTGTTTTATTTGCCAGTTTTATAAGAGAGTGTAAATATCACAAAAAATAATATGTAATTTATAAATTATAACAGTATATAAAGAATCACAAAAAAGTAAAGGAACATCTTATTTATTTAAATCACAAAAAAAGTGTAAATATCACTATTCAGTCTGTGGTACTATTACAAATTTTTGAAAAGTAATCTTAAAAAACATAATGCATCAATTGTACTGTCATTAAGCCTGAAAAATAGTTTTTTGTAAAAATTACTAGCTGTCGAAAACGCTCTTTCGGAATCTACGCTAGTTGGTGATACTATTAGAAATGCGCGATATACTTTTTCCAAGTATTTACCTCTAAATCCCTCATCTTCAAATAAATCAATTTCTCGTTGGAGGGTTTTGGATATAGCTGATTTCGGTATTGTATTTTGGTTCGTTGAAATTTTTTTATTTACCGCTACTTCTAATTTTTGTTCAAGAGACAACTCCTTTTCGCTATCGACATTAGTGTCATCATAATCTTCGATAACGGAACCGCATTCTTCTGAATGTGATTAAGTTTGTGGGTAAAAAATTTAAAGAAAATTTACTCTAAACTTAATCAGATTTGAATTGGTTATTTTCTTTTCTTTTTCATTTTCATTTTTAAAATCATTATAATTATGTAAATACCATAAGACATTTTCTATTTCGATATGCCTTTCTTCTGTGCGATTTTTCAATGTAATAATTCTTCAGATAGTGATGTGTGCTGTTCTTTCATGACTGCAACATGAAATTTATTGTTGCATTACCTGTTAATAAATTAAAATCTCTCCGACATAATACCTCTATAGTCAGTTTTATTGGAAGTAGAGCTGATATAGTTCTGGATATTAAGTCGAATTCACTATCTGAAAAATTAATTTACATGTTTAAGTCGATTATTGCTTTTTGGATTTGTTTTCTAAATTTCCAAAATCATTCCATCATTAGGAGTAAACTGATCCAACGTGTCTTAGAATCTATTATTAACATATATACTGTTTTATTTTCAGTTAGTATATATTTTTGTAACATGGGATTTTTTGTAGGAGAACGTTTAAATATCTTAACAATTTTTCGAACTTTATAAATTATAGGAAGCAATTTTTGATGCGTTAATATTTCAACCTCATTAGCTATATCTTCTTCAACAATTACATTGTCATTATCTTCATTGTCAATATCACTATCACTCTTACTCTCTTCAATGTCGGAATCCGAAGTTTCTATATCCACAGTATCTGGATTCTTCTGTTCTTTATTTTTTTGGTATAATACATCTATTACTCCTAATTGAATTCCATGAGCATAGCACAATTGCTGATTTGCCCCAATCAACTTTCCAACATTTTTCATAACTGTTGCTCCATTAGTCGTTATGGACACTATATCTTCATTCAGGGATAATCTATGTTTCACTAATTTAGATTTAAGCAATTAATTAAAACATTAATTAGCTAATTAATTTCGCCCGTTAAGAAGACATAAAAACAAAAAAAGTGTACTATTTTGCTATGTTGGCGATCCCTGAACATATAGTTGAGACAATTTAAAAAATTTCTAGTAAATACCGAAAAACCGGTATTTAAACTTGTGAATACCGGTATTACAAAATTGTACAAATGGCTCAAAATACCGGTATTCGGTATCCCGGTATACTGGTATTGCAATCCCTAGTGCTAAGCATCTGTGCCTCAAATCATAACATGCGTAAATTTGGAGGAACTTACTATACTTTTTTGAATGCTTTGCTCATATTTGCAGTGAATTAGAAATAGTTTTTCACTTCAAAGTTATGTATTTTAGATATTTCTTATTGAGTCATTTTAAATGATTTGCAATTTTGGCCTATAGATTCTAGATTATTATTATTATTTTTTTAATTTCGAAAAATGTTACGTGAATCGTCGTCATGGCAAATAAGTTGAATTTTTGAGCTTTAAATCCACATCTCTATTGAAAAGTAATCAATTGAAATATTAATTATTTATATAGAAGCTTTTATACAAAAAGTCCTGTCTTTCCTAAACTCAAACATGCAGTATCAAATTGTTGTATTAATCATATAGTATATTCGTATAAAGTCAGGAGGAATATAAGGAAAAGTCAGTGGCAGCTACGAGAATCAGTAGGCCGTGCAAGATATAAACGGACATAGTTTTTTGACAAGAAAATGTAACCAGACTGCTTTGACTGCGTTTAATTCTTTTGCCATTTTAACCAAAGCAATTATAACACGTTATTTTTCACTACAAAACACGTATTACTCAGTCTGCAAGAACAGTAAATTTTCTTATTGCTATCAAAATATCCCTTCTTACTTTTAATTTATATTATTAAGTATTAAATGCAATTTCTTAAAGATTCAAAACTGACGCATTGGTTTCTATTTCCATCTTTTCTACAAACAAATTTTATGGATAAACACATGCACTGTTTTCGCCATGTAAGCACTTTTTTGCATGAAATATTTAGAAAATTAAGAGGAATTGTTTCATTTAGTTACGCTTTTGATAAAGAACAGAAACAAATGTTTTCTTTTTGAGATTTTAATTAGTTATTTTAGTAACTCCAAGAATCGGAGCACTTGACTAAGAATTTTTAAAATACAAATTAAAATTTGAACATGTGAAATTAAGTTCACCAGCGACAAGTGAAAATGGATGAACTTTTCAGTTAACATAGCTTTTACGATGTACTGGAATCTGATAGTTAAAAATTTTCAATCCATGAGCTTCCTTATAAAGAAAATTTATATCTGTATTTTAAAACGTAGAAAACAATTGATTAAATGTTTTCAAGCCGTTTAAAGCCAATAAAAAATAATAGTCGAAAAATGTTGCTGATTTCCAGAGCATTCAATTTGTGGACATAAAATATTGCCACCAGAAGTAGCAACATAAAGGCAAAATGTTTGTTGATATATATATATATATATATATATATATCAACATGCATTCTTAGTCAGAATTCAGTGTGATGAAGTACTTTCATTTCGTTTAACAGCATAAAATTTTAAATTAAAAAAAATCACGAGAACATACATTGTTTTTCCGAATCTCTTATAAAATAGTTCTATTAAAAGTCAGTAATAGATATTCACATATTTGAAGATAATCAATCAAAAATCGTCGAGATCAAATATCAAAAAATTTTAAAAATGAAAGATAAAAAGTTTTAGGATTTGGAATTGAAATTATTAAAATGTGTTTTATTTCCATATATTTCACGCTAAAAGATATCACCATTCATAAATAGAATCGTGCTGTTATTTGAGAGATGTTAAGAATGTCACCTTTCAATTGTAAAATTGCTGAGACTGAGCTGCAGCGAAATCTCGATCGCGGCCATTTAATACTCCGAAAAGTCACCTCTTAGCACTTCTGCGTTTTTTAATGCAAAATTCTCCGACATTACACAATAGCAGCACTTTTTTTTGCCAAAGAGAGATTACTGAATCATTAATCATAATCAAATAGCAGGCTTTAACATCTCACTATTTATCGATACATTTATTAATTCAACAACACTTGAAGAGGGCCTTTTTAGCCACCCCTATCTCCCCTTTTCCGCAGGAGGGGGCTGCCCGTGTTCACCAATCATTTCACTTTCCGAAAAATGTTGTCCCTAGCCGAGTAGAAAAATCATTCCTTTTCTCTGCGCCCCACGAGAGGAGTGGGAAGGCTGGGTGGGGGTGGGGTGCAAATAGCCCGGGGCCTCACAGAAGGAGACAAAACTCCTGGCCCAGTCACAAACACGGTCGTAGTTAACATATTAGAATTTGAGTAATTGGCGATCTTGGAATAATTGAATATTGCTTTTGCCCTTATAAATCTCTCGCTCGCTCTGCCCCGCTTTTCATGGCTCCGGGACAGGGGAGTCCCGGAAAATCATAATTATGGCGAATCGTTGCAAAAGTCATTATTCGGCGGGACCGAACGTTTCCAACTTTTATTTGTCGTACTAATCATTTTTACTCTCAGGACTCAACTCTGCGAAAACGTGATTATCCTTTTCCCCCTGCACGCGCGCTGCTGCTGTTGCCAACTTCAAAAAGATTTTTCTCTCTTCCGATTTTGCGTCAACAGCTTTATTTTATTTTTCTTCTCTTTCCAGTCTTTATTATTATTGTTATTAAAATTTCTTCCCCCGTCGTTATTAAAAAAATGAAATAAAAGTCTTCAGACTCGTTATTGTTCGGGAAAATAAGCGAGATGAACAGCGTAAAAGTAATAAATAAATAAGAGGAGGAATGTAGATTGGAATATCCGCTTTTTTTATATTTATTATCGCGTATTTTTATTTCCTCCTTTTTTGGCAGCAGCTAAAAATGCAATTTTATAGCTTATTGTCTTTCTGGCGCTGAAAAGAACAACTACGAGTTATTAAGAAAACTACACTGGAGAAAATAATAATAATACTAAAAAAAAGAAGTGTAACGAAGGGCGGTAACAACTCCACCCAACTCTAATGAATTTTTTTTTTTTTTTTGTTGCTTCGTTGCATTTTTACTTTTCATTTCGGAAAAGTAAATGAAGAAAGAGGAAGACAAAAAGGTATTTAAGACTTTTTTTTCATCTCTGATTCTTTTAAACTTATTTTGTCGTAGGAGCGAAGTTTTCTAAATACTTAGGAATTCAGATTTGTCTTAGATGAAAGGGCGTTTTGATTCGTTTTTAATTTGAAAGAGGCGCATATAAAACAAGGAGGGAGGCTTCGATTCAATTGTTCTTTTTGTCTTAAAAGAAAATGAAAGCTTCCGGAGTCTTTTTCTTCTCTCCTATTCCACATTTTATGTAGGTTTTTAATCTCGTTATTTTTCGTGTTTATGAATTTATTCAAATTACGGGTAATGGAAATTACTTTTCTGGTATTGTTTAAATTTTATTAGTTGTTTTGGGGGGAAAATTTAATCAGCATCAATGTTCGAAATTTTTGTTGAGAATGAAAGGTTTTTTTTTTAACTTTATTTGAATATTAATAATAATAATATTTGCAAAAATAATTCAAAATACTACTGAATCTCTGACGAATCATGATTCGCATGGTCTTAAAACAATTTCTTTTACTAGGTGAAACATTTTCAGTTTCACCCCTTGAAAATCTTATTTCAATTCTTGAATATTAATTCAAGTGATGCTTAAACTGTGTGTTGATTCCGAATTGATAATTGCATTTGGAATTACATTAAAGCATACGTTAAATGCTACTGCAGCTCTCTAAACTAACTATTTCTCTAACTCTATCTCTTTAAATTCCTCTCAAAAATGACATTACATGTACAAACTGTGATGTTCTTTAAAAATTATATATATATATATATATATATATATATATATATATATATATATATATATATATATATATATATATATATATATATATATTGGAATATCTCATGAACAACAGAAGCTTTTATTAAACAACAATAAAGAATATGAAAAGTGGAACAGCTTATCAAACCACTGACCTCAAGCTACTCGGTAAACGTAACTGCGTATTATTGCATGTACCCTCTACTATGCTAAAACGTCACAAGCATTTCTGAAATTTATTCTTGTGGCACGTTTCACAGGTATTATTAATTGACTCCATTTTGTAGATCATTTTTGCTACATGGAAAGATAAGTACAAAAAAGAATAACAAAAACAGCAGAATTTATTTAATTATCGTATTGCAGCTCATAATACTGTGGGTAATACTCGATAAATTTGTTTGCATATTCTTAAATTAGCTTTTGATAGATCAGCGTTTGATAGTTTATCTTTCATAAATTTGTTCCTGTAATTGGACTTTGCATTTCAAAATCCAAAATAAAGTGAAATTCTAGTAAACGTTGATAAGTTAGATTGCAATGGAATTCATAACAATTTTTGTAAGGATTTCTAAAAATACAATAATTTATTCTAATCGCTTATAGTCTTACTCTGAAATTATAAACATTTAGGCTCACTTATTTTTAGTTTATTTTTCAAGAGGCAAGAGTTTAGAAAAATAGCTGAAAAAGTTTGAAAAATGAAGAAAAATGTGGGACAAAACCTGTTGCTAAAGAAAAAGAAATCTATATTTAAAAAGAACATTAATTGAAAACATGCATTAAAATGGGCGTTTAATAGAATATTTATTAATAAATTAAATTAGTGATTTTAAACATTAGAATGTTATGCCGCTTAAATATATTATTCTAATGAAATAGAAAAGGCAAATTTCTCTCTCAAATTCATTCTAGTGGCGAATTCTTCATTTTTGTTCATTCACTTTTGACTCTTGTTTCCTCTATAAAGAATGCCATTTTTTTCAACTTCTTCCTTAAGTTAAAATGCGAGTAAAGCTTCGTATAACATCATTTTTATTGCTATCAGATAAAATATTTTCTTTCTTTAACAGCAAAGTTATTATTATTATTATTTGCCGAAAGAAGAAAGGATTCCACATTTTTATCATTATAAATAGTTTTTGTGTTGTTCTTTGTAATGGATCAATGTACAAATAAACACGAGTGTTTAAGTATAGTCTTTCGTTAAAATGATATTTGTACAGAAGTGATTTGAATGAATAAAAATATATAATTAGCGTAAAAGAATGCAATTCGAAATAAAAGTTGAGGAAGTGCGGTTAAATTATTTCAAAAAGAAAATGAATGAATGATTTCGAATGAATGCACATGTGTCACTACCCAACTTCCAATATGAAGAAAAAAAATAATAAGAGTAAAATTGGATTATATATTGGATTAAAATCATGGATTTCAAGCAAAGGGGCAAATAGTCCAACGTTCTTGGGATGGGAACTCTTTAAGAACATTCTTTCTTCTTTTGTAGCTTCCAATAATAAATACTTCAGAGGTTGAAAGCTTCGAATTGCTTCGTTAGATTAAACTGAATGGTAATCTTGAGTTAAAGAATTATTTCTCTTAGTAGAAAACCTGATTACAGATTACTTCCCTCATTCTTGTCGGTAATTATCTGAAACAGGTGTTCAAAGCACATTTCTATTTAGAATCAGATTCATCTTTTTCACTGAACCAAACTGCGATGATTATGCTCAAAGCTCTCTGAAGTGAGAAAAGTGTTCATTTTCTGGACTCCCGGAAATCGAGCATTCAAGGATGACTCAACATATGAATTGAATATCTTCTAAAACATGAACACATTTTTGAAATTTTAACGATAATTTAAAAACTTATAACGATTTTTTTCAAAACTTTTACATCTGTCCCCTTCCTATTACGCTAGGCGTGCACCTAGTTCTCCTTTCTAATCCTCCCTTGCAATGCCAGTTAAGAAAACTCCGGCATAAATTCGTGCTCATTATAAATTTTATTGTCATTTATAAAAGTAAGAACGAAGGAAGAGTGTTACTCTTATCGTACTGTAACTAGCGAGACGTCATTCTTCTTAACTTGAAGTGAAATGAACACGTTCGTCCATTACTGCTCACTGTAAAACTTCTTTTCCCTCGAACATCGTACAATCGCGGTAAAAGTTTTCGGCTTACTTACTTTTTTTTTTCTACATAGTTCTTTTTTTATTATTACTGTTAGCTTAATTTGAGGCGTTGGCCTGTTATAAAAATTTTATTCTTATCCTTTTAAATGAATTTTTGAAGATTGAAAAAAAAATTCTTTTTCAGAGTGGTAAAATAATTCAGTGATTTGAATTTGAACGATTCGTTATCTATTTATACCAGATTAAAAAAAAATTTATATTCCATTAAGTTAAAAAAAAAAAATTCTTTTTCTTATTCCATTAACTTCATCCGATTTTATACATCGAAACAGCACAATGAATAATTTCTTTTTGACAGATGCTCCGTTGACAAGTTGATAAAGTTACATTCATACATTTCAAATAAAATATAAAAATGTGGCATGTTTAGCAAAGATTGACTCGAAAAAGATGACGAATTTATTTCTAATTTTTAAATAATTGAATTCGATTATGAATTGTAGCACAGTAACATCCTGTATTTGTTGTTAAAAAATGAGTGAACCAAGAAAAAAATTCATAAAAAAGTTGTATTATGTAAGAAAATTTTAGGTTTTTGTATTTGAATGAATTACTTGTATAAAAAAATGTTTATAATGATGAAAAAGTAGCAAAGGATTTTTTTTATCAAAGTAACATGTAATTGAATGTAATCTATTCAGACCGAAACTGCCCCAGTTGTTCGAGGAAAAAAAAAATCAGTCGATTGTTCTTCGAACTCTCCTAAATGAAAGAAACACTGCTGATAAAGGGGAGTATGGCCCTCTACAGACTTTATAGGCAGCTCATGAAATGAATTTTTTGGATGGATGAGAGTTTATAACTTTTTTCCAGATTAAAATCTTGACTACAAAGCCCCTTCTGTGGACATCTCTGCCTCTCCTCCTCTACTTTCTTGTAGACATTTGTAAAATATGAGACACTTAGTTTTCTACTAGTATAATAGATCTACATTCATTTCTGTTCATGTAGATATTCCAGAATCAACCATTTTCCAATTTTCAGTTTTTTTATACTTATCTTAATTATACGTATACGGATGGTGCGGCAGATGAACTCTGTCTAAAATGTGAGCCATATCGGCAAATCTGACTCTACAAAATAGGACAGATTTCCTAAATCTAGCTCGCAGAAATTTTAATTTACTGTGTTATTTAGAGATATGACGGGAAATAATTCGGTGTATGTTTTTTCTAGATGTCTGAATCGCTGAGTTTTATTAAAATCTCGAGGTAAAATATTTTTGGTCAGTGCATATTTTATAAATTAGACAATAAAGAAAGGAAACTACCAACTTGAGTGAACCATGTAAGGAAAGTGTATCTAGAGAGAGATTTTAAATTTATAGAAACCATTCCATCTACCAGTCATTGTTCTCTTTAAGAAAATCTCCGATAATATATGATTGTTTTGCATTTTTGGAAGTTTTTATGCATTCCCCCTTTTTTTAAGAAATTATTAGGATCTCTTATACTTAAAATATTCTTTCGTATCTTTTTTTTATTTGATGGTTTTTCGAAGGGCGTGAATGCTCCAATTCTATTTCAGTTCAGGCGAAAACATGAATAAATAAAAAGAAAAATATTTTGAATAAAACTAAGGTGTATAATTATAGTAATAATTTTAGTGACATATTAAAATATCAACTTATTTTATTTGATAAGTAAGAGTAAGTTTTATGCACTACTTATCTGCACAATGAAAAGAGATCCGAGGCGACATTCTGAATATTGTAAATATATTTAAATAGTGCTGCATTTTATGAGCAATTAATAAATAATTTGGATAATAATAATATGTGTCAATTTTTACTGAAGCACTTTAAAGCAAATTGAATATATCGGTAAGAATATGAACACAACTATTAAAGTATTTTGGCTTCAGCTTTAGATCTGCCTGAATGGATTACAGATTCGCATTATTGGAGTACTAAAAAATTAGACATCGCAAGCGCTTAAAATACATTTCAAAACATAGATTAAGAAATAAACTCCATCATAGCTTGAGAAAGGAATTGAGAAGAGTGGGAAAATATGTAAATTTTACTATAGGAGACAAGAAGTGGGTTCCCCCCCCCCCAAAAAAAAAAAAAAATCGTGAGAATCGAGTCCCAGTCGAGCGAGAAAATGACCAATCTTTATATTGAAGAAACTAATCAAGAGTTAAAAACTGTTTGAAGTGAACGAACTCATTTGTTTTGGTTTTTTTGAGATCTCACAGATTTTTTTTTTCATTTAGAGCGAGGAATAATTTTAACAAGCATTTTAATATCATTGGAAAGTAAAAGAACTTTCGAAATAGAAGTAACAGACTTCTCGATCCATTCTTTATCGGCGCGTTTTAAAGGTGCGTATCATTCCTCTTGTGACAGAAGGTTATTGCTTCTGAATCCTTTGATGGACTTTGTTTTCATCCCTTCTGCCACGAGAAAGTGAAGTTCTCACGCCGCTTGGGCGTGGAGTTTCTCCTCCTCCCCCTTCTAAGACTTATCTTCCCTTTGTCCTCTCGGATGAGCCCTACGGCTACGCCCACCCCATCCCACTCATCCAATCAGCGGAGGGAGCAGTTTCTATCCCCCCCCCTTTCGCGGATGCCCGACATGAAGAGAAGAGGCAAACCGTAGAGAGAGTAAAAGCAGCAGTAATGCGCATGCTCGCAGATTTAAATTTTATTTTAGGGGAGCACCATTTTAATTCTTATTGTATCAATGAATCAAACGATGGTTTGTTCTTGTTTGGAAGCGAATCGTAAAAAGAAAGTTGATTTCATTCTTATATACTAATTTGAGCAGCAACCCCTCAGTTGAATTTAAATAATACGGCACAACCATCGATTTTTTAAATTTTTTAATTCATAAATTACAATTGAGTCATTCGTAGTGAAAATGCCATTCATAAGTCATATAATACCGATATGATGTAGAACATTCTGTGGACCCTTAATTGAATCATTACAAGCAAACAAAACAAACAAACAATATATATATATATATATATATATATATATATATATATATATATATATATATATATATATATATATATATATATATATATATATATTAGGAATCATCTGATTAGATAGTGGTTAAATGATTAAATTTTATTACTTTTTTAACATATGCATTCTATATACAGTATATTTTTAAGCAGAATTTTTTGAAATGAGATTTTTGATTTAACAAATAAAATCAGTAAGAAATCCTTCGGATTGAAACGATATAACAAATGTGTAAGTCAATACTATTTTGAAGACTCATTCGTATCCAAGAAAAGTTGCGAAGAAATGTTTGATTTGTTTTTCGTTCTCATTTCCTGCTAAATACGAAATAGATAAAATTTTGAAAATAAGGTAAAATTGCGAGGGATGCAAAAATTTTACCAGATATCGACAAATGGAATATGGTATTAGGCTTTATCAAGGAGAATTTCAACTTTGAATTTGGACATTCATTAATAACATACTTTTCTTGAACTTTCGTTTTCGATTATATATTAGTCCAAGCCCATAGCTTATATCATACATTATTATAGCGGTGTTTAATTTTAAGAAATAATAAGATATCAGTTTTTAATATTTTTTTTCTATTTTAATCTAAATTATTTGTTACGTTTTCTAAGTATGAAAAGAAATTAAAAAAAAAATGATTTAGACTAGAAATTTGTGTTGTTCAACAAAGATAAAAGCTGTTCAAGTTAGAGGGGCCTGCATGAGGATGCACCATTCTTAAGGAAGGCCAGAAAGTTTATATTACTTTAAAATCAAGTATGACAACGGTGTGGGCGAAAAAAATATAAATGGGTGGCATAACATTTGTATAACATATATTGGTGACATAACATTTGGCACTGGTTGAAACGTGCGTGAAGTTTCAAATATATTTTGTAACACATTAAAAAAACCCCTCCAAGAATATGGTTTATTATTTATATTCCCAGAAAAGATTTCACGATTTTTGGACATGCGCAATCGCACAGTCATTCCTTCCTTCGTCCCCTCTGCTCTCCTCTTCCTTCTCTATGGCGGAGAGTCCGCGAGAAGGGGCCGACGGAGAGGAAGTGGTAGAGAGAAAAAACGCTAAGACTGATCAGAAGAAGGGTTTCGAACCAGGTCCGAGTCGTGTGCAGGGGCACCTCCGGAAGCCCCGCCCTTGGTAGGCGGTGCGCATGTGCCCCTGCGGCGTCGTCCCTCCCCCTAACAGCACCTACCCGCGGGGACTGAGTTGGTCTCCTCCCCGCTCACTTCCTGGGCCACTCGACGGCAAATTGCCCATCACCGACTTTTGTCTCCCGCGCCCGTCGGCTACGAATTGCCCGCCCCCCCTTCTCGCCGGTCGGCTCCGGCAAAGAACGGTCAACACGCCGCGGGACAATGTCCTTCCTGGCTCTGGACTCTTGCTCTTGGCAGGTAAGCATCCTCTCTCTCTCTCTCTCTTTAAACCACGCTTTTCCTTCCCATTCAAATTGGGGAGTATTTATCTAATCCTTCGTCTCTTCCCCCCGACGAGTATTAAGTTTCCTTTCCCGCCTCGACCACAACAAGAGGGGCGCCGATGCACCCCCTCGAGCAATCTCCTCTTAAGTAGCCGTTCGAAACCCCCAGGGCTTGTCTTCGCATTTGTAAATTCCTTCTCGCTCGCTTGTTTGTACACACACGTCAGCAGGCCACCAGGACGGACTCCCTTGTCCAGGTGAGAAAGAGGGCTCGCGTGTTTACCTTCTTTTGCAGAGTCGGAAAAAAACGACGTAACGTATACAGAACCGGAAAGAATCCGTGAGGGTTTTGAAGGAAAAAGTAAAAACGAGACCCGGCTTCAGGCCAAATGCGGCTTCACTCCAGCCCCCTTCCCTCTCCTCTGCGCCGACACCCCCACCGCTCTCGTTCTCTCTCTAAAACAACAGCCCGGGGGCGACGAAATAAATGTTGTATTTACTACCGCCGCCGCCGCTATAACTTAATCATATTTTCTCAGCCGTTTCGGAAAGGTTTTAGAACGGGCGAGCGTGGCGTTAAAAGAATGTTTTCCTTTCGGCAAAAGCCTTTTGCGAGCGAACGCGCTCATTTCGAGCGAAGCGGTCAACGAAGCCAGTGGTCAAGATCTGACCCTCCTTCAGTGACAAAATCACAAAGCCCTAGCAGTCTTCTTCCAGTGTAAATGACATGCTTACTGTGTATTGCGTATTGTTAGTGTAATAGGATATCTTTTTTTTATATCTGTGTATTTGTGTAAAAAAAAAATTCTTGTGACTTGATAAATGTGAAAACAAGGATGACTCTTCTCAACGTAATCCTGTAAACCTGTCTGACTTCCATTAGTTTGGTGCGGGAACAGCCGTTCTTCAAGTAGGGGTAAGTTAAAACCACTTTTTGACTTAATAAAAATGTTATGTGTATAAGTATGGTAACGTGCGTCTTTTAAAGAGGAAGTTATAAGTGCTGTCCTAGTGAAACTGTTTGTATTGTAGAACTATGCCTGTTTATAAACTTTGTTGTAATCCGAAATGTTTCTAAAAGAATTTTAGATTTAGATTTATTGGGTTCATAGGCTGAAAGTGACATAAGCAATGGTATTCATAGGCTGAAAGATTAGAGATAAATAAATAGAAGGAATTTTTTTTTAATGTTCTAAGCATTTTGTGTACAATATCCTTGAAAAACAAAATTATTATTTATTTTTTCTAGTGAGTTTTTGATTTTCAGATAAGTCTGTTTCAAGACGGCAATACCCATATTAAATATTTGCTCATTTTATCATTCTTAAAACTGACATGAATTCATAAAAGAATACTTTTCTCATATGAAAAAATCTGGATTTTAGAGTGAAAAAATATCAACTTAAAAATATACATATTCTTTTAGAAGGTATACGATTATTGTATGTTAGTTTGCTGAAATAGAATAACTTATTTAGAAGTAAGTCTTAAGAAAACAGAGTCGCTTGGAATATTTAGCAAATTTTGTTAAAATTGGGAGAGATACAAAACAAAGATAAAACTCCTAAAAATATTTAATGTGGATGAGAAAGTGCAGGAACTCAGTGCCGCAGCAAGTTAAATATTTTGCTGCAATTTCAAATAAAAAAATTGTCTAAATTCTTCATTGAAAGATAATAATGAAAAATTTAGCTACTGGGAGAATTTTATAATTATTGTCAATGATATTAAAATGATTACTAGAAAATCTTTTAAATGAAGAAAAAGCAATAATATTTTCATATTTAACTTAGTCATCAGATACATTTACGTAGCAACAGAAGGTTGGATATTTTGAAGGATAAGATCAAGAATAATATAATTCATTCAAGATTTAAAAACAAAGATTTATTTTGATTTAACAGTGTATAAAAATCTGGAATCAGTTATCTAAATGGAGTTCAAATTAATTTTTTAAAATTATATAACGCTACCCAATTTGATTTTTGATATTAGTATACAAATAATCATTTCAGTTCAAAAACATACTGTTTAAATTTGCATCCATAGGTGACTTTATTTATAATATACTGATTAAAAACCGAGGAAAAATATTAAATTAAATTTTTCTTACTTCATGTAGATTACTTAAAAGATTTCTTTATCCCTCTTTTTTCTTTGAAGCATCACTAATCAATCCTTTGCTATTTTGGATACTGAATATAGGAAATACTATAATATTGTTGTTTAGAAATTATTCTTTAATAATAAACTTCAATATGTGATATAAAAAGAAAAAAAATGAGAAATCAAATAAAATGATACATAAGTTCAGTCTTTCATGAACTCATATTAATAAAATTTTGGTTTAGGAAAAGAGAAATGCCAGCAAGGTTGGCTGATTTAGAAAGCTGCATATGGTACGAAATGCATTTTTTATACCAATAAAATGCTATCAATTTTATAAAAGAATGAAGTTTAAAATGACTATTTGTAAAATCATTACATCTTATCTTAACTCTTAGCAAAGCAGGCAAAATTTAAAGGACATATGAATGAGAATGAGATAAATGAAAAACTGCTAATAGCTGTTGAAATATGATTAGCCAATAATGGAGTTTATATAAAAATATTTAGTTAAAAGTTCTTGAATAATTTCCGATGATATTCCTTGATGCCATTTTGTTTATCATCCATCTTCTAGATTTTTTATTAATATAGATTTTATTCTTGAAATATTAATGGCTGATATCGAGAGAAAAGTTATTTTTAACAGCTGTCACAATTTAAGTTTAACTAATGTGCGCAATTTTTTTGTGTCTATCGTAACTGGTATAAAAGAATTTACACTCTGATGCTTTCTCATAATTATTCTTGAAATTGAAGTTTTGCTCAGCGAGTTTCACATTAAATATTATGTTTCATCGGAATAAAGAATCTTAAACATACTCTTTATCTACACAAAAAAATCGGAAAAATTATGACTGTAATCATTAATTAAATGCATATTATTAAAATTAACTTTCCTTACAAACAAAAGTTTAGAGTGTTTGATCTCAAAATTCAAATTTATACAAAGCATTCCAAGTTCATATAAGAGCATGATATGAAATTAGCAACAAAAGCACACATTCTGTTATTTTTTTAATATAATAATTTTAAAAAATGACTCATTTTCTTCAATTAGTAAATGAAATACGTCAAAATGACTTCGTATCTTGTACTAAATGGGGAAATTTGCAGCTCTATAATACATTTGTTACAATAATTATTATAATGTACTTCAGAATTTTTCAAAATTTAAGTATATAAAAGTTCAGTTAAAAATCATTAATATTATTTCGAACAAATAAAATTTAAATCATAAATTTTCTTGAAAGTTTATTTTAAAAATTTCTCTTTGTAACAAAAAAACAAAAAACACATTAAACGGTTAAAAAAAAAACAATTATCATGAATCTGCGATTAGAAAACCGGAGCTTTTTAAATTTTAATCCTATATTAACACAGAAACAATGTCGAAAAACTTTCAAGCTTTAATTCTGGGACTTAATGTTGCATTGGTGATAAGAATTCCAAAATTTTCCAGCAAATAGCGATGAAGGACTTGTAAATTTTAAATCACAAGGTGAATTGTTTCGATCTCATATGCGTAATAAAAGGATTTATTTTGAAATGAATACTTTTTCTGACAACATTTCTTTTTTTGAATTGACAAATGAATCTTCATCTCTCCAGAATAAAAATGAATTATTTTAATACGACAACAGAATTATTTTTAAAATCTTGAAATATATAAAATAATTGTTTAAAAGGAATTTATTAAATTTTTCACTAGGTTATAATTTTAAATTTGACTGATGAATGTGTTATCGTTTTCCTTTCCATTTAGGATAGGAAATTTCTTTCCATTTTTGTACATCATAAATAAATGCCATTTCTTCAACTTTTTGGATAGGAATATAAACACCGATTCATTCAAACAGGTCAAAAGAAGAATCGCTGGTTTGTTATTAACTTAGATTTATATGTTTTGTGTGTATTAAGCATCAACAAATACAAAGTCACTATTTCAAGGAAAAAATTTCAGAAAGTTGAACAGGATAGTAATATTAAAATATTCATTTCATCACATGCTTTTCGAAGGAGATGATTTTTATGTCTCTAAAATCACTAGCACACAAATACATTAGAAAATCGTTAAAATAGCAATCCTTTTATACATCCAAAGTTTTTTTTTTTTTTTTTTATCGGGGCAGTGATTGTTTGATGAAGCGAGTCAACCAACCATTTCGTCTTGTCCAGTCCGGTGAAAGCAGGTCGATGTGCCGCCGATACGCTTCGCCGCGGGAAGTCCGGTTGTCGCCGGCAACTGACAACTGATGCGCCGGCATTTAAAGCTTTGAGTGGCGTAGTATGTAAGATCCACCATTCAGTTCAATTCTCTTGACTCAAAGAACCGCATCTATTTCATTAGGGCAAAGAGACCGGAATTTGTTTCATTATAAATGCAGCTTCGGAGGCAGATGATATTCTTGAATTGGAATCATTTAATAAAAATATACAATGAATGAATCTAACAGGGCACTTTATAAATTTTCTAAAAACGGTTTTCTGACAATTTGAAATGAAGAATATGTTGTAACTAACTTTTTAAAGATTTACTTATATCTATAAAACTATCATGAAATTTGTTTATAAATTCTTTATTGAGTTCGTAGTGCAAAGGTCAACATGTGGTCACCTAAACTTTTAATTTTACGATTATGCTTTAATTTGTATGAAAATGATCTTGAGAAATTCTCATTACCGTATGCATGTAAAATTTTGGAAAATAAAAAAAAAATTCAAAGGAAACCTTGAATTAACTTTTTAAAAGTTTATTTTTGGTATTATTTTTATTCGAATGGAATGATGAGCGCAGGAATTTCTGTTATCGATGAAACCTAAGCCGCCCGCGGAATAAGAAACCAGACTGAAAACAAATTCAGTTCAAATGGATTTTGGATATTTGAAAAAGTTACATTAAACGTCATTTAAGTCTAAAATATATCTCTTAACAAAAGTTATAAAAGAGAATTCCTAGAATAGCATGCATATATATATATATATATATATATATATATATATATATATATATATATATATATATATTGTAATTGACGATGTTAAAGGGGAAAAAAAGGGAAATTGATGTGATAATATCTTCGGGTATAATGAAGTAGTTGTGAAGTATTTAATGAAAATTTTTTCTTGATACGTGAATGACGTACATCTTATGGAAGTATAATTTATTGTGAAAGTTAATTTTATTTCGAAGTGATTTTTTAAACCTTATTTGAAGTCATTGTTGACACTTGTATTCCGTCATATGTATGACATTTGATCATTGTACTTATAATTGAAACGTAATGATATTCCATGTTGTATTTTTAAATTTTAACAATGAAAGGATCTTCAATGCTTTCATGTTGACTTCAAAAAAGCAATGAATTCTGATATATTAGTATGTAAACATTTAATTTAGTTCATGTGTTATTTCAATTCATTTCTTATTTCCTTCATTCTAATTTGAAACTTGTAAAAATTTAATTTGAAATTTTTGAAACTTCATTCAATAAAAAAATGTCTCTTTCATTCCATAGCATATGAAACTTAAAAAAAAAAAAAAAGAAGAAGAAATTTTAACACATTTAAATCACAAATCGTTTCCACTTATTAAAAGCGGAAACAATTTGTAGCTTGAATTTGTCTTTCTTCATGGGATTTTTGAAATCATTCTTTAACTATAAAATGTCCGTTTTAAAGAAAATGATCTGATACGTGCCATGTTTCAAAAACAGTTTAATTCAACACAATTTCTTTGCGATTCCTTTCGCGGAGCTTTAGAATGAAAGGAATAACCCAGGTGTCGTAAAAATGAAGACCGGCGTCGCGAGTGAGAGGGTCGTGAAGAGCAGGATCCAATTAAAAATATTATAAAATAGGAATTGAAAATGTTTCATTTTCAAATATTTTAGAATAATTTCGAACGGTTCAGAAAATATTTTTTAAATAATCTTAGCCACAGATTTCTACTTCTATTTCTATTTCAGAAGTTCACCGAAGTAAGTTTAAAGGCATTTTTGATGAAAAATACGAAATCATCGTACAAAAACTATTTTAAATATTGAAATAATTGTTTTCAATCTTCATTTCGGAAGACAATGAAAGATCTTAAGCAGTTTATCTTATTCTAAAATATTTGCCTAAATTAGAATGGCAATGTCTTAAAAAAATTGGACGCGTTTTTTGATGATCTATTTCTGCCTCTTGTTTTCTTCGAATCTTCCGTCGTATATTCACCCACCACAAAGAGTTCTGAACGTGTGGGAAACTTAATCCCTTTCAAAATAAACCCTTTTGGGTATGGAATTGCAATGACATATTTACCAATGCAAAAAACGAATGAAATACTTTTTGTAAAAATTCTTACATTTAAAAATAAATAAATGAATCCCAATAATGAGCAGCGACATAAATCCAGGGATTCAAGAAGAGAGTCGAAATGGGTGCAACCCTTCGTCTCAGATCTGTTTAAAAAGGCGTATAACAGGAACTTGGATTTAAATAAGAAATTATTTCAAACAATATTTATTCTTGTATAATATTTTAAATTTGGTCAAACGAATAAAAGTGAGTTCAGTCATATTGCAAATAACGGTGCTGTGCTCATATTTCGAATGCTTTAAACTGTATCCACGGCACTGAGAGAAATGAATACGAAAGAAATATTCCTGATCATAGCTTTTACTTTCTTTAGCAGAAGGAAGGGGAAAAAATCACTAGGATTCATGTTTAAAATAATAATAATCCAATTTGTTTACCATTACTATCCCATCTGTCTATTTATAGAGATGTTTTCCTCGTCACTTTAATGCTCTGCTATATTCAAATGATTGCGGCCAATATAAATAAATAGATGCATTCAACGATACGCGTTTGGCTTTTCGGAATTTGGTATTATTTTGAAAGTCAAATTTTAAATCTTTTTCAAATCAATTCTCCATCAATAATAATATAAATATATACATAATTAATTAAAAAATCCATTTAAAACTTAAAATGTAACTAGAATTCCATTTTAAATTGTAAATCTGAATGTTTGGCCTTTTCTCTACTTGTAGATAATTAAATTTATGGATGAAGTCAAACTACTTCTCTTTAGGGTTTAAAGTCGTGAATAAATGGAAGGCTCTCATTGTTTGATATTTTTTATTAGTTATCATTGTTGAAATATTTGCCATTAACTCTTTTTCCAACAAGTTGAATGAATTTATCAAATGTGTTTCTGAAAAAGTAAGAATCGTTAGTTTTTTTTGTTAGACTGAGTTTATGCTAGTGAATCAAATTTCAAGAATCTTATATTCACCATAAAAATTAACGATACATCCGAATTTAATGACTTTCTAAAATGATGAATGCATTTATTTTGATATCTTTGAAATTTAATGTACAAATCTCGAGTGCAAATTTAAAGAAGATGATCGGATGTTTTGTGTGGATTTTATTCAAGTGGTTTGATTGATGATTTTGACCAAATAAAGAAAATTATAATCTTTTATAATCTGCTGTATTTAAAATATGCCAATATTGTTTAATTGTACCATTTTCTTTGAATTACAATAAAATGCAGTAGATGACATATACGGTAATATTTACCAATTTGTGGCATCATAGAATTCTATTGTCTTAACATGACTTTGAATCATTTTAGCAACCGGTAAATCGAATGGGTCTACTTTTTTTACCTAAAGGATAGCGGATGGATTGAAAATCTTCCTTTTTGCTTCACATGCCAACTTCGCCGAGAGTAGACGCAATTTAATAGAAAATCAGTTTCCGTTCTATAGATCTTGTTATCCTTTTCCGAATCGAGAGTCATTCACTATTTTAGAGTTTTCTTTTTTACAGCTATAATATGCTGCATGAAAGTATGTGAATCGTTTGCTGAGAAATCAATTATATCAAAAATAATCTATTTGAAAAAAAAATAATGTAGTTTTGGAAGTCTTCTATAAAATTTTCTGATCGAAGTCATTCATTCATGCGCACTTTGGGTGGAATGCTTTTTTGCATAAAAGGATGAAATATGCTCATAACAAAACAATTCTCTTTTACAGAATAATAGCCCTACTTCTCGCGAGTGATTTACTACTTCAGGCTGTAACATTAACTAGTTAAAAAACAAAACTAAATTCTCGTTTTCTTCTTGTTACGAATATTGCGGTAAGCCCCTCCATTCCATCAACACGTGTCTCCTTCCTCTATCTGGCAAATCCCACTTCCTCCGCCCCAGTTCGGCGGAAATCTCATTCGGCCTCCCTCTCCGGATCCATCCGGCGAGCAGCATTCAATGGAACAATCACATCCATAATGGACATCCCTTTATTCACAGATAAAAGGATGCTTTTTTGGACCCCCGGACACGTGATGCCACAATGGGATGAGCGGTTTTCAGTAACATGTTTTTGAGGTGGAGGATTCAGCAAGAGAGATCGAAAACACTCGTTTTTTCAGTTGTACGTCTGTTATTTCCAATGAGTTTTGTGAGCATTCGTCTCTGTTTCTCACGTAGATTAAGGAAGTTAGCCCCAGCCTCTTGATTCCGGCTGATTTGTTTGGAACAATGGCGCGAAAAACAGTATTTGGTCACATAGAGTCGAAAGAAAATCAATAGCATTCTAATACAATAGTGTGCGTGCAACCAGTAAAAGCTTGGTTAAGGGTAAAATATAATATTTTGAAATTTTTTGCCGTTAAAGTGTAAAATTTTACAATTGAGAAATAACGTTAATGATATGTTCAATAACCATTAACAATACACTTCATATCTACAAGATATCAGAATTTTGAATAATCAGGTCAACACCAATAACAAGATTACTATAATAAGTTATAAAATGCCTCTCATTGGTGCATTCACAAAATCTTTCCCATAGAAGGAAGTAAGTTCTGTCAACGACGTCGCAATATCACTCTTACTAATGGACTTTTGAAAGAATCGGTGACGCGTTTAGTTGTCAAATAATCTTTCATATCCTTATTTAAGGTGTCTCCACAAGGATAGGGATATAAACGAAAGAAAATCTAATTGTAAGAATTAAATTCAAAATTTCGAAAATCGTTGAAAATGACCTATATCGGCTCGGTTCAAGAAGTTGATGCTGCATTAAAATATAACCAAGAACACAATTTGGGTGCATGTAAAGACTAAACGTAGATAAGTGTGAGCAAGTATTCAATGATCAGCAGAAGATGACTCTAATTTGTCGATACAATCCAACGGCCTTCTGGAATTAAAATGAACTGAACAGGTCTTTGCGACAAGCTTAATGCCGAGAAGTTTGGTTTCGAGAGCTGACTGTGTCATTTTAAAGCGATCTCCCCGTTTGTTGGAAATTCAGTATTAAATAATAATGGAAATTATTTTCAAAAAACGTGTATTTTAAATCAACCTTATGAGGTTTTTATTCGAAGGGCATATATTAATTTCCCAGACTTTCAAATAAGTGTTTATTTTCATTTCGCATGCACTTATTAACTCTTTTTCTGGCGCAGATGAGAAAATTCTGAATTTAAATGGCATGCAAAAAATTTGCATTTTTATTAATAAGAAAGAATGACTTTATCCAATAAATTAGTTTCATGAAATTGCCTCATTCATCCTCATTGGTTATAAGCCGCCTTAGGCTATCATTCTTCCTAACTCTTTCAAACTTTTAAATAATGGGGTCTCTTCAATGAAATAGTTTTAATATCTAAATTTTGACAGTCATATAGCTCAGGACTTCCAAAGTTAAGTTAGACTGTGACTTCTCGTGCATGCATTGCTTCCTTCAGTTAATTCGACAATGGAGTCTGTGTGAATAGAAATTTTCTTTTCCAACTTAATATATTAAGATAATGAAATTATGGCATTGTTGGAATAAAAATGTATTATTATCTTTCCATTTTCACCTTTCATTTAATTTAAACGAAAAATACGCATTTTTTTATAATTAAGACTGATGCATGAAGTAAGAAATAATTCATTCTCCATTCTTTTCTAAAACTGGTAAAAGTCCTAATTGCAATAAGTCTATCTGTGATTTGTACGGTTCTTAACTTCTAATAAATCTTTAAAAATGAAACCTTGAAATGCACATCAAAAGCATAATGATTGTTGTGGGAATTTTTCGATTTGCATGCTTCGCACCTGGGAGTACCAGGAGTTCGGATAAGTAAACAGGCTACCTCGTGGGCATAAAAATGTTGTGGGATCATTACACTGTAATGACGAGACAGAAAGGGGAGCTGTGTCAGTAAATACGGCTTCCTCTTGTCCCTTAGAAATGTAATTTCAGTTTTCGACCCCTTTTTGTGACGATGGCGCTCACTGAATTATCTCGGATGCTTTGACAGGGCAAGGGTAATTCTGATATAATAATTAACATATTAATGAAGAATCTTGCAAAGAAATCAAATAAGGTCAGCGCATATTGAACAAATCCATGAGAATTTACTTTTCATGGTCAGGCAATATCTATTTTCCTAAAAAAATCACTTCATTAAGTTTTTATTGCAAGAAAATGATAGTGAAATGCAAAGTAAATTATCATTTTATTAACAGAACTTTTGAAATTTCTTTACTATTTTTAACAGCACAACAACTCATTTTCGATGTTCAGTATACTGCAACAAAAATAAATAAATTAGCACACATGACTAAAATGTTTCTTCTGCTACTTTTTTACAAACACGCCAATAAAAAGCAGCTCCCGATTCTTTAATTACAGCGAAATATCGCAAACAGCTCCAATTCCAATCAATAACCTCGAATCTCGAATCTTGAAATGTCAACTAGCAGATAAATATCGACGCTTTAATTTTGACCGAGGGGAAATCTTCTCCTCTTCCTTCAAAGCCGCCCTACCCCACCTCCCGAGTTATATGGGAAAAGTGTTTTAGTTTTATTTCGAATGATGTTCCATTCCGCCCTCGGAGGGAATCGAGAGAAGTCCCTGCCATGGTTAACAGATTTCTAATTTCGTAAAGTGGTTTTGAAGCACATTTCATTTATTTCTCTAAATCTCGCTGGCTCGTCTCATTGAAAAGAAGGCTGCCGTATTAGAGAAAGCGGGGTACAATATGGACACGGAAAAAGCCGAGTCGATTGAGGTTTTCCATTTTATTTGCGAAATAAATATTCGATTCGCTTTCGTAATAAAAGATTTTGCAGATCGGAGAGCTCTCTTTTCCAGAAACACAATGTATATAGATTCCGACCCATGGGCGACGAGGAGGATCGCTTGTTATTCACTTAATTTGTTATTCAATGTGATTGAAAAATTTTCATGGATGTCTTTAATATTTTTTCCTACTGTAAAATCAAACTTTAGATATTACATTAGCATATTAACTGCTGCACAAATAAAATAGGCTCGAATCTAAATGAATGCATGTAACATTTGTACCGTACTTTACGTGTATTTACCCTGCATTGACATTTTTATTTTGGGATATGTAGCTCACTAGTGATGAAATCGGTATTTTTGATAGAGAGAAGTGAAGGAGATGCTTTTGAATAAGGGAAGAATAAGAAATGTTCTTCAGTGATTTTATGTTATTAGCTTGCCAGAATGAAAAAAAAAAATACATGAATACTGTTGTGATGGATCTAAATGTTTATTTTTAATACATGCCATTTCAAATGTGTCAAACCATATCTTGTCCCCAAAAGTTAAAAAAACTTAATAAAAAGGAACAGTCATTAAACGGAAAAATACTATATTATTTTACGAGACAAACTTGAATTTGTCGGTATGAATCAAGTATACGCTGCTTGACCAAAACTTGATGAAAGTCTTTAAAGCCATTCGGGGCTTCAGAGATTAAATCAATCTAATTTTAAGAATATAAAATAAAAAATCATGAGCATGATTACTTTAATTTTTTTTTTACTATTATCAGAAGAAAGAAGGTGGTAAAGTAAAAATCTATTTTTTTAGCATTGTGGGGGAAAATGTAATTGTGAAGTTCGTGTAAGGCTAAAAAATTTGTAAATGTAAAGGAATTGTAAGAAATTAATTTTATTCATAATTCAGATTCATTACTATTAATTTAATTGTTAAAAAGTCTTTATAAAGCCGCATGTATAAATAATGTGTTTTTTATATAAAAAGTGAAGCTTTTTAAAGATGTAAATTTAAAATAAAACTATTCAATTAGAATAAAAAAAAATAAAGATTATTGAAAATTACATTTTTTTTTCCGAAACACAATTTTAACATTTCTTTGGAAAACCTTTCTAAAAGAAAGAAGAATCGAAAAGGGTTATCGCAGAAACATTTTTATCTGTCTTTTATAATAAGTTAATCTAAATAATTGCATATTTATATAAGTTTTTAATGGGAATTCTAGGAAGAACAAATACCAATAACTGATAACTCAAAAATTTTCTTCAATGATTAACCTACTTAAGGCGCCCAAGCATCCTAACCCAGAGGTGCCTAGAGATTTTTACTCCCTTAAAATTTACCATTTGGTTTTTCTTTCGGTTTTTTTATTTTGTCCACTTCAGTCCCCCGACAACTATCGCGGTAAAAAGCCTTTCTGTTTGCTTCGTATCTTACATAATTAGCTGGAAAACCCCACTTATTGACAATCTATTTGACAGATGGTTCCCGATGAATCCATTCGATGGACATCGATGAGATATGGCTGAATCTATGTCCGAGATTCATTTGGAGTTCCGGCTACACTTATGGCTCGCATAAAAACAGAGCACCCAAAGCGGCTTTAATATCATCGCTTGCTGGATTCAGGGACTGGAGTACCTTCAAACACGAAAACGTTTCTATACAACACTGGAAAAAAGAAATCGTTTTCTACAGAGTATTCCAAATTTACCTTCAAATGAACCGTTCAACGCCTTTTCATTGTGAAGCAAAATTCTTTGCAAAATGAAAAATTTTAGGCCATTTCACCATCTTTAGTTAGAAAAAATATGAACAGTAGTATTGGAAACGTACCGTCTATAGAAAGGTTTAATCTGAACTTGCTTGTGGAGGATTTTTTTCTCGAGCAATCCTAGCAAATTTTTGACAAAGGGAATTCTATCTACGATACAAGTAACCGTCAGCATACATTTCATATTAAATATTCCAAAGGGGTTGTCCCTTGTGAATGATTGTTTCCCAAAATTGAAAATAACCCAGTACTTAAAGTGTCAACCAATGTAAAGTGTCAAATTTTAGTATTTAAATATACGCCGCGTTAAAATTTTAAGGGAGATTAATTCCTTGACATTAACCAACTTGCCTTTATTTTTTAAAACTACCTTGGTTCGTTAAAGTAGGCTATATGAACTAACGTCGGCTATACGAATCTTGTTGGGGGATACTTTCTGGTTCTTTTTCCGGTGGAAAATATCGTAGCGTTAGCATTGGAAAAATGTAAAGAAAGTTATGCCTCATTTTTTCTTTTTTGTCCATCCTGGCAATTTGGGAGAGAGGATGTCTCACTTAAAGTAATGCGAAAGATTTCGTTTCTTGAAGCTTAAGAGATAATCAAAACTTAAACAATTGTAGCAGTAACTAGATACGCATCTGCAATAAAATTTCGTTTTTTAAGAAAAAATAGGTTTAAAAAAAGTAATGCAAACATATCTTATGAGATTTCTACTTACGAAGGACATTTAGAGTTTTTAAAAGCAAAACATTCATTTTTTAATTCATCCCTATTTGCATCGATACAACCTGAAGAGACGATTCTATCCCGAAACTTCAACTTTACGAGATTTTTCTCTTTTACGAGATGGCGAAGAAAAAGAAGCAAACAGAAAACAATCTAAAACTACACATGTGATGACCACATCCTACAAGACTCTGAAAAAACTCCGTTTCAAATCTATTTTTTTCCCTTTTTTACAACCTTTGATTTTTTAACTATGATAAACGATGATTCTCTCGTCAAAGTTCATAACGAATTCTTGTCAACTGCAGTTTTCAATTTATTTTAATACATAATATCTCCAATCCCAAAACCAACGAGGAAATCGGATCATCAGAAATTGTTGATTTCAAAGATTATGATTAGATTGGAAGCATCGAAGAAAATTCTGTTGCTGTTGAGCTGCAATATTCTTCCAAACTCTAACATATAAAAAATTGCTGTAAAACAGAAATAAAAAAAAAAAGAACTTTTTTCCATGGATTGGTTTTAAAACACTTTGTAATGAAATAATAAATACTTCTATTCAAGGCAAGTATTTAAAAACACCTCAAGTTGAAGGACCGCATTAATTATTAAAACAATTTTTTATCAGAATTATTTGCTTTTTACCATATATTTTACATTTTTAATCAAGTCTTTAATTCCTGTGAAGGTTGTGCGCGGATTCTTTCCCCTACCAATATCGGGTAAAATGTTTCTCTTTCTTATTTCGCTTTTCTTTACATTTGGGCGGCCTATTTTTATTATCCGATATTAGAATTTGTAATACTCAAGAAGGATGTCTTCACTTCTCAGATTTTTTCTTTTATATCTGTCAATACAGCAGAACCAAATCTGGTGTTCGAGTCATTAAACTTCCAAATGAAGCAATCAAGAATAAGGATTGTAATAAAATAACTGCCATAATCATTATGTCTGTTCAATTCATTGCAAAAAAGTTGAAATTTTAAAATCTTCAAATATAATAGTAATGTGTATGATGAGCATAAATGTACGCTCAAGTTTGTCTGAAATTTCATTTGAAAAGCCTTCTTCTTTTCGGATAGTCATCCCATTTTGAATCAGAACTGAATCGCACTTCGCTCACGTCAGGATGTCATTTTGAGGGAGTATTTTGATTGTTTTAATAAAGAAGTTTTATTGTTCTTGAAAATATTTATTTGGATTTTATTGATACATTATTTCCTATTTCCATTGTAAGCTGTTTGCTCAAGCGTGCTCGAGGAATTTGGCGAATTGCATTGCCACATAAATTTCATGCCATTTGTTTCAATCTATTTTAAAGTGTGATCGTGAAAGCGTCAAAAGTGTTTTAAATTATTATTGGAACATTTTTATAACATTTGTTTTTCTGTTTTTTCTCCCGTTTTTTGGAATGTAGTATTTTTTGCTATTATAGCACAGGAAGAAAGATTACAGAAGTAAGATTGTTGTGAAAGTAATGAAATTATTTTTATCAAATTTACTGAATGAATGCACGAAATAAAGATATTTATTAACAAAAATATTTTTTCCTTTTTACTTCATTATTTTCAAAAATATCGTTGTTATTTGTGTATCTATCAGAATGTCACCCTTTGTAAGTCAGAAAAATCGAATTATTGAAAACAAACGAGGGCTAAAGCCACCCGCGCTTTTTTAGACAATTTTATTGGAAAACATAATAATATTATTTTGTAAGTATGAAATATTTACCATAGATCGAGAATCGGTCAATGAACAACAACAAAAAAGTTTAGTCGCCCATCACTGATTTCAAAGTAAATGAATTTGAGCGACACATCACATTTGAAGTTATTTTTATTTAACAAATTTAACGGAACAATGTATTCCATTTGAGCAAGAAATAATGCATTCCATTTGGAAGGACCCCTTTTCGCTCTCTCTAAACTGCTTGTGACTGGATATTGAAAATCTTTTTAACTTTAATAATGTATAGATTGGACTTAAATTATTGGAGCTCGAAGAATAAATTATTAAGCATCGATGAAACAGAAATAATCATTTTTATAAATGTTCCATGGGACTATCCGCTGTTATTCTGAAAACGTCACATCAGTGAATCAGCTGTTGCCATATGTTTCTAAGCATATTCACTCGATGAAATAAAATTCAATAGATAAAACGTCTCTTTTCGGGGTACTTTGGAGATACTTTTAACACATATTTCATCGCATTTTTATATGAGAAACAGAAAAATAAATTTCGTGAAATATCTGGCAGTTTTCCGCTTTCTTAGCGATGTGATTCGCCTGCATTGACAGACTGAGCAGCGGATGTCCATTGATCAGATGTAAGGCCTAGAATCATTTCCTCTGAAACTCAGGTGAAGTGTGCTTTTAATCTGCGATTGATTTCCGAAATAACAATTAATATTTCAAAAATGATTTAGTTTTAGTATTGGCTAATTAATTTGTACCTAAACTGTATTATGGAAAAATTCTTGATTAAGAACAATTGATAATGGATATGCAATTAAAAATATAGATATTAGTCAATGAATATAAAATTCAAGAAATTATTCAAATTCATTACAAATTTTACTCTAACAATTTAATAATAAATTAGATTTAGAATTTCTCACAACTGAGGGACCCTCATATCAGTTTTGACATACAAGCCCTTTAAAAGGCAGGCTATAGAAACAATGATATTTTAAAATACATTTGGGATCGCGATTAGTTTAAGGGGGAAAAATCATTTAGCTCATTAGATAAAGCTTATTAATTTTTAACTCGAATGACAGATTGAATGTGTTTCATCAACAATCGAGACATTTTGATATTATTTAATCTAAGAAAAAATTCGGAATGTCCAGGATTTTGTTTTTTTGAAAGATTTCATCTGATGTTTCAGCTTTGGTTTATGCCACATTAGTATTTCAACGTTGTTAATACGAAAGATAAATTCAATTCTTAAAGTCTCATTTTGTGATCAAGCTTTGTTGATTTATTGCTTTTTGATGTTATTTAGTGACTCACTTTTAGAAAATAGATGAATTTTGGCGATGCTTATTACTATTCAACTAAAATTGTTTACTCTGACTCTCGTTTCTACCGATCACTTCTTTCCACTAACTCTTAACTATAGTTTGCAAAACTTTAATCCGCTTTCTACTAAACTTAATTTCTTCGATCGCAGCTTCCTATTCTTCATAAAGGATTCGAAGATCATCCCTAATCCCATCAGGGCCCTTCCTCATTTCGGGCTGAATCGGAGGTGACAGTCGCAGAATTCATGCCCCTAACTTTTCCGAAAGTGCCCTCCGTCTCTCCGGGGACTGGGCGTCACACCTCCGAGTCAAAATAAAATTTGTCAAGAATACTAAAGGATCCGGTGGATTCTGTCACAATCCAATTCCTTCCGACACCCCCTTCCATCTCAGATGTAAGTGAGCCTGTCAATCTCCCGGATTTGTTGCCGGATCCTCAGGAGGGCGACCGGATCACTCTGCACCATTTAGTGGCCCCGCTTATGAATGGAGTGAACGGGAGACCTTTCACATTTTCCGACAATTGCGTCGAGGGTTGCCTCCTCCCACACCGTGGGGGTGTAATGGAGGAGGAAGTGTTCTTGGAATGGAAGTGGATTTGATGATGAATAATAGACCCCGGAGGAGTGATAATCGAGTAATATAACCATAAATGAAATGCCACTTTTGATTTGAAGATGACACTGCTCGAGAAAAATGGAAAGGGATGAGATAAATGAGTGTTCAAAAAAGTTTATGAAATAATGGGTCTAAATCGTTGTTCTAGATTTAACTGCTCGACCATTTGCCCGTTTTCCCTGTATTACTAACAAAAATAATAAAAAAAGTCATCATAGTAAATATTTTTCCAAAAAAAAATATTCTTAAAAATTTTTAAGAGAATTCTAATTTTTTCTCAAAAGTACGATTGTATGATAATTTATTTTAGACTTTATTTGTCAGTCTTTATGCAATTTTTGTAACTTACTTTTAAAGGTTCTAATGATGATATCGACAAAGCAAATATCCAAACAAGTATATACATAAGCGTAATAATTAAAACAAGGGAATTATTTGTTACAAACATATTCAAGATACTTTTAAAATTCATTAAAACGATAGAACAAAATCATACGAAAATAAAACAACCAATGTCACTGAAGAATTAATTGCTTGAGTTCTGAAAAAGCGCAAAAAAAGAAAAAAGAAAAAAACTTTGAATACTCCTAATTTATCGAGGAAATTTTTAAAATTTTGATTTATTTTGAAACGCTTTGAAACCATCTAACTTAGTGAGCACTTATTACCAAAACTGAAACTGCTTGCCAAGTCTGATAGCTCTATTCTTGTACGACGATTCTGCACATCATAATTCACAGTTACAACTGTGTTTTTCTTTTTTTATGGTAATTTATATGGATATACTTATGCATTTTATATGCATTTTTCACTAAAGAAATGGGAAATTAGAAAACATTTCAGAAATACTGACACAAAACGCTTCTGTTCTTGGAAGGATTAGTTGATTCGCTGTTTCCAAGTAAATTAAATATATATATATATATATATATATATATATATATATATATATATATATATATATATATATATATATATATATATAATTACCTGCTACTTTTCTGAAGCTATTAGAGGGAAGTATATTTGAACCGTAGCAAATATTGCTTACAATCAACCTTATAAGAATTTCAAATTCAAAATTACGCGCAATAAAGGAGACGCGGGGTAAAAATGTTGAAACATTATCATTGTTGTTGGTAGAATAAAATTCCTTTTACGTCTTGTAATGAAATTAAATGATGGCATATGTTTTGGAGAGTAAAATTGATTTTATTGAGAATAAAATAAATTATTATTTTCTGCATTTTTTTAAATTACGAAATGGCAGTGATTGAGCACCTTTTAAGTAAAGAAAATCAGATTCATATTTAATTAGGTTGACTATAAAGCAAATCCGTGTTTTACTTTTAAAAGAATAATCGGATTGCATGACTTTCAAAGTTACATTGATAATTTCTTTAGATAAAGGCGTTACAAACAAATGCAATCGCTCCCTTTTCTTATAAAAACAATAAAAAGTTGCATAAAATTATTGAGTCTTCGATATTATGCATCAAGATTTTAGAAGAATAAAATTTTTTTTTCTTCGACATTTTTTAAAAAAACATTTTTATTAGAAAATGTCATTCTTAGTTTTAGCCGAAAAAATTATGTTAACAGGAACAGAATAGAGAAAAATGAATTTACCTACTTATTAATATCTTTATAAAGTCTTATATACTAGAAATACTGATTCCGGCAATAATTTTTTTCTTACTGTTAAGTGTCTATGATAAAATCTAACAAAGTTATAGATATTATGCCAATGTTATTGCAAATGTTTGGAAAATATTACGAATGAAAAGTATGAGCAGAAGATTTTATCACTAAAAAAATGACGAATTGTCACGAATCGAGCGTGTTTTTGATCATTTCTTATGAATTCTTAATAGTTTTTTATTTGTTTTTAGAATGATATTTATCTGACATGAAAAGAAATCAGATATGAAAAAGTAGAAAAATATTGAATACGAGAATTCGTTCACTGCAATTCTTATTTAGTTTTTAAAATTTGATTCGGATGGTATAAAGGCTACAATTATGTCTCAACTTGTCGTGTTTTATAGGATTAAGTCATCAAAATCTTAGATCAAATGCTCTTTATTATGCTTTTTGTTATATGGAAGGAAATGAAAATAGCAATTCATTCTGTTATTCAATATTTTTATCACAAGTTACAGAAATAAAAGAAAATGAGAATGAAAGAAAATTAAATTAAAAATCACTCATTAAAAGAAAAATTTGAATTTAGCTGACCAAAAAGAAAATTGCAATTCTACAATGTGTTTACCTTTCTATATAATAAATTCCACACTTACAATTCACTGCTATTCACAGTTCCTATATAATTTAATACATATATCAGCGTAAAAATACGAAAAAAAATAATGTACCATACATTTATTATGCTGACCAGATGAATACTTTGAACTGACCACGTTCTCGCTCAGGGCGAAGAAAAAAATTGGTTTCAAAATAAATTGAAAAAATAACAAGACAGAATGCTTGTACTATTTTTTAAGGCAATAAATAACTATAAAAAATTCATATTTTATGAAAAAAATTTATTTCAGCTTCGAGAAAAATGTATTTTGTTGTGATTATTAATATATAAATATTGACGATAAAATTCTGTTAGTACGAAAATGAGCACGCTAAAAGCACTTCAATTATTTTTTTAAATTGAAGTTATATAAAAAATGTGTTACTCCTAATTGCTTACTGTTTGTGTCCTTTTTGAAACATACATTTTAAATAAAAAAAATCTATCGAAATCAATCCACAGATTGAATAACCAATAACATTTCACAGAATGACACAACAATTTTTGCTTAGGAATTTCACTCAGCTCGATTTTCAGTTAATATTTATAAGGACAAATATCATTTGATGGGGATTTGAAAACAAAAAAATAATGTTAGGCAAACATATAAATAATAATAATGAAAAAGGGATTAATGATATGTTCATTAATAACTGTATTAAAAGCATTTTAAAGATGATAACAAGCAAAAACTGCTTATTAATGAGTAAACACGACGCAAAATTAATTTAGGGGTTTTCTAATTAAAGCAGTTTTTAATTTTCTACCTCTCATTAATTCCTCGAGTTTTTATGAAGGCGTCTTTTAATTCATTCGAATAAACTTTCAGCTTCTTGGAAATGCAATGTAGGCATGCAAGGATCTGCGTCCTCCTACTTCAGAAGAGATATCATTATTTCAGTCTTTTAAAATAACCCACTTCGAGCTTTCTAAGCAAGGGAGCTATTATTGAAAAGACTTATTTTCATAAAAATTTATTTCTAAACTTCGATTCATTTTCTGAATAAAGTTTATTTAAATGTTCAAAATAAGTTTTTTGTTCTTAAAAAATTAAATTAAACTGCTGATCACGAAGAGAAGTACTCCGTGGGAAATGAAACTAATTATCCTAAATCCTTGGAAATGCATAGATATTAATATAAGAACGAAAAATATTTCTTCGTATTATTACTAAAAACATAAATGTGATGTCTTTTATTAAATTTATAACTTACTCGTTTAAAAAAACTTAATTTCTAATTAAACTTAACTTATTTATTATTCTCTTTCGATGGCAATTTTCGTTATCAATCAATATCTACACTTGCAGATATTTAATGAATTGTTTTGTTGAAAATTATTTACTACGCATTGTTTATAGACGTCACGTTGGAATGATTCCTCCTGACGGCTGATATTTGTTAAGCTGCAAAGCAAAAAGATTGATAAAAATCAAAAATTTCAGTCTGTAAGAATCCTCAAAACTTCGGTGAAAGTCAACTTGACAAATGAACCACTTTTGTGAATATTATATATGCCAGGGCTTTGTTGCAGTTTTATCTAATCATTATCTGGTCACGCCGGAAATGCGAAAGATTATTTCATCTTTCAGTTTAGAAACTGCTTGCAATGAGTCTGTGAGCAGGTTTCTTCTACTAAATGTACCATCATCCAAAGGAAATTCCTTCCGTCATTTTTCATACCATAAAGCATAGTTTTCTTTCCTTATTACTTAGAAACTTTTCAAGATATGCAATACTCTACTGTGTGCTGGGAAATGTTGAATCACTTTTTAATCTCTTTCTAATTTATATTTTCCTTTTGAACTTGTTTCATAGCATTGAACTCTTCGCGTAGGAAGGAAATTTCCTTGCACAATGGTGTAGTTTAATGGAAAAAATAAAACTTTATTATGAACATAGATTTTAGATTTACTTTTGCAATATACTAAGTAGAGAGCTAGAAATAAGTAAAGATTTATTAATTTTAATAAGGGATAAAGAAAAGTTTATATTAAAAACTGTTCATAAAAAGATAAATACCTTTTTTATTATGTGTCTTCAGTAACTGATATGCGAATAATTTAACACAAACTTTGTTATCGGTTTGACATCTGGAATTTTTTTTTCTCGAAATAAGAAGGTAAATAATGATTCATTAAATATTTCGAAGGATAACGTGATTTTTAATACCAAAAACATTTCAGTAAAAGTAACAAGCAAAAAAATCCAACTTCCATTTAATATTATAAAATGACATACATTTCGTTCATACCAACACGCAAACCATTCATTTTTTTTCTTGCATAAAGTGAAACACATTTCGTGATACTCGATTTCGGGATCAAGTTTAAAACTGAAACGTCATTTCACTTCTTTATCAGTGTTTCATTTAAAGCAAATTATTGCGAATGCTGTTGAAACAAGCGATTCAACTCAAACAGAATTACGGCTTAAGCGAATGAATGAAAATCGTGAAACAAGTGAAAAAACAGCGAAATGAGGTTTTAAAGGAAATATGACAAAATATGCGGAGCCTTCCATCGATCCATTTGATGACGAGAAATTTCATATTTGTTCGCACACTCGAACCTCAAATTTAATTTGTCTGCGTAGATTAATCGAGTAAGAAAAGCCTCCATTTTAATTTGTCCCTAAAGATGGCTCCTCGCTCAGAACCACTTGTTTATTTACCCTGCCAGAGCGAAATATTTCGGTCTTTATCGGAAAATGAAAGCTCATTAGCAAATTTCGCTTTCTGCGTCCCAGGCCTCGATGAGTGTTTTTTTGTGGGCGGGGAAGGTAATTAAATATTGATAAAACATTTAATTAATTAGGAGAAAAGTCTAGTAATTATTTGTTCTACAGCGAATTTAAATACAGCATCGAACTGCTGCCACCAGGGAACAGAAAACATGGAAATAAAAGTCTATTAATTCGCTCCGCGTGACAAAGAGATGAATGGAGCTCCTGGAAAGAGATGTTTCATTTGTGGGAGTCGTCGAAAAAATCATCAGTAATTATTCCAAGATGCGGGAGATTAATTATGTTAGCTTTTGTCGTAGAGATGAATAGATATAGTGTAAGATTGTTTTTTCTTTTTTAGCTTTTTAATTCTCTGGTGACTATTTGCGCACCTATATACTCGTGAAATGCGACTCGGATCTTTTCAATCAGGAACTTTGAATTAAAACGTGCTCAGTGCGAAGTTCAGCCACGCAAGTATTTTTTTTTTTGTCAGTGCTTTTAATTAAGAAGGATCCTGCGTCCCTTCGGAGTTTGTTGGTGCAAGGAAATGTCATTAATTTAAGAGAAGTTTGTGGAGGAGTTTTAACAAGGATTAAAATTGATTAGTTTGTCAAGAAATGGATTCAGGTGTTATATATCTAGTTTATTAAAGATACTTAAATATTTAATTTCTTGTTAATCATGCAATACGAAATTTTCGGTCGTGACTGTAAACTTTAATTAATCAAAATTTGGAAAGAGTTGATAGCGGTTGAACTTTAATTCTGAAAGAGATGCTGAAGTTAATTTTGAAATCCACTCAAACAGGACGAATGGATATCGAATTGGGGAATTAACTTTTAGAGTGCTTGAAAAGAAAGTAATGGAAGTAGCACAACTGATTTTTCAGCGATGATCAATGGTTCAATTGAATTCAGCTGATGTTTAATGAAATTCCTCTTTAGCCAGAATTATCAAAAGATTTAGATATCATTGCTCATTATGACATAGCTTCTAAAAATAGCAGATTTGATTTCTTTAACTATAAATTATGAACATTTTTTTAGTAAATTCCACACCTCTTGATGGATTCAAACGAAATTTAATACGCATATTCCTTAGCACTTAAAAGGATTAACTGCGATATTAAAAATTTTCTATGATCCTTTAAATGAAATTAAATAGGGATTAAAAGGTTGCTTTTGGGAACGGAGTCAGCCATAATTTTTCAATAAATCACTATATAGATAAAATTTAAACAACGCATAAGAATTTAAAAAAATTATAGTGATATATAGTTTATTACCATATAATTTTCTCTGATTTTTAATAATTTTTTTCAAATTAAATTTAGACATAACTTTTATTAACTTCATTTTTTGTACGACTTTTATGTCTTTCGTTATTTTTTGCAGATATATAGAGTAAATAGACGCAAGCGAAGCCGTAGGTGCAGCGTCCAATATTTAATGAAATATTAAAAATCGAAAATTTGTCAGTTAACTTCTGATGATGAAGCCAGTAGAAAAATAGTTAGTAATAGTTTATAGGACAAAAATGTCTGATTTCTATGAATTGCAAATTTAGACAGAGATGAAAAATCTGCAATTACAAAGTTAAAAGAACGTGTCTGTTGACACATTATTAAAAGTATGACCCAGAAGTTGATATGATAAAACATGTAATAATTCAATAAGAAACTTCTTAAGTGACATTAAATTTTATTCAATGGACTAAAACTAAAAATAAAGATATGTCGATTGGGCGCATTAAAATACAGGGTGTTCATTAATTATTGTCGGGGTTTCCGTACCTCATAACTTTTCGAATAAAAAATATTCCGCAAAAACCGATTACATATTCATAAATTACAACTCAAAGAATTTTATTAATGATATTAAAAAGATTAATGAATTTGCACATGGCTGCCCTTCGTGGCTCGTAACAGATCGAGACGAAATTCGATTTCCCTCCAAGTGTCCAAATTATCCAAAGGAGGATCTTTCTTGTACGTGGTCCTGAAGAGACGTTGAGTAGTTATGTCAGATTTAGTTTCGAAAAACCACAATACATACATTGCTTTTTCTTGCATGGTAACCATTTTTATTTATGACGTCATAATTACCCAGACTGCAAATGTCTAAGATCGCACTGTTGCCACGTAAAATTTTTTGAGTTGTAATTTACGAATACATAATCGCCTTCTGCTGAATGCCTACAAAGTGTAAATTGTGCAAGCTTTACACTTTAATATCATTAATAAAATTCTTTGAGTTGTAATTTACGAATACGTAATCGGTTTTTGCGTAATATTTCTTATTCGAAAGTTATGAGGTACGGAAACCCCGACAATAATGAATGAAAACCCTGAATTTAAAGCGCTTCTCAAATACGTGGGAAAATTTGCCCAAATAGTTAAAGAAATTTCATCAGTTTTAATAGACCACGTTTAATTATAAATTACTGCAAACTGATTACAATTTTCACTTTTATCTTCTGTAATAGAAGCATTTTTTTTCATTATGTTTTATTATGTTTGAAAAAAATCAATTGATTTTATCACTGGTGAAAGCATGTGAATGATTGATGAGATTAAACAATGAAGCAGGTTTACTGCTCTGAAAAAAAAAGAAACAAAATAAATTCATATAAAATTCGTTTAAATAACATTGGAACATCGGTTCAAATTTTTTTTAAAAGTTTCAAGTGAATGAGATTAAAGGCACTTGAATACTGGTTTTTAAAATTTCAATATGATATTGAAAAAAAAGCTGTCTTTTTTTTTTTTTTGTGATAATATATTTCAACGCTGTGGAGGAAAAGCGTAAAATTTTTATCCTATCACATACCCTTCACGGAAAGGTAAAAGGTTTTTAATAGAGCAGTCCATCCTCCTAGTTCTAGTGAACACATGCGCGAAATTTCGTTTGAATCTTTCAAAATGTGTGGAATCGCACAAGGCTTATCTATTAGATTCAATGATCCATGCATATGATGCGCTGGTCGTGCAAGCCTCATTCAGAATTTCATGGGTCCGGAATATTTTGAGCATTTTTAATTATAAAATACTTTGCACAATTTACCGATTCATTGCTAATCCGAGAAACTGTAATAAAATGTTTGCTGTAAAAATGTCTCATGACTGAAAAAACAAATCAATATTTTAATTTTTATCGATATAAATTAATTTTTTTTGTGTAAAAATTAAGAATTGATGTGAGTTTTGAAAGTAACTATTGATAAAAAGGAAACAAAATTTGTTAAAATAATACGAACTTATGAAAAATGCTGTTGAGTTTCATTTACAAAATGTGTTCGATATTAAATAATAATGTATTATTGTACGATACATATGTTATATTCTAAAATACGTATTCATTTAAAGCTAGAATTTTAACTGAAATAGGATCATAATGACAGAAGTAATTTATTATTTATCTTAAGAAAAAAAATTTAGGAGGCTGTTTGCTCGTATTAATACTATTTTCAGGTAGAACTTATCGGAGAAAAGAAACGTTACTTTTTAAAGCTGTAAAAAAGGGAGAATTCGCACCTGTTTAATTAAAATCACACAATACATACTTCTTTAAATATCTAATTTAGACGAAGTAATGAAGGTGTCACTCTTTTAATGGAATAAACATTGAAATATCCGATTTTTTAGATCTCACAAACAAAATTTTAACCATAACTCACTGCCATTTGACGAGTCTGATTGCCTTTACAAAATATTTGAAAGATTTGGATGCGAAATGTACTAAAGTAAACTTCCTCGCATAATCAGGTTTTTTAAAAAATTTTTTGATAGTAGTTATTCTGAACTTTCATCTGATAGAAAATGTCACACCTTATGAAGTTTAATTAAAAGAAATTCTGCAGAATATATTTTTATGTTTATTTCATCTAGTATCATTTATGGTCATTGAGGACTGACTAGCTTAGCTGAAATTGCCATTTTTTTCGATTTAAAATATTCGTATGAGAAGAAACATGACTCTGTCATTTATGTGAGAGTATCATCATATTCTAGAAGATTTATTAAATAATGCTTTCCCCCAAATGTATTAATTAAGTAAACACAGTTGCAGAGACGTTCATAATTATGCTGGTATATTTCCAAGTATCTAAGAAAGTATGAGGTAAATGGAAACACATATTTTGTCATCAAACGGCCGTCATAAATTGCTTTGAAGAAAATATTTTTATAATGATAAGAAACGATTGCTTTTCCCCTCAAAATTTGTTTTACTGCTTGATTCCAAACTCTTTAAAATACTGTTTTTTTTTATTATTATTGTGTTTCCATAAAAGTATATTCTGTTTTATGGAATGTCAGATATAAATTCTCATAACACCTTACTATCCTCCATTTGGAGATATTCATAATTATTCAATCTCCCATTTTATCAGAAAAAATTTAGGAACGAACCTTTATAAAAGCAGATGTTTCTGTTCACTAAAAGACATCCGAAGGAAATATATAAGACTTCGAAACTCACTTAATAATCACACGAATAAGGACTCGTAGTTCTATTTAGTAGCAGAAAATAGAGCTCCCTTTTAAGTTAGAACGTTCAATATCAAATGACATTCATTTCTCCCGGACATTAACGTTACCTGAAAAGATCTACTCAGCAATAAGATCTAGTAGTAGAGCATTTATATAACTCTTGACATCGTAATTTACTATTAATTATTAAAACAAATTTTGATTTCATCCAATGGGTTTAGTTCAAACTTCTCTCTCACATTCAGCTGACCGCAGTCAATCCCTCCAGAAGATAGAAATTGGTTCTTTCATTCATGTTGGCTCTTTCCAGATAATCATCAAACTACGCATCATGGTTTGAAAATCGGAAGATTCGAGATGTCGCCCTCTCCACCTTTTCTTATTGAAAAGAGTAAAAATGTTGAGTCTTTCCCCAACATGACATTTTATTTCTTCCCCGTCGTCAGTTTCCTGCTTTCTTCGTTCATTATTAATAACCGACTTTCACACATGAAAGTATAATACATTAGAAAAAATATAACACGAGTATAAAAGTATGTAGATCACATGGTGGTTGTTTAAAAACATGACATGTTAATAATCAAAAAGGAAGGTAGGGCGTAAATGCATATTGAAGCTCTGCAAGAATATTTTACCTCAGCCACTAGATTTGGTACATGTTGATAGAACGATGGTCATTTGCACATTGAAGCTATTTTTGAAATTTTAAAATCAATTTAAAATTAAATTGAATTTTTGCCTATTTTCGTTAAAGTATCTGCGAATACAATTGCACAAAAATGAATTTTACACCTTTCAAAATTTTAAAAATTCCTTTTTATAGTATCTCTTTCCTCGTTCATTGTCAGGAGAAGTTTTTATGAATTTCAGCATTTTTTTAAAAATATTTGTTTTGCCTAATTTCCAACGATCAATGACATTGTTCCCTTGAAGTTCTGTTTTGTCCCATTGTTTAATCAAATATTTAACCGAGTGATTTTCTTCCACTGTTGAAAGCTTAAGAAAGAGAATTCTGTTTAATAGTTTACAAGACAAACAAAAGGGTGGTTACAATATCACGAAATTAGAAAATAGATAAATAGGATGTTTACATTTTTAATAGCGCTTGAGGTTATCAGATTGCCTCATTAGAAAGGTTCATGTACACAATAAAAGAACTTAAGTAAGAAAACAAAATGATAATATCAGCTAATTTGGCAGAATCAAATGACCTGATATGAATTATCAGATCATTTGATCGATTTATCAATTATCTGATGAATTTATTTCTAAAAGATTTATCAGAAAACCAAATATAATCTATATTTCCAGAGAACAAGTTGATCACCATGGGCGACTAGTTTGGCATAAAATAATAAACATTATTGGTGGGACAGGGCACTACCTTATTTCTATGCTTAATATCACTTTCTTTCGTAAAATAAATTATTCGACAGGCATAGAAATATAGGTTTCGATTACATAAAAGGTCTATTCCTAATTTCTTCATGATAAAAACTGTCAGTGATAATTGAAACTACTCTGGTTTTCAGGATAAAATTTAATAATGAAAATTAAATGATACTTTTAACCGTTAAATCCTATAAATCCAGGAAATGCAACGTTTAACAACTTGTCTCATAACTAAACGATGTAGAAAATGAATAATGCCTCTCAGAAAAGTTTTAATTTCACTTTTTTTAATACTTTCACTAAAATGAAACAAAGCACTAAAAATTTCACTGCAAAAAATAGGAAAGTTCTGATTATTTTCGTCAAGAGCGCACATGCTTCCCAGCCCACTAAAGCTTTACTGCAGTCACTGTTCCCAATTACTCTCAGTGACTTTACAAAATTTTGCTCACTTCGTTAAGAGTGTAACTGACGTGAAAATTGTTGATAATGCACATAAAACAGTGCATAAGAAAGGCAAGGAAATATGACATTTGTTTGCTAATAATTTAATCTTAATAAAGAGATGATATTCTTTTTAAAGTAAACCGGTTAAATGCTGTCCATACAGATGAATTCGTACTGCGTTGATCTACAGTTGAAATAGATAGATAGGCAGCGGTATTTTTCCAGATTAATATCCATCTCCTTGATAGAGAATTTTATCCCATTGTTGGCGGTGGAAATTTTTGAATTCTTCATTCGACCGTCCTCTCTTTTTAATATCATTATTATTTCCTTTCTTATCGCCAGAAATGGCGACATTTTCTCTTACCGCTTTGTTTTCTTTTCTTGAAGTTTTTGGAGATTTTCCGATTATATCCGTTATTCTGTTGATATAAATCGACTTCTCTTCCGATAATGCAAGGGGAGGCCTGCTTCCGAATTCCGCTCTCGTTCTCTTTTTCCATTGGAGATAGAAGTTAAAAAAGGGAGAAAGGGAATCTCTTTTGGGAAAACGGCGGAAAATTTTTTAGATGTTTGAAAGGGAAGAGCAGGGATAGCTCCTAATTTCTTTTCCGTTTGCACTTCCAGGATGATCCATCCGATTCGGTGGGAAGGGGAAGGAAGGTAGAATCCAGCACGTGCTTTGATCTTTAAAAAAATTGTCCATTGCCGATCATCACATGGATCATTCTTTAAAATAAAATCCACCTAGAGATCCCAATTTTGACTCCTTAATCATAGTGATGACATTGAAAATGCTATCATTCAGTACAGATGTCACATGCACGCCACTTGCACACTAAGCATTCTGTCGAACCAGTGCGGAAGCCCATTCTCGAATATGCAAAAGGTAAAACAAATATGAGGTCAACATTTTTTTCAAAAGTTGTTTATGATGGATTAGTCAAATCATCGAATTCACTCTGATCATCAGCGATAAGGACTATTTTTGTTGCATTGCGATGATAATGGAACATGAAAGCTGTCTCGGGATGTACTTTTTCGCAATGTGATATTACATTTGAACTGCGATCAAATGATAAACATCACACCTGAGCGGCCGACTCCTGCTCAAAATCTGGGCACGTCAGCTGAGAAATGACATGCACTGGGTTCACAAACATTGTACATTTTTTGTGAGATTGGTTTCTGAATCTGGAATCCTCCACTTTAGAAGCCGAGAGGAACGATTCTTCAGCGATTGATAATTTCTTTTTTTTATACGAGTTTCCTATAAAGATCTCTTGAGACCTTCAGTGAGTTGCATTTGGCAGTAATAACATATTACTGTCATTTACTGTCGTTCAGTATAGGAATTTACCATTTGCCTTACCATATCTCCAGACACGTTACAGATGAACTCAGTAGCTTGCATTTCATAAAAATGATTATGTTCCAGGAAAAAGCTCTCCATTCAGATGATATGAAACAAGATGTATCTAGAGAAGCTGTTTGAATGACAACTAAAATATCACTGAGAAGCTATCGAAAAGGTTTTAGACCTTCTATAGAGGCACCACTCGGGCGATCATTAACCAGAAAAGAAACTGAAGAAGCAACTAAAATTTATGATTCATTATACAAGTTCTTGATGCATGGACTCATTTCTTTTAGAATTTTTTAAATTCACACACTTAGTATTTTTAGAGTGCCAAATGTTACATTTTCCATTTACAATATAGTAAACTATTGGGTCATATCAATGGACATTATGTAGTGAAAACTGGATACAACGATACTGTAATGGCCCAGATAAAGTATTGTCATTGATAGGTTCATTTTAACAAATAAAATTTCATTTTTTAAACTTTAAATCGTTTAAACCATGTGTAACAAAATGAAATTTTGTTAACAATGAATAAATAATATAAAAAATATAGGTAGAAGGGAGCTATAGGAATAAGATTATTGCGTTAGAAATTTACAGAACTCTTTTAGAGCTTTGGAGATAAGGAACATATCTACACATTTTATATTTGGGAATCCAGCAAAACCAACATCTCTGTTTTCGTTGCTTTTTTCTTTAAAGAATGAAACTTAGTTCCAAACCTTTTGGATCGTGAATGCTGTGACAGAATTCCAAATTCCGGAGAACCGATCACGCACATTTTCTTTTACATTCACTACATGTGAATGGATATAAGAGCTCGTCATGCAGACTGTGAAAAAATTTTCTTTTTCTGAAAGCACCAATTGAAAAACTTGATGATGCTTACATCTGACGACTGTTGAATTGACTTGGAACACCAAACACGATCCTGTTTTTTAAATATATCAACCATTTTTAAATTTGTCCAATCCAGTTTCAACTATGAGAGTACCATTCTTCTTTTTCTTCATTTTTTTAAAATCAAAAACAAGCAATCGGCTGTTGGAAATTTCCTCCGTCATTTCTTATTTTCCTTATAGCTCAATAATAAACTTTTAATTATTTTAAAACACATTGACGTCACGTACATTCTAATGACCTCAGTTTATCGATACGGATTGAATAGAGATTGTTAGTCCCTGTTTCAATTTCTTCGTATCTTTATAGTTTTTTGCTTTAAAGGACATCGTTTTTTCTGGCGCCAACTTGTCTGTTCATCTGTAGAGTATCTATCATCAGAATAATACATTTTTATATTCACTTTTTCTCATTGTTTCTCGGATGCAGCATCATTACTTGGAGCTGACTTTTTTCGTGTCGCGATATTTATAAGAATCATTACGTGATGCTTCCGAACAGGAGGTAAGTTATTCATCATTGGCTTTGAAATTGTTGCCTAGAAATTCTTGATGTTTCAAAAATGACTTGTGCATATGCTTTGCTTTTTCATCTCGTAGAATAATCTTGAAGTAACTTTGCCAACATCATCATTTTTGATACCTTTAAATCTGTTCCCCTTAAATCTGTACCTATAAATCCATTTTTCTTGTCCTGTATCATCTTCTACACTTTTATTTTTTACAAGAAACTAATTATCAGTTTGCAGATTTTAAAATATTTTTTTAAACTTTTTTTTTATCAAATTCTAATGCTTTGCGCCAAATCACCACTTTGATGCATAATAATAATAATAATAATAAAGAAAAAAGTGGTCTGTCCGAAGTGAATGGTGTTTAACTTACGAATGAAAAGATTCTTCAGTGAATACTCAGAGAAAGAGACCTTAACCCAACTTCTAAAGGAAAATTTGGACAATAGCTCCCTGTAAAGAAGAGGACTTTTTATATGCAGCAAAAATATATTTTCCATGCCTTTCCCATAGAACAAGCTTCCTTGTCAACGAACCAGTTACAAGTTTTACATCCATACCTTATTGGGGAGATGAATTGAGTTAACAGAGGGAAACTACAAAGAGTTGGCATTTTAAGGGTTGGTTGCCCTTGGTTTGTGTACTGTATATAACGTAGCCAACAAATACCTTCGCACATTCCAGTCATTAACTCCATTTCGCCTGATTCCCCTACTAAAAAAAAAAGGGTGAAAATAACAAAATATGACAAGACATAAAGTGTCAGGACGCAAAGGCAACATTTTTTCATATGATATCTTACATTCCAGACGATGGAATATCATTTCCCAAGGAAAACACTCGAGTTCATGTGCCGTCAACTTTCTAATGAGGTGAAATGATCGTTGTAGACCGGTGTAGATAAAAATTTACTATTGCTGTTTTCAGGTTCAAAATCCGTTGAATAAATAGGAACTTTGTCGAGTTTGAAGAGAAGTATCATTATAGACAATATCGTTATATGCTGGTTTCATTGTATAATGAAACTTATGAGAAAAATAACTGAAAATATCTGTTTGTAGACAAAATAAGTCTTGGGGATGAACGCCTGAATTTTGAAATTTACATTCAGTAATAAATCACGCTGTTAATGTGAGGAAAAATATGCACAGTGTATTCCTACGTGTAAGTAACTTGCATACTTTCTGAATGTGGTTTTCATGCTTTTAAAAGAAAGATACTTTAAAATGGAATTTAAATGTTAATAGTAGATATTCAATACGTTAAAGTTATATTTAAAAGCCCAGATGTCAATTTCCTTGAAGCTCTTTCCACAAACCTGGACTGTTAAAGCATCATCTTTCGTCATTCACCAGTGATAAAGTCAGATGTGCATAGCTTCGAATTGTATTTTTCTTCATTTAATATTGCGATGGGTTTTATCAACTTCAACTGTAGTCATAGGACAAGAGAGCCTCTTAGGTTAATACCCTCTTTCTGAGCTTCTGAACTTTACCAATGAACGTTTGCCACTAAAGACATTTTGACGTGAGCAGCATCTGTTCCTCAGGAGGCTACATAATTCTATATGATTGAGTCATCGAATCTAAAGTTGTCACTGCGTTCAGCTATATTTGGATTTGTTTCGATTTAATTTTAAGCTTCATGGTGCAAAAGGGATTAAGTCGATGCTCCATTAGAAAGAAGATCTCGTTATTTCAAGAATCTGCTATTTCGATACCCTTTGCTCAAAATAATTTTGGGAATATCGATATTTTTATGATATTTACATCTGCAAGAAAATCTTCAAAATCTTCATCACAAATCACACTTTTATTACTTATAATGAGGTCATAAATTAATAAGTGTTAATTGTAATAACGAAATAATTAATAGTCATAAGTAATAATAATAATATAAGTCATAATAATTCAGAATGTTTACTATTGGCTACAAAATATTACTCACTTTTAGATTACATGATTGCAAAATTTAAAATACCTTCAAAAAAAAAAAAAAAAAAAAAGAGGACTAAAAAAATAGAGAAATGCTTTCGTCTCTTTCAAGTCATTTGTTAATAAGATTTCGTTTTCTTTTTGATTGTATCTGGAATTATCTGTTCTTCTGTTGTGATTTATTAATCAAATCACTGTACAGAAAACTTTAAAAATCATAGTTAATACACTGAAATAAAATTTTAATGATACATTCTTGCTCAGGTGTCTGAATTGTGTTCGTCTACACCCCCACCCCCACCCCGCTTAAAAAAGAAGTAATAGCTTTCTGTAATGTCATACGTAATCTCACTTTTGAGGAACTAAAATCTCAAATTTTATTTGAGTTTAGTTTAGTTCAGTTATATTAACGTCCCGTTTTAAAGCAACACTAGGGCTATTTTGAGACGGAAATTTTGAACAGCGGTCTGATGACAAAGGTGATACTTGAGTAGGACCTACACTTCAAACTTCCACACCACGCCAGTGGGAGACGTTTGGCCCCGACAGATTTAAAGTGCTCCAGACCCGCTTACACGACGGCTGTTCGGTGTAATCGGGTCTCGAATCTGAAGCCCTACGATTCCGAAGCCGAGACCTTACCACCGGGCCACCGCGGCCTAAATTTTGTTTGAATCACCAAGAAAGTGTGATGGTGCTGAATATTTAACTAAACAACTTGCTAGAATTTTATTCTACTTGTTTGGCTAATACTTTTTTGATGGAATCTTTCTTTCTTTATATCATAATTGATAAATTCAAAAATAGAAAGGAGAACTCTATACACCAGTGTTACTTACCGTATAGATTCTTACATCCAAAATTTCCAGGCTAAAAGTACCAATATTTTGAAATGCAGCGCTATTGAACGCACTTAAATTCGATGAAATATGCAGCTTACATCTAAGCAAAGGGGGTAAGCACAGAGAACGATGTGTATGAAACGAACTGGAGCCGGGTATCCGGTGTCAATTGTAAGAAAATCGAGTTAGACTCAAACAGTCCAAATTTTTTCGAGGGACATATCGAATTAAGAAAGTGAAACGTTGAAGCCATGTCTGATGATGTTACGTGAACCGTCGGAATATCCGGAATTCTGTGAACAGGGAGATACGGGGATCCCCTGTATTCACACTCCCCCTCCCCAATCAGGACGGGCCTGTTGTGGTCATGGTCCCGTGAATCGCTGCGTGCTGTAAATCAGGCGTGAACAGTATATGGCCAGATGCAGATGCAACTTGATCCCACAGACACACTTGATTCCTGGGCCATAGGGGTGCAGGTTCTTTTACCTCAGGAAGAGGAAATGCATACTTATAACAAACCAAACGCATAGGGGAATTATTAATTTTCACAGGTACACTGAATCGATACGATATAATACTTTTTGAATAATGGGGACTTTCAAATTCTGATTATTATTTGATTTATTCATGCAGTTTAATATACTGTTTCTTTTTGTCACAGAGCAGTATTACCATGAAGCAAATCTCATTCTTTTAAAACACAGATTAGGAGAGGGGGTGCACCGTTAGTACATGAATTAATATAGTCCTTCAAAAGACTATAAAGACGTTGTTCATTAATCCGCAAAAAAATATCGCGCAGTAAAAATGACAATGCCTGTCGCTATAGGAAAATGTTCTTTGTAAATATATGTGACAGTCTTTTCCTTCAAGAAGTCATCTACATATTTATTTTTACATGCATTTAGTTTTTTTAAATAGAAAATCTAATTTCACACTCATATCCAAATTATCCAGTTTAAAATATCCCGAATACAGATACGCATTTTGAAATTTTGAGTAAACTGTTGATGAGTTAAAAATTTTAAATTTCTAATGTTAAATTAGAATTATTGTTTCTTTAATCTATTTCAAGATATAATTAATATTTGACAACAATTCTTATTTTTCATTAAAATATGCATTAAGAAAAGAAAATTATTTCTTTGTAAAAATATATTTGATGCACTTTATAAAGTTTTAAACTATTAAACTAAATGTTTTAAATAAAACAAAACTAACAAAAATTTTGAAGCGTATTTAAGTAGCAAGACCTAAAATAACATTGTTCTAAATTTTATGCAATCCAATAGAGCAATCTTTTATATAGAAATAACTAAAAGCTTTCAGAATATCATGAGTTTCACCCATTTTTTTTTGGGGGGGGGGGGGGAATCTCAACTTTGCAGTTGGAATATAAAATTATCAAAAGTGAATAGAAAAAAAGCATGCCTTTCAACGTTGCTTATATATATATATATATATATATATATATATATATATATATATATATATATATATATATATATATATATATATATATATATATATATATATATATATATATATATATATATACATACATACATACACACACACACACACACATCTATACTTATAATAAAGCTCAATGTGTGTGTGTGTATTGGCTCTCTACAGGCCAGACCATTTGACTTACAGCTACCAAATTTGGTACATGTATACCTAGGAGGTCTGGAATGTGCACCTAGTGCCCCGTTTTTTTAATTTTAAATTATAATTTTAATTATTAATTAAAAACTAACTTTCCCGAGGAAAAAAATCTTCATTTCCCACCGCCAAATGAGTAAGGCTTCATCCCCCCCCAAGGCTAATGAGGTTAGGCTTAACATTTTTTGACCGTTTATTTCAAACGATTCTGTTTATTTTCTTATTGTTTGATGCATTTAAAATTAAACATTGTTAATGAATCGATCTTTCATATTCATTCTGAAGTACTTTTGAATGAAAATAAAACAGAATGAAGGAAATTAAAAATTTCTAATCTGCGTTACCCCAACTGGCGCTGAAAAATTCATGCATTTGCGTTGCCATAACTGGCGTTCAAAATAGACGCATTCGCATTGTGTTCCGATTGCTGACAATTATTTTCAACAATTGCGGATTTAAATTATTTTTAGGTGAGGTGTATGCTTTTGTAATAAAATTGTATTATTATATATAAGTTTTTTTGTATCTGCTCATAGTATTAAGTACATCGTTTTTAAGTAGTTTTTTTAAACCTGTTTTACGTTATTTTAAACGATTCTGTTTATTTTCTTAGTATTTAATGCATTTAAAATTAAACATTGTTAATCAATCGATCTGCTCATGATGAATCTGAGAAAATTTTGTTGACAAATTCTTGAGATATTACATAAATTAAGAAAGATATTCTTTAGTGCCCATAAGGTTTAAATGCTCAGTGACTCTGTTTTCAGTAATCATATTATAAAAAAAAGGCTTTGTTTCAGTAAAAAATATTATTATATTAATTGCAGATTAATCATTTCCACTTTAATTTAAAGCATAAATTCTACGGGAGCTAACAAAAAATTAGAAAGATGCATATTACGTTATGACTGGAGGCTTTTATAATATTATGAGTGGATTATATAACTATCAAAATTTGATAATTTGAAAGTTCAAATTATCAAAATTTGAAGTTTAAAAATATTTTGATGAAGAAGCTATTAAAGCAGAAATTACATAAGATATTTAATTATTAAAATTTTAACAACCATTAAGATTGGCTAACCGGCTGGTTGCTAAAGGCGGCTAGTATATATATATATATATATATATATATATATATATATATATATATATATATATATATATATATATATATATATATATATATATATATATATATATATATATATATATATCCTTTATAAGGTGAGGGGGAGAATCGACGCAAGCAATACATTTTTCATTTCAAAGATTTTTCGTTTGAATCAAATAGAAGACGATTACAATTGCGGAAATGATTTGTGAGTTTCTTAATCAATGTGAAACCCTCAGAAGCAAACTGTGTACAAAGTATGAATTTATGATTAAATGATGCATGAGTGAAACATTATTGAATAAAACACAAAAGCAATTACTTGTGTGAGGATAGTTCGTTATTAGACTTTGGCAGAGTGAAATTTTTTTAAAAACGAAAACCTATAAATGCTTGGTGAATTTATTATTTTTTATTTTAAACCCTTTCTGTGAAAAGTTAAGTAAAGTTTCTTAAAAACGATTTAAAGTATAACTTGGTTAAAGCTGTAAATCAATAGCATTAAGCTATTTATGCTTCTCTCTTAAAGGAAAGTTTCAAAGAAAAATAAAAGCATCTGTGTTTTATTTTGCAGCTGCTCCAAAAATTATTTAAGTTCGTTTTATCAACATTATTTTCTAAATTATCCAAAATGTTCAATTCTTTTAAGAGAAACGTCTCAAAAATACTATTTAATTATTATTATTATTTTCTGTAACTAAACAGGAAATAAAAGTATGCATTTCGAATTTTTATTTACGCCTTTCAGGCCTTCTAATGTTGAATTAATGGAAAACTTCTGAAATTCTTCTTCTGAAAGAAAAAATTTGAATAAAGGAAAGTATTAATTGATTGCTCTATTACATTTATATATAAATTGAACAGCTCATAAACCTTTATATATATATATATATCCCTTTATCTTAAACTGATTTGTCTACAATTTTATATTTGGAATTTCTCATTATTAAAAATTATTCAAAAGATAAAAAACAAAGCAAAAGGGATTTTTATTTGAAAATTTGAATATTATGCCATTATAAATATGTAGATGGCCCATTATGGGAATATAGTTCTTTTGTAATTTTAAAGAGAACTTCCGAGTTGAATGATAGATCGTCCTTGGATTTAATTTTTATGAATGACGAGCAGTAAAAATTGTTCGGATGGTTTTTGACCGACTCTCAGAGCTTCCACATCAGACAACCAGGCTCGCCTTTCTCACGACAAATTTAACATGTCTGAATGCATGGATGATATCTGATGTAATCAAATTTTTAATCCACAATTCCTATGAAATGAAGCAGAGACTTTCTCATTGGAACGCACGCCACAATTGTTCTTATTGTCAATGCCAAGCAACAGTCGGTTGAAATTTGATCAGAAAAAGTTGTGAAGCTTTTCTTGTATAAAATCATGGATTCTTTTGAATCGCTATTTGCATGTTACGAAGATAAATGATGTATTTCGAACAGTAGTACTATGATTACATTTCGAACAGTAGTAGCACTATGATTGAATTGTCCTTCACAATTATATGCAATGTTTGATTTTGATTTTTAATATTAATTCATGAAATGAGCTTCATGAAGATAAACGAGAAGGGAAAACGTAAAAAAAGAAAGCTTCACATTTAAGAATTGACCAAATATAAAAGAAGCGACGAATGTATCTAAACAAATATTTTAATCACAGAATATTTTCAGTACAGTACACGAATAACCTAGTTCTTACAAATATTTGTAAGAAGTACTGCCGAGTTATGTCAATGATATGGAGGTATTGATCCCGCGTTAGAAGGAAGTTGATGCTACATGATTTCTTACTGAATTTATGCTTGCAAGTTGAGCCTCCTCTTTTTAGCTGCAGATGACCAAGATTTGTTTCCGATTATCACTATCACTTTCTCGGACCTTAGCGCTTTTTTGTTGTTGTTTTTGGCGCTACGTAAGCCACAGAAGCATCTTGCAATATCTAATGGTGTCAGTGAGTAATCGATTAATCAGAAAGACTGATACATGTTTCCATTTTTAGCGGCGTTAAAGCGAGCAACTCAAGGTTAATAAACTCTATGAGAATCATTAGTGTTTCTGCAGAAACCTAAATAACTGTCCGTCTCTTGCAAAAACCTAAGTAGCATTTTTTTTTCATTTTGGTAAAATTTTTACTGATATTTATTCAATTTAATGGGACCTAAAGGAAAACGCTGCAACTGTGGTGTGTCTGGAGAGTCAAGAGGCTAGATGCGTGTTATGTAATTTGCAGTCATTATGTAAATGTAGCCCAAAAGGGTACAGAACGCAATGTTTTCCTCAAAAATCATGCATAGTTTTATTGATGTAAACGAATACTTTCGAACTAGTCTTGCCTGGACAAGCAGATAAAAACTTTAAATTGAGTTATTAAGTCAGAGTCAGCCAAAGTCAAAGAAAGCGGACTTCAGCTGACGGGAAAGTAACTACCACTTTCTCCAATGAAATGTCGTCTCCCTCCCGCTTTTGTTCGATTCACACGTGCGCATTCGGCGAAGTGGTTATTTAACGCCCGAGTGCCGTTTGCTGTCTCTCGCCAAAATAAGCGCCTACCCCTCCCAAACGAAGCATAAAACCGTTTTGGCACGCTTGTTGAGTATGGTAATGAACGCGCAGGGAAACTAATTCCGTGTCAACATTCGAAAGGGGCCCCGGAAATGACTTGTTAAGAGACCGTCTCCAGAAATTCCTGGATGGAGAATTGCTCCTCTGCCTGCCCCCTATTGATTTATTGAAATCCATACATTAATTCGTCTCCCCAGACAACAGTTTTCGATTTTAGGTAATCACCTCCGCTGTGTTGCAATTTATTACCCAAAGGGTAATCGGCGGTAGCGGTAGCTTTCATCTCGGCATGCAGAGGCAACCAACATCTCATAGTTTTCATCGCGTTCAATCGAGTTATTTGAAAATGATGGCTCGTATGTCAGAAGAATTTCGTGCTCTGCAGCTTGCAGAGTAGTTAATGCCCCGGGAAATTAAAAGCATAATCCCCAAATGAATGATACGCTAAAAGATTTTATTCAGATTGACAAATTGCTTTTGCTGTAATACAAAAATAATTCATCGTTATTTATCAGTTATAACTGTAAAGAGTTTACCGAATTTCATTCAATAATTTCCTCCATAAATCTGAGGTCAATATACAGTCGTCATTCTGAATTCTCATCTGTCAGTTGTGAATCTTTTTTATTACAAAAATGGTTTGATCGTTTTGTAATTGTGACGAACAAATGATTAAAAAAGAAATTCTATTATTCAGCTGGGGTAGAAAGTCAATAGAGATAATTTTCAATAGATATTATGCAATTCAGGTAGCATCTTTCTTTCTGATGTCAAATATTCTGCTTTTAATAAAACAGAGCTTTGCATTTCAAAAATTTCAGTAGCCCGATTTCAACATCTATAGTGATTATCCTCGTATAAAAAATTTCTGGCACGATGAAATACAATCATCAAAAAAGAAGCCTTGGTGCATGCAATATGAAATTGTTCACAATGGAACAAAATTGAAATATTCCAACTAAGTATATAAAAATCTTAAAATTGATTCTTGGGTTCTTAAAAATTCACTTTGAAAAAAAAAACATAAAAGCAGAAATGAAAGTGACTAACCGATTTCAAATTAAAAAGGTAATAAACTACTGAAAGATCAGTTGATATAATCTATGGTCAAAATAACGATAGCAGAGTCTTTATTCCTCTACCGGGAATTCTCTGCAGTCTTCTGTCCAACCATTTTCGCTGCAGTGCCTTTATTGAGCAAAGCCATCCTATTCCCAAACTGTCACACATGGAGCATTTCCAGGAGTGTGAGAACAAGAATCGTCTGAAAGGTTTCACCGGAAAAAAATGTCATTGTTTTATGAGTGTCTGAGACGTATTACTCTGGCAGATGCGAGTGGGGGGGGAGACCTCGATTCTTTTAAGGGGTGGTGAGGGTTGGACAGGAAGAAAGAGAAGAGACATGTTTGGAATCCCCGTATCGCTAGGAAGAGATCAATACATCCTTTCTACATGATGGTGGGATTTAGAAGGGCGAGGGCGTGCAGGGGCGGAGTGAATTTCGCCTGAAGGCTCCCGGGGGGGGATGAAGTGCTCAGAAGGCAATGTAGGGGAGAGGGGGAGACTTTGGTCGGTCTGCGACCAATAGAGGGGCTTTAATCACGTGCTCAGATCGGCCGATGAAGATTGGTGGAGACGAAAAGAATGTTACTTTAAGAGAGGGAGTAAAACCTCGCTGCCTTGCATGATTTTCTTACTTGGCAAATTACTGCAGAGAATTGGAAGTTCCATCGCGAACTATTCGGCATCGCTTCGCTGATAACTCGCTTCTCAGCGAGTCTCTTTTTCTGAGGAAATTTGACGCTTGTAAGAATTTTTCTGGCATAGCAGTTATTATGTTTTTCTCGCATCACAGTGGCTGCCACATTTGTTTCTTGCACAGGAAAGAACGCGGAAGTTTATTTTAATGAAAGAGGCATTCGCTAATGTATTCCTATTTACTGTTTTTCTGATAAAGTTCACTTTATTTGGTAACATCGTGCAGGTAAAAAGATTTTTCGATAAACGAAAATTAGAATAACTTTTGAGTGAAATTATTTAAAATTTTTAAAAATACAGCTAGGGAACTTGTAATTTAAGTTTTACAATTTTGTATACAAAGTATAAAAATATTTTAACCATAATATATACCTCTCTACGCTTTAGATCCCTCTATGACTCTAAACATAAATCATTCTTCTTGATCCCAGAGAATTTGCCTTTGGTTATATGAAAAGAACAGCTCGGAAGAGTTCAAATGTACACTTCATTTTCTTCCTTGCATTGCAAAGTTTAATACGAAATGTTTCTTAATTATTTTCGTATACTATAATATTGAGTGGAAGGTATTCCCTCTTTATATTTTGAAGTTGCAGAGTAAATATGTGGGAAATGACTTGGTCATTTTGAATCATTATCGGAAGACAAGAATTAGAACTATCCAAAGTCCGAAGATTGTACCAGAGAATCACAACCTCCTTTGGTTAAGGAGTGGTCATTTTATTGAAAACTTCTTTTTCTGCGAAACTCCTGAAATGGTGCATATTTTTGTTCAAATTTAAAGAATATTGAAAACCTTATAAAATCATGAAAGTCACTTGTAATATTGCCATACAGAAGGGAAGATTTTGAAACTTTCAAAGCATTGTCATGCCCGGAAATAATTATTGCTGTCTTATAAATTATAAACATCTATATACGTCAGATTTGAAGAATTTTTTTTTTTTTTTTTTTTTTTTTTTTTTTTTTTACACTGATATTATTTTTTCCAGAGATAGAATTCATGATATTTATTACGTTATTGTAACTTTGCAATTTTTAAATTAGTGCTATTCTGAACGAAAAACATTAGAGAAAAGTCATATTTGCCATCCTTCTGTGAAAGTATTCAAAAAAAAACTTCATCTTTTTCTTTTTTTTGTTGTTGTTGTTGTTGCTGAGTTGATTTATTTTGCACAAAAATTCCTCATATTTGTTGTACTTATGATTTTCCTCAACTGGAATTTGAAATATTATTAAAAACTATAATATTTTGTAAATAATATTAGGTGTTTATTTTATAAAATTTTCATGGAGATTTTTGTTAATAGACTTGAACAGAATAGGCAGAATAATTTTGTAATATACGTTACAAACAACTGACATTTGAACAGAAACAACTGATATTGATAAAAAAATTGAAATTTTAAGTGGATAAATGGAAAAAATTTTAGAAAAAATCTAGCGTTGAACTAATTGCATAATAAATAGTGTATAAAGTTGAAAAATAATATTTTTTTTTTTACCCCGCCAAAAATTTGCCATCTAATTTTTTTTTATCGTAAGGAATTATTAAATTACTCTCATGCATCCAGTCTCTTACTAAATAGTCTTGAATAAGATTGCGAAGTCTTAAACATACTTATAGGAAAAAGATCACGTTAAAATGAGATCCACTACAAAGGGAAATTCGTCCACTAAGATACAATATTGTACTAATTATCCTAAAAGAAAGAAAAGACCCTGAGAATACCTAAAAAATGTCTTGGTTGTAGACACTTACGTGTCCCAAGCATCCTTAGAACAGGCAGTTAATTTTCTTTGTATTCCTGACGGATTTATATTCCGATGGTTAAATGTAGCTCCTCGTTACAGACAGGGATTGAACTTTCAGAAATTCTTAAGGGGAGGAAACAATGAGTGTTAAATGGAGAGATTTATTTCTTTTAGACAGTTTGCTTCTCCCGCCGAGTTCATGCGAGACGAAACGCGGAAATCTCCTAATAAAGGATCTCTTGAAATCCGTTAATGCACTAAAAGTTTAACCTTTAACTGGGGAGGTAAAATGTTAGGACTTAACTGGGGAGATGCGGTCTACGAGACCGCATTTCCTTTACACTGAAATTAAATTTTCTAATGAATGTATTAGTATGAAAAACTGCCATATATATTTTGCAGACATTTTTCTTGATATACAGATATGTTTTAGAAATTTTTCAAAATATATTATCATTGAAAACCGTAAATGCGTTGGAACATACATTTTATTCTCAAATGACATGTTATAATAAATAATATTCTTGAAAAAACATATTAATTTTTAATTTTTAAATCATATTTATTTTTACAGTATATGAAGGTATATAGAAGACAATATAATGTAAAATTGAACATTGATATGAAAAAATGACCATGGGTAAAATGGGCTCTTTTTTTATCGGCTTGTGTGACTTTCACAGCACGGTTTTCTAGGGCATTTTAAACATACAGGTTAAGAACTAGTATAAAAATCAAATCAACCTATAAATTCTGTATATATATCTCTTGGTATGTTAATGTATTTTATAAATTTTTCAAAATACATTATCCTTAGAAAAATTAATTATGTTTGAACATATATATCAGAATCAGTTGAATGCGAACTTTCAACGAAAAACTCTTCTGTACAATTATCCTTATCACTAAAATCACTTTCTGCTTCATTTAAAAGTGTCTGAAGCACTGCTTCATAATAGGATCAGTAAATTGGATGATATTTCGAGGCCCAAGTTTTAGCTCCATCTGCTAAGCCTTGTTTATCACTGGGACACTAACAGGGAGGTGCGATCTTAGAGGCCGCGCTCAAAGAAATAACTGAATGATTTTTAAAAGCATCCGCTGAAATCGGTTGAAAAAGTGCTCGCGTATTGAAGGTCACAAAACAGGAAGCTACAGGATCAATCCATTCAATTGAGCTAAAAATAGAATAAGGGTGGCCGAAAATCCATCGCCAGCGCTCTCACAGACCGCACGTCCCCAGTTAAGGGTTAATCACTTTATTTAAAAAATGCTTTTTTTTTAATATTTAGTTTTAGTAAGCCGCAGCATTTGCTAGGGACATATGACTAGTTATATTGTTATTATCATTAAAACTTTGATTTTCATTGTACCACAAATTAAATTCATATTTTTCTCAATTTACATATACTGGATAGTGAATCAAATACTTTGTTTATTAAATTCAATTCAAAACTTTGTTCGAATTTTGTTTAATATTTTATAGGAAATTCTTTCTCCATAATTGCTCCATATTTATAAAAAATATTCAGTGGCACTTTGGAGTATATTAAATTCAGAAAATATCTAGTGTTGGTCAAATGCAACTTAAGAGTCTCAAAACTTGACGGTATTTAGTGTTGTAAGGACCTTTTAAAATATTTTTTAAATGGATTCATATCTAGATTTCACAGTAATCAGTCCTGATGTTATAATTTAAAGTAACGCCCATAAAATCTCTATCGAACAACCAGAGTAATGATATTAACACCATGAATGATCGCTAAATGCGGGATAAACATTACAAGAAGAATTGTTCATTAGTAATGGTAATGTAATCCTTGAATGACGTTCTATTTTCTAGAAGCAGTAAGGAACCAGTTACAAATGAACAGAACATGCATTATAGAGTGATGCATTCACCAGAACTTTGATGGAATACCTATTATTTTGCATTTTCTGATGTACGAATTTTCTTGGGTTTCTGAATCTCTGGTACTCTGACGATGGAAATGAAAGAAATAAAGACCCACCTTGATCTTGACTAGAAGACTAATTTCGGTAAAGTTGGAGTGCTTGAGTTTGGCATACATTTACCAGACTAATAAATTTTCACCTACTGGCATCAATAAAAAGAAATATGCTTCACAGAATATTCAGCATTATTGGCATTTATCCCATGATATGAGACTTCCTGCAAGTAGTAGTTGTTTGCAAAGCAAAAATATGAATGCCATGAGCAAAATATTGCTTTTGTCAGTGATCCTTTCGAAAATAGGATAATTCTGTCTTCCCCGCATGAGATTCACTTTACATCAGTGCACTTGTCTCTTAATCGCCTTAAAATGGGACGATATTAGTTTCGGCAGATGATTCATTACAGTTACATATAAAGGAAGTTTCAGATATCGTGGCACAAGCTTTAAAGGCTAATAAGTAAGGTATCTGCAAAGCAGTGTGCAATGAGTAATTATGGTTCAAGCAGTGGAACGCTGAAGAGCAAGACGATCCTTTCATCTTGCTGTTTGAAATCACTTGCTATTAGATGCGTCTATTTTTCCTGTGGAGTGAAATCAAAAACCTCATCCACGACGGCAAACCCTTTCAATTCCGACGAAACACATTTTCTATGATTTTTCTAGTAGCCGTTGGAAGATTATCTGGCATTTCCATTACTATAGGTCGGTCACTATGTTAATGCTGATTTTGGAACTTCCGCATTCCTTAAATTTGTAAAAATATTCTGAGCCTTTCTTGTGTTCCGTTAGATCAGAAATGCGGCAACCACCGCAAATCTCCGCACATTACCACTTGAATTAGAACCGCACCAAGTTCGATGCTCTGTGATTCTCTGCATGTGTTTTATCGCCTCTTAAAGTTCTGAAACACTTTGTATATACATTATTTCAAAAATTTAAGCAATCGAAAGTATTTTAGATATAGCTGTCTTATAATACATCATTTAAGAAGAAAATGAATGCTTGCACAACATGCTGAATATTAGTCTGACTTTTTCTATTTTTAGTGGGCGTCCCTTTTCTTCCTAAAATCGACGTAAACAGCATTCAAAAAATTACAGTCAACCGAAATATAAGAATTCAAAATGATCCCAACTGCATTGGCTACAACAAACGAAGGAGAGAAGATTCCATTCCACATTTCTCCGATTGTGGATTGAAAACGTCGGCTTCCAGTTTCATTGAAACACAGATAAAAATTTAAAATGAACAAAACCTCAGCAACGAAAAAAAATGGATCTTCCAACAATGAAATTGCCGGCGAACGACGCCATATAAACACATCTACGGTATTTCGAATCCTACTCGAAAATCGCAGCCGCCCCGAAAATTTCCATTTTTGATTCTATTTGCATATCTCTATCGCTTTTTTCGCACCATTCTCGGAATATATCTACTCGTTCCCCGAAAATTTAAAATTCTGCTCCCGAAACTAAAAGATTCCACAATGTAATAAAAAAGAGGGGTTCCTGCGGACAGAAACGCCAATAGCTTATAGAGAGAGCCCGCCTGCATTGTTTTTGCTTCACAGTAACCAAAGTAATTCTTATCTTTGTTCTGAGGAGGCAAAACAGCAGTTTGAACAATTGTTAGGCCTAAGGGTGGTTGTTTCATTGTTCTTTTCCATTTCTGATGTTATTCTACGGCAAACGATACATCAGTGAAAAAGAAGAGAATTATTGCTTTGTTCTCGGATTTATGGGAGTAATACGCAAATTTTTTCCCTTTTACGATGAGGATTCCAGATGAACATCGCATGAAAATTTTATGACTGTCAACACTGAGAAATTCTTCACGGCTCTTTTAAAAAAGAATTTTCTTAAAGTATCCGAATTATTCGAATTATACACAATGTTACTGCTCGAAACTTTTGTTTGTTCAGTAAATATTATTCAGGTTTGTGGCGTTCTTTTGAACTACATTTTTACATAGCATTTTCGTGTTCACATTTCAGTTTTATAATTAAATTATCGAAGCAGAGAATACAAATTGCAAAGAAGATATATTTGTTTATATACTCAAACTAGAAGAGAACTATAATTTTTTGGATTGACGTCTGTTTTGAAGACCTCATTGCTTCAGATCACTCATTTAGGAAATCAGTATCCTATTTCCTTAATTTCCCCACCGCATCAAAATACGGATGTTTGTTTAGGATCTTTGGTGAAAATCGAATCTGGTGCTGAAACTTCACCACTAATAGCATCAGCAATAAATGTTTAATTTTCTGAAAATTCTCTTTTCTCTTAACGATAGCCTAAAAATAACCGGCTCATAGAGAAAAATGATTCCATTCTTTCATCTCTCTGTTCTGACGCTGACTGTTGCATGTCTCGTATCAGGAACTGTGCCTTGGCATCTTAACTTTTTATCATTAAGTATTTATCATTTTATGTTTGTAAAGTCACAAAGCTATTGATTATTACTAATCGTTCCGGATTAGTAATAATCAATAGCTTTCCGGACTAATTACTAACCGGATTTATTACTAATCGTTATCATCCAAATGCCGTACTTTTAAATGGTCATCAGGAAAAACTAGAATACTAGCATTAAAATATTCATTTAGGCATTTATCCACAATTTGAAGAGATAATTCTCTTATTACATCAAATAAATTTTATTTTAAAGAATATAATAGTAAGAAGTTTACAATAAGTAAATAAAATGCAAAATTATGTAATAAAAGAATTAAACACACACACACACACACACACACACACACACACACACACACACACACACACACACACACACACACACACACACACACACACACACACACACACACACACACACACACACACACACACACATATTCCAGACTGTCGCTGCCACCTGAGAGATCGGAATTGTTGCTGTGATGGGCGATCCTCATTCTTGGAATGTTTGTAAAGATGACTAAAAAAGAGCGAAATCGTTACAACAACATGAAACTAACTGGAAGCAAAAAAGAGCATTTCAACTAGTAAAAAAATATTCTTCCAAAAGTGAGCACATTGGAGATGAAATTTAAATTTCAAGGTATGCTCTCAGTTTTCATTAACGTGTTAATAAGAATTAATTATCTCTATCACTGTTTTGAAGATCGGTGACAAATACCTACGTCTGATGAGAGAGGCCTAATGGAGGCTGATGTAACGCGAACGATAAAAATATTTTGTCATTCATTTTATTTCTATTGCATTGATTTAGAGATGGCTGATAATGATCTTTAGAGATTTGATTTGAGTAGAAAGGGAGATTTATGACTCAGGAAGATTTCATGAGTTTGTTTTGCGTATGTTACGAATGAAATAAGATAAATACTATATAAGATTTGCCAAATGCTTTAAACTGCCACAAATAATTGATATTTACTAAATATTATTGAAATAGGATCTATTATGTATAAGAAAACTCAACTGATGATTAATCCTATTTGATGTTTTAAACACATCTCATTCAAAGAGTATTTTTTTAATGACTTTCTTCAAAGTTTCTTGAGAATAGTTTTGAGGTTGAATTTATCTTTAGAGATACTTTTAATTTATAATAATAAAAAACTCTTTTTATTTGAATTTTTTTATGGGCCAATGAGATGGTTCATCTTTCTGTTTGAACCGTTTTTCATCCTTTTGATTCAGCAAGTGTTTATAAAAGTTAGAAATCAAAGAAATTTGGTACTAAATACTAAATTTCTAATACTAAAATTTTGAATGAAATTAAATTGCGTCTTAGAAGAAATACCCATTTTCTGACACATATTTATGATAATATAATCAAATGCAAGAAAGTACCAGAAAGTATCTTCATGGCTTTTGGATATATTAGCAGCTCTCGTAAAAGTGCACAAAAATAAATACTTGAAATATTGATTTTGTAAACGATCTCCAATATTCACTAAATATTAACAGATTATTATAGAATTTCGAGACAAATACGCCATTATATTTTCCAATTTTCTACTCTAAAATAATTCCACCTTTCTTTTAAAACTGCCAATAGCAATAATAAACTGCAGCATCAAGGCGGAAGTTTTACTGACACGATTTTAGATAAATCTCTCTATTTCGAATTTTTTTCATTTTGTTATACAGAACATACTGTGATACAATAAAAAGTGAATATAAATATAATTGCCTACGTAATGGAGGCAGACTACTCATATATGCATACGATTGGGGCGATTTCTCTTTCAAGAACATATTAGGATATAAAACTATCAAATATTGTTCTTATTTTTACTATAGTAATACACAGAAGAAGTGCGGATATGTGCATTCGTGATAAAAGAGATATGATAAAATAGCAATGTAAATCCATCCCCATTAGCTTATTTACGAATACAAGCTCTTTTCTAGAACAAAATCTGTCCGGAGAACTTTAATTTCCACACTCACTCTGATTTAAGAAAATTATATAAAACCAATAATGCACTAATGCCAAAGTTTATGCATTACGTAAATCCCAAAAGATTATGTTCCAATTTGCCATTTCACAAATTGCACTCCAGATCCCCCAATTTTCTATTTCAACTTTCAGAACATTTCCTCCCCCCTCCAACAAAACATTCATTTGCCGACAACCCAATCGGCTTCCGACCAATCAGGAAACGCCGAACGACTCTTTTCTTCCTCAGCCGATAATTTCATAAAAGTCAGTTTCATTAACAAGCAAGACTTCATCTCCCCTTTGTGATATAAAGCAGAAAATCGAAGGTAGGTGCGTCACCCCCCCTCCACCCTTGTCATTAGAAACAAGGGAGGGGGGGGGAGTCAGGTCGGAAGAGATATCGAACATTCAAACAACCATTAGAGAGCCTCCAGCCCCAGAGAATATTCTAATTATTGTTGTGAGGCCACTTGAAAATAAAATGACGATTTCGAGCAAGAGAGCGCCCTTTTCTGATGATGCGGGGTGCACCTCAGTCGAGTGGCCCTTCCCCCACCGTGTCTGCTCACCCCGACTCTTTTAAATACCGAGATGAAGTTCATGCACATCGATCTCTTTGATTGCGTACTTAGAAGATAAAAGAAATGATTTTGTTATTCGACAGAGTTTCGGTGGTTTGAAAGAATGTTCCAGAAAAGGAGTGTTTGCATCTATAAAAGTTTCGGTTCAGGTTTCCGAGAACTTGCTGATATAACGAACTTATTAATTGTAATACGAATCGCCTTTAATATGAAGGCAATATTCTTGGTTGATATGATCAATTATCTTTTTACTTTATTTGAAGTGTGTTTACATACATGTTTCCTGACGAGTCTTGCGAACTACGAAAATAGTTCTCATCACTTAGCGATTCAAATGAGCACCACTGCTTTGATTTTATTGCGCTTTGCTTCCGTATTTTACCATTAGATTAACTTTAATCCTGCTGGAAGTGAATCGCCCTGAAATATTCGGAATCGGAAGATTGCGGATCCATTGTGCGTAAAACAGAAATTCCTCCACGTATGAAATTCACCGAGATTATAATATAATTAAAGCTTTAAATAGAAATTCATGCCCAATCTAATGTTAACTAATTCACAATTTTAAAATACAAATTATTTTTTATGAATTATAATGCTTTGTATAGAAATGATTCCAAGGTACCAAGCTAAATAATAAGAGACAGGAAAGTATATTTCTGTTTCAGCGGGTTTCGGAACTTCAATTCGGTTTGAACTTCAAGTAAAGCAGATTTTGGTAGTTCAGATTACTTTCTCCTGTCATCCCACCAGAGTCAACCAAAAAACTTTCTCTTCTTCAAAAAAATATTGCTTTACAGCTTTTACATTCGTAAGAAAAAAAAATTAAATTTTTGCAAATATTAGATAATCAAAAGAATTTTAATACTAAACCCATCTCTCGATGTATGGCAGGCAAAATATCGGCATTGAATAGTACACGTTGCGGTAAGGGATTGCAATATCGGACCAAAAGTTCAATACCGGTATTCGGTATTTTTTAGATCTTAATACCGGGATACCGGTTTTAATACTGGTAGTAGAAATTTAAAAAAAAAGAAAGAAAACACAGGTGTTTCTTTGTTTTATTTGCCAGTTTTATTAGAGAGTGTAAATATCACAAAAAATAATTTTTAACATAAATTATAACAGTATATAAAGAATCTCAAACAAGTTAAGAAACATCTTATTTATTTAAATTACAAAAAAGTGTAACTGTCACTATTGAGTCTGTGGCATTATTACAAGTTTTTGAAATGTGATCTTAAAAAAAACATAATGCATCAATTGTACTGTCATTAATTCTGGAACTATTTCGTGCAAAAATGACCAGCTGTCGAAAACGCTCTTTCGGCATCTACGCTAGTTGGTGGTACTGTTAGCAATGTGCGAGATACTTTTTCCAAATATTTATTTCTAAATCCCTCATCTTCAAATAAATCGATATCTCGTCGGATGGCTTGGATATAGTTTATTTCTGTATTGTATTTTAGTTTGTTGAATTTTTTTTATTTATCGCTAATTCTAATTTTTGTTCGAGAGACAATTCCTTTTCACTATCGACATTAGTGTCTTCATAATCTTTGATAACTCTATCGAATTCTTCTGAATGTGAATAGGTTTGTAGGTAAAAAAATTTAAGAAAATTTACTATAAACTTGATCAGATTTGAAATGGTTAGTCCGTTTCTTCATTTTGATTTTTCAAACCATTATAATTATGTAAATACCATAAGACATTTTCTATTTCGGTATGTCTTTCTTCTGTGCGATTTTTCAATGTAATCTATAATTCTACAGACAGTGATGTGTGCTATTCTTTCAGTGACTGCAACATGAAATTTATTGTTGCATTAGCTGTTAATAAATTAGAATCGCTCCGACATTTGTCCTCAATAGTCAGTTTTATTCGAAGTAGAGCTGATACAGTTCTGGATATTTAGTCGAATTCACTATCTGAAAAATTAATTTGCAGGTTTAAGTCGATTATTGCTTTTTGGATTGGATTTCTCAGTTTCAAAAATGGATTTCCCCTATTAGATACTTTTTGGTTCAGTTTTTTTTCACGTGTATGTGAGTTGTGTATTTCTGACAGCATTTTATTTTAACTCAAAATTTCGTATTGATATGTGTAGCCAAAAGTGATAAAAAAAAACCTTTCAGGAGTGGTACGAAGAAAATTTTACATAATATTATTAAATACTGCGACCAAGAAGCAGAAAACGGGGAATTAAAATATTCCTGAAACTATTTAATAACATATAAAAAAGATTTTAATATATAAAAAAGATCATTATTATTTTGTAAAAAAGTAATTACCCAAGAACATAATTTTTTTTATTTATTCTTCGTAATTTAATGTTCCTGTCCGTTATTTTAAATGAAATTGCTATGAAACATTTTATTGTGCATTAGTACCGTTTACCTTTTGTATTACTAATTAGAAGTCGCCTGGAATATTTTGAAATTTTTAAAAATTATATATCCTTTAAATTTTTTTAAAAAATAATATATTTTGTTTAAAAATGTTTTAAGAAATTTGACGTATTTATATTTTAATGCATATGCATAAAAAATTTCATAACCGTAAGGGAACAATTCGAAAAGTGTCTAATAGAGTCCGATTAGTAAGACACACAGAAGAAATGATTATTCACAAAAGGTACTGTCTATTTTTAGGCTTCATTTCTTATACCTGACTTTTGATGAGTGGTTATATAATTCTGTCCGTTTCAGCAGTCTGAGATATACGAAAAATTTCTTAGACATTGTCGCAACTGAAAACTCTATTGATTTCAAATTAAAAGAAAAATATCAAAGAAACCTAAAATGTATGAAATAATCTTGTCAATAACAACACAGAAACTGAGAAGCGGTTTCTCGCTACATGCGGTAAAATGGTCCGAATTATGGGCTTGAACGAATGAAAAGGAAATTGATAGTTTTTATTAGGATTTAGTTTTCTTAATACTCTGAACCATGAAACTCAGTTTTTGGAACAATTTCCAATGAATTTCTTGACCATCATTCGATAGCTTTCAGATTTTTAAAAGCACTAACTACATCACTCACTAGTAATGGCGTTTATCCGTATTTTTTCACCAGAACTGCTACATTTGGAAAAAATTTTTTTTCTTAATCTAAATTTGCAGCAGCATAAATTCGGCAATCAAAATTTGAAACACTCATAGTAAGCATTCACACATTTGGGTTCAGCTACAAAATCCTATTTTGAAAAACATAACTTTAGCTCCGCAAAATGATTTCTGAAATGATGGTCAGCTAACTAAGTGGCAATCATTTTACCCGCTAGTGATACAATGGCCAGGATAATGTTTAGGCTACAGCCTACATAGATTTCATTGTTATAAATGAAGTGGTTAATTAAATTATAGACGTCAAACTTTTAAAATTTAGTGCATCGTAGTTAGAATTCATTCATTGTTTGGGTGAATGTAACGCTAACCTAGTTAATTGTTGAAATTGTTTTGTCTCATTTGTTGAAAGAGCAAATGGTGTCAAAGCAATTTTATCCTGTTTTTACAAATATAGTAAAAAAACATATAACACTTATAATATATATATAACATTTAGAGAAAAAAATATTTTTTATTTGCATTTATTCATCTGTACAAGAGAGGGTTGCTTCTCTTTTATCATTTTGTATTTAATTTATGCAAAGGGAAAGTACCGCACTTTTACTTCCAAAATTTTTATGGATCTTGTGTCAAACCTTCCACAGTACGGAAAGAGAGCCGATTTTAGAACTGTGTTTACTTGCCTTTCAATGCTATAGTCCAAAATTGGAATGAGGAAGTTGAAATAATTTGATATACAAATTTTACTACGAAATTGTTGACACCTGTTTCGTTTTGGAAGAAATATATTTGCTGACTGTCTGCCTATCTTTCCATCTATATAGTACATCTGAACACGATAATTTAAAATTGAAACAGAGTTTTCAAATGGTTAAAGTTGCAATTGCAGCAAATAGAGTACTTGATTTGATAATCAGTATGATATATCTATATTAAATTTTGGATCAAATCCTTCAAAGGATTGATAATAGGTTGGTCTATTAATTGGTGTATATATTATAGAGAAAACCGAAAAAATAATAATAGATAAAAGAACTGAAATTTGATATATGATTTTGTCAACTACAATATTAAATTGATTCAAATTTTCAATCAAAATGTCTGAAAATAAGACAACTAAAATACATACTTGGTTTTTTTCTGGAAGCGAACTCGATGTTTTTGGTGCGATTACCGTTTTTTATTTTTGTTTTTTACAACGTATCGAATGAAAACTCTTACCCCCCCCCTCCCGGTTAGAAGGGAAATAGTTTCTAAATGTATGGTGTAAATCTAGAATCCAAGACAAATGCTCAGGGCGGGGACTCAGGAATATCTATCTATATATATATATTCACTAATTAAAATGTACTTCACTTTTCAAATTGCTGTTAGTAAAATTGTTTTTTGATTTCAAAATAATAAATGATTGAGAAAATATTTATTTATTTATATTTTTAATAAATGTTTAGTATTTAACAAATAGCTTAAATTTATTATTCCAAATTTCGTTAAGAGAGTGCATGGATTGAAAAATTGAATCGTAATATGCTTTTAGAATATTCATTCATTAAAATATTAAACCACAATAGCCAGCTAATTTCTAGAAAATCGCTCTCAAACTTTCTCACCCTTAGCTTATAAACACTCATATTATGTTAACGCGCCGAACATCCCGACATCACAGTCGGTAAGGCGCTAACTAAGCATTCTCGAGATCCGAATTCGGACCTCTGATAATGTTTTTTAAAATGTTTATTTTCTTTTAAATTATTTTAAATTAATTTAACAAGTTGCAAATTGTTTTAATTAATATGTTTCCATCTTTTTATGCAAACAATAAATTTTATTATCTTATTTCTAATTATTCTTATTATTTCTAATTCTAATTCTTATATCTAATTATTCTTATTATTTCTAATTCTAATTCTTATTTCTTCTTATTCTATTCTTATTTCTTCTTATTTCTAATTATAACTTAATTTTCGGAAAAAAATAGTTATAAATTTACATTCATTTAAAAATATTCAAAATTAATAAATTAAATTAATAATTTAAAGATATTTTAATTTTTTATGTAACTCTTGTATAATGCAAAAATAAATGTCCATTCATCAAATACTTGAATCATAATTTTTATTTTTAAGCAGGAAAAATATATAAGAACCAGAAAGTTAATTACTGCAAAAGCATTCGAAACAAAAGAGACATCTTTACATTTTTTCGGAAAATTAGGCAGCATACGAAACATACCGTATCATGTTATTAAAAATTTTGAATAATCTACCTATGTACTTCATAGCTTGAAACCTGCTTTCTATTTTTTTTTTCGAATATTAACATTGTGAACGTTTTCTGATACATTTTTACGAATTTCAGCTGTTCTTTTTAATTTCCGAAATTCATTGAGTTATAACAAATGATTTGTCATTATTTAAATACAAAAATTTAAAACAGAATCATTTTAAGACGAAAATATTTATTTAAATTACTTTTATCCTTAAAATTTTATTTATAATTATTTTAATTCTTAAAAATTAAATTACAATTATAATTTAAGATAAATAAAATGCAAGAACCATCATCTACTTATATATTTGACTGTTGTAAAGTGTGTCAATCAAAAGGGCAATAAAAAGTTCTAACTTTCTTAATATCCACTTTTGAAAACATTAGCTATGAATCAAACGGCTTATTTTAAAATTTTATAACATATTTGTTACATTCAAAGCGCTGCACACTATATGTAATTACAATAGTATTTTTTTAAATCATTGAAATTTTTCATTTTTTTATCATTTATAGAAATTACTAACTGTCTATTTATCACTTCTGTCTTATTATATAAAAGTTTTCCTTTTTAAGGAAATATGAATTGTAATTTTTAGCTTAAAATGATAGTTTATCTTTCTGCATTCATTTTTAAATACGTTTCCCTTCATTCGAAATTTCAAATAAACTTAATTTTAGTGGAGGTGTCGTCAGTCTCAGAAAGAGCCACTCCACATCACAGAATTTCAATAAAAGAAAATGCGATTTAAGGGAGAAGGAAATCATTATTTTTAGAAGCAAGTTTTTACTGATAACTTAAAATGAATAAAAAATTTATTCCAGTTCTATAATATAAAAATCGCTGATAGTTCCTAGCATAAATGGAATTTTTATTTAATTCATTTTAAGAGTCGAAATAATTCGATTATCATATCTTTCTAGTTCGTGATCTAATTTACTTATTCTCACACGTTTTGTAGAGGGTGAAAGGAAAACATAAATCGAAGGAGATGAACGAAAAATTTAATAAACATTAACACAGTAGGAAGAAAACAAATCTATAACAATATTAAAAAAAAATGAAATAATTTAACAAAATTGGATAGAAACATTTAAGCGAAGCTGTAATGAAATCCACGTAAGGGAGGGTACAGTCATAAAAGAATTGCAGAAGTAAAAGCCCTAACTGTAACAAAGAAGCGAAAAAAAAAATCAACGATCTAAAACAGACTTTCTTTAACTGTATGTGTGGTAAAATGGAAGGGGGGAGGGGAGACGCAAATTCACCGTAGAAGGGCACTCTATTCTCGACACCAGTTAGTTTACGAGCTTCCGCGCAGGGTGTGAATTTGTGAACCCACGTCACGCAGAGAGGGAGGGGGTCTCATCAGAGCTTTCCCAGAGGTCCATGCCCCCCTCCCTTAAATTCACCACCAGCAGTTACCCGGGTTGTAGCCCGACAATTAAATTATCCCGGTCGAACCCAGATTAATTTTGTAGGGAACCACAATTTTGGGTTTGCGCGTGCATAAAATTTGAAATCTAATCAAGGGCTTGCGGTTAAATGAGAAGCTGGGGCGTCGTTGGCGTAGGGCTGACCTCGACCCACGGGAGATATCGCGTTATTATTACGCCCCGTTATCTCCTGTCGCACTGGTTTTGTCGCATGTGACGGAGCGAGATTCGACAGCTCTCCCTGCGTCTTTGTTTTCCTGCGCATCCCGATGTTGGCGGTAAAATTATAAATAATTGCCATTCCTTTGGTTTCCAGAGCAATTAAGAGAGTGCGATAGAATTTCTTACCGTTTGAGGAGTTCTGATCTTCTCCTTGTTGTGGAAGTTATTTGAAATGAACTGGGAGTTTAATATCAGAAGCCAAACCTTTTATTCCATTCTGATTAATATTGTTGTTCATTGCGAATAGGTTCCGCTTTTCTGCATCTATTCAAAACCTAAACTAAGAATGCGGAAATGAGTTTTCTATTTCGATAGCTCTCTGTACTTAAAATTCATTCATTCTCAATGACTAATTAAATTTAGTTTTCATTTGAAAACCAGTTTTAAAAATCCCGTTCTTAGCCATCAAGTTTAATCCGTTGGTAGTGGAAGCTTAATGCATCTTCGAATATTTCCACTAATAAGTCCGAAGGGTAATTATAACAAATGAACACAAGGATGTAGTTAAAAAGTATTCTCGAGAATCGAAAAGGAGGCGGGAAAAGTTTTCTTTATTTTGAGAAGATCCATAGCAAGCCTCTATGAGGAGTAAACAAATGAATACTTCCATTATTGCAAATGAACAAACTCCTAACATTAGCCTCAACTCGAATCGTTGCAAACGAATATGAAAGAATATTCATAAAACCCAGAGTGGTGGATGCAAGACCTGAGAATAGTCATTCCGCCTTCAAAAGGATTTTGGAAAATGCTACGATTAACAAATCATAAAAGTAAATTATACCAAAGAAATATTCTAACTATACCTAAGAAATACCAAAACAATAGCAAGATATATTTGGAAAGTTTAATAGAGAAGGTAAAATGAGGACAGAAGTAGTGATCCTTTCCAAAATATTTCGATGAATGCAAAATGAAAGTCATAACAATAGTAAATTACGCAAGGAATCAGTTAGTGGGACAGTAGTATTGCGAAATTACATTTTATTAACGAAGCACTACATTCATTATGACAGCTTTGGAAAAGTCGTAACTTTTCAACAAGTTCCTCCCCTCATAAAAAAAAGGGAAAAATTAAACAACATTTTATCATGTAAACTTTCATTACAAGAGAAAAAAATGTGAAACATGAGCACATTTTTAAGCAGCAAACTTAGAATGTTGAGCATTCTTTTTATTTTAATCTGATGGCTCTTACGGCGTTCATGTTGCATGCCAAAGTTTCAAGAAAATTTATCTAAATTGTTCAATAAAGGATATAATATTCCAAGTATAAGGATGCCATTTATTCTATACAAATTAAAATTTAAATTTATATGGTGAAATTCACTTCTCTTTAAAGACTCTGTCATAGGGAATAAAAAAATGATGCGTATCCACGGGATATAATGAATAAATATACAATTTCTAAAAGACCATTTAATAATTCAAAAATCTGAAGCCTTGAAGTTCATTTGTATAACGTCGTAAATATATCTAAACATACAAATTTCACTCACACTTTGTCATGCACTTAACAATACTTTCTTTCTGTATAAGAGAATTGGGCTGCCGCAATTATCAAAACTTCGGTGTCAAGTCTTTCAAAATTTTCTTATGTTTTCTCCCCCCCCCCAAAAAAAGCACTATTTTTTTTTTTTTTTTTTTTTTTTTTTTTTTTTTTTTTTGCGATTAGTTTATCTATCAGTCTGTGAACTTGATAACATAAAATATCAGGAGTTTGATGAATGCCATTCGGCGAGTGGTTTTTGCACCGAATTTGTGGATTTATATAAAATTTTTGTGTGAATCTATTTGTATGGAACGTTTTCTCTGTCTGTCCAATCACATGCATGAAGACATTTTCACTCAAAAACGTACTTAGCAAGATAAATGAATCTGGCCCGATTTTCTATTACTAAGACTGCAGATCTCTATCCCATTTTGGATAAAATCGTTTCACGGTCAGATTGTTTGTCGATCCAGTATTCCCACATATGCGAAATGGATGAGCGAATTTCTCTTAATGAAATCCCTCCCAGAGTTCATCTCTCTCTCTTTCCTTGTGCATAGGAATATAACAATGATTCACGATGAATGAATAAAGTTTACTGAGTTAGGAATATTGAATTGGCTTTCTTGACATTGCAGTCGTAAATTAATTTCAAAAATTTAATAATTTCGAAAAGAAATTTAAAGACATTAAATTTGTAATTCGTCTGAATGTCTAAAAACGTTTACTCTGAAAGCGAATATATTAAATCCTATTTGGCTACCTATAACCCTCCCCTCCTCCAACGAGCACGGTCAATTGGATTGCTCATTTGATCCCCCCCCCCGCCGCTCTTATTTTCCTTTCGTGAGTCGTTCACGCCGCACAGATGTCACTTAACGAATTAGGATTGCGATGCAAACATCCAGATGCGACAAAGCGCGAGAAAGGCGAAAATAAGTGGGTCCGGACCCTGATCCTGTTAGGCGGCTTCCCTCAAAGCTGCTCGCCGACAGATGAACAAAGTCTTTTTTATGACATCGATCACTCAGTGACGGGGAAGCCATCTGATCCTGGCAGTCAGCCTCGATGCACGAGGAACGTTGAAACAATGTGTTGTGGAACTGCTATTCATTTGACCATTCTTACACATTGTGCAATCTGAAATGACTTTGGTTTCATTTATGTATGTAAATCTACTTACTGTGGAGTCAAAATAAGGGGAGATGGCTTCATCATTATACTAAAAGTAGAGTAGAAATTAAAAATAGGGGCATTTTCTTTCGTGGTTCTCCTCTATTTGCATTAAATTATCTAAGGCGGTTGAAAGAATTGAATAGGCATCTCAGACCATTCTTTTCTAATTGTAAAATTCTATTTAGAGCTACAATCCGAACGCGAAGGCCACGTGCCGAATTTCATTTCTCCAACTCGCTGCAATCAAGTGCGCACGAAAAGACTGACAGACAACTATTGAGTCAACTGTTTGCTAGCCTTTGCTATTTCCGCTGATTCCGTGATAAATAGTCCAATAGCAACTGCTATTTCCACTTTTGTGTTTGACAAAAAAAAAAAAAAATTAAACGAGTTTTGTCCAGAATTCTACAATTCTTTCAAATTAAAAACCTCGTTGCGTTCCTGAGTCATCGCGCTCGCGGGACACGAGCACGATGTCGAAAAGAGATTTTTTATTACTCGGAGAACTTATAAAACGTGCGATTCAGACTTTTCGACCTGTAATACTTTTTCTTTATTACCGGACATTAAAGAATAGCAAGTAAGTGGGCCAGAAGTAACAAACTACTTGGAAATTCAACGATGACTTTGAGAACTGATTAATAAAATAAATGCATATGAGATCGCGGTAAGGCGTGGGATAGTGTTTTGAGAACAGGGGCGGAAAATAACGGTTTTGAGAGTAGAATTTAGATAATATTTAATACTAGACGTCTTTGGGGATGAACTGGTGTGCAGGGGTTATTGGTTATATTTCATTTCAGGTAAATTCTTCAAGTGTAACTTCATGTTCATGATTTCGTCAAACTGATGGACATTAGAGCTATGTTACTTTTATTGTATTATGCAGGCTCTATTACTCATGCATTGTACATATAATCCATTCTAATGGATAATAATCACATGACATCACATTAAAACATATTATCTGGTTCATTGCACAGATCCTATATAAAATCCATCTTCTTCAATTTTCAGTAATAAGTGAAAATCACGTATTTTAATATTTTATGAAGTTCAAATGTTGAAAATGTTTGAATTTCAGGATAGCAATATAATTGATTGTTTGAAACTAGCAAAGATACTTTAAAAAAAAACTGCTAAAAAACTAGGAAAACTTTTCACAACTATTAAATTTAAATCATTGAATAGATAATTGTTTTTTTTTAAAATTTATTTTGAAGTAGTGTAAAGTAAATTTTTGTGCAATAACACTTTTAGAAGTTATTGCAGACAGACGCCAAATTTCAACTTAATTTTTAAAAATTATAATTGTAAAAAGAAAAACGCCCCGAAGTACATACCCCCCCCCCTCCTGCAAGGCATGCATGTTCTTAGTAGTTGTAGGTCAACCGGTCTGGCTTATAGTGAGCCAACGCACATTTGATTCCATTATCAGTAACAATATAAGATATGCATTTTCTGTATCATTTGAATGTCCAATAAAAACCTATCGACATTTTAAAATTTGTGAGTGCACAAGAAAATTTGTGCGTCGTTTTAGAGGCAAAACAGAAATTTAATGTAACAGAAAAAATTACTGAAATGAAAGATCTGAAATTTGACATACTCAGATAAAGTGTCTATCAACTTATGCCCAAATTAAACGCGTTACCATTTAAAAATTTTTAAATTTTGATCTTGAAACAATTATATCCCAGTCAAAAGTAAATTTTTAATGATAAATATTCTTGCAAAATGCGTAGAATATCTTATATTTCTATATTGTTCTTCAAGAGTCTAAAAGTTCAAAATTCTATTCTAGAAATTAGAGGATTAAAATTTTGTAAGTTAATAATCTCTGAAAGAATATATCTAGACTAATGAAATTTGTTTTTCGGAATAACTTTTGATGCTGTTTACAAGTTTCCCGAGATAAATGCCCAAGATATTGCTGTTCCTGTTGGAAATTTCCGTCTATATATTTCAATATATAGACGGAACCTTATTAAATATTTAATTCAAAAATCTTTAAGGCAAGTAACTATGTTAAAAAAATCAGGTTTTTTTTTTTTTTTTTTTTTTTTTTTTTTTTTTTTTTTTTTTTTTGCAAAATTATGCATTTTAAAAAATTCAATATTCTTGATATTTGAACAGGTTTCTTTATAAAACCATTAGAACTTTGTTTCCGAGTCCATTTTTTGAGAAGTTATACACTCCTTTTTGCATTTGTATTTATGTACGATTTAATACAATTTTACATCTTTAGATGCTGTTTTATCAAATTCTAACTTTGGTAGAATTTTTTAATGGAAAACATCATAATTTAAAATCTAACGCATATTTTTCTGTTCACATTTGGTATAATAATTTCTCAATATGTTCTGCAGTTCCTGAACCAGAGAATAATTTAGCCATTTATAGACATTTTATGATTGTTATATAAAATAATAAATGCTTCACAATGTGAAAAAATTGAAATGTTATTTATTATTTATCCGTTGAATACCACGTTTTTAAGATTGAATTGAATTACGAATTAATTTTAAATTCAGGAACTAGATAATATATTTCTGAAGAAACCTGCAAAATCATTTATAAAACCTTTTAACTAGAAGATTTTTGCTTTATACCGTATTTTAGTCACAAAAAAGACTCTTTTTCCAGTTTAAAAACTTTTGTCACTTAACTGGTATATTTCGGTTTCGAAGATGTTTTTTCAATTTTTTTTAATGCAAAAATTCAAAAATGTATTTATTTTAGAGCGTTTTTCAAAACATTCATCTCGAACGTAGTCACATACCTTAAGAACTCCTTTCGAATGACGTCTTTCTTATGGTTGTATGACGAAAAATGTTGGAATAAAGTTAGATGACTATTTTATGATCGTTTTTATTAATAATAATAATTAATAAAACAAGATGCAAGGTTAAACTTTAATCGAATTAATACGCAACATCATGAAAATGCAAACAACATTTGCGGCCATCATAGTTCTGCCACAGTAGAAGAACAAACCTTTTGTATAATATTTACACATATTGTGCATCCTTTTTCAATAAAAAATTGTTTGCTCGAGGGCCTCACTGTTCGTCCACTTCTTGTCTCATGAAATCCTTTAGACGACCTTGGTATATCAGTTTTTGGAAACGATGATGTTGATTGTATAGAAAACGAATCTTGAAATAGACTTGGAGATCTTGCAATCTCATTTGGAAGTGAGATAGGTGAATAGTCTTTTAGAAAGTACGGAGCTCTCTCATTGTGGCATATTGGTCATAATGTAATGGTTTATGCAAACAATGGCGCCTTTAGGAATTTCCACCAAATAAGACAGAGAGAAGCATGCTGTGCTTTTATCTTACCATAGGATATGTGATCCAGGCAACTTGTTTCCGGTTAATGTCCTTGAATACATTTGACTCTGTCGTGATGATCGTCGTATTTCTTTCGGCTGATTCTAGATTTTTATCGATTTTCTTCTTATATCTTCTTCTAGAATTTTGGGCATTCTTTTCCATAGCTACGTTTGTTCTTAGAGTGCGACCCATCCAGAATTCAGCAATCCATTATGTTATCCTCAATACATTAGATAGGGTTATTCATCTATCGATTTAAATTCTATATTTATCTTGCCTTTTGCATCGCACATAATGATTCTCTCATATCAGCCAGATTATTTAAGGATCTTTCAAAAGTTTTCACTAATGCCTAAGAAACGTTCGAGATCAGTTAGCTGCGGCATTCTCTTCATCGATTTTGTTTATTTTAGTTTGGAATGTGGGGAGGTCGGAGTTTATCCAATCAGTCTTAAAAATTTGACTGATTTTTTTCTTCCGAAACTAATATATTTTTTTTTCATTTAAGAGTCCATTCAAAATTTTTTGTCTGTAATTTAATTTGCAGAATTTAACAGATCAATTTATTATTTCAGTCTGTTTGGCGATATTAATTGCTTTTCCCAGTTAAGTTCAATTTCCAGCATTAATTTTTCTGATACTCGTTTATTGCAAACGATTCTATTGCAAATAGCTTCATCTTGGAAATTTGGCAGAAAAATTTCTGCACCAAATTATAGAGTGTGATAATATATTCTTCTACCGCTTCATCTTCTTTATACATTTACATTTACATTTATACATTTACACATACATTTATACATTTACAGGTTTATAAATACTATAAATCGCATTTCTAAAGGGTACAAAATAACTTTGAAATTTGGTTTTAACGACTTCGTAAAACTCAACTTCTGTTTGCTTCAAATTGCAAATGATAAGTATTTCTTCGGATTGTGATACCACAATTTGGTTGGAAACCTTTTATTTGAAATGAAAAGATTGCTGATATCGGACGTCACTATGCTTCATTGCTCAAGAGATTCTTATTGTTTTTCTGAGCTTTAGGAACAGTTTTAATTAGAAATCTTAGCTGGGTGAGCATTTTAATAGCATTAAGTTTGTTTTCATTGTTTTTAATCAAAATGAAAGAAGACGTAACAGTAAACATTAGGTGGATTTATATATACGGTGAAGACACAAACGGCCTTCTACGGCTATCATATTTATTGCTGTCACGTTAGATCCAATTCATAAAAATTCTCCCCAGTGGCCATGTCTAAGTATCAGACTTTAAAAGCATTACGTGATCAGATTTAAAAAAAGAGCTTCAAATATGAATTTCTCTGTAAAAAGTTGTATGGGATTATTTCATTTTCATTCCATGTCATTCGCAAGTAAATTCCTTCACTGACAACATTCTATTATCATTTTATAATTATTACTGAACTAAAATCCTTCTGATATAAGAGGAGATGGAAATAGATTATGAAATATTATGAAGGAGATGAATAATTAGCATTAGCTTATGAAATATTTTCAATTCTAGATTGAAGTCGTATGTTTATTCCATTCATATCATTTCTTAAAAAATTCTAAAACATCTGCTTTCAAAATTATTTTTATCATATTTCTAATTAAAAAAATTGAAAAATAAAACACCATTTATTTTCAGGATTTCTTTCAAAAAGCGAAGCAAACTTAGTTTTTATCTCAGATTTTAATTTTGATATTAAAAGATCCCCGACTCTTGAAATCCAAATTTTAAGAGCCGCTTCTCGACTGAGAAAAATAAAAACGTTCTTTTTAATTCGGTCGGTTCCAGAATGGTCTACTAGAGGGCAGCACAATGGCGAAAAATAAGAGTAGCGTTTTCTGTGAATGGTACCCTTGTGTGCGCTTCTCCCCAATGCCTCTAGGGGAAGAACTGGGAAGTCGGATTTTAAACAGATTAAAGAATCTGCTTGTAATTGCAATATTTAAAAGAAAAAAAAAGTTGATGCTTTATCACGGTTGCGCTTTAATTTATTTTTTGAGTGTAATCAGTATTTGTTAGAAGTTACTGGAATATGTTTGTTTTTTGTCCAAGTATGTGTAAGCTCTTTCATGACCTTTTTTTTTTTTTAATTCTCTTTTTATTTTTTTCTTTTCTTTTCGAATGCAAGGCCAATTTCTTACAAGATTTTATTATAACTCTTTGAACTTTAGAGAAAGTAACTGAGAAATGCCTCGTTTTTTTTTTTTTTTTTTTTTTTTTTTTTAATGCGTTATTCGCATTGTAGCTTCCAATAATTGGTTCAAGCAGTCTGCATCGAAACAAATATTTCTTTAAAATCCTTTTTACGAGAAAAGAAATTCTGTCTTCATCATCTTTTTCTCCAGTTTTTTTTCCTATCAATCCTAAGTCTATTACTCATTATTTATATCATTCGTAAAATCACATTTTCAATTTGTTCTTCCCTTTCATCATCCACTTTTTCTGAGAAGTGATCCCATTAGAATATTTCACTCTCTCGTATGCGGTCAAATAAATTAGATTTCGACAAATCTTTTTGTGGCAGATTTCTTTTTTTTTTTTTTTGCGTCTGTGGTTTGGTCTTAAACACCAAAACAGCAAATTCTGTCAAGTTTTGCGTGCAATTATTCCGCAGAAAAAGAGACTACATCCATTTCATTTATTTTTCTGTTCATTCATTCCTGTTGAATCTTTTTCAAAATATTTTTGAATCGTTGTACAAACAACATTAACAATTTTCATTCCGACTGATTGGCACAGTGTCTTGTGACCATTAAACAAACATTACTCATACAATAAGGAACGTAACGGCCTGCATGCAATCTCTTATTCACTCAAAATGAATGAATGAACGAAACTCTAATATAAAATCTAACAAATATGAGAGGTATCGTTGTTGGTATCTGGGAACTTGCTCGAAACCACCACTTTCATCCAAATTGTGATTCCACCGATGCAGGATACGAGATTTTTACACAATGGTTCAATAAATGAAAAAAAAAAAAAAAAAAAAAAAAACTTAGTTGCTCCAGTTTTTGGTTGCATTATACGAGTTTTTTTTTTTTTAAACTGAAGTTAGTACATTTTGTCTTTTCACAAGACAGCATATTAAAAATCATGCTTTTAAATTACAAAAAAACACACCAAAATTGCTTTAAAGTAATTTCATTTCCCAAATATGGAATGAGATGTTTCATTAGAGTAGAAACGACCTTCGTTATGTAATATTGACTCTCGTTTGCAAGGATGCTAAAAAGACCAAAGATTATTAATAAAGATATGCACTCGAATCCAGATTATTAATGGGCTGTATACAATATTAAAAAAATACCAGATGCATTCAGATTATTTCCCCTGGATGTAAAACGATATAAAATACCGTTAGAAATAAAAATGCAATATTTTTATGACTGTACAGTCTGATACTTAAAATGTTTCTATTATTGAATAGAGGGCGCAATTCATCTGAAGTAGAATTTCATGAAGGAAAAGACGCAATGTGTTTCGTGGCTTCTTTTGTTTCAATTCATTAGAACGTCCTTCGGCCAGTCCTGTCCGTCCAAAAGGAGTTCGGGTATTGCAAAGGATGCGGATTTGGAAGGCGTACATCTACAGGATGACAGTTTTAAAGAAATGGACAGCATTTGTTGACTTTCTAAAAAAATGTCTCGCTGATGAGGAAGAGATAGAATAACAACGCTCTGCTGATAGGAATCCTCTTTTCAGGTTTTATTAAAGAAACTGTTTGCCAATATTTCTTGAAAATTGGATGCCTTGTGTAATAGAATCAATGTTGGAGAATATGTCACTTGAGTTAGAATATTTTCTTGATATTTTGTTAGCCACAAAGAGTGCGAAAGTTTAATTCAACCGTGGTAAATGAATTTGATACGAATTCAACTGAGCCCAAACCCCTAAACAAACGCGTCATTTAGAATGAAAGCTTTTGAGCAATAATTGTTTTGAATCAAAATTATATTTTGCGCTCAGCTTGTCTATCTTTTTTTCTGGCCTAAGCTTCAATACATATGTATCGGTGCTTTTTTGAGTCCAATCAGATATGCATTTTAATGATGTGATTTGCTCGAGGATCAGTAATACACTATTAGACTATTTATGAGAACGGTAAATCGAAGCAATCGCTTAAAAAGTCTGGGGGTGGGTGGGGGAGCGTTTTTATCATACTTTCAGCTTACAATTTTATGTATGGTATCTTAAAACGGAAAATAAATATATAAAAAAGGACTCTATGAAAGTTTCTATTTCCAAAGCTTTTAAAAGTAAAAGGCAATTCTGAAACATTTAATCTTTTAATTAGAATTCTTTGCATTCATTGTGTTCAGTTATATTTCCACATACTTCCGAAACCGAAAATTTAGAATTAGCAAACCAATTTAATAACAATTTTTAAGGTTTGTTGAAAAATTATTTGATTGTTAACATTTTTAATAGCATATTGCTGAAAATATTTTTTAAAATTTTTGAAAGTGGCTTTACTATCATTATCATTTTCTATTTGTTTGAACACTTTTATTTAATTTAAATAATTTCAGGTTTAAGAAAAGGAAATTTCATAATTGAATTTTCGCTTAATACTTATACTAGAGGACTGAAATTTTATACACTTATGTGTTTTTATGACAAAAATCTATTTCAATAGGATTATCATTCATTATCATTTAAACATGAATTAAGCTTTTATTCTGCGCCACTAGGATACTGGAGAAAGAATTTAGAACTAAAGAAAATATCTGTGAAGGTGATTTGAAAATAAATTTTACCGTGCTTTAGTGAAAGCGTCTATTTAAAAAATATTTTTAGTTAAATTTTGGTCTTTAATTGAGAATTCATAATTTGTAGGATTATGAAATCTTGATTCAATTTTTTTTTCTCATCAGATAGTATTAGTCATAAAGGGCCATAATTTAATGAACCGAACAACCGATACTTAATGCTGGAAAATATTACAAGAGTATACTTTCATTTAAAAATTCACAACTGCACACAATTTCAAAACTCTAGCACAACACAAATTTAAACCTAAATGTATGTATAAATAAATTCTGAATGAATGGACGTAAAACAGATGAAGCAATTTTGAAGAGAATTAAAAAAAAAAGCTTATTGTTGATTATTTCGACATTGGTTTACTGAAGCTAAAATGCGAAAGAAAATTTCAATTCATCCCTTTTGTTAATTTCTCATTTGTATTCTCACAGTATTGAAATTTTGCATGAGTGAAATCTCGATTTTATAAGGATTGCCCAAATGGAAAATTTCTAGAGCAAGAACAATATACATTAAAAAAATAAATGTAACATTATTCAACTGTCCTGCTAATTTGGTCATAAGTAATGAATACTTTGAGGCAGAATTATTGAGATTATATGCTGCTTATTTCCTTTCGTCGTCCAAATGAAAACGTTTCCGTTGCAAACTCTTTGTAAATAATTCAAAAATTTGATAACCATATGAAGAAAGATTCAAGCTGGGTGCTCCTAAAGGAATTTTTGCATTAAGGTAGATACATGGTCGGGCATTATCTTGATAGATCATTTTTTCGTGGGAAAAAAAAGGCCGAGTTATTTACTTTTGATTACTTTGCCAAATTCCATAAGTGTCGTATAGTACTTACTGGTCATGGAGATTTATAATAGAAAAAAATGGCTTTTAGCAAATAAAGAAAAATAAAAACCTCATTTTTCTTAAAATTAGTAATGCTACTAATTTTTCCGACGGCAAATGTTCTAATTTAAATGTTCTATTTCTCTTTGGCTCGACTGGGCTGTGATTACACTACAACTGGTCGCTTATATTGATATAAAATAGCAGATTGGAGACCATTTGTTTCTTCTTGTGTTTAGGTGTAAAGTATTTCTACCACTTTACTATATTAAGAATGTTGATGGAACATTAGTTGCCCCTTTTCTTAACCCATGTTCACTGCTGAGCAGATTTCATAAATCACTAACAAGAGAGAGGAAGATAAACCACGCAATTCAGTTCTGAACGCATTTATTTTTAATTCTCGTTAAATTCTTTTATACTTATAGGATCCTAAATGTTCTTCAGCTGGAGTTGTGCGATAGTTCGGTGAAGGGGTGCCAACGTTGAAATGGTCTAAAATAATCGAGAGTCGTGACTTCGTAGAAGCTTTATAAATATGCCAAGTTTGGTCGAAGAAGAGTGGAGTTTTTCTCCAGTAAAAAATGTTATTATATTTAGAATATTTTACTACATATGACTTACAGGACCAAAGGACTGTATAAAAATTAAAATTTTGTAATTTACATTTATTACAAACAACACAAATATTTTGGACTGAAACAATACAATATATTGGTAATAAAATATATCTTCTGTTTGGAACTTCATGCTTTTCTCAAGAATGGACATCCTGTATAAAATTTATAAATATCAGATGTAATTATTCTATACAAAGGAAAATATTTCGGTAACCAGAAAAAAAAATTATGAATTTATTTATTGCTTGCCTCCATAGAAAATCCCCAAAGCGGAATCTTTGAGTAAATTATCGATACCCTATTTCTTCCATAAACGTTTCTCAGGTCAACGGATGTTCAGTGAATATATGGAGTGTTTCCCCTAATCGAGTTCTCTCTATTGATTGGTTCCTGAAATCAGATCAAAAATATTTAACGTCATAAGTTAACCTTCTTACAAAATATTTGTCCTCTCTGCAAATTAAGACCGGTGCTCTAAAATCCTGGGAACTAAAAAATAAATCCGTCTCTTTAATCGTTAATTATAAGATAATTCATGGGGGTGAAACTGCCAAACGTAGAATATCAGCATTATAGAATGATCGTGGTTTTAAGCAATGATTTTTAAATCTGATTCATGAATTCCCTCGAAGCTCAGATCAAGAAGCAAATATATTGTTGTTATTCATTTCACTGGGCTCAACATAAGTCACGTTATAAGTAATCAGAGACTGCCTGCTTCTGTTAGATTAAGTGATTTTTGAGAACCCCGGGACCACTTGAAACAGAATGGAGGATGCCTTTCTAAAGCACTTTCGGGAAACGGAACCTGGCTCAAATCTTTATTTTACTAAGAGAAAAAGCCTTCCGCAGATTGTCCGATCGAAGTGAAATATTCTTAACTAAAGATCACATAGTTATATTAGTTTTTTTAGTAATTCTGATTAAAAACGCAGTTTACGAAATTATTAAAAGAATTTAAAGGATGGCCTAGTTGTTTTTCCTGCTTGTTGAGTTTGAATCTATATAGATTTATTTCAAAAACCAAAGCACAAAAACAAGCACAAAACTTACTTAAACTTAAAAAAGAAGAATAAAAAAAATGTAAGCAGTCTAGCAATCGTATCTTCAAAACGAAACATTTTGTTGAATCAGAACCAATTGGGTACACTGTTTCATAAGCAAAGGAATGAAAAAATTTCGACTGCTGCGAGAAAAGGAGACTCATTTCTTCTTAAAAGTGAAATGAACAGAAAGATGTGTTCAGACATTTATGATCTAACTGCTTACAAAGCAAAAAGTTATTTTTTGAAATAAATATATATGAATGGGAACGTATATGAATGGGAAATATATACGAATATATATGAATGGGAATGTTTTGTATATTTAATTTGCACACCATTATGAGATGATTTGCAAAATAATTATTTTATTTGCAATCATAATTATAGAACAATAAATTATTGACCGGAATGTAATTACTTATTAAGACAAATAGAATAGGATAAAGATAAACGAAACATAAAATTGTATAGTTTCTATCTTTGACGATATGCCATTAAAATGACCCTTCCCCCTCCCCCATGAGAGATATTACAATAAGGGGAAAATGCATTTCACATGACCTGTTTGACTGACGTACTTGTGTTATTGATATATGACTTAATAATACATGTATCTCAATAGTAAGCAAGTTTTTTTTTTCTTTTACTGGTTAATACGGTCGAGGGGGGGGGGAGGCTAGTATGGTTGAATGCTTTCCTTTTTGTGACGCTTATGATATGATTTTTTTCCACAATGTGGTGCTTTTAGTTTGCGACGAATCATTTTAAAAATTAAGGATTCTACTTGAAGTGGCATGATTGGTTTCACGTTTTTTAATTGCTGCTTTTAATTTTGGGACAAATTCTGATTAAGGCTCAAACTTCGAATCTTTAAAGAAATGGCATGGAAAGCGGATATTTTCATCGTAAAGAAGTTCTGCTGGAATAGACTCCAAAGACATTGGAGACGATTTCATCCCATTGCTATTTTCACGATATATCATACTTTTTTCAATGCATGACAGAATGAATTCATTTGCTCGTGAACGATAAAGTTTAGTTTTATTGGTTCGAATCTTATTAGTTATCGAAACAATTGGGCTTCGAACTGTGTGTCTTAATCGGCAGTAATAGCAAATGGAGATCCAAAATGTAAACACCCGCCTTGTAATAAGGCGCCGTTTATTGTTTCCACTGGACTACCAAGTATCCGAATGGCTTCTGACCAGCGAAATATATTCTATGCCAGTTCAACAGGTGCTGGATCTTTCAGAGGATGATGATGACGGGGAAGTAATAGAATCCAAATTTATTTCTGTGAAATGTGTGATAGGGTAGGGTTAAAAATATTTTTGTGGATGCTGCGAAAGTAGGCAAATTTTAGTCCAAGATCTTGCATTTATGTTTCCCACAACTGAAAATACTTTCAATACGTTTTATTCTATTTTCATTAGCTGGGCGATTTTCCTGACGAAAATATTTTCAAGTATAATTGATCTGTGCTTGTTTTAACATGCATTGATAAATAATAAAGAACATGATTACTTTTTAATTTCTTGGTCTCTCAAAAAATGACACTTTGTACAAAACAACTCCTTAAGATAATCGAAATCTTATTTTTAAACGCTTTTAATAATTTTTTAAAGAACAATACGTTTTAATTAAACTTTAAGAGCAAAGATTCGATGGCACATTGATAAAATAACTTTCAATAAATACCCTATTATTTGTCAATAGGAAAGCCAAAGCTGAAAATGGAATGATCTATCCATCTAAACGCGAAGCTACTTGGCTCCTGCTACGTATTGTCGAATAGCAACAGTCAAATGTAAACAAATCGCCATAAGAATGTCTCTGTTTGTTTCAATAAATGTTTCTGAGGCTGCATTGAATCAGTGCTTCTTTGATTAATGAAGCTGCAAAATATTAAAAATATTCTGGACAGAGCTCACCAAAACTTCCACTTGCTCATAGGCAAGAAATAGCAAAAGAAATCAAGTAAGAAGCCTCAAAAGATATTTAATATAGCACGAAAATAGGTTCAATCATTGCCAGATGGATAGTCACTGTGACTTACTTATGGAAATAAATGACACCATACTGAAAAACTATTTTCACAAAAATGGTTTTTTTTACTTTAGCTTAAAACTCGCAAGGTATCTTTTTAATGATATCCATTTCATTAATATACAATGTTTTCGCTATTTGCAATAAATTTTCTAATTGTAATATACATTGATCTGAAATTTAAATTCATTCATCAAAACATTTAATTATTTCTCTTTTACCAATGTCACAATCCAGATTTAAAAAATGCTTTCTTTGGCCATTACTTCCGAAATAGGATTTTTGTTTCTGTTTTTTTTGTCGTGTATGTATATATATATATATATATATATATATATATATATATATATATATATATATATATATATATATATATATATATATATATATATATATATATATATATATATATATATATATATTCATTCATTTACCAGCGAGATAATGTATTTTGACTTATTCAATTTAGCTCATGTTTGTGGATCTTATCAGAAAACAAGATGAAAGTTTAAAAAAAAAAAAGTATGCATTCCACATAAATGTCCTAAAAGTCAATAATTTGGGCTATCAAGCTGGTTATCAAAGACGGACAGTGTTTTAATAAAATAATATGGAAACATAGTTTTTAAGTTAAAAAAATAACAAAAATTGACTAGTCAAATTATTATAAACCTTTACTAAATCTTTCTTTGTATTTTACTATAGTTTAATAGAATATAAAAAAAGCTAGAATATAAGAAGAAAAATCAAAAATAAAAGAAGCTAGAATTATTTTTTGTCTTAATTTTTTCAGAAATAAAAACAATGAGCTTTCAATATATATTATAAGGAATGACAGGAAACTCGAAGATGGCAATCATTCTTTAATATTCTTTGTAAGCCACTTATGGCCACGAAAAGCACGCTTCGAAGAGTCGCCGCATCATGAACCGTTCTAAAATTCATCTCCTTCATTTTTCAAACATTCTAGCGACTTGCCTCAGGTGGAAGTCCGGTCTGAACTCGGCAGAAAAATTCCATCCGAACCCCAGTTCCGCAGAATTTAATTTCGGTCCTTCCTCCAGGTAAAGAGCCACCAATAACACGCATTCCGAAGACGCAACAGACAGCGATGCGACCTGAAAATCAATTTTCATTCGGCTCGGATTACCAGCGAAAGCGAAGCTGGTCCCCCGACGAGGGATCAATTTGTTTGTCCATTCATTAATTGATACGAAGGAAGAGATTCTGCCAGCAAAAAGAAGAGGCACACAAGTTCGGCGACCCTTTTTCTTGCTTTTATTAATTTTGCACTCCACCCTGGCACTGAGCAGAGAAGTAGTCAGGAGTCGTCTTGCAGAGAGGGGAGGAAGGAGATGCACCCCCTCCTGCCTACTGGTTCTGCCAACGGCAGGAGAACTTTTCTATCTCTTCATCGGCTTCGAAAAACTCACTTCACCTGTTATGTCAGCAGATCAAGTGGCTGGAATAGTTACAGCTTTAATGGAACATCTTTTGCCGGCCAGATGGATGCTGGCCAGCATGTGGGACTGCTCCTGTCGGGTCACTGGATCTACGCCCTGATGGGCTGGACAGAAGGAATACCGTTGCTCGGTAAATAGCTGTGGGTAGACACATACTAGATTGCCTGGAAAAATTGTTCGATTTGTGTATGAAACTTGCCTGCTACGCGTTGAGGTACTCTCCGGAGAAAACAACAGTTGTTCCATAGATTTCACAACTGAATCAATTTGCATCTTGACTGGCTGTCTAGCATGCGAACTGGCATCGTTAGTTGTCTTCAAGATTGGTTGGAAACATATATTGTAAAAGATATTAATTCGGAAATACATTCAATGCGTAGGTGTACGAAATAAATTCTGGATGCAAAGATAAAGGAAAGACTGTCGGATACCTTGGATTTTTTGTTGAATTTGTGGAATCTCTCTTGAGATAAAGGAATATTTTTATCAATTTTATAATTGCATGCATTTTAACTAGGAAAGTATCTTGTTACAAAAATTTTGAAACAAATAAAAGATTATTGTCAATTAATTAGAAAATGACTACAAACTCTTATGAAGAACTAACAAATGTATAGATTTCGAATCATTTGAAGTGAAGTTACGTGTAATTATTTTCACAATAATTGGATGGCTTTTCATTGCTGAATCAGATAGCTTTTCCTAAAATATTAGCAAAATTCATTACTAAATGAATTAAGGTAGACGCATTATTGTGATGGAACTGTTTGCAATGTAAGCATGTGCGTCATCAAAGTTATAGATTGTATGTGTCGAGAGATTTCTTAATTAAAATAAAATTTAAGTCAAATTATTGAAAACCAAATCTTATTTAGAAATTGTCCTTATTCTTTCCATTTATTTGGATAACTCAGTGCAGAAGCAACTCCGTTTTAAATCTTTTGCAGATTTCTTGATAGATGCCTATTCAGAAATTTAAAAATAGTAATGGAACATGGTTGTCACATTTGTAGACGTATTCTATGCCTTGAGAAAGTAAATAGCAATTACGGTATTAAAAAACGGAGAGTGCACAGATTGCTTGAATAAATTATATATATATATAGAAATTTTGCACGTTATTCGTAATAAAATTAATGTGTATTGAATATAATACGTAACTGAATGCTTGAGAAACGAGCGACCGTTTGGGAAAAGGATGAATTCTGTAAGGAGATTTCATTTGTGTTGATTGATCATTCCTAATTTTAATGTAAATAGTTATTATAACATATTTTATTTAACAATGCGACAGGAAGATGACCAGGCAATAAATTCAAACTGAGTTTGATCGAGAAAAAATAGACTTTATAATAGTTTTTTACTCGAAAAAATAAATGAATAACAATAATACTATACATTTCGCTCATTTTGAACTTAAAAAGAAAAGATATACATTTGAAAGTCTCAAATAATCAAATTTTCCAAAAATAATACATCTATAGGAGCTAAAAGCCTCTATTATTATAAACAGTGTTATACAGGAAAGTGTTCTGTGATGTGGTTTTACAACTGTTTAATTGGCAGAGTTGCTGGAACTAGCGAGTAGGGAGAGAGTGACCCCCTTCTGTGTATCCCGGGGTGGAATATCATCATTTATTCTTTTCTGTCACGACAGTTGAGAAAGTGGAGTCTTCACACTTCGCCGACCTGCTACCCGCCTACCTGAGCAATATGGTGCGTAAGAGATTTCCTTTTCTTTCTTTTCCTTATTGTTCTGGGCTTACTTTGTAACCTTGGTTGAATTTGTGGCAGATAAAAAATTGTTTTCCAGTCTTGGTTTTTTTTCCCTTTAATATATTTTTGAGAAAACATCAGTTTACTTATCTTTCATTTAAGAATAATAATTTAAGTTTCACGCCTCTTTTTATTAAAGCTTTGTTCAACTATCAACACGTAATTATAGTTAAAATCTTAAGAGTTAAATCCAAAGGAAAATTTGAACTGTAAATCAAAATTAAAAATAACTTCTATTAATTAATTTTTATTTAAATAAAATGTTTATTCATGTTAAATATCTTTGCTAGCAATTGCTATTACAGCTCTATGAACTAATACTATATATAAGCTTTACATACTTAAGAAGTGTATTGGAAAAAAAGAGAAGAACGACGAATGAAAACTATTTCTTTATTATGTTTCTTGCTCTATAGAAAGCCCTTCCCCCTCTCACCAAAAAAAAAAAAAAAAATACTATAACATCATAGCTGCACTAAAAAGAAAAATATATATCTTCATATCTTTGTATTAGTCATGGATTTAGAATATGATTAGATAACATATTTTGTTATATTTAGTAGAACTTAGTAGACTTTTTATGCGAAAATTTTTGACTTACTTTGAAAGAAAATAATTTTTATTTGATTTAATAACAATAGTTCATGCCGCATAACTGATTATTTCTGATATAAATTAACTTGATTTTTTTTATAATACAAAAATAAACAAGGACATTTTTTTTGGGAGTTGTTATTATGGTTTTCTTTCACCTAATGATATTTTACTCTCAGTTTGGAAATTTCTAAGAAATGAATCTGATTGCAGAATGAAATTTTGCGTTATAATTCCCAAAACAAACAAAAAAATGTCTGTGGCAGTACAATCTATTTTATTCCCGTATTTGAATATGAAATATATATATGCATATAAATTTGTAGAAACAGATCTGTCATTCTATTGGATACTATAATTGAAGATAAATAATTTTCCTTTCCTTATTGAACCAGGAAAATATTTGAATTCTCTTTAATGTTGCATTTATGCGTTAAAATTATAAATTTGAGTTCTGTTCTATTTATCTGATTTATTTAACACTTTTTCGATTCCTTTGAAAATTATTCAGAATTGATTAAACTGGCGACTGCATTTAGTCAAATAATGCAAGATTTTTTTTATTCATCTTATGATCAAGTGTTATCTTGATGATGTTAAAAATGCAAAGTTACAAATGAAGGGCATACTTAATTGCTTAATTTGCCTTTTGATATACATTCTGCTAAAAACAGTAAATTTTAAGGTAAGAATAGTCGACATAATATAAAATAGCATATCTGGAACAGCATGAATATTGATAGTTTTGAAAATCAAAATTCAGTATTTTCGAGTTGCAATCTCTGTATTGTGTTTTTTTTAAATATGAATCTTTGCAATTTTTATACTGATAATAAACTGTGGAGAAAAATTAATATGTATTTTAGTTTTCAAAGATTTAAAATACGGAGATAAATTTGGCCGTATTTTTATTTTCAAAAATAGGCAAATCAAGACAAATTCTTATTACTTCCGATTTAAATCATTATACATACTCAACTCGACATACTTCTTCGTTCATCAAATTATGCACAGATAAACTCGCCAAATTTATTTAATATGTTTCGAGATTCTTTTTATTAAAAGCTATTTCATTTAATCATAGAACAAACCCAAATACGTTAAAAATTGCCAAATCTATTTACCGTGTTTTGTAACAAATGCTGTTTCATTTAATCATAACGCGAAATCAAACACGTTAAAAATCGACTAATGAATTTTAATGTCTCATTACATTTCTGTTGCCAAAAGAGATATCTAAAACATATTCAGTGGCTAATAATTAAGATCCTCCCCGATTCGGTTTGTAATGAAACTGACAATATTTGATAATTAGCCTTTCTTCAGACAAAAACGCTCCGTTGCAGTCGCAGTTAAAGAGAAATCATTTTTACTCTCTTGCTTTCTCTGCAAACGGAAGGGTTTTACACACTCCCTATTTACATTGCCCTCGGGCTCTTGAGCGTAGGAAAAGGCGCTTTTTTCCCCCTCGCCTTTCGAATGGATTTATTCTTTTCGGCCGCCCTCACCTCACCTAATCTTATCTTTCGTTGGGATTCTGGAACACGATCTTTTCTCATTTTGGTGCAGAGAAGTATTTAAATTTAAATTAAGCTATTTAAAACGCGATAGAACGAGGACACGAAATTGTATAGACAATGAATTGCGAATGGATTTACACAGAAGGTTTATTAATGCAATGGAATAGGAAATGTAATATTTAATAGTTTTATGATTTATGCTCTGGTCAAAGATTTTTTTAATTGATTGAACACAGCTCCTCAATAACTTTGAGAACTTTTTGAAGGTAAAATGTATAAGAAATTTAGAAAAAAAATAATAAACAAGGAGTTACTTTTTAAAGAAAATTAACTGATTAGAATATCGACCGATTGAATTTTCTTTTCAGTAATTCTTCCTATCTTGAAATCTTCAATAGTATGTTTTACGCTTCATCATTTAGATTCAAAACATTTTAAATCATTAAAACAAGAATAGATTTCATAAAAAATTTCTTATCTCATCCCCATCTAATAGCGTATTTTTATACGATGTAAAATAGAAACCGGCGAAACTTTCAAGTAATCCATCCGGGATATGGACAAAATCCTCACACTATTCGCGGGAATTTAATTTAATTTAATAATTTTTACTGCTTCTAACTGTTGATACGGCTGATTTTTAAACAGATGCACTTTCAATCTTAAGTCTGAAGTAGTATGGTAGAGGGTTAGGTTTTGCACCAATGAACCATCGACAAACTAAGAAACTGATTTGATAGAATCTTTTATTAATTTACAGCGATGAATTTGTAATGTGTGAATAAGGGCTACATTTAGAGAGAAGGGGGGGGGGAGATTTTCATCGGCATATTTCCTTAGCACTAATCATCTTTTTTTCCTTACAATAAATAATGAATACTGTGTAATTCAATTACATATATGATATTTATAATGCAAATGGTAAGAAGTTTCAGTTGTTTGGAGTAAATGCTTTTTCCTCTTAAAATTTTCTTGTTGTAAAGTAAACGAGACTCATTACTTTATGCAGCATCGTATAATTGCTTGACAATAAAAAGGATTGACTGCCTTTACATAAAGAATTTCACACTAATTACCTTAAACATACTAGCATATAGAATTTGAGTCGCTATAAGCAAATAGTGCTTGAATTTGAATACGATGATTTGATTTTGATCATTCTGAGGACTAGAGACAGTAGTAAGATATACTGAAGACAGCACTGCATTACACTGGTATGGGATGGCTGTCTAGCTGGAATCTTAATTGTCCTTTTTCATTAAATTGATGCGTTCACATATGGGATCTGCCAATTATGCTTAAATTATAGCTATTTCTCCACTTGCTTATCCTCCCCCCCCCTCCATTCCGAATATTTCTCATTTTGTAATTAAATGCAAATATAAAACTCATAAATTAAAACGAATATTAGAAATAAGAAAAATCCGCCCCTTCTTATCTCAAAAGTGAGGTGGAAACTTCACCGGTTGATCGCGACGAGTTGTGGGACTCTCACAGTGAAGAACTGGATTTATAGAGATGCATTAATAAACTGCGGTCCCTCCTGCAAATGAAGATGAGAAAAGCAGAGAATGATTGCAGATTGGAAAGAGAATATCAGCTCCACCGAAAAAAAGAGTTAAGCATTTTGGAGTAAATAAATTCTAAAGTGCAATACATTTTAGTTGCAAAGCAAGGAATAAAGGAATATAGGAATAGATTATGAAATAGTATTGAGTAAGGCATGCAAGCCATTACTCATGTTAATAAGATCATACAAGATCGTCGATGAATAACTTATTTTGAGAATCTTTTTCATTTTAATAGACACTATATTGCACCGGTATGTGAGAACTTACATACTTATTACATATTTTACTTGAAATATTGCATATTTTTCGTCCAAATAATGCCTTTGATTAATTGTAGTTAAAATTCTGTGTAGTTAAAAAACAAACGCCAATTTAAGAGAAATCTGCAGCTACCGCTTCTTGTGTTTATAATTATTCAATTTGCGTATCATTACTATTTTAATTTAATGAGTATAATTTTAAATACATCTAGTAATTTTGTTTTAATATTACCGATTTCGGAAAGTTGCTGCTGATTACTTGCAAAATTGGACATCCTGACATCAAGGAAAATAAATTTTCAAATTCGCATTTATTTTTTCTACCTATACTTGGCTAGCACGAACAGGTAACTTTAACTATAATCTGTACTAATATAATATTATCTCATTATAATTAAAGAATCAATATTGCATTTATTAGTTAAATTATAATTATTAAAACAATTACATTACTAAATATATAATGCAATATAAAATTCAGAAAAGATACGATACAAAACTCAGCCAAAGATCGGAGACCCTTGAGGATCAAACGTTCTAATTTCTTTCTTAAATTCTAGATAAAATCCTAAGTGTTTGGATTTCATAAAGGACTCTTATATATATTTCCGAACCAATGTAATACTATTTACCAACCAATATAATACATTTAATTGTATTTACAGAAAACTCATTGAAATATAAAGAATGTAAAGATTAGAAGCTATAAACTGAGCTATAAATTTTAGTTCTATAAAATTTATAACTCAGCAAGGCTTTTCTCATTCCTCAATATCTATGCAACCCATTTACATATTGTACTCTAATATTATGTTATTTTGTGTATGTTATAAAACTTTATAGCAAAAAAAAGTAATATTAAGTAATATCCTGAAGCCTTTACAAGCGGTTGCTTTCAGAAATCGATACTGGGTTTTGTCATTCATTTTTACATTCAATATTTCTTTCGAATTTCACGATTGAAAGGGCAGAGAAAAAAACGAAAAAAAAAAAAAAAAAAAAAAGAGAAAAGGATTGAAAACATTGTTTTCATTTCCATATTTAAAATAAAATAAAACCTTCCTTAAAAAAATGAAGAAAATTTTAAATTTCAATTCATTAATAATATATTAAAACAGTGCAAAATAATGAAGTTCTTCTTATTATTTAAAAAAAATAAGATTGCTAATTGTGCGCCATTACCAATGACGTTCCTATCAAATAATTTTGATGTCTAAAGCTACATATACACTTTATTATTTCGCTTTCTGAACTCTGCTTTGCCAGCGTCCCGTTCAACGGTATTAATGATAATCTGGTAGATGTTATCCCAGAAATTGGAGGAAGAGGACTTCAAGACAAAATTTCGTTAATGATCAATAAATGGATCATTTTAGATGAATTTCAGCTTTTACTTAAATTTTTAACGACCTGTTGATAGCATACACGCTGCGATGAATTCTTGAAATTATTAGGCTAGTATGCTCTAAATAGCAATGATTTTCGTAAAGAAAGTGTGTGCTCCTTATAATTCAACTTTATTCTTGATAATCTGACACCAGTTTCAATTCTCTGCTTTTAAATTAGCTTGGAGGTATCGATCAACTCCTACAGTTGGATGTTCTGAGAATTCTCGAGAACTGTTTTCTGGAACTTTATGTATTTCACTTCTGAATCAGTGAATGCGATGACTCAAAAGCGCAGCTTGCTAAATGGGGTGAAAAATGAGATTTCCATCTTCTTTCAGAATTTTAAAAGAATATCAAATTTACTGGAAGATGTGTATAGCTACGAGAAAAAAATCTTTTTCAGCACGTACGTTTTTTTCTCAAATGCCCTATGAAATTCGCTTTAATAATAAAAAAATTATATTGACATACTAATTTCCAAAATTGTTGAATGAGAATGCATACGCCATTGATTAATGAATTTTTTTAACTTGGGGTTACCATCGAACATATTAAATATATCATATATGAGCATGTTTTCGTGCCAATAATTAGCTATATTTTAATTATGGAAATAAAAAAAAAACCCACATCAATTGTACTGGTATCATAGAATATATAATGTACCGAATTCCAAGATAAAATTAAAATGATTTGTTTCAGATAATAATATTCCAGCTTCCATATAAGCATCAAAATTATGAAATAAGAATAAACATTCACAACTTGTTATTATATAATGCATTATTTTTCTGGAGTTCTTCTATTAGTATTATCAGAGTGCAGAAAAAATGGGTCTATTTAAATAAAAATGTGACTAAAAAAATTTCCCTATATTTAATAAATTTTATAATATTATATGTTAAACCTTTTAGGAAGGTAAATATCTAGTAGAAAAAAGTTACCTTTAAAGTAATGTTTTAGTCATTTTTTTAATATTTTTGTATTTTAATCTTTTTTTTTAAAAAAAATATTTGTACAGAGAGAAACAAAAACAGGGCCCGTTCAGTTTTTTTACATTATTCTGACTCCATTTTTACTCTGAATCAGTTATTAGATGGTACAAAAAGTTTTAAAAACGATTTTAATATAATTAGAATTTCATTATAAAAGCAAAGATTTTATTAAGACTCTTTAAACTGCGCATGATAATTTTAGCAACGCAATCGATCTTGTTTATTTTCACCACATGTTTCGACGGTAAAAATTTGCATTTCTCTTTTCATAAGAACATTCTTTGCTTTTCGTCGTTTCAGTTCTGCTATTTTCACAACTTATTAATGAACTTCATTTCTGTTTTTCGGCTTAAAGCGTTTCTCACGAAATCTTAATATTTCTTCAGTTATGGGAAGAGGAGAAAAGTGATGCGAAAAAGAACGAGGTAAGATTGTCTTAATTTCAGAGAATGTGCCTTGTCTTCCAGAGAAATGGCAAAGCGATAAAGGCACTTCAAGAAATGTTGCGATTCACTTCTTGAAAAATCCTAACCACTATGCTATATATAAACGATCTGGTAGAAAACTGTTTCTATATAATGGATAATTAATCGAGTCCTTTCGTAACACTAATCTTCCACTTAAATTAAAAAAGGAATTGCACTTGTCTTGTTCGAGTAGAATTGGGCTTAATGCACTTTTAAAATCTTCACATGCGTCCATTAGCAAAACTACAAATGACTAATCGCGTAGAATGGGCAAAACAGCATATTGCCCTTGGAAATAAATGGAGTGACGTCATTTTCTCAGATGGAAAGAAATTTAATTTTGACGGACCTGACGGCTCTGAGTATTTTTGGTATGATTTACGTCGCGAACGAATAATGCTTTTTAAACGCCAATTCGACTTGGGGGAGGATTTGCCCTTAATCGAACAAATCCGTTAGCCTTTTTGAAACCAAAAAACGAACTGGGAAGGATATCAAGAAATGTTTGGTGAAAAACTATAACCAGAAGCTCCTCTCATTACAAGTGGGTATTATATTTTTCAACAACATAACACCTCTATACATGTATCATTATCTACAAACAAATGAAGTAGAATTATTGGATTGACCATCGAACCCTGAACCCTGCGGAATATTTATGGGGCGTATTGACTCGCGATGTTGTTGTGCCAATAAATATGAGTTGCAGTACGTGATCGAAATTTAGTGGAATAAAACATCCAAACAATTTTTAGAAAGACCAGCGGACTCTAGGGTGAACCATATTTGTGACTTTCCTTTATTCATTTGCCAATTTTTATTCTGTGTAAAAATTAAACATGAGTAAAATTAAAATGAAATATGATTCAAAATAACTTCAGTTATTGCATTTATTTATGTTCTTATCATTAAAAAATTATAATACACTATAACAAATAGTTTTTAAAATTTACAAATGCTTTCTCCTGTCCCTATCTTTTTTTCCACCACTGTATTATTATATCGTACTTACTCACACATACCATTCGAGGATAATTTGTTATAAGATGCATGCACAAAATTATTTTTCACTTCATTTTTAAGAGGCCTTTTTATGTGGTAGCAGAAGATTGAAAGGACAGAGTCGTTGTTTTATATCTTACAAGCTTTTCACTATAAATAAAGAAAAAAATTCCAATTAATTGATATGTACGTAGTAAATCAAACTATATGGAAAAAATTTTCGAATTTCAAGAAGAAATATATTCTTAAGAAATTATTCTAAAACAAATCAACTGGGGAAGATTTTTCGAAATCTTTCGCTTCTCAGCAGCCCTGCTTCTAAATCATAATAATTGGCCATGTTTAATTCAAAAGCAGTCATAGAAACATTCATCCCGAGAAATATTTTTCACCGGTTGCCCGCGGCTCTCGTTTTGAAAGAGACACTTTGAGCTTTATGCCGGCCCACAAAGTAATCTTTTCGTCACATGAGCACATAAGCATTTGAACAATGGCTCTCCAATTGGATTATGCATCCGTAACTGCCACATATTGTTTTGATGAAAAATTCGATCGTTGCTGATGTTTATATGGATTATGTAAATGAAGAATGCGATAATTAAAGGTATTTTTGGTTGCTTATTATATAGAAATGTATTTGCTTAATTAATGCTTAGATCGAGCTTGTTGAGTAGCAGCAATACATTGACTTCTTTAACATTTTTCGGTCGGATCATTTATAGTCCTTATAAGCATTTGGTTAACGCTGATATAAAAAAAACTTTTATAGGACGATGAATTGAGCAAAAGCCATCCATATGCCTGATTTAAACAATGATTGTAGAAGTGAAACTAATAGATTAATTTGCTAATTGAAAAGCCTTCACATCATTTGGAGGCCTTTTTGGGATAATAACTTTGAATACTTACTGGGTATTTTCAAGAAAACCGAATGATCTATTGATGTAAGCATAAGTGAAATTTTTATAAACGCGAAAGCCTTTCACATTTTTTCATGATGACCATTGCAATTAAAAGGGCGGGGATGCAGACTGGTTTAGCCCGCATTACCTCTGCAAGTCTCAAAATTACAAGATCAGTTCCAAAAGAGCCCTCGTGTACGTATGAAACGGAACATTATTTATTTAAATCTAAAAAAATTAATACAAAACAGTCTTTTGAAAGAAAGCTAAGATTTTTTTACAATACTTGGTCTTTCTTGAATTAACTAATCAATGTATATTCAAAACTTTTTAATTTTCAATAACTTTACTCATTTGAAAAATATATTTTAAAACTTTTCCTCGACTAAGAACATATTTTTATTAGCACATGGAAGTCTTTAGATTTTTAATTTATCTAAAATTATTTTTGGAATATTATTAACCCCGCTACATTTTCAATATATTTTATACGTACTAATTGTAATGCCTTGAGATGATGCTGACTTATGATTTAACATAAAAAGAAAGGACAAACAAAAGAAATAATACATCAAATCGTCGATTTATTCGCTTACCACTGCCATTCGAGCACGCATAAATATCCTTTCATTCCACCCAGTTTCCCAGAGTCGAAACATCGATATCTCTTAATGTATCGCCCATTACCCTTTGATACCGAGTGAGTCTTGGGACGAGATCTTTTTACAAGTTTCCTTCTCCGTGATTGCCCTCACAATTCCCTTTGCGAGTCTTCAAATTGCTCGTTGGACGGTAAAAATTTTCTCAAATCCAATAAATAACCGCGCCAAAAGTAAATAAATAAAATGTATATAGATATACACACACTCCGAAACTTTATTTCCTGGTACTATTGATTAACTGATTAGGGGCTCTTTGGTTCTTCTTAGTTGTTGCAAAAGAACTTTAATCATATTTGCGGCGGACCAATTGCATTTTCTCGGATTAGCGAGCTGAGTGAAGAGGTTCGCTGATTTGTTTATTCTCAACCATTTTTTTCATTCATTTTGACTTCTGTTCCATCTTGTTTTGTTTTTATTTCCCTTCCCCCTCATCACTAACTTTTTACGTGCTTGGCCTTTAACGGTAACTGTGCTCATAGCAATCGATTCTTGCATAAAGGAACAGATAAATGGATTTTAAAAACCGTTTTCGGAGCAAAATGGTGCAAGTCGAGCATCAAAAGGCTCGTTTCGCTCTGGCTAAGGAAGATATAAGTTATTTACGTTGCATTAGCATATACTTTAAGGGAATTAACTCAAGTTTCGCTTCTTCAGCCATTTTGTTTTGATTTGAATTTCCTACTTCGGCGGTTTTGTCGTTGTTTACTTTTTGTTGTGTTTTTTTAAGGTCACGTGTTGTTGATTGTTATTTAAGAGCTATTGTTAACTCTTCAGCACAACTTAGTGAATATTTCTATTTATTTAAGAGAGCTTGAAGTTTCCGATAAAAGGATGGCTTATTTTAACACAATATTATTTAAGAAAAAAGAATAATCATAGCAGCGTTGAAAACAGATAACAACTGTGAAATAACCGATAATAATTGTAAATATTTTCTTTCTTTGAATGCTTATAACCCATTCAAAACAGTTGTTTGTATACATTGATTGCTGAGCAATTTTGTAAAAGTTCAGATGGAAAAGAACAACAACAACAAAAATCGATACATTTATGAAAGGCATTAAAAGGGCTAAGAATAAAGCCATATGAAATGAGCTTTAAATTTGTTTCCAAGCAGCCTTTTATTTAAAAATATGATAGGACGATGTTACTCATTAATTATTTGAGTTGTCCATTCGGAACATTTGCAATCGTCCGCTTTTGATGGATTCTCACTCAATGTTTCCGGACGAGCTTTGAATGGATGATCGTTTACATTCATCCACCTCATCAGTGCAGATGGGAAAAAAAGTTTATTCATTGACACACATTTGATTGCTATCCCGCAGCTCCTCAAAAACTGTACTCGGATTACAGGCACGATAAGCTGTTCACAGATAAGCGTGCTTAATATTTTCATTGCCTGTTTTGGTAACACTCTTGCAGATCGATGAAGGAGGAATTGTTTTTCCATGAAGGTGGAAACCAAGTTTCATAGAGGTTTAAAAAAATTCCGATCTTTAAGCCTCATCCATTTAATTCGCTATGTTTTCACACACGCAGATTCATCTGAGGGAAGTGAAAAATGTGAAAATGAATCAATATTTCAATGACAGTTCTTTTTGCAAAAATTATATTTTAGAACATGAAAGAGTATTTATTGGCCATAAATAGTACGCAATAACGAACTCATCTAAATATATTCGACTACTGATATCATAACTCTAGCCATGTTTTCAAAAACTAAAATTCTTACTTCTGTCTTCGCGGTGAAGTTATTAGGACGTTTATTTAAAGTCTTAAGGAAAATATCTTTGAAGTGGTGAAATACATTCGGGCCAACAACTGCATCAACTGAAACTGACAGAAAAGAATCACCAGGAGATAAATATGCCGCAATCAATCTTATAAAAAATATTTATTTGCTACGATATTATTTTTTACCCTTTTAAACTATCAAACGAAGCGTATCAAAAAATAATTATAAAAATACACACCATTTCAATTTATTGTAACAAAAGATCCTTTGAATTTCTAATGCATAATGATAATATTATTTCTGTTTATAAACAATAAACCTTTGGAAAACAAAGAAAAACTTGGCTACTTTCTAAGTAACGGGACTGTCATACAAATTTGACTCAGACATCAAACAGTAAAAATTTAGTACAGAAAATGGCATTCTTTGTACTAAAAATAGCAGTAGAAGTATATTTTTGATCTAATTTTTTAAATGATTCAATAAATGACGATAGTAATTAATAAGTGAACATGAAGCTGTTTTAATAAAGAAATAATAATAATTAAAAAATTAAAAATAGCAATTTCAATAAAAAATTTTAAGAAAACAATTTTAAGAAAACAATAAAAAGCGCTTTGAATGTGGCAATTTTACAGTCAAAATTCAAAATAAACATGGAATTTACTGTTCAATATTTTTTAATTAAGTTTCTTAAGTAAGATTAATAAGTTTATTAATCAATTTAAGTTTTTTAAGTAAGATTAATAAGTTTATTAATCAATTTAAGTTTTTTAAGTAAGATTCTTTATTGTTTTTTTGGCTTTACCAATTAGAATGAGCTGTTAAGTCCACGAATGAATCTTGAATATTTATTCACTGTTCTAATTTAGAATAAAGGTGTGAACATTTTTAATTAAAGAAAATTCATTAGATCAAGAAAGTTATAATTACTAACGAATTTTAGACTAGTCATTTGGTAGAAATTTAAAGGAATATTTTCATAACTTTTGCAACGTTAAGGAAATGGAAAAGTTTCTTTTCAAATTATTTGATGAACAAGATAAACTGCTTCAAATATTATTTTCTTGACTTGCACCACTCTGGTTGGCAGTTGTCGAATTTTGATTCGAGATAGAAAAATATAACTTTTTACTATCGAGACATCTGAATAGTTTTAAGCAAGAACTTTCTTTTGAATACGCACAGGCAGATGGAAACGGGTCCCAAGCGTGTTTGAGAATCCAATAAATATGCATTTTTTTCTGTGTTTATCGTTAATGTTTTTTTTTTCAACAAAACTTTTGACTGCAGTTTATTCTGCAATTTGCTGAAAAGGTAGATTTTACGTAAAAAAATGAAAAGTCAATTTTGTTGTTTGATTTGTTATTTGTGGAAAGAAACTTTCAATATTTTAAATATGTTTGCTTACTTTCTTTATCTTTATAGTAAAATACCTGAGTGAATGCACACGGCACATTTTGTATGTTTTTTAAATCGTTTTTTCACAGAATCATTCTTTATAGGAAGACATGGATTTCCTTCAACTTGAACTGCCCCTCACCGTTTTATCAGCGCAGTTTATTTCAAGTGTATATTTTTGCTTTATCAGGGAGGACACGGAATAACTCACCTCATCTCACCTCACGAGGGATGGGAATGAAGTGCCTTGTTCTTTTCTTTTTGCACATCACACCAGCACTTGATTTTATGCTGATCAAATCTTTATTAGCCTAATTTTAAACAATATATTTCTTATATTTTATAAATTTACTAAAATTTATAAATAATTTAAATTATTTGACCAAAATTTTTCTTTCAAACCCTTTTAAGTTAAACATAATTAAAACACTTCAATAAAGCAATACATAAGCATAATTATTACACGTATCTCCATTATAACCTTTTTTGGCTTGTTTCTTTATTTTTAAAAAAAGTAACATTCATTTCTATGGAGCTCTGCGAATGCTTTAAATTTAAAAGCTAAATTTCAGAATGTTCAGCATTTAAAATGACATAAAAACGTATCCTATGCTCGGGACTGACAATGAACTCGATATAAAACAACGAATGGCGAAAGAATATATAAGCAGCTTAGTTTAGTTTAGCTATATTAACGCCCTGTTTTAACGAAGCACCAGGGTTATTTTGTGATAGAGAACTAGTAATTTTGAACAGCTGTCAGATGACAAGGACGATACCTGAGCTGCCACCCCTTCTCCAAACTTCCACACCACACCAGCAGGAGGTAACCCGAAAGATTTAGCGCGCACCAGACCCATTTACATGACTCTTCATTGGTGGAATCGGGTCTCGAACCTGAAACCCTCCGGCACTGAAACCGAGATCTTAACACCAGGCCACACTGCCCAACATGTAAGCCGCAGCTGCTTTCGAAGGAGAAAAATTGCAGATTCTCACGCGTCACTTAATCGCTAATTCATAAAATTTATGTTTGCAATTTTAGATAAATATATTAAAAAGAATTTACTTCTTTGATAATGGCATTGCTTAACAGAGCTTTTAGGTGCTTGAAGTTGACACTTCAGTTATTCGAAACATGTTGCCTCAGTATTTGACGAAATGCTCCCGTTGATATAACTAAAACTTTCTCAAAATCAGGAGCCAATATCATCTTTTATTCTTTCAAATTCACATTTAATTATAAACAGGCTTTGGAAGAACTAAACCAAGCAAAAATTATAAAATGTCTATTTTTTCACTAAATTACCTTCTGTAAATTTCATCAAGCATGGGTATCAATGAAGTATTTCCATAATCAAAATAAAAGCTAATATTTTATGCTTTTAAGCAGATGTAAAATATTTTTACTGAAATTTTATTTAGTTTTATTCTTTTACTTTATTGCCTAAATGTTGTAAATTGTTTTAAATCATTATCTGATACACATTTGTATTATTAAATTTTGCGTTGAAAGTTATATAGAGCGGGTATTAGTAGAATGGCGACTCAGACCGTAGGAATGGGAAGGTGGAATGTCGTCAATGTAATATTTACTAAAATCGGGTATTATATTAGAAGACATAAATGTACTGAATCTAATTTAATTTTAATATAATATATGTATTTAATTTTAATGTTTATATATATAAGTGGCTTTTTTTTTATTTTTATACATATAATAAAGATGAATGTCAAGGAAAAACACATCAGAAGGATTTTAGGGAAAGGAAGAAAGAAGCACCCGAGAGCGATTTTTTAAAAAAAAAATTAATTAGAATTTTAGAAAATATAAATTGAAGTAAAATTTTAGCTTTTTTCTGAGTAACATTAGAAATATTGCAGAACAAAAATAATTTTTGCATTATCTTAAAATTAAAAAAAAGAATCATCTTTTCAATAATGCCAATATTTTTTAACATATAACTTCAGTTCCTGTTTTTAACAAATCTTTAAATAATATTTAAACCGTGTTTACTGATAATTTATTTTAAACAAAATAAAAATAAAATTTAACCTGCACAAACATTCTTATGCACGCATGAGTGAAATTAGTTTTTATTAACTTGTTGTCACGCTGATAAAAGCTAAAATTTAGAGATTAATTTTTAATGCAAATTAAACCTAAAAAAATCCATAATTTTCAGCGCTTGTTTGTGTGAAATAAAATAAGTATAAAATGCCATATTTTCATATTTTCTAAAAAAATAAGTCCAAGCAAAAGCTTTTAGTGTTCTCTTAAAACATCTATAGTAATAATTCAATAGATAAACATTGTTTAATGTGTGCAGGAGCATTCATCCTGATTGGAAGTCCATGCTTAAGTTCTAAACAATGAGGACAGTACACAACTAATAAATAATATTTTATGCAGTTTGAATCAAAAAAATTTCTGATGAAATTTGAATTTCATACTTTTATGCAGAAGTTTGGTCATATATCTAATAAAATAGTCTTGAGATATTATTTTAAAATGGAATTATTGTCTGTTGCGATTAAAACTGAGTGAGTTACGAAAATTTTAATATTATTATCTCATAAAAAATGTGTAAAATTTAAACATTCCATTGACCGAATTTGAAAAGATACTTCAGTCAGAGCCTGATATTTTTCCAACGTCGATTAGCCTAAAATTACGAAATTGTTGATTGCTTTATAATAACGGCATTCAAAATTTCATACTTTGATCAGATTTTGTCGCAGAAGATAAAAATATTTCCTTTTTTCAATTTTAAAGTTGGATTGTCAGGAATATTTCACTGATTGTGAGTTCTTAAGACCAAAGAAATGTAGACTTTATAATTTTTTCAAAAGCACATTCATCGACTTAAAGAGAATAAAATATTACTTACATTAAATCCATTTGAAAATAAAACTAAAAACTGAATTTGATGATGTATCATAGAAATATCAGATCCTATCTTTTCCATTTATTTATACAATTGGTTTCTATCATTTATATCCATTATCTGTATTTTTTTTTCATTATTTTGAATCTATCTTATTATATAGTCATATATCACTAAGAAATGTAAAAAATGCTAGAACAATGTGTTTGATGCATTCATTGCATCATCAAGGGATAAAATCAATCCGAACCGAATTAAAAGAAAAATCGAATTTGCTTCAAACAATATTAAAGTGAAGAAATACTATTTTTATCCTTACTGTATAAGAGATTCATGGAGAGTTTGCATTTTATATATTTTTCTTGTTTTTCATAAGTTGTTTTTCTTTTCTGGAATTTTTCACATAATTTTTCTTCGTTATTCCGTTTTACTTCTGTTGTTTTATTTTTTGTTATTGTATATTTTATATATTAAACACACACACATGCATTGTAAATTCTAGTGAAATTTATGTTTATTTATTTATTTATTTTTTGTAAAAGGGAATAGCATATAAAAGCAATTATAAATGCGTTTATTAAAATCATATGAACCTGCACATAATGGATTTTTAGAAAAAAATAGCAATGTGTACTTAAATTACATTAAAAATGGAAATATTTGGCGTCCCAAAAGCTTACAAAATAATTGACGTTTCACCTGAAGTTACTCACTACCATGTTCTTAATATTTAAAGCCTTTCCCTTTTTCAATATGATATCGTATATGCGTTTTTACATCGATATAAATAAGACTTGTGGTTTCAAGTGGTACCCCAAACTTTAATTGTTTGTCTTCAAGGCCTTCACTGAATAAAATTGGCCTCCATTTTCATATACTTTCCGAGACACAATGCCCCACACATTCTCAGTTGGATTTGAATCAGATTTCATTTGAGGCCATTCAAGAACAATACCAATATAATGCTGATTTTAAAATTTCTTTTCCCTGTTTTCTGCATATGACAAAAAAAAAAAAAATGTTTTAGTGTTTATATGTATTTAGGCAAATTCTGTCGTCGTCCTGGAGACCAGATTCACTGGAAGCCGAAAGCCCTCCCACCATCATAGATCCACTACCTTTTTTGCTTACTGGAAATATTACAGTGCACTTTTCTTAAATCATGTCAAAATTTTATATTCCTGTCAGGTACAGCTATGTTTCATTATTTTCTTCATTGGAAAGGACAGTCAACCATTTATATGACGTACGATTTTGAGTCCATTATTATGCTCATTTTAACCAAGGAAGAAATGAAAGATAATAAAATTAAGAATCAAGCGTGTCTGTGTGGCACAGCTATTTCGTTTGACTGGAAATTTTGGCGTGTAAAAACTTAAACCGAAATTCCCTTCTATGCATGTGCAACCTAACAGTCTTTTTTCCATCTACCTCTCTTCGCATTCGGTGTGTAGCTTTTGCGACAGGTGAGTGGATCGAATCCGATTAGTGCGACGTATTAATCTAATAACGGGGAGTTAGTTCCTCTTACTTTCCGAGCGGCATTTGGAGCGCATCCATTTCGCATCGGATGTGTTTGCTTAATTGAAATTGTCCCCGCTTCGGATCTGCAAATAGAGACGCGACCCGCTGTCCTTCATACACTTAATGAACGCTGAGGGTTTGTTTAGCACTCCTCATGTACTAAAGGGCGATGTTAGGCAAAGCGGTGCAACAACACTGAGCCACGAAATGTGCACACTGTGAGCCAGAATGGCTGTGTCACATATTGCTGGCGAGATTTAGGTTTAAAAAGAAACGCACTCCTCTTATTCAATGCGATTTGACTCCACCCTCTTCCAAACTAAAAAAGAAATTCAATTTCAATTTTAGGAAACTTTGTTTAGGTATCTGGCTATGCTACATTTAATATGTGTATGAGCCATTTGCAGTGTTTCCTTAATTGAAATTGGCGAAGTAGGTAAAATGCAATGTGTAATATAAAATCTATTCATTTAGTTCCCGATGTTTCCATACTTAATGAAATAAATAAGTAATGGATACTTTGATTTTTTTTTGAAACTTAGGCGCTAGGTTTGGACAAGAAACAGCATATGGAAAACTATAGATGAACGAAGAGGGTAACAAATTCAGGATATCTTTATGTAATGAAATAGCGTTAAAAAATAAATCTCGCTGAAGTCATGTTTAGTTGCCGCAAGTTAACAGCTGAGACTGATCACAGCATTCTTATCTAGGAATCCTGGAAATGAAGGGTTTGTTAAAAGAATATGACAGAAAAAATATTTAGTTGCAAAAAAGTATAAAGCTTCATTAAAATATGGAACAAATTACTTCGGAATATAGAACTCTGCTCTTCTGAGCAATTTTGTCGGCCATTTTAATGAAAAATTTAATTAACTGAAATTTTGACGCTTCTTCATATAAACTTCCAAAAATGTTACGATGCATTAAAGATTTTTACATCCTTTTTAAAAAACAGAATTTACTTTTCTTAATGATTTTTGTTTGTAATGCAATTATTTTGTCTTATTTCAATGAGTTAAAAAATACTCTTGAATACATTTTAAAACAACCGATTTCATTGCTATCATGAAGCCTATTCATTTTCTTTATAGATACTTCATTTTTCTTTCACTGCTGATGAACAAGATACAAAGAATCGGCTTACTTTCCCATTGGAAATAAGCAATGGGCGTTATTTTGCCATTGCTTAAAGCGAGCCTTCAATAAATTATTGAAACCTGGTTGATCTGACAGTTAAAATTCAGAAATTGACAATGATGTTGAATTTTTGAGTTTCTTATTCATAATAATGAGATGCAGCCGTTTCTTCCTGTCATATAATTGGAGGCATAAATTTATCTCGGGCCGCCACATCTGGTAAGAAAACATCTAAAGGTAATTGTAAGCCGCTAAAGGGGAAAGAGGAAAGGCAATCGCCTTATTTATACTTAGCCTGTCGGAATTCTGAGCAATAGCATTCAAATAGAAAATAATAAAAAAGTAAAAATAGAAAAATGTAAATATTTAATAATGAGAAAAATTAAATGATGTCCCTAGTTACTGATGACATCTTGTTCATCATTCAATAATTTCTCATCTATTGTGATGGCCGAGTTTTCCATTAGTTGGAATTCCAATAAGGGGCGCTTTTAGTTTCGTTTCCACTTGCCTCAAGGCCACCGTTCACGTTCTCACTCTCTGGCGGACCTGCAGGAAACACTCGTCGTTCCCAGAAATTTGGCCCGATGGGCCTTAAAAACATTTGTGGTCAGTGAGAATTTACTTTAACCCCTTCACCTACAAAGATCGATCCAAACGTAAATATCATGGGCATAGCCCTTAGTACGATCATCAGGCCAGTACTGCAAATAAATGTTATTGATTTGTTCTATTTTAAAGATTGATACTAATTCTTTTGTGTATCTACCACAATTATTATATCACGTTGTAATTACCTATCAAATATCCCACAAAATGAAACCAGTTGTGTCTTACACAGTATTTACATGCCATAAGTCATGCGATTACAACTTATGACCGATTTGTCGAACCGTGCTCGAAGTCAGCGAGCACCTTGTTTATGTTTTTGGCATAAACATTTGGAAAAAAAATAGTAGATTAAGGGGTTAAATAGAAAATTTCTTTAAATCATTTTGGCATTATCAAAAAAGTTTCGGTGGTCCACAGGCTCGATAATATTTCCATTCTTCCCTGGACTGGGATTTTATAGAGTGAGACCCTCAGATTAGAAAGTAAATTTATAAAGTAATTAATTAGAAAGTAAAGCAAAAAAATATTTGTTACACTGTTAAAAGGAAAAACGTGAAATAGGTACCGAAAATATTTAATTATATGAACATTATCAAATGAATCACAAATCAGTTCATTCAATAACTGAGATTTGAGAAGCAAATTTTAAAAAAATGTAAAACTTCAAAATGAAGTGAGATGAAAATCTGTTTGGGAATGAAAGGAGGACAGTTTATTAAGCATATTCCTAACACTGGGAAAAGGCATGCCTTTTAATAATGTGTCGATACAATGAATTTTTTTATCTTTATTGTAACAGTGAAAACTATTCTGCAAATTAACAATATATTTTAACAAATTATTAAAATTATGCAAAAATTATGTCAAAAAAACTGATATAATTAAAAAAAACATTTTTTTAAATTTTAAAATCTATAAAATCAATTTTTGTGGTGTAATATTTTCGAAAGATTTTTTGAGAAAATGAATAATTTTCCTCATGCAGCCATATAACTAATAAACATGTACCACTTCTTGAGGGACAATGATTTCTTCGCGCCTTTTCTACAGTTCGCGATCTTCTATTGATGGAAAATAAATCTTTATAACAACTCGAAGTTATTAAATGAATCGTGTGTAGAGCCTTTTCATAATAATAAATCTGGCTATTTCACAGTTGTAAAATATCCCAAGTTGTAATGGACGAGTCGTGTGTGTCATTTATTCCAGGATGATTCCCAGGATAGGCCTTTGTCAATGGAAATAAAATTCGCACTTTTCAATGAAGATCTTGCCTGGTAATGAGCCATTCTTTGGTTAGTCATTGTTGTTACTTCGGAAATAACGCGAAATATGAAAAAAATCTTGTTGATGTTTGCTTGTTTGTCTAAAATATAAGTTTGTTTTACAGGATGGCTGCCACAATCGTCATGTTTTTACTTTCACTAATTCCTCAATTGTTTGGCCCCAGAAATGAAAAAACTTTAACTATGCTAGCTGAGAGTCATGATTTCGAGACCCTATTTCACTGGAGATCTTATACTTTTTTAAATACTTTTTTCGCTATCTTATACTTTTGAAGTTAAATATCTTTATCTAGTTAAACATCTTTTTGAAATTAAATGCTTCAAAAATCCAAAATTCCTTTTGGTGTTCGAAGTGAGAGAGAGAAAGTCGGCATGGTTATCCATCTCAGCGCTCCATACAGATTAGTCCATTCCAAAATAGCCTAACTTTGGTACTTACACAGCTAACTAACACAGCTCAACTACGTTGGCAGCATAATATTTTCTTAAATTAATAAATACTGATAATATTTCAGTGGAAATGGATTATATTGATCTTTTTAATTGATACTTTAAAGAAATGAACATACAAAAAATGTAATAACAATACTTTAAACATATTTTTATTTGCGCATTAAACAGCAGAATTTTTAATTAAAAAAATTCTATTTTATAAAACATTAATATAAATATTAAGAAGTATACAAATATTTTTTTTCTGAAATCCATCATCAGGTATTCTCGTCCAAATGCTTGGGGGGGAACGTCCCCACAAAAATCTTTTTAAATTTTTAAAAGCAATTGGTTTATATAATCTAATTTAATGTTTCATCTTGCTGCCAGTTTTTAATCTCGTTTCTAACTATAAGAGACATTGCCAAGTAATTTTTTAATCAGTCTTTAATTTTACAGATTTTTACATAAAGTCGAGCTTTTTCTATTCTAACCATATGTCTGGCGCAGTATAGTCAGCAATGGCTCTTGCGCTTATAAATCCCACAATACAATACAATACAGGTATTCTCGTCATCGCCAGAATCAAAATTTAATTGGATCCATGGGCTTGCTGAAAATAAATTCCTGAAAATATTGAAATACTGTAATTCCGTCGGAACTATATCGAATCTCTTTTAGGAAGTTAATAAAAATTCAAATTGAATTTTTTTCCCTTACAAACATAAAACAAATCAAATTTAATAAAAGTGTATAATAATCTATACAATACTTATAATAAAGTAGAATGTGTGTGTGTTGGAACTCTACAGGTCACACCGTTTGACCTGCAGCTACCAAATTTGGCACAGGTATACCTTAGATATCGCAAATGTAAATTGTAATAGAATAAATATGTAATGTGTTATTTGCTTTAAAATCAAGACGAGAAAACGTTTATTGTCACGATTTAAAATAGTTATGTTATTAATTCAGTTTTATTTAAGGCATGCATAGTTTAATATAACAGGACACCTGCATTTTCGTACCCTGATTATAGTGGATATAAGCCCCCTCTAATCAGGGTCCAGCAGTAAATTTCTAAAATTTTATTAATTCGCATATAAATCTAACAAAAATTATCAAAATGAAATAAATAATAATATTTTATATAGTTTGAATCAATAAATGCTCTGATTAATTACGAATTTTTAATTTTTACAGATTCCTTGTATTGTAAGTCATATTTAATAAAATATTCTAGAAACTCTAATATTTTATGGAAAAAAGTTCCATTCTTTTAGAATTAAAACTTATTATAAAAATTTGAATGTCTATTCTAAGAAAAACTCGCTATTTTAGACCTCTCCTTCGATTGTATTGAAGAACATACGCCATTCAGGGCTTGGATTTTCCACAAGACTGATTATCTAAAATAATGTAATTGTTGATTGCCCTAAAACAATGGCATTCGAAGATTTGTAACTCAGTCAGGCTTGATCTCAGAATAATGAAACATTAAACTGTCGTGATAATTTTACTGAATATGATTTATAGGATAGAAGGACTGTATAAAATTTAGACTTCATAATTTTTCCAAAAGTGAATTGATTTATTGATATAAAATAAAATATTATTTACCGTATTTAAATCTTTTTGAAGGAAAACGGAATATTATGAAGAACCAGAAAACATTTTATTTACAAATTCTTGAAAATATTGCCTAAATAATAATAATAATAAAACTATTCTTCCTTTAGCATTGTACATAAGATTACAATGCTAAAGGATTCGATTTTCTGTAGTTATATTTTTTTAAAAAATATATTTGATTCCAGTAAAAAAGTTTTCTTATTTGTCGAAGTTTCATATCTTCCATTTGAAATTCAAATTTAAATCTTACAGGAGCTGACAGATATATAAGATTTCTATAACAGTATGTTATATGACTATCAAAATTTGATGCTTAAAAATATTTTTCTGAAGAAGCTAGTAAGAAACCAAGACTCATAAATATTTAATTCAAAATTTTAGAGAGCATTACTCCTGGCTGAAGTTAGAAATACATTGTAAGGCTTATACACCTCTTTTAAACAGCTTGATCTTGGCGATCGAATAAGTGGCCAAATGCCATGATATTTGCCTGCACGTGATTCGCAGAATTTTTGTATCGGAAATCGTCGACTGTTGGTAAATAAATAAGACTTGGACTTGGTCTTACAAAAGAAATAGCCAGTTTTATTTTATTTTTTTTATGTTTGACATGCCCGAGCCGCGTCGGGTCGATTGGCCCACTTTTGCCCGCATCCGTCCCGGTCCCAGGTAGCGCTGGGATCAATATGTCGCGGGGCAAACAGGAGCGATGTAATAAAGTTAAGTAACTTCGTTATATGATCCTTTACAAGTTAAACAAATATTGTCCGTTTTAATCGGCACATTTCGGTGATCAGACCGAGATGCATTCGGCTGAACAAACACGATGTCTTGGCGATAAGTTGATAAAGAGCTGCGAAATTGTATTAGTTGATTTTTCATTTTTCCTTCTTCTGCCGCTTCCACTTTGCTTTCTTTTTCAACTTCGGCTGCATATTGTTGTCTTTAAAAATGAAATTTGACTGACGTTAGAATGGTTCTAATTTTGGATCGGTATGAAAGTGGCAAAAATCAACAGCAATAGGGTGAGGTGCTTGAGTTGGATCGATTTAAGACAGATTAACTTCTCGTTGAGAAGCCAGACGGTCGATACTGGTTAATTTTTGGAAGAAAAGGACGGCAGTCTAAGCCAATGCTCAATAAGCCATGCCATTAAAAACAGACGAAAATCAAGCATTGATGGCATGCTAGTAGACTTTCGATTTTGTGGAGGACTGCCCGAGTGCCCCAAGGGACAGGATTGAACTTATTATTGGAAAGTACAGATACGTAAACCTAATAGCGGAAGCTAAAATTTTAGAATTACTCTATGCTGCATTAATTTTGAAATGGAATTCTATCTTAATCCTAATCGTACGGGAGCACGCACGATTAAAAATTTCAATTTTGGTTTAACTCTCAGAAGAAACACTTTGAAATATATTTTTATAAAATACCTTTTATTTCTGATTTACTTAAAGAAGCAGTTTTTTTAGATGAAACTCTTTTTAAAGTTTCTAACTTTTTTTTTGTCAATTTCGATTTATTTTGGGTGTGTAATGGCAGTATTTTAAAGAAATAAACAGATAAAAATAGAAATAGTATTGTTTAAAACTTAAAAATGGACAGTATTCTGCATCATAAATGTAAATAACAATTTCAAGTTTAACGAACAATTAATGAGAAGAGGCTGGAATCATTTACGTATTAAAAAGCATTCTCAGAATTTAATTGGTTAACTTTTTGCCACAAAAATGAATATACAAGCTCTTTCTTTTTTTCTATCTTTTTAATAAAACCATGTTGTCGCGAATACATTTTTACATTCGTCTGCTTCACTGATGCAGCCCATTCGACAACTGTTTACAACCAATATACCCAAAGTACTTGGATATATTGTTACTTTTATAAGTACTTTCCTTTTTGTTCTAAACAATTAACTTCAGAGGGAGGCAAAACTGCACTCCCACATCACCCTTTTTTCCTGACATCGATGGCCGTCTAGCCATCTGCCGCTCTTAAGCAACCGTCTGAAAAAAGTGGAGGGAAAATAGGAAAAGATCCCCTTCAGCACAAAGCCTGACAGCTCTGTAATCAGAGAGATCAAAACACCTTGAGAAGGGGTGTGCAACACGCGACGACCGCTTTCCGAGGAACAATGGATCACCCATTTGGTCTTTGCTCTAAAATACAATGGAATCTGAATGAAGAAACTGCAATAAAAATTCTGTTTATTCAAACAAATTGATTAGGTCTAAAAATAAGAACCTTGGATCTAAAATTTGATTTTATTTTTAATGCCATATTTGTTTGAGCTCAAGACCGATTTCGTCCCACATATATTTCATAGCGTATAAATAGAGAGTCAAGGGTTGGATGCTATGCAACATGATACAGGCTGAAGTATTGAAAACTCTTGGAGACGTGATTAGAATCGTTGTCTTGCTAGAATGTAAGTGTAGATCCAAGAGTCACCTTTTCTACACTCGTTAAGAAGTTAACTCGTTAAGATAGAATGTCAAGACACATATATTTACTTCTTTCTTTAAAGCCTAAATTTCAGTCACTGAAGAGACTCATATTCTACCATGGCATGAGGTCTGCTCTAATGATGATTTGCTTTCTCTAGACCGTCAATCAACTCACGAATATGGCATTTGATTTATCACTAAAAAGGACGTAAAATATTAAGGCTTTATTGACACGCTTCTTAGCAATTTCGGAGAATTTTTTTTTCTATTATAAAAGGCTCCTTCCACTCTAACTTTTATAAATAATCCATCCACTCTAACCTGCCTTTTAATGAACATTTTCACGTTTAAGATTTCACTTAAATGTTTAAATCCATTGCGATTTGAGGTGAACTTATTTGTTGAACCTAAGGCATGATATTTCTTTTATGGAAGATTCTGAACTTCTGAAACCTTCTGGATAGATCTTTATTCTAAAAAGTTTAAAACTTTAGATAATTTTCAATAATGTACTATAAAATAATATACTACTATAATATATCCTTTATCAGCGATTTCTTCACATTTTTTTATAAACAATCCCTGGTTTCGTAATTTAATCACCAACTCGTGAACAGCTTTAACATTTCCCTTTTTGGACTAGCTAGAGCGTTGCGTTGTCTTATGAGCACCTCATTGCCGAAAATGAAATGTTGCCCAGAGACTTCAGGATTCATTTCCATTTTGTGTACGGATATATCCCCCCCCCCAGCATTTATTGAATTTTTAAAGCAAAATTTATTAGAAGCTCATTTTAAAATCTCAATATTCAGTATATATATATATATATATATATATATATATTTCAGTAATTATTGAAGGTAGTAAAAAAGCATTAGGAATTTTATGAATTTATTTGGAATTTTGGCTCCCACAACGAAAATATTTTTTATCACTGTAATCCATCTTTGGAGTAGTAACTAACGAATACCTCTTATAAAAGTAGGAGTTATAAAATTCATTTTAATACTGAATCTAAGATTTTTTTGACGTTTATAGACCGTACACAGCAAATAAATTGTGTCATTCATCATGCAAAAATCCGTCGAAATATTTTACAGTACTAAACATTTTTTAAATCTAAAATCATTAAATTTAGCAAGCAATTGTCTTCTTGAGTAGTTGTTGGTACTTTTTAAATTTTTTTATTCAAATTATTTTTAATGAATAAAAAATAATCCTAATATTAACATTTAATTTAAATAATTCCCGAGCATGTTTTCTAAAATATTTTTACACTCGAGTAAAATCAAATAGTTCATATTTTAGAGATACCCAATTGACACATTTCTTCCTATTTTAATAAAATTTAAAATGCATCTTCAAATATATTTTATTTACATTTTTGTTGTGAACAGTCTTTCAAGACCATTGCTTTACAGGTTTTCTCGTGTTCGAATCATTTAAAGCTTTAAATAATTGGATACCGAAATTTTGTTGAATTTCAATCCTTCAATCTCCTTACAAATGACATAAAATAAAGATATTTTAAATAATGTATCGGTGTATGTGTGAACACAATCCTTCTTTGAGCTAGATAATGAATTTCATCGCATTTAACATCTTGATCTAAAATAAATTGAGTGCTAGGTATGATAGATGCTGTTGAGTAGCTTCTTAAAACACTGATTCCGATCTCTTTAAAGTACAGGGAATTGACAGCAGCCTTTTTCGTTACAATTAGTGATTGCAATATCAGACCAAATGTTCAATACCGGTATTCGGTATTTTTTAGTTCTTAATACCAGTATACCGGTTTCAATACCAGTATTAGAAATTTTAGAAAAAGAAAGGAAACACAGGTGTTTCTTTGTTTCATTTGCAAGTTTTATTAGAGAGTGTAAATATCACAAAAAATAATATGTAACTTATAAATTATAACAGTATATAAAGAATCACAAAAAAGTAAAGGAACATCTTAGTTATTTAAATCACAAAAAAGTGTAAATATCACTATTCAGTGTATGGTATTATTACAAGTTTTTGAAATGCGATCTTGAAAAAACATAATGCATCAATTGTACTGTCATTAATTCCGGAAGGATTTCATGTAAAAATGACCAGCTGTCGAAAACGCTCTTTCGGCATCTACGCTAGTTGGTGGTACTGTTAGCAATGCACGATAAACTTTTCTCAAGTATTTTCCTCTAAATCCCTCATCTTCGAATAAATCGATTTCCCGTCGGATGGTTTTGGATATAGCTAATGTCTGTATTGTATTTTGGTTTGTTGAATTTTTTTTTTATTTATCGCTAATTCTAATTTTTGTTCAAGAGACAATTCCTTTTCACTATCGACATTAGTGTCTTCATAATCTTTGATAACTCTATCGAATTCTTCTGAATGTGAATAGGTTTGTAGGTAGAAAGTTTAAGAAAATTTACTCTAAATTTGATCAGATTTGAAATGGTTAGTCCGTTTCTTCATTTTGATTTTTCAAACCATTAGAAATGATAGGAAGTAAATATTATTTCATCCTCATTAGCAATATCTTTTTCAACAATTACATTGTCATTAACTTCATTGTCAATGCCCCTCTCACTTTCTTCAAAGTCGGAAACCGAAATTTCTATATTCACAGTATTTAGATTCTTTTGTTCTTTATTTTTTGGTATAATACATCTATTACTCCGATTACTTATCGCCCTTACTTACTATTTTTGGGTATCATGTATCCATTACTTATTATTATTCAGGAATGGTACGAAGAAAATTTTAAATAATATTATTAAATAGTGTGACCAAGAAGCAAAAAACGGGGAATTAAAATATTCCTGAAAAAAATTAATAATATATATATAAAAAAAATTAATATAAAAAAGATCATTATTTTGTAAAAAAGTAATTACCAAATTTTAAAAACAGAAATTTTTCATTTATTCTTCATAATTTAATGTTTATGTCCCTTATATTAAATAAAAATTGCTCTGAAAGCTTTTACTGTGCATTAGTACCTTTTCCTTTCGTATTACTAATTATCTGTAATGTTTACGTCTCATAAAACCGCGAGTCCTCATTGTTAAATGTAAACATCTCCTTCTTTCATCTTTTCTCTCACTCCTATTTTGTCGAATTAAACCCATCCTAATGCATGCGCAAAAGCGCGAAGGGCTTTACAATCCGTTGTCAAACAATATTTTATCACTTCTCTTAATTATTGCTATTACAATGCAACTCTGTATTCATAGTCTAATTCATTTCGCCCGTTAGAGAGACATAAAAACAAAAACGTATATTATTTTGCTATGTTGGCGATCAGTGAACATATAGGAGACAATTTTAAAAATTTCTAGTAAATACCGAAAAACTGGTATTTAAACTTGTGAATACCGGTATTACAAAATTCTAAAAATGGCTCAAAATACTGGTATTCGCTATCCTGGTATTGCAATCCCTAGTTACAATGGATTCAACACGCGCATTGAATAAAAACACTTATTATCATTCATATCGAAGGGAACTATATTTAATCCCTCTTGCATTGTCACTCCGAAAAATTGTGAACTCATTTATGTAAATTATCGAGTCTACAATTCAATACAATTTTGTTTTGAGTTATGAAAATTAATCCGACACTCACTTTTGAAACAATTCAAAAATTATCAGAATGCTGCAAAAGCTCTTTCGCTTAAATAATAATTTCAGTTATATTAACGTTCCGTTTTTTTAAAGCAACATTGGGGCTATTTCGGGATGGACCTCGTCATTTTGAACCGCGATCAGATGACGATGATGTCACCTGAGCTGGAACCCCCTCTCCAAACATCCACACAACAGAAACGAGAGGACCTTTGGCCCCGACGGATTTAATGTGTTTCAAACCCACTTATACGACGGTTCTTCGGTAGAATCGGGTCTCCAAACTGATAACCACCGGTTCGGAAGCCGAGACTTTACCAACAGGCTACCACGGCCCATCTCGAGTTCGCAATGCAATAATGAAATATTGTACATGTAAAAATATTATCAGAATTTGTATAAGTTTATTTATTTCCAACCTGTGCACATACCTTTTTTTACCAGATATATAAGTATAAGTAAAACTCGATTGGCAAATACTACCGATTATTTATTTTATATTGATTTTTTTTAATTAAACCGTAACACGCCTCTCTGTATTAAAAACTTTAATTCCGATGTCTTTTTATAAAGAATGAATAATACTTTCACTTTCTAATGAATTCAATTTTTGTAGTTTTGATTAGTTATGTGGGCTTTTCTTTATGTTTTTAGAATATAATTATTCGTTAATTTATTAACTTTGATTAAAATCTTTTTTCATTTCATAAAAGAAACATCATCTAGCCGGGAATTTGAGAAAACATTTAATGCGAGTTTCCATAGTATTTATAATTAGGATTTATGAAATATACTAACAATTAAAAAGTAAAAATTCGGTGATTTTATTGATAATATAAGTACTAAAAAAACCAACAAAAAATCCCGGAAAATAATTTTTAACAAATATTTGGAAGTCAAAGAAAATTCGTAACACTGTAAGACACTGAAAATAGTAAGAAAGAAAATGAAACGAGAACGAACGCTTTTAAAACTCTTACACATTCATAAAAAAAATTTATAAATAATAAATGCGATTAAAATTCAAATTTGCTTAGAATATTCTTATCAGCTGTTAATGCTTTTAGGATTTTACTTTGATTAAAAAAAGTTTGGAGCAAAAAAATATTTTGCCTATTACACTAACAAAAGCAATGTAAGTTCTTTCAAAAACAGCTTTTAATATTAGGATTTAAGTTTATGATGATTTTTCAAAAGCAATAATTTTTGTTATAGTAGGAAACCTGTTACAAGACTCGAGCCACTTGCGCTCTGACCCCTGGTGTTCCGAGAAGTCAACGAATGCTCAGATTTTCAATTCTCAGCGCTGTCTTCTATCCTATAATTGAGCGCATTAGACTTCCGGCTCAGTGGCAAGTTTGACGCGCTCTTGGACAGGTGGGGGTTCGCGAATTATAATCATCACGGCCGCCCATCAATAGTTTCTTAGTTACAACCGCAACCAGGCTCTTGTCAGTCCTGGCGTGTAACTGGAGCAGCCTGCTTTGCCAGAAAGAGGAGAAAAAAAATGACGACTGAAATATGATTATTTTTGTTGTTAATCGTTCCAAGTAGGGATCTATCGATCACTATTCAGATGCAAAGCATGGGGACTAAGTAAAACAAAAAAAGGTGCAAAAGAGAAATTATATTTATAATAATAATACATTATAAGTTATAATAAGAATATCATAATAGTAAAAAATAGTGATGATAGTACAATATTTCTTTTCCATTTTTCTTTTAGCTATACTTTCCAGAAATTCATTTTCAATTTCACCAGAATCGTATTAGTTTGGTTTTATTCGAAGCATTTCCCTGTAAAAAAGTAAACATTTCCTTCCTCATTTCTCATCTTCCTTTAGCCTGCTAACGTCAAAGCCAACCAAGACATGCGAAATGTTTCCATACTGAACAAACAGCATGATAATTATTAGTTGTCAAAAATTATCTAACGAGTTATTAATTGAAAATGAACTTAGATTTAACTTATTCAAATATTGTTAACAAAAACTAATATTTATGAAGCAAATAGAAAATATTAAAATATTTATTTATTTACATCTAATATAAAGCTTAAAGTTATATTGTTAAAGAAAATATGAAGTAAAATATTAAATCATTTCACCAATTTTCTTATCGGAAAGCAGTACACGCATTTTCCACTCCAATTCAAAATTTGAAATGGCGTGAGTCAGGCGATAATGGATGGACCTCATAGGGATGATTTCCGTACAGTTATATGCGAAACTTGTGTAAAAGATTATTTCAAATGAATGGAGTATCTTCATTCGATGAAAAAATTTCAGTGAAAACAGCGAATATCTTATGATTAAATGAAAATGGAAAGAGTCCATGTTAGCATGACAGATATTCGAGTTTCGTTGATTAATGTACTGAACCGGATTTAAGTGGCCGCCAATCCATGCTTACAGCAAAGAAAAGCATTCATCGGGCATCTGATCCAGTTTCAATTTTCGCATTCAAACCAATGAATTGTTAATGTAGTAAAAATTACAATTTTTCAGAATTAAAAAAAATGTAACCATGCATTTCTAAAGCTGTATTTTCCCAGAATTGTTCCAGTCATGACATCAAAACTTTTATTAAAAATTTTCAAATAATCAGTTCAAAATATAAAATATTTATCCAACGAATGAGATCCTGTCGGAAATTTTAGGCATTCATCTTCCAGTTCACTCGATTACAGCAGTTTATTTGTCGAAGCCGTGGGCTGTTTCTCTCTCAGGATTGGAAGCTAAAGCTACTTCTTTTATTATTATTTGATTGTGTGATCTGATGAAAGAATTCCTTCTCAAAATTGGTATCTGTTGCTTTAATCTAAATGATTTCCAACTTTTTTTCTTTCATTTTGAGAAATATTCCTTCAAATGTAATTATTTGCATATAGCAATAATAGAATTCCAGAAGAATGTGATGAAATATTCAATTGCTTGACAAAAACCCCTGTATATAGTCGCGGTAATTATTTCAACCATTTTTATTTTTTAATTCTCTAATAAGTGGCATAAGGACCTTTAATAATTTCTTAGGGGAAAAAGCGCATTTTTTTAGTAGTTGTTGCCTTTTGCAGTTAATAATAAATAATAAAAGAAGTACGGCAGAATGTGTTGGATCAATAAGAGTGTCTGATTTTGTCCGCAATGTTCTACAATTTTGTATTTTCTTTAAATGTACAGTAAAACCTTTCCTTTAATCAACTAGAACTAAAATCTATTTAAGATCTATAATGTTAGTAACGATATGGTATACACAATTTCATTTGACTAGCTTTTTGTTTTTTTACTTACTAGTGTTCGCAAGCAGACCGGCAGATAAACAGTTGCCTGCAACAGACATGATTTCAAACACGGGCGCATTTTGGTGTAAGGATTAGGTATTAAAATTCATCCATCCAACTTGTGTTTTTTAAGTCTGCATACAAACGAATAGACAAGTTGATTGACAATTGCTCCGTTGAAGGAGTTGCTTGCATTTCTCATACAGATCTCCAATTGTAGCGATAAAGCTATGAGCCAAATTCCAGCCACCATGTATTTTTATCAATTCCTCGCCGCTTTTACATTTTTGTTTCGACTTCCACATTTATGATAAGATATTGTCACCTTTGTAATACGCTAATAAAAGTACATTTAAAAGTCTTTTGACATATACCTTCGCTCTCCTTATAGTTGAGGTTGCTAAAATCGTTTGCTCGCAGATGGGGGGTTGCCACTTCGGAAGGAATCACAGAGAGACGGTGTTCAAAAAAGCAACTGCTCCCAACAGAAATGCTTAAGCAGCACTGTAAACAAAAAGCTTTCTTAATCCGAAACATTACGGAAGGGGAAAAAAAAAATATTTTTTTTTTTTTTTTTTTTTTTGCAGAGTCTATCTCATCTTGGTGTCTCCTTCTGTTAGTTCCAGTGACATGCGTTTGAGGGTGCACCTCCCCCTCGCAGCCTGATAACCGAATCTCTTCGTTTAGTTAAACCGAATCAGAAGGCCGTAACCGAGTTCTTCAGAAGATGATGACACTCTTTTCTTGAAACATGAGAGAGGCGTCCGATCACGCAGTCGGTAATTAATAGATTTTGAAGAAATTCGTGTTCGATCAGATCGCCGCTGCAGCTTATTTTTTAGAGGCTTTGCTTTACTAAGGCAGTAACAATGGGTTTTTTAATAAAATCATTCGTTATAACCTTGACTTTCCACAGAGCTTCAAAATGGTTTGGATTTCAGCTGTTTTATTAAATTATAGCATGTTCTTTTTCAAAATTTATATTTGTATCGTTTAATTTAAACTTAGCCCAGTACAGTCGATCCTGTTTTAATATTAATATATAAAAATATTTATTTTATCCAGTTTCAAATGAATATTAAATTCTAATAAAGTCTCCTAACATTTATGTATTGCAATGGATTTATCTATCTGCATTTGATATTAATAAATTTATTTTTTATTTTTTCCGTCAGAGAAAAGAGCTTTCTTTTTTCTATGGTTGCTTTTACTTTTTTATCATCATCAAATATGTTTCATACTTTCGTCAAAAAATGTTATGATATTTTAAACTTTTTTTTTGATCACTGAAACAAGGTTGGTTCTTCTTTCGAGTCATTTATACAGCTAACATCATTTTTTTTATAAATTTATAACCAAGCATGAAACTTTAAAAATTCTTTTTTTTTTTCATAAATCATATTTTCTCATAAAGTATGAAGTATTCGATGTCGTTGGAAATGAAAAAATATGAACTAACGTAAATGAAGTTTCCAAATATAAAATAAACATTTAAAATAAATGCTGCGAATTTCTTTAATTTATCCAGATTACTTTATTTTAAATATTATCCTTGATTTAATTTAATAACTTTCAAACATAATAATAAATTCAACATGGTATAAAAACTTGAGTTAACTTAATGTACTGAAAAATTAAATTTTAGAGGATGGATCCCATCCATGCCTATGATAGTCGAGAGATAAATTACAAAACTAGCGATGAAGTAACTTCTATGACAAATCGTCGGAACGAGGTGCAGATCATTTGATGCCTTTTTCGATAGTTTTGACATTTATATCCTAATGAAGGTCTTTGTTCATGATATACTACTTAGAGTAATTTGCCCCGATTCTCCGGAATCTATTTTGCCGAGTTCGAATCTTCATTTTGTTGGTCTGTGTACATCAGTATAAATCAGATAAAGATATGATTTGAAAGGGGGGGGGAGTTCAAACACTTCCCACTTAATAAAAAATACATAATATTATATTCCAGAAATGTTTTTCTTGATATTGAATTCTCTGCATGAATTAATTTATTAAAGATAACAAAACCTAGATATTTTACTTCCCTCGCCCACTCAACAAGCTTGCCGAAAAGTTCAACCGGGCTTAAAGCGCTGCGAACTTAACTGCAATTTTTATACAGTTCCAGTTCAATTGGCGGGCAGACAATCAGAATTTTACAGCATGGCATTTTCTTGTCGAGTATTCTAAATAAATTCGATGACAATTTGAACTTAATGGCTCCAGCAGGCTTAGTACAAGGGAGCTTGTCATTAAATGCGACCCCCCCCCCAGCCCAACTTCATTACCTGTAATTACACTCTTGACCTGTTTCTTTCGGGAGGGACGGCTTTTTTTTTTTTTTTTTTTTTTTTTTTATAACTCATTTCAACAGTCACATCCGCCTCCTTCTCTGAAAATGATATCCATCCCCTCTTTTCTTCTTAATTCTGTAGGCATTAAACAAAAAGTATGTTTCAAATTTGTTCCTCCTTCTGAAGTTATCTGCAATGTTGTCGTAACACATGAGATGTTATGAATATTCAATTAGTAACATGTACTAATTAAAATCCGATTTATTTCTAATAAGTAACCGTTTAAAATGTCAATATCGCCATATTGAAGAAAAAAAATTTTACATTTTTTTTTCCCTTCCTTTTTCTACTTCAACAAACAAAAATAATGTAGTTTCCCTTACGAGAAATTTGAATTGCAATAAGTATTGGTACTATTTTTGATTAGTTTATACATTTATACTGCATAAAATAGGGTTTAAAGCTAATGCCAATGATACCAGGAATTTCAATTCACTATCTAGAGGATATTCTGCAAATTTTATATGAAAAATTTCTATTTTATAAACTTTATAGCCCTCTAGAGCTGTGGTATTTCCCCCTTAAAATAAAGTTAATATTCCAGGTAAGCCCGAGCCGTTTTAGGCATAGTAATGGTTTTAATTGAATGGAACTTTTAAGATTAAAAAATTAGCTTTGAAAAATATTTACCACGAAAAGCGATTCTTTAACCCTCCGTGTAAACAAGAAGAAATAGGAAATAAAAACAAGAAGAAATAGGAAAAGGCTTTGATATATGTCTTCTTAAGCAGTTAAATAATAATAGAAAGCAATTCTTCATAGTTGAAAGAAAAGGAATCTTTTAATTATATTTTAAAAAAGGCACGTGTTTCTTATTTTTTAACACTTTTATTTATTTAACTATCTCGACATATAACCTCTTACTCTCTTACTCTCGGTTTTCTTCTTTTTTTATAGTAAACAAAAATAGTAATTTCTAATAATCTTAAAATAATATTCGGTAGACAGCCTTTTTCCAAATTTTTTTGCAATCTTATTTAATACTAATTTTTCTAAAAATTCATTTCCTTTGTAGTTACAATATGATTTAATCAAAATTATATATTATTATAGGGGTTTTTTTGTTATTTGTTGCTTACGAAACTTCTACAATCTTTGGCAGATAACTTCTAGAGGCCTTTTGGCCCTTTAATTACAGTTCAGCCGATGAAAGAAGCAAATGAGTAACTTTTCACAACAATTAAGATGCAGCGAACTTCTATATAATTTCTAAACTCGTCGGCCAAATATTCATTTATCGAAAAATTTAATTTGCCATAGTTGTATTGAAAAAAATGTGATATCGTCATTATCAAAATATTAATCACATTAAAATTTTTTCACTGAGTATTATTATATATTGATAAAAAAACCCTTAAGTAAAAATTGTTTACATTAAATAAGAATCTGCAATTTCTTTATAACTTGAATGATACAAAAAGATATAATGCATGCACAGATAAAAGTCCAATCTTTAAAAGTTCATCAAAATTTTGAAATATCATTTATTATGTACTTGTGATACTTGTGCTCTACGGAGTAAAAATCGATTTTTACTCCGTAGAGCACAACCGTAACTTTTTATAAACATTTATCTGTTTGTGTTTGTATAATTATAATACTAGTTTCGCATTAAATGGCACCATGGACCACTGTAATATCGTGACTTCAGTCTTCGTTAAGAGGTGATTCTCAATTTTAGCATGAGAAGAGTGTACGGGTCACATTAAAAAACACACTCGCCCATCAATCATTCTGTTAAGGAAAAGAAAAATGTAATGTTCCTATGCCAAGGTATACTGTCGGAGATTATTCAGCTCGAATAAACTAACAATATGAGCATAAATGCGTACCGTTAGTTGCCATGAGCGCATATTTCACACTCCCAACAGGATGCGTGCTTTAGAAAAATAAAGTAAAAAATATCTATCTTTTTAAAATTCAGTATTTGCTCATCATTTTAGCAAAATGATGAGCAAATATTGGATAATGTAAATAGTATCGGCCTGTTTGATGCAAAAATTGTTCAAAACCCTCTATATGTCAGGCCGTTATATGTAGAGCTAATAAATTTGAATCTCAATTATTTTGGGCAATATTTTTATTGTTTTAATTAATGGACTTATTCTCAGCATGTTGAAGCGACATTAAAGCATTATTTCGCATGCTCTTTATTATAGACCATTACTGTATTTGAAAATAATCTAAAGGAGGACGGATTATGATACTTTGAATTAGAGATTCGAATCTCCTTTATTGCTACCAGAATTGGCCAGTTGAATGATCGGCCATTTCCCGGAGGTCCTAAGAGGTGGATTTTTAATATAGTATCCGAGAAGTCTTTTCAGTATTTCACTTTACATGATGGACTAAATCATCAATTATTGCATCTTATTGTCTTATCTTAGTATCAATCTGTTTCTTTGTGCCTATGAAGCTGGCAACACATCATAAATCCAGAAAAGAGTTAGCGTCCTGCCTCTTATTTATATATTGGAATGCTCATAAATTAACTGCAAAGATTAACTTGATTTTCAAACAATATTTGCATTTCTTCAGACATCCATGCAATGATTTAAAAATTCTGATCCATATATATATTCCTTAGAAAACCATCTTGGAAAAACTTTTAAAGGCTATATGCGATTGCTTGTGCTCTAGCTTTCATATTTACAGTAAAGTTAAAAAGAAAATGTGTCTCAAAGACAAGATGAATCTTTTTTTGTTCAGGGAATCAACAAAATAAATATTTTTACTATTCGTTTTAGTAAGTAAGAGAAAGAATGTTGCATAAATGTATTGCGCCAGCAGACCGAATTATTCTTTACTGCTCGGATTGAAAATCATGAACCGACTGTAAATAAACCAATTTCGTAAATGACATAAGAGAACATATGATTTGGATTTTTTTTATTGATATCGTAATAAAAATATTCATTTGTTGTTATTCGGAAAATAACCATTTCGGAATTAAGATTTAAGTGCCACTGTTCATATGTCTATCTGTTTTCGGATATTAGAAAGAAAAACTTTTTTTTATCAGTTTCCAATAAAATGGTTAGATGTGAAATAAATGTGGACGGTCAGAATGCAAAGGTGTTGACTTTTGCATTTAAAAAGTCTTCAACTATTTTTTAAAATTTTGCAATTATAATTAGTTTACTATTTATTTCACTTTTTGAAAAAATAATTAACCTTAGTATTAAATGGTAGTTTAGCATTTAAAATATAACCATTAAAAGGTGACTGTTAAGACCACAAAATACGCTTTTTGAAACAAAATATATTTTGAGTGCACAAAAAATTTGATTTTTAAAGATACTTTCCATTTTATCAAATATTTTAATGCATTATTTCGAAATCCATTTATTAGAATAAATGGATTAATATTCCGCTCTTCGTTTGTATCATCATAAAAAAAAAAAAAATCAATACTTTTTCTTCGTTTTTGTCCCAACTGGCATCCAAAAATTTAATTTGATAGGTTGCATTATAACAAGTTGCAGATGAAATTTCGCTTCACTTCGAATGCTTTTGTAAGAGCCTCAAAAGGATTTTCATCTACTAACTTGTATACCATATTTATTACTACATTTCACATTTCGCCATCATGTATCCAACCACCTGTCAGAGCGACTCTGAACCTTCATGGAACGATATGTTCCAATGAATAATTCATCCGTTTTCTAATTAACCTGTTGTTGATTTTTTAAATTTTTTTGTCATCCATTCCATTAAATCACCTCTTTCAAATGAAAGTGGTCGTCTTGAAACCCACTGACGTTTAGCGGTAAATAGAGTGCAGACACAAAAACATGCTTTATGGAAATGATGAATTTACTATGGGAGAAGGTAGGAAGGACTGTTCTGGGGAGGGTCGAAACGCATCTATTTGCGGCAAAATGATAAAAGAAACCATTAATCATACAGCGAGCGAGAGAAGTTGGCGCCAGGACTACAGAACAAGCCTCAATTAAGCCTGGTCGGCCGAAACAGGGGAAGGACAAGTATAACTGGCGTACCCTTCTCTTGTAGTGGACTTCCGCCCGTTCCCACCTTCAGATAAATCTTTCACCTATCTTCCAACGGGATGTGATAACACTAATACTCTCTCTCTACACTCTCTAAAAATATGGTTTTTATGGAAGACGGTTTCAAGTATTTTCCAAAATTTTGTGGATGTCGGGATGAACGGTCGATCTACCTTACACCAAAAGATATGTGCATTCGAGTTTTCACTGATCTCTTCCTTGCAGTAGCTGCACATAAAAGAATGTATCGGTATTCAAGTCCTGGTACAATTATTATACACCTTCCCTAATACCAATAGAATTTTTTCTTTATTTAAAACTTGATAGAACTGTTGTACTTACATCATTCGATTGCCATCTTTCCTACGTGGCTCTCGCAGCAAATATTCTGCGAGAGATGACCAGACATTGATTTTACATAACTAAATTTCATCAACCATTGACCCTCACGTAAGTAAGTGATCTCTATAATTTTTGTACTTAGTTTTATTTTTTTGTCCAATGAATCTAATACAGGTATTAAATAGAATCGTTACTAGTAAAGGAGAGCAAGATTATCTATGGGCGATTGGAAGAAAGGACATACATTTCTTTTATCTTTGAAAGAAATGCACAAATGAATTCCTTATTTCATCGGGGCAATAGAAACATGACGGAAAAATTCAGACAAATATTTAACCCTTTGCACTCGGATGGTGATTCTCACTCACCATTCAAGACGGTGCATTATTTTGACGCTTTATTTATTTATTTTTAAATTTTTACTGCTAAAAATGCACACAGAGTTGTAAGAAAATGCAGATTTTTTTAGGGTAAATTCAACTTAAAAAAATATATATATTTTTATTTTTCGGAGCACTAAACAATGTAAGTATTAGAAAAAATAACTATGCATCGAATTATTTTTCCAAGTGAAAAGGGTTAACATACAGTCTATTATTCAGTTCTAGAGAGCAGGCAGTAGTAAAATATATGTATCTGTATAGCACAATATCTCGAAATAATAATATTTTGCCTTCCACTCATTTAATAATCACACCATTGCCAGCCTTCTTTTCTTAAGCCTTCGTTTAAAAGATAAAAACAGAAATTCCCAAATAAACAAGTTTCTTATACAGATCTTGAGAATTCAATTTGGTAATATATATAGTGACGCATAACAGACTTTTCATCAGTGCCTGTGGGACTATCTAAAGATCGTCATGATTTTTTTTAAAAGAAAACTGTCATTTAAAATAGGGAGTTTTAAAACAATTTATAGATTTATCAAAATTTTGATGATAAGCAGTGAAGATAAGCTTATTTTTACATAAGAATAAGTTTATGTTTAAAGATTATTCTTAATAAACTTTTCAACATTTCTTTATCCTTACAATTAAAGTTTAGTTTCAGAAATAAAGAATGATAAAAATTTCTTTGAAGAAGTCCATTTTTAAATATTTTTAGCAAACGATTTTAATCTTTGTTGAAGTTTAGTCACTTCCGTTTCAAATGAAAATTCAAATTTTAATTGAAAGCTCAGAAAGCTAGAAAAACAGAGAGAACAATGAACATAATGATGTAAAGCTTTTAAAATGTTACATGTTTAAAGTGTCTATTAAAATGTGAAGATTTAAGTTACTTTAATGAATTAGGGATTAAGAGGTCGTATACTAATATGATAATGATGCAACTTCCTTATGAGAAAGTCTATCTGTTTAACTGAATTGTGTGGCTAAAGTAAGTCGTTAATAATTAAACCCTGTTGTTCTCGTCAGATTATGGCTTCGGACTGAGTCTTTGAGTCACCAGGGGCGCTCTAATAGAATTTTATTTCATGAAGCTCCCGATAATATATTTTTTATTCCAGTTTAAATATTACAGAAATTATAAAGTAGTATTTTTAGTATTTAGAATCTTTCCTAAGGTGCAATTGCATATTTTTATACAATTCAAATTTAGAACAAGTTTTTTTTTTAATTGCTTTTCTACCATGGACGGCAATTCATTTTTTTTAAAGACTGGAACTTAATAACAATTTATGAAAACTTTGTTTTAGAATTTGCTGATATTTAACTTTTTGAATACGAACGTATGCAAACAAAATATTGTGTATTATAATTTCGCTGTGGACTCGCGGAATAGTTAACAGCAAACAGAGTGAAATGCAAAACTTTCAAAACATTCCGATCCCTGGCATCTGTGGCGAGACAGCGACAACTTCGTCACAATGGAAAACATTTCGGCATAAAGGCCGCAGTGATTCCTTTCGGTTTCATTCTTCCCCTCAGACATCGAACAAAATGTGGCTTAATGGTTCCGCCCCTGTTACAAAGGAAAATAATGTTCGCCCCGTTATTGCGCCGCCCCAGTGCTGAATGTTTGCACGCCCCAGGGTCTCCGAATCGCTTTATACCGCTGTCCTACCTCTAAAACAAAGAGTCTGTAAAACAAACTTTCTGCAGTAGCCTTGGGCTCAACAAGGAAGCGGCTTAAGCTGGTCATGGATAAGAATTAGTTTTAAAGAGATGTTCGGAGCTCCGAATAAGCGAGGAGCATTAAAAAAGTCTCGAGGCTTCGTTTATTTGACATCAAGAAGCATATTTCGCGTCACGTGCTTACCACTTAAGAAAAAGTGTTTGATTTTAGTTTTTGTCTTTTTTTTTCTTTTAACTGAGGAGGATACTTTTTATTCTTTTTTTTAAATTGAAGAGGATACTTTATCTTGTCTGAGGTTATTTCACTCCATTCTTTACATTTATGGATGTGCATGGATCTTTTTATTCGGTTTAAACAAATGAGGAACGAAAAAGAAGAGGGTTCCGAGTTTCGTTAGGAAGATGATGAGAGTAATCGGGATTTTTACACATTATTGTTGGGATAATTGAAAAGGATAATTTGTGTAATGGAAGCTTTCGCCAAGTGTGGGTTTTGTGATCGGATCATAATAAAGGTTTTTTTCCTTTCTTTTTTTTCTGAAGCGAAGTATGGTATTAAAATAAGAAAGGAGATTGTTTTAGAATATTCCTATTAACCTTTTTTCCCTTTTAGAATGAAAATGTCATGTCACGTTATACCTTTACCTTTGCATTAAATTTTTAATTTATGTCTTGTTTTCAACCGTCTTCTCAATCTAATAATATGTAGTATATAATTTTCGTAAACATTCTTCCTAGTTTAATAAATTCTTCGTGCAAATATTTTTAGTCACAGTTTTCAAGGATACTTATTAAAGCCATTTTTGATGAATCACTTTCTCCTACATGTCAGAGAAATGAGTGCAATTATTAAAACGAAAGATGATCAAAGATGCTGCCTTTTTTGGACATTTGGTTCTTGGTTTTTTCTTAAATATAATTATTGTGACCATTACCAATTATCTGATATGCACACGTATTTGTTGGAAATTGTTATTTATATTGGGATTTTCGTTATTTAAAGTGTTTTTTTAATTGGAAAAATGCTTGCGTCCGATGTGTTCAATAATAGAGTTTACGGATTACTCCTATTTGATTTATTTAAATGATTTTGAGTGCCAATGCAAATCTTGTCAATTTAAGTGTCAATCCAAAAGTAAATTTTGAAATAAGATACTGTATATAGAAAGAAAATATGTTTTTTGGTAATGGATTCTATACGAAGAAACTTTATTTTTTACTTCGAAACTCATATTATTATCCACATATTGCTCCAAAGAAATTTTAGCAATACAATCATTGTGTAAACAAAAAGTTTGCTTTCTTTCAAGAAAATCAAAGCGTATGACAGTTTGTAAATGAAATGTATTTGCTTACTATATCAAAGAATATATTAATTTTAAAATATTAAAAATATTTATGTAATAAATTTTATTTCGAAATAAAATTTTTAATGACAGGTCAAATTTTTATTATATGAAATGCGAAATTTAAAAAACAAAATGTACTGAAGTCTATACAAGTCGTTATTTTAATATTGCCAGTATTGAAATATTGCAATCAATATCTTTACATAAATACATTAATAAAAATTCAAATATTCTTTATATTAAGCCCGTTTAGCAATTACTCTTAGCATTTTAGATTGGTGACAATTGCATGCAAGTATTTGTTTGATTCGATTCAAACAACGATGTTTGGAAGCATTCATTTTCGATTTGCAACGATTCCATTAAAACCTTTGAATTATTGATACGAAGGAAGAGGTTTGTCTAAGATTGACCCTCGGCGATTTCACCTCAAAGCAAGATTAGATGAAACTAGTTTCGAATGAATGAAAATGAATACATCAAATATCGTTGTATTCTTTAGCTAAATTATGAATGAGTCTTTGATATTCCTATTAAGAGAATGGGAAGGATGGTTTTAAATTATAGGCAACATTTTGATTGTCGCGGAATTTTCTCTTGGGCCACTTGTCAACATTTAATATGTGTTTCATTGAAAGGTTCAGTAAATATTTTGAGATGGATTTCCTGAAATATTTGATTAAATTTTATGATTAGATTGCGTCTATGGATCGTTATTAAAGAAATCTCTCATTCTTGAAATGCAATTTAAACTAGACTTTTCATCTGCAATAAGTAGCTGTCTATCTCATTTAAAGCAATGTATAAAATGATACATGTTTAAGCATACAAACCTGTTGGGGAAAGGAGAAAACCCCAAAGCAAAGGACAGGAACGTGCGTCAGTGAACACATTCCGGATAAATTAGGATGCAGGCATGATGAAACGGTTTTATTCAACAATACTTTCTAAGACAGATCACTTAGTCCAAGTCCTACCTTCTATGCTTTGCGGTCCAGATACAATGTATCTGAGATGGGGTCTTCAGAGGGCATTTAGAGAGGCATATGTTATTGATTTAATAAAGATAAGCTTACATTCGTAATTTTTTCAATTAATGTCTAAAATTTCAAGGCAGACGTGAATAAAGCTATAGTTACACCATCCATTTTACTTGTCTCAATAAATTCTTAGAGAGTGGAAAATCTAGGGTAGTCAAAAATAAAGTTACCAACATTCGAGACTCTTAGCATCTGTCGATGAGTGTAAGTGAAATTTCAAACATGAATTTCAAAACATATACTCAAAATATCAGATTATAGTAGTTATAGTTGCATAAATAAAATTTCAAAAAATGAATGAAATAGTAGTACATGTTTTTACATGTTACTAATTAATTCAGGCTGTGAAATCTAAAAATAGTCTTTAAACTGTATCTCTATCATCAAAAATACTTGATTTATTTGAGTTTTGAGTTTGAGGTTGATGGCACAAGAGCCAGGTTTGGCCATTCTGCGCCAAAAATATGGTCAAATGAGATAAAAAAAAAAGTAAAAAGATTTAAACTACATGTTAAAAAGTTTTGACAATAGAAATATTAAGTATTATAAAAACATAACATTTTCAAAAAGTATAATTAAAAATTATAAAATTAGATTAGAGGTAAAACCCCAATTTCTTTTAAAAATTTAAAAATGTTCGTGTGAGGATTTTCTCCTACCATGTCACAGATGTTTAAGCGTAATGTTCCGAAATAATGCAGCCGGTGGCTATTAAAAACAGGGCATTCGGTTAAAATATGAATGATGGCAATACTGACCTGACATGATGTGTAAGTTTTACACCGTTCACCAAACAAAAGGTGAAACTGGTGTGCCCGAATGCGAAGTCGAGTCAGTTGGAAAAATACGGACAAGTCATATCAGTAGAAATGAGATAGGAATCGTTGTATAGAAGAAGGAAAAAGTTAACTGATTTACTTTTACTTTCACTTAAAATGGAGGGAAAGTCTTTACTTATTTCTCCGCCAAAATACTCGCCTTTGAAGGATTTTTCGAGATATAATTCAGCCGTCATCTATAGATTGAAAAATATTTGAAAAAGTATGCGAATTCGTTTCTGGACATTTATGTACGAAGAATGTGTTGTATTTAAAACTGAAAAAGAAAAAAAAATTTTTTTTTTTTTTTTTGAATAGGAGCTACCCATATAGCATTAAGCCGCCTCGCTCTATCCCTGGTTAGTGGTCTAATAAATTGGAGAAAAGACTGTCAGTGACGAAAAGTATCGGTTTTATTGAAAAGTGACATCAGCCGCCGATATTTTAAGCAAATTCCTTCGCTGCAGCAATTTCCCGGCTCACTTCATATTAAAAAGCTGTTCCTAAGCAGTTGCGCAATCCTCCCGGATACCTCGTTAGCGACGGGAGGTGGAAGGAGCGCTCCCCCCCCGCCCTTTTTTTTGCCTCCTTGATATCTTCGGGCGACTTATTACGACTCTAGAGACTTAGTATGTCGCGCGGATAGACCGAATAAATAAATAATCAGAAAAAGAATTAAATAAAAATCTTCACTCTGCGAAGACGCGGAGGGTTTAGGAAATAAATAAATATATGGGAGGACGCGAAAAAAAGGAGGTGCGCGGGAAGTTGAGAGGTGAAGGAGCCTGAGTCAGGAGGGCTGGATTTTTAGATTTCTCACTGCAATCAAAGAGAGGTGTAAATGAATTTTAGGGAAATATTCTGAAGCACGCATGATTTTCCTTTCCATCTATGCAAATATAAGCGAAAATACTACATACTACATAAATAAAATACTACATAATACTACATAAATAAAATACTACATACTTGAATACTACATAAATAAAATACTACATACTTGAATACTACATAAATAAAATACTACATACTTGAATACTACATAAATAAAATACTACATACTTGAATACTACATAAATAAAAATAATTGAGTAGATTAATTTCAAAATTTACATGTATTGTGAAGTATGTAAAATATTTCAGTGACAGTTCATTAAATTGTTATTTTTTATGAATCAATAATTATCCTCATGAAACGCTGTCTTTCTGTGATGATTTGCTTGCCGCATGTAAGCAATTCTGTAAATGCTGTTATTTTCTCACATTTGAAGTTTATACCGCTTAATCAACAACAGCTGATTTGTTACAAAAACTGTAGCCTCCATTACTGCAATTGAAATTCTCACTTTAATTTATAGAAATGAAAGATAATTCATAAATTTGCGTGCTATAGAAATTCAAGTTGTTCTATAGATTTTTACATAAATTTTATCACAAATGCTAAGAAGCATAAGAAAAGTATAGCGCAATTTTTGTGAGATTTCTGCTCGCATTTGGTATTTCAGTCATTCAAAATTGTATTGCATACAAAAAAAGATTTGTTGACATTTACTGTTGCCATACGTACTGAATTAAATGATTGGATTATTTTATATTTTATTACCATGTTACTACTTCAAATATTCAGTCAAATGTTGTTCTTAAAAATTATTTGGAAAAAATATTTAACTTTGGCTGCTTACTGTTTGGTGCAATCAGAAATGTTTGGGAGAATAGACGAGATGATTCGGTGTAGCTCTTATTTTGATTTTAATTATTGTAAAGAATAAGTGGATATTATAATAACATTTTATATGGTATATATGTTATTAAAAATAGCTAGGAAAATATTTTGATTTCTTGCAACTCCAGGTATGTCAGATAGGAAACTTTCAGCTATGCTTGATTACATAAACCAATGCAAAATGGGTTAAACATATTAAGAGCACGATTTGGCATGAAGAAAAAATAGCACCATTTTGGCATCATATTCATAGCATTATTTTTTGAAGTTAGGAAACAAGAAGATACATTTTATTTATTTGATATTGTTAGTAGCTGCAAACGGTAAAACTTTAAAAATAAAACAGAAGTAGCGTTTTGTATCTCACATGCATGTCAGAAATGTGACGCGAATTTAATTTTTTTCTTTCTTAAATCAGCTCAAAATTATTATTTTTGAGTATTGTTTACACTTCGATATTTGATTAAAAACCATGGGCAAGTTTTAAAAATGTCAATAACAGCAACATTCCAATTGAAATTTGTGACAAAAGACATGTAGACAGAAAAGAGATTTAAGAATATTCTCGAAATTTTTAAAAAACATTGAAATTATTTTATAAGGTTTCATTGACTAATATATAAAATACAATGGGCCACTTTTTGTCAATCTCTAATCAAACATATTTAAGGCTATCAACCTGTTCTTTTATAGTTTTATATTATTTAAAGAATTTTTCCATTTTATAAATGAAAACAAAAAACAAACAAAGAATTAATATTATCCCAAATGCTCTAAGGCATTTCGTATGAAAATTACTGTTTCTGCTCTGAAAATATATAAATAACAAAATCAAAAATGATACTTAGTCAGATTAAAAATATTTTATACATAATAAAATATGCAATTCCAATTTTACTGCATCCTAAAAAACCCGACAAAGTGAATTTTTTTTGAAAATGTAATAAAAACCTTATTTTTAATAATGTCTATTTACCTGAAATAGTAAAATAATCGTTAAAAAAAGTTTTAAGTAAATATTTGATTGAAAGATATCTGCGCGTTATTTTCAGAATATCGAAAGTTAAGCATTTTTCCTGATCGCTTTCGAAAAAAATAATTTTAATATAAATAAAAGCCAATTTGTGTATATTTGTATGTATATAATATTCCACATTTCCTCTTAAATAACTGAGCTTATTTCAATCTAACTTTGCCCATTTATTTGTTAAGACGAGGAAAAGAATACTGTCGGTTAATCAAAATTCAAGTTATTTAAATGTTGAATCAATAGAAACAAACTGAAATTTTATAATTTTTTTCTGTAGCAACATCAGTGCAAATAATCTTACAAGAAATATTTCATAACCTTTTTAAAATTCAAATGTCTAATATTTCAATGGTATCAATTCCATTTATGCATAAAGTTTCTTTCTATTGTTTTTAATTTTCAAAGCATTAAAATCAATGTTAAATTTGATTAATACATATAATTTTACCATGTTTACAGACGTTTCAAAATAGGGATTTCGTTATTTCTAAAAACAAACGTAAATCTATCGCCCAAACGGTAGTAAGAAAAGTAAACCCTTAGCGAGCAAATGAGACGGCACCTATATTTTGTCTTCTTTCATCGTTGGAAATTATCCACAAAGAAATTAAAAATTTCATCCTTTTAATGATACCCATTTCTTTCCGTGCCATTTTTCTTATAATTGTTATTCATTTTTAAGAACATTTAACATAAATGATCTTGGAATAAGATATGTAGGTACTCATTTGCTAGGCAGCTTTAAGACCTGGAATTATTCAATCATTATTTTAAAAACTTTTTTCTTTGTTTTGTATATTCTTTGGACATTATTAAAATTATTAACATAATGTTTTAACGTTGCCTAAAGGTAAACACAGACCAACTGCTCAGACGAGATAGGAGAGATTAAAGATTTTGCGAAAAAATGAAGCAGATGTTCAAACATATTTTTACACCATCTTAAAATGCAAAATTTTACATTTCAATGATATCAGTTTCCCTTCTGCGCAATTTTTTCGATCTATATATTTTTATTTTTTTTATTTAGCTTGAATATTTTTTTTGAAATATATAAATTCTGCTCAGTTGGCAACGTTAAGAATTTACGCTTCTCTATTACTTTTTTTTTAAATTTCTGTTTTAGGTTAATAAATATTAGTTGACAATATTTTTTGCTTGCTTTAAAGTAGAGATTTAACGATGACCAAAGGAAAACAGAAATACTCCACAGAAATTCAGATGAAGGCTGGGAAAGTAAATCTTTTCTGAGCATTTTAAATATTTGTCATTGTTGATGATCAAGAAAAAGTACGAAGAGCTGTTGCCAAAACTCATGAGCAAAATTCTTAAAGAAAGTTTTAGAAGCAAAGAGCATGAACAATTTCTATCAGAAAACTATTTATTTAGTTTGCTTTAAAGTTTTACAACTAAAAATTAACTATATAGTTCATTGTTTCACAAAATGATCTTTAAACGTTTCTTATATTTCAGTATATGTAAACAAAATTGGTAAGACTCATAAAATAAATATCTTATGATGAAATTTATGATGAAAATCGATTCTTAATATTTTTTAAATCATCTGCTTCAAATAACATTTTAATTTTAATTAAAAAATCAAATCCTTTTATTTCAGACAATAAAAGGGTTTTAATTGCAAACAGATAACTATAATACTGAAGAAAGACATAAATGCAGACTATAAAAGGACTAATATTTTATATAAAAGTAATTTTCACATCAAAAAATGACTCATGATAAGGTTTTAATCTTAGTCAGCACCTTGTAAATCATATATTTTGATGTTATACTTAAAATGAAAGATTTAAAGAGCTAAATTTAAATAATTTTCTTAAGGGTAAAAATATGAAAAATAATACAAATAAGTGCGATCTCTGGGTTTGTATTTTGGGGTACAAATACATGAAAAGCGGCAGTAAAAACACCAATAACACCTGAAAAATAATTCGATCTATAAATTCAATGAAAATATGCTAGAACTATTTTGAATGTGTGGTGCTTAGAAGGATGACACGTGCACACTCTTTTTTTTTTTTTTTTTTCTTAAAGATACAAATTTTCTTCTACAGATAACTGGGTAGCTATCCTATTTTTTGAATGAAATCTATTCACTTACATTTATTATAAAATATTTTTTTATTGTTTTTTTCTCGATTTCAGCAAATAGGAATATATGTAATATGTAAGCCAATATGCAAACTCAAAAATGCAACAAACTGTAGCGTTGAAAGTTCGTCGTATTCCATCCATCCACTTTGGATTTCGGATCAAATTGATTAAAAGATAGAGAAATCTTTCATAAATAGCTGCATAGTTTTCTTCAATAAATATTATTATCAGAAAACATCTAAATAATATATTCAGAAAACAATTGTAATATTCGATTTCAAGATTTCGTTCGAAAAAGAAAAAATATTTTTATGGTTATGTTTGCCTATCTCTAAACACAATAATTCAGAAACGTAACAAGAGGGCATTGATTTATGGCCTTGACATTAAAAATGAGAGATCCTTCTGGCTTCGAACAAGAAACGAGAAGCAATGGCAAATGTAGGCATTTTGCCACCTTAGGCAATATTGTGAGGCCCCCTTTTTTAGAAAATGAGCAATTTACTTTCAGATTTTAACATTTTTTAACTTAGACAATTTGTTAATGATTTATGTACTATTTGTTTTAATGACTTTGGGAATATATACTAGTTAATATGCGTATCATGAAAAAAATAACTAAATAATAAAAATCTGAAAACTTAATTATTGTTATAAGTTGTTGATTTTCATGTTTACACATATAATCATATAATTGTTTCAAACGATTATAAGGAACTATTGAATTTCAAATAAATTATTACTTTATAAATACTGTCAAGTGGAAAATAACATAATTTCGAATCAATAGCTAATAATTCATCATATTCTAAAAAGTAATTTCTGATACTTTAATAAATGATTTTATAATTTAACGTGTACATACACAGTTTCTAATATTTTGCATTTCAAAAGCTTCAAAAAAGCTTTTTTCAAATTTACTGATTTAACAAGTAGGCTAATAAGATTTTTAATGGATCTGCCTGCGTCACCTTTCCCCCCCCCCTTCAGCCCAGTGGCCATAGGCAGCTGCCTAGTCTCCCAGCATAATCGAAAATCCGCCACTGGTGTAAAATCCACAATCTATACTCAATTATCTTCCTAGTCTTTGTCTACTATACTTTCTTTCATATTCATTTGACGATTTCTTCAAAAAATCATTTTAAATTATTACCTCACTGCTTCCCAAATAAATAATCTGCACGGGAAGAGTGACAATGATTGCGAGATTTAAGCTATTACAAAAAACTTACCTCCATCAGATAAAATGGTACACATAACCAATTAATAAATAAATCATTATATTCATGACATTTTTTTTCCTTCGAATGCTAAATGGCACGATAATGAAAACAGAGTATGGACTAGGAAAAGTACTTTCTTCATAGGACGGATTTCGAATCAAGAAAAGAATTTGGTTTAATGATTGGGGGAGTCATCTGAATCGAAAAGCTTGATTTATCAAAATACGATTACAGCGTGTCTTTAAATGCGCATACTTCGCCTTTATCGTTATTTTAGTGTGATATATAATACATGTTTAAAACTAACGGGAAACAAACCAACTGTTTAGAGAATTTAGCGATTTAAACCGTTTTACTACGCAACCTGCGGCTGAAAGAGAAGTTTGTTTTTTTCTTTAAAATTTGGCACACTGTTAAGAAAATGAAAAATTTCTAGGAAAGCACAGAAAACAATAAATATATATATATAAAAAAATTGAAATCTGCTATCGCAAATTTCCAGTTATCATGTGAGAATATTTTTGATCACGTAATTATATTAATGCGCATGCGTCAACTTAAAAGAAAAGGAAAAAAAAAAAAAAAACGACGCTTTTTTTTTCTTTCGAGATTGATAAGAGCTCCAAAACTTTTTTGCCAGCCAAAGAAGAAGTAAAATGATTTGAAAAATTGAAAATTGAATGCCATTTATGCTTTATTCATTGTCTATGCGAGCTTCAAAACATCCAAACCAAAACAACATCGTGTTCTCACAAAAAATAATGCCACGTTATATATATATATATATATATATATATATATATATATATATATATATATATACGTGGGTAAAAAAAGTATTGGCAATTGCCTTAATTTATTCATATTGACAAATAAATAAAATGTTATGCAATTTTAGCTGTCGTAATTAAATACAAGACATCTTAGATATATAAAACTAGTAAAACTTTTATTTGAATTTGAATTTTCTACGAATTTTTCTTTCAAAATCGAAAATTTGCATGTCAAAAAAATATTGGCAAAGTTTTAACTGCTATGCAAATTTTGTTACATTGAAGTCACGTGTTTCGACTGATAAGAAACTCTACCGGTATAAATTCTGCAAAACTACTCCAAAAGTGTTTATGCATTATTTTGCGATTACTGCAGTAAAATGACTTCGAAATCGAAGGAGTTGGACGTTAGTGTTAAAAACACGATTAATAGGCTCAGAAATGAAGGTTTAACTTATCGTGCTGTAGGAGTGCAGTTGAATATAAGTTTATTTACTGTCAGAAGTGTTGTAAAAAAGTTCAAAGAAATAGGATCAACGGAAAATAAGACTAGAATTGGACGATCTCGAATATTTTCTACAAGAGAAAAACGTGCCATTATTAACAAGGTTAAGAAAAACCTTAAAATAAGTGCACCCCAGATAGCTAGAGATGTTGCTTTCACTTCGCAAAAGATTTTCAGCGTACAGACTGTACGGAATACTTTACACGAGGGACGTTATTATGGAAGGGCAGCTAGAAAGAAACCATTCATCTCGTAAGTAAATAGGAGAAAGAGGTTAGATTTCGCAAAATCCCACGTTGATTTATCCGAAGGGTTTTGAACACAGTTATTTTTTCCGACGAATCAAAGTTTAATATTTTCGGCAGTGATGGACGACGATATGTGTGGAGGAGGCCAAATATTGAATTGGAAGAGCAACATTTAACTGCTGCTGTAAAACATGGTGGAGGCAGCGTCTTAGTTTGGGGCTATATGGCAGCTAATGCAGTTGGCAACCTGTATGTTATTGATGGTATTATGACAGCACGTACATTCATTGACATTTTGAGCCATAACTTAAAAATCAGTGCCCAAAATCTTGGCTTGGGAACATCATTCATTTTTCAACAAAACAATGACCCCAAGCATACAGCGAATCTCACCCGTGAATGGCTACTCTACAATGCTCCTCGCCAGTTAAAAACCCCACCTCAATCGCCTGACATCAATCCAATTGAAAATTTATGGCACCTGCTGGATCTAGAAATCAGGAAACATAAAATTTCAAGAAAAGACGATCTCAAACGTTTACTCTTGCAAGAGTGGCACAAAATTCCCAACAGTACAACAAAGACCTTAGTTTCCTCTATGAGAAATAGATTACAAGCTGTTATAGATGCAGAAGGTATGCATACAAAGTACTAAACATATACCGATTTTGTATTGGCCCATAATTTTGTCAATTTCATAATTTTGCCAATACTTTTTTTATCATGTAAATTTTGGATTTTCTCGTAGATTTTGACTAAAAAAATATTTAAATGAAAATTTCGTTATATTTGTTTGTCTTTTCTCCTTCTGTAATCGCTATCTTAAAATAAAATTTGTAAACATACTTTGTTAGCAAATATGATCATTTATAGGCAATTGCCAATACTTTTTTTTTATCCACTGTATATTATAATTTTTTAAACTTTCAGTTTCAATTTTTCTAGTTGGTAAACAAAGTTTTGGAGCTCGACCGATTTTGAGATGAAACAACAGCTATGATATCATAGTTCTTCAAACTTTTAAAAACGCATCTGCTTTCAAAGAAGCTTACATAATAATAAAGCAATACTGGCAAAAGCAGATCAAGCTTTTAAAAACGCATCTCCTTTCAAAGAAGAATACATAATAACAATGCAATACTGATAAAAGCAGGTAAAAAAAATAGATGCGATTAAAAGGTGATGATGAAAATTGCCATTTATGCTTTATTCATTACCTACGAGATTTCGAGCTTCGAAACCCCCTAACCAAAACAACATCAAGTTTTCACATGATTTTTTTTTTTTTTTTTTTTTTTGCAGAATTATAAGAAATTTTTTTAGGGAAAAATAAAATGCATTTCGTATTGTGACTATTTGTTGAGTGTGATTGCTTTAATGTGCTTTATACATAAATTTACAAAAAATGGAATTTATAGATTACATAATGAAAAAATACTTTCCGAAATTTTTAGATAAAATACTACTTTACTGATTGCTTTAGGTAGAAAATACAAATCATAATTGTACTTTGAAAATGAATTCTTTTCTATTCCTCTTTTTGATACTCTCTTATTTCCGACATTTTCTTACCTTATTTAATGTTTTGAAAATTCTTCGTGAATCCCTACAGCACTTTTCTTTGTGTTTAAGAGGCAATGAAATCATTTTCCTACACTGAATTTCTTTGGGATTGATTGTTCTGGGATGTACCACTTCATATATGAGCTCGGGAACAAATATAGGTCATGAATCCCAGCAAAGCTATGAGTCAACATTTTGTGTAATGCAAATAGAAATCTAAAAGGATGCATTATGTCTCTTGTTCCCTCGCAGACCTCAGGAGATTTCTAAGGTCACCTTGAAGTCAAAAGAATATTCACACTGTATCTAAAAGTAGGAGGTTGGTTGAGAAGGATTTTTCACGACTTTCACCTTTTTAGCAAGCCTTCAAAGCTTCATTCTGGAACACAAAGATGAAGATGAAAGAGCCGCTTAATCCGACTCAGACCGCTTTCGCCCGGACATTGGCGGTGTGATAAGGGAGAAAAGCCACCGCCGCTGACGCTGCGGTCTGCTCGTTAACACGGGGCGCGAGACAGGAAATGAAAGTTTTCATCTGCACCTTCCCAATCTGCATGGGGCGCTTGTCACAGCCCCGGAAGCCTGCGCTCTCCTCAACCCTCACCCCCCTGCGGAATCGTGTTTTTCACCCTACTTGCTTCCCAGTTTTTTATTTTTTTTTTTCATTTCTATCTCTGCTTTACCATCAGTCAGCCTAGACGGACAATATATATAAATATATATAAAATCGGGAGAAACGATATTAAATGAGAGAGAGCCTCGTGACAAGCCGTATAAGGTTGCGCGTGGGGAGGCGAAATAAAAACGGTATTTTCCCAAATGGTTTTTTGGGAGATGACAGTAGTAATCGGGTGTGTATTTCTGCCGTGAAAGATGTTTTCGGTTTGTGTGATCTCCCTCCCACCCCTAATGTGGATATCATTATAGATATTTCACGCCGACCTCCTATTTTTTATCCAGTCGGTATCTCCTCCTTTCATACGGGATAGAAATAGATTTGGACTGAGAACTCTGTAAAGGTTTATGGATATTGGATACGAAATAACTGGTCATTAACTGCATCATAGAGAGTTGAATCTCCTTTGTCTCTTTCAATAACATTTATTGCTACCTTGAATGTTTTTCTAAAGACTCATAAGGTGTTCTAAAAATCCTTCATAAGATTTTGTATAGATATAACGTTAAGAATCAATAACATAAAGTTTTGTAATCTAAATTCCTTTATTAGAAAGTTGAAAACGTTGATCAGTTTTGTTACAGTGTTGCAGATCACGCGTGATAACGATAGATTATCAGACGTCTCTCGGCATTTTGAGTAGTATTTGGCTGCATCTTTTTGTCAATGGATGCTCATCCGCCACACACTCTGACTAGAGTGGGTCCTTAACTATAAGTATTGAATGTTTTATGCCGCACACATGCATAATAATCCATCGGAATACCGTCAGTGAGTATGTGTGGATTGGAGCTACAGGCAATGACTTCCAAAACTAGAATTCAAGATAGATCTCCAGGAACCTAAAATTAATTCCGATGATAGTTAATGCATTTCGATTAAACTTCTGTACGTATCATGACTATTTGCGTAGTATTTGCTCAAAGTGTGCGTGCCTTTTTTGGCCTCCTTGTAAGCATGAAACTTGCTACAGTTGTGCATTCTAGATTAGGATTCTAAATATTTAAGAAATATTTGTTTAAAAAACGAATTACAGGTGAATTCTAAGGTTGCATTTTTCAAAATTTATTGTTGAATAACAAATAATTTATTGTACAGCAAACTGTAGGGAACAACCCATTCTGCATAATAAAGTTTTAAAACAATTATCTCAGTTTACATTATTATTCAATAATTTTAAAAACAGTGGTTAATTTGCGTGAAACTAATGCCAATTATTTTTCATCGCAATTATTTCAATCTAAGTACCACAATGTATTTTATCAATTTTTTCCTTTTCAGTTAGTAATCTCAGTTTCCTGTAAATTCAACTCAAAGTCACCATTTGTTCAAGTATTCTTGTCCCTTCTATTTAGTTATTACTTCACCGAAAATTGAATACAGTCGTGTAGGATTTTACACAGATGGGATTCTTTCTGGAGATCCCTGGATAGTTTGTCGTCTCTTTCTTTCTTTTAACATTTTTTTTTTCTTTTTTTTTTCCTTCCGTTTTGTGCTTATCCATCTGGTTAGATAACTTAGTGTTATAGGCACCGGGACACAGGATAGCGTTATGTTATGTTCTGTTTCGACCTAAGTCTTATTAAGAATAAATAATGTTTCGGAAAAATTACTTTAAACTATAGTAATCCAAAATCAAACAAAACTTAATATCGAGGTTTAATTCCTAATTTAATTTTGAAGATATTCATTATTAACATCTGATCATTTTGCTTTGAAATGTTATTGAAATGATGCTTCTGACCAAGAAATCCAGTACAAACTATTATACATATTTACAATTTCACCTCAAGGATCATAAGCGAAATTTCAATTATCTAGCTCTTGGTTTTCATAGTACTGGGGATGCTTTGATAGAGAAGAAGTTATTTTAATAATAAAAAGAGAGTGACAAACAAATGAGCATGATTTCATCCTATTTTTTTCATAGCTGAAACATTGATTACAAATTTTTCGATGATTACAATGTTTTCTCCATGCAAGCTTTGTGTACAAAAAACTGAAAACAACTATTTTTCTTTATAATGCCATCTTCACTGAGGAAAATTAAAATTCATCCATTTATTCCGAAATCACATTTAGCTGACTAATAACTATCTCCCCCTCCCCCATATTTCTTTTCAATTTAAAAAATTAAGCCACCGAAAAGAGAGAGAGAGAAACGAAACCATGACACTTTCAGTTCAGTCGGTGTGAAATTGTGAGACAAGTTAACAATTAGGGGAACGTAATCAGTGCAGGAAAATGGAAAAACTTAGAATCGATCAAATACCGGGATGCATTGGAGCGAGCTGGCCGGCACGGGTGAAGCATTCAAATGAATTCTCTCGCCCACCGCATTCAGCTACAGTTTCGAAAGGGAGTGGGGACGTTAGTGAACGTTTTGGATCATGTATAAAAGGCATTCACTTCCCGAATGTTACTAGAATAACCCTGGTTTTCAAATTTCATGGTTCTTTGTCAGTGCATTTGCTTTTATGTTTTTAGATAAAATGTCCCAAATTGTCTCATTTTTACACGATATTGTTTCACTTAACGTCTCATGTTTGTAAAACTGAAATATCAAAATCAAATTTTTTTAAGTGCTGCAATTTTTAAAATTTTATTTGCTTACATTCATGAGACATAATTTTATGCCGCGATGAATTTTAAATATAATATATATTAGAAAGAGTAAAAAAAAAAAAAATAGAAAGGAGATCTTTAATGATATATATATATATATATATATATATATATATATATATAAGGTAAAAGAACTTTATTATAAAAAATCTGATCAAAAAATTCATTAAATCGTGAAGCATTAAAAATAATGCTATGAGGAAATTTTAGTTAAAATATCAATTAAAATAGAAGAAAAAAACTACTGAACATTCATTAAATATTAATATACATTATGAATAAGATTGAAATGGAAGTCTAATATTTGAATGAGTATCTCATCTCATGTTTTTACAATCTTTGCTTTGACCTCAATAGTTTTCACTAAAAAGATATTTTTTACATCGCTAGACTAAAATAAAGCCTGCTTTTTATATTCCTTATATTATATATATAGTAGCAATGATATAAGTCACGTGACCACAAAAGACCAGATCATATCATTTGTTTACCTTGTCAACCATGCAACACCCTTATTATTATTTGAATGCATTTTGCGCAAATAGATGTTAAACTTGATAGCTGCTCTCATATTTGAAACATTATAAATCAACTTCAGCAGTTGGACCAAACGTTCTGGATTAGTTCACTTTTAACTACGCTCTCACTTTGCTTAGAATTGCATTCGTTATTCAAATAATCTCAAAAAAAAGTTGAGTGTTATTGAAGTACAGAAAAGCAATTTATTTATAGTGTAGAAATTATTTTATTTTATTTTTACAATATCTTAAAACATCCTTCGAAATTAAATCCATTTTTTAAATTACAATAATTTGAATTTAATATAACTAGGTAAAGTTCAAAATATAATTGAATTTAACATATTTTCTAAACAATGTTTCTAAAATCAAATCCATTTTTACACAAATTCTGAAACATCTTCGAAATTTTATTTCATTTTAGATAACGTTATTTGGATTCACATTTTTTTTAAAAAAAGTAGAAATAAGCGAACATGAAAAATGAACAAATCACCCGTCAGTATTTACTTCACAAGAAAATTCTTCGAATAATTGATCCTGATTTGTTCAAAACATTTAAGGCATGACTCTCGAGACCCCAGAAAGCAAAATCGATTTTTTTCATTTCATAAATTTGTTAAAAACGATTCAGGCGATTAAAGATCGCATTAAGAAGATACTTTTGTAGAATGACTACTTTTTTACATAAATTATTTTAAAGCTCTTATTATAAACAGTTTTTGAAAACAAGCAGTTAATGTTCATTAGATACTTAGAAAAATGAGCATTATCGAAAAAGAATCTTTTCGTTTAAATATATATATATTTTTTACTTTTAATTTTTAATTTATGATTATTTTTATCTTGTATTGTTCTATATCTTAAATTGCAGTCATTTTATTTGTAGGTCGTAGGGGATTTTTTTGTTGTCTTTTTTTCGCGCATTCATTTGGTGAGAATGAAACGACCCTGACTGGGCCGATACTCGTATTCATTTATATGCAACAATCCCGTTAGAAGTCTCCTATTAAAAGCATTTCAAATTGCCTAAAGATTTTACTTAATGGAAATGTTCTTAGATTTTTTTTTTGACTTTTATTTTTAAAATAATTGCAAAGTTTTCCTTCTATCAAATGTTGTCTATACTGATAGAAAGTTGCAAATTGCAGAAACGGTGGAAAAATTTAGTTTAAATAACAAAAAATTTAATTAATTCATACTTGTTTTGGAGTACATCGTGTTTGTTGCCCCTCACCCTTTAAACAAGTATCTGTAACGTAATTTTCTCTAAATAATTGCATTTATTTTTTATATAATTTCAAAATTATTTTAGAACAGGAGAAAGCCTAAAAAGAAGTGAATGGTCTTGCGGTTGTTTATAATCAAGTCTCATGAAAATTTCGAAAAATAACTGTTTATTCTTCTGAAAAACATTAAGCTATGAACCTCAAAACTCCGAAAAACAAGCATCTCTTGTTATCGATGCCATTTTATCCAGAAATGATGAATGACTGACCACTTTGAGAACCCCGCCATCTTTTAGGATCTCCTTAATTGCACTCTAAAAGTGACCATCTAGGGGGAAGGAGAACCTAATTTGGAAGACAGTGCCAGGCGTGAAACACGAAATTCCATTCGCTCCTCCTCTAGACCCACAACGTGGGACAGAAATGATCGTTCGAGAGCCAGAAATAATGACAGGTCGTCGGGAATTCCACTCCTCGAGTTACCATTCTTTCTTTTTATTTCTACTTCTTAATGGAAATAAGTAACCGACTTAAAACACTGGCAAGAATGTCTTTGTGACTTAAATGGAGCCGCAATTAAATGAATTCTTTTCCACCGTTTACGGGCCTCCTTTTTTGAATAATTCTGCACTTTGTGGTAAACACTCCTCTGAAGACAGCTCTCCGAGTTTTATTTCTGATGATGTAGTTTGTTCTTCATTAACATAAAACTGGCATTAGGTTCTGCGATTATGGATTGAGCGTCATTTCGTCTAATAACATGCGAAGGGAGAGGGGTTCTATTTAAGGCAGTTTTGTACAATTTGTCTAATCTGTGGAAAGAATAGGCGTGGGTCCTCCAGGTTTTTTTCCCCTATTTAAAGGTGAAAAAAAGTTTATAATTTTTAGGAATCGTTTTTTATGAACTGAAAGCAAAGGAGATCATTACATTAATAAGCATCGTGCTTCGCCACATGTAAATCTTGATGAGTTCAATCACTGTTATATATTTTTATATCGCTTGTTGAAGTGCTAAGGTAACACAGTTCTTTGTTGTATATAGATTGTTCTAGTGGCGGGAAGAGAGAAACAAAGGCTTGCAGATGCAGTCTTGGTCCATTTAAAGCGTACATCTAAGACTTGTTTTCAAATATGTTGCTTTAATTATTAAAATAAATAACTAATTAGTGTGAAATATTAATATGCTAAATCAAATTATTACCACTAAGAAAAGCGAACAGACGAAGTAAGAAGAACAATTGAAAGTAACATGCAATACTATGTATTTTTGGGATAGTCGATAATTTATTACTGATGCTATGTGAAATACTGTACTATACGGGGGATACATTCTTCTTACTGGAAAACTGCATTATAAGGAACGTGTTGTAGCGAGCGCTTTTTCTCGTGTTAGTACAAAATATCACGCCCATAGACTTTGGTGACAAACATCCTTCCGCCAACGGAAAGAGAGCGTCCCTCCAAATCTCGCCGTTTGCATTGGATCGGAGCTCAGAACTGCCATTTCGAACACTGTGCCCTGTGTTGCTTCCCAACAGAACTCGCATATAACAGAACTGTATAACTGTATACGTATACGTAAATCGTTTCTTCCACATGTATTCATTCAAGATTTACCGAAATCAAAATACAATGTATAGAATGAGAAACCACAGAACTTTATTTAGACATTAAATACACGCTTTCAAATTTTCAGTTCTTCACATTTCTCCAATCACGGCCCTTTCAGAGCAGTCAAATTTTCGTAGTCCTCATTTCCACCAAACATTTTTGCCTAGATACCGTGTTTGAAAAACAAATATAAAAGGGAATCGTTCATTAATAGCAATTAAAATGAGGTTAAAATAGTTATTTAACAAATTTCAATGAAATCTGTTAACGCGATACGATTTTTCTAAATATTTTTAATCTTTTATTTAGCCAGTTATTTCCATTTGCAACGGTAGAATCAGACGCTCGATTTTTATTCCCTTCTTCATGTGCTGATATTTTGAACTGCACTTTATTCTCAATGAAACAACCTTTTTACAGTTACAGTTTCATGCAAGTGTGATGGATCTTCTATGAAATGGCAATTATCTTGCTCTTCCCTTACTATAAACCTTGGCTCGGAAAAATGTGCAATCATCACACATTTATTTAAGATTAAAACAACTTAGCCGACAGATTTCACTTCGAATTCGTTATTCAGATTTCTTAAACTATTCCATCTGAAATCACTGTTGCAGAATAAGTGAGTTATCTACTAATAATTTGTTAACTACTTGGAATGAGTGAATCGAGTTTTGAATGTTCGTTAAAAGATGCATTTCCTCTTCCAAATGCTGAAACTCGGATGATTTCAATTTCATTTGCTGCTTCTTATTGATCTGATAATGACCGAATGGAGTTGGAAGATGAATGCGAGTCATAAATTTATTTAGTATTTCAATGAAAAAAAAAAGTATGTAATGATCAACAAGTTCATCCAGCAAGATCGATTACAATTATTAAAATTTGTTCTAAAATTCATCTAAAACACATTTTATTCATTTTTATTTGCCCTATATAAAAATCAATTATTGTGCGAAAAGTATATAAATATTAATTATTTTGCTAAAAGTATATATACACACAAACACATACACTCACAAGCATGCTCGTATCGTCAGTGTATATAGATATGAGTGTTAGATTTGATAATATAAGTCATTTGGTAAGGAGATATGTAGATTGTTTTTTTTTTCTTAATCATTTTTTTATACCTGCTAATTGTGAATAAAGATATCATTCTTTAAAAATGAGTCATAACTAATAAAAAAATGTGCTTTTGCGGCTTTTAAAAATAACATCGAAATAAGCACTATAAAAAATGAAGCCATAAAGATACATAATTCTTTTAAAATAAATAATAACTGATAGAAAAAAAATGAGTTTTCTGTGGTTTTTCAAAATAGCTTTGAAATGAGTACTCTAAAAAAACTATGCCACAAAGAAACCCTGAATGCATATGAAAAGATTTTAAGCTCTCAAATGTATGGCAGATTAAAACTCCGCCATGCTTAAAGGGAGAAGGGCTTTTCATGCGAACGGTGCACGAGGATGAGAATGAATTTGATTCATTTACAACATGCGATTTGCACATCGTATTTTTTTTCCTAAAAAATCTGCCTTTCGTTAACACTATTTTACAGAAAATGTCATTACGTGATATAAATTTCAAGTATTTAAGCAATATTGGATGCTGATGGATTCGTCAGTTATAAAAAAATCCCAAGGTATATGATTTTAAGAATTCATTGTCGAAAACGTATCAAAGTTAAACAGTAAAGTATGTGTTTCCTTCCAAATGAAAATAAACTTTACTCATTTTCTACAAAATAAACATAATTAAATTCAATCGGAATTCAAAAAGCATTTCAAGAATTTTAGTTCAACTTTCCGATATTTATTTTCATCGATTTCATTGCCATTTAGAGTTGTTTAATGTTTTATTGCCGCACTTACTCTAACAGTGCTCATGCTGTGTTTTCTTTGCTGCAATGAAAGAGGACAGCTCCAGTGAAAAGGGTTCAGTGCATCCAATAAATGCACTTCGCCATTTTTTTTTTTTATTAGCCGAATAGACTCATAAAACCGTGAATGGTCTTCATCTGCGACGCATTTAATGCTTCGGCCATTCGTCTAATTGCACCGCCAAGGTACAATAACATGTGTGACCTCGCTACTCGAAAGAATGCAGAAGCTTAGATATTGCAGATTTATGAGAGGATTAGGGTTCAGTATTTAATTAGTTTACTTTAAAGAATTTTTTTAATAGAATGCCGAAGCTGTTTCATTTGCTTCAGATGGGCAGACAGGGTGGTATTCTAACTTTTCAAGGCAACTCGCACATTTGGAGCCATCCTTACGCTCATTTAAAGACTCTACACTCTTCAGAAATGCCTCTCAGATGAACGAAGAATTAAAAATGCTATCATCCCGTTTCATTTGGGAAGTGTTGTTGCAGAAGGATCGAATGTTTGTTTAATGCTGTGCTTCTAGGCTAAGCGGTACGTTTTTAATGCTGTGCTTCTAGGTGCTTGGATTCATCTGTAACTCGAATTTTTCTTTCGCGCTGGAGTATGGTGCTACAATATAGTTTATTTTTATTGTTGTGAAAGCAAAATTGAAAAAATAAAATACTGAAAAGTTTGATATTGCTTTCGTTACTCAAATGCTTGCGTACTATTATTGTTAAACGATGCATTGGGAGAGGGGGAATAGAAATCTCAGCTTTAAAAAAATACTTTGAAAATTTGGATTCAATTATTTTAAAATTTTACTGTGCAGTCCAAAGGGATTTTTTTATTATTTAACCATTAAAATTACTTTCTTACACGTTGAAATGACCATCTCTAAGATTATTTAAAAAAATAATGATTATTACTATTATTTTATTTATTGCACTTAATTATTGTTTACTTATTAAAATAGCTGAATTATGAAAACTCTCCACTACTGCTTACAAAAAGTGTATTGCTATCTTTTGCTTATCTCCTCTTTAGACTGAATTTTTCTTCATTTGGATTCATGTAAAAATCAAATTTTACTTAACTTCAAATGAACTAAATTCCACTGACAATAAGAAAGAAAATTCTTTTTAAATCATTCAGCTACTTTTTATTTTTTTCCATTTAAAATATGCGATTATAAAATTATTATTTAATTACACTTATTGTATTTGTTCTAAAATACTTCCAGATAAATAATATGAGACATTTTAGAGCCAGCGGAGTAAGATCTATCATTTTTATGGCATTCAGTTCTAAATCTGATAAATACGATATTATCACGAGTTAACTCATTTTAATCATTTTTTTTGTCGTGTGGTTATTTTAAGCCAAATTTTTGCGCAGTAGGTTCTAAGAGTAAAGACCCCTGAGCACCCGAGGGCAGAAGTCTGACATTTTAATCATTTACTTCAGGAAATCAACTTCTAAAGAAGATAAACATTCCTTTTAAATTTATAATGTCGATTGACAAATCTCAAGAATACTTTAAAAACAGCATTTTGAGAAATTATATCAATCAATCAAAATAAAACCTACTCGACGGATGGAATAGTCATTATTTATTCCTTAATAAAGTCTAAAGCTTTCACTTCTGTGGATTCTTCATTTTCAAGATTATGAGGATGAAATCATGTAATTTAGAAGATAATCTGATGAGAAGGATGGCAACTCCATCTACAAACATAATGCATACATGAAATACTTTTTGGCTGCTCTTTATAAATAAGTGTTTCTTGCAGAATTGTGAGAGATTGCCAAAGAATTAGTACGTCTGAAAGGCTTCAGGCATATGACACAATTTTGATAATTCATTGTTGAAGTTTGGACAGAAATGCGATGCTTTTACATGGCATACAAATGCTTTTTAAAAAATGAAGGAGAATAAAATCTCTCAGAAAATGCAAATATCCCTTTTTAGCTTGAAATATCGCCAGTTTATTGATCGTTTTGAACCTTGGAAAGAAAGCAACTTCCTTCGCTTGTGAGCTGCTTTGCATACACGATAGGGACGGGGAGAGAAAAAAAAAAAAAGTCTCGCATCCTGCGATAAATACAGGAACGGGGGGAGATTGTTCATCCCTGGCTAAACAGAGGCTGATACGAGAAAGAACCCTTTGTGTCCTTTGATGGAAGACCTGCGCTTAATGGACAGTGGGTCTCGTCTGCCCGGATGTTGACAACATGTCAGCGCATTCTGGCGACAGTGGAGACCTTATTTTTTATTAGATCGCCCCATACTGAATCTCTTTCATCTAGAACGCCATGTTTTGATGGAGAATTTCCTATAGCAGTATAACGCTCTCGTGGATTAAATAGAGCTGCTGCATCATAGATATGAAAGGGTTAATTTGCAAAGAAAATAGAATGAATAAGTAAACGAGGCACGAACGATATGACTGACATTGTTAGACTAGCGTCCCTATGATGAGGCTTCGTGACAACTATTGACGTGTATTTCATTACTTAGATTCCTATTCAGGGCCTAAGCCCACTCAATGCCTTGTTTGTTAAGGCATACTGAAGAAAACTCGGAGGAAGAGAGTAATAAGGCCTGTCCCCTTGTCGTTTACCCGGTGTTATTCATGAACTGGTAAACAGATGTGAGCGATGACAGCGAATTGTTTGCTGCTTTTCGAGTTGGTTAATGAAGATTTACTTGTGTTTTCTTTTCCAAGCTCTATTCAGTTTTCCTCGAAAATCGCCCCAGGAAGTAAAATACATTTTGAGGTTAAAGCTAAAATTATTCTATATATCCAGGTCTAAATTCCTCTGCCGTCTAAAGGCGTTGGACTTCGCTTCCCAAGTCCATGAATATTCAATTGATAAATTTCATTGGAATGTATAGATTCAAACGCAATGAAAGGCATCATCACTTAACTTTTTACTTACATCAAGAACAAATGCTGTACCAATAGTTTTTTTTTTATTTTGCTTCAATTTGATACAATACTCTATCACTAGACCACTAAGATATTTCTTCTCATCCTCACAAAATTTTAACTAATTTATCTGTTTTCTTATTACTCTTCTGAGATCTTTTTTCTAATCATTTTGGATGCAAATATAATGGTAAATTCCTTTATAATGAAGAAATATAAGAATATTTAAGATCAAGAGCAGTTGAAAATCTTTCTATAAAGTCTCTGTGATATCCAGATGCCATAAGTCAGAAAATACACATAGTGATTTTGATACCAGTAGCGGCAAATGACTCTCTGTTGCTGAATACAAGAATGTCAGAGAGACGTGGCTAACCTGTATAGGTAATTCGCATCGAAAAGCAAAATACCTCGATGAATTTAGTATGTGATATTTTGATGCCATATCCTCGAAGAAGAAACAAAGAATTCTCGTTTATTTAGTAGGATTCTTATTTTAAAAAGAATTTTTGAGACTCCATCCTCTCAAAATAGGAAGCATCTGTTAGCAATTTTTCTAACAAATTTTCAATAAGGGACTCATTGATCAAATAACTGATCTGAACTGCTTTTGTCTTAGTATCATTTTCCCCATACCGTTTTCTGATTTCCCCCAGATGCAGGCAAGCGATGTTATAACCAATGAGTATCATTCTTCGAGTTAGATAAAATTTCGCAGCCAGAATTTACTTCAATCGATCACATTCACTCGTGGAAATCTTAGAAATGAATGAAACAAAATGAACAAATGATGAGAACATGTGAGAATGGAAATATCTAATTTTTCTTTAATGTAAAAATTTACTCTTTATCAATGTACAAGAAACGCATTTATTGGATAGTATTTCATCATTTATCAAGCAACACCACCCATCTCAATTTTTCAGATTTTACAAGAGAAAATGGATTTTTTTTTTTGCAACTAATAACCAATATTTATGGTTGTTTTATCTTCTGGCATGAACTTGAGACCACATTGTCATAGCAAATGTGAAAAAAAGGAGAAATATTCAATGTTAGTTGAGAAAATTTCGGTTGAAATTAAATTGAATAATGCATGTGATGTTGCTTTTTAAGTGAGTTCTCTTTATATCCACTTTGCCAATCATATTGAATCAAAATATACACATTCTAAATTACTTTGATTATGTGCTTAGTCATTTCTACTTGCCCCAAGGAAGATATCCTAGTTTCAGTTTAAAAGATGATAACGCTTATATTCTCTCTGCAAAGGTGAATGGGTAAATTGTCCATAAATTGGGCAAGATAAAAAGTACGGTTCAGTCAAGGTTCGACAAGGTCAACTGTCGAACACAGAGCTGCAATATTTTGTAGGTTGCTGATTTTGAAGTTGATGCTTCTGGCTAGAAAAAAAAAAAAAAAAAAGAAAAAAAGAAAAAAAAAAGCAAACTGTTTACTTATACTTTTTTTTTTGGTTTCAATATGCACGTTATCATTTTTATAATGAAGAATAAGTTTTATAAATAATATAGATGATTGACATCCGAGCATCAGGGCAGAACATTACCATGCCGGGATGTTCTGAATCGCCTTTCATTTTTCCGGCAATTCGCGATCTGGCCGATTTCGGGCTTTGGCCGTAACATATCGAAATAAAACAACAGATCCACTTAGTTATACGATATTATTTTGGCATTAATAAAAAAAATGACATAGAAATCATAGGAAAATAGTTCATTAGACTCTCATCACTTATTTTTTTTTTTTTTTTTTTAGTTTTAAATGGTTTAAAGACTTCTTTTTGGATAATTACCTAGCATTCTTTTTAAAAAATGGTTCAGAGAACAGCAATAACAATAAGTGAAAAGAGAATTTTGGAATCTAACATAATATATTTAATAAAAATAGATCGAGAGCTTTCATAAGACATGCAAACATTTTTAATAACGTATATTGTAAATTATATCCTTTTGTTATAGAACGTCGATTAACAAATGAATGTTCATGTTTCTCCGACTGGTATATGAAACTATTTAATCGTTTTTGTTTTTTTTTTCAATGGGATACTTAACATCTTGACCTGCAGAAATGGCTGACCTCCCGATACTATTTAATCGCATACCATCTTCTCTGTAACATGACCTCGGCGGAGCCACAGGTCTCGACGCCTCGAGGTGTGAAATCATTAATCAGGCTCAGGCTCTTGTTTAATTACTTCCTGCCCGCTCTAATTATTTCGCAGGTCCATACCGATGCCATCTGCCATCAAAGGAGCGAACATCTCTTCTCAAAAACCAACTTCTCCGGAGGACAACAGATGGCTTCCGAGATCCAACAGTTGGAAATGGATACCTGCATTCTATTTGTTCTACTCCCGAAGAGGACACTGGGGGTCGCTTGTCAGGAGGGAAGATTAAGCGATTCAAGACGTGAACCTGCTTCTTCGGCGGAAGTCTCTGGGGTTGGGCAATTTGCATGGATGGTGCGGATTCGAAGATGAAAGGAAACCGGGGGATGCATGAAAAATTAGATTTCCTTGATTCGGATGCAAAATGTAATTTGATGCTGAATCGAATAAGTGAATGTCGATTTATTTTGCGCTGTGGGAAGGCTCAGCGGGGATTTAAGCAAATGATGAAGCATCTCATGAATTGCTATTGGTGGAAATAAATTTTACTGGTGTCAAGGAAGACGTCAATATTACGAGCGAATACAGATGTTTCATCATATATTACTTTGATCTGGAATGAGTTTTTAAATGTCGACAAATTTTTAATCTACTTTATTCATTAAAAGCAATTTCGGTTCAATTTAGATGCGTTTTATTCTGTGTAGGTTTGATGATAAATAGAAGAATACTGATGGTGGAATTCTATAATATTCAGTTTCTTTTCATGCAAAAATTTAGGATATTAAAGCACGGCTCTTGTAATTGTGTTCGTACGTCAATTTTAAATAAGAAAATTAATTGAGGAAAAAGAATTTTACATTTACTATTTGAAATCATCATTGAAAATTTAAAACTTTTGACAGGTGCTTAGCAATACATGAACATTTTGAATATGATTTAATAAATATTCAGATGTTTCGAGAAATGATTATACTACAAATTTCATCTCTTTAATTCGTTGCATTTATAAGTAATTGCCTTCATATGTAACTGAGAGATAGACGCAAAAATGTCCTCATATATTTTTATATGAACCGCTTTAATGAAATCTAAAATTTTAAATACATATACATTTCGAATTTTTTTTTTCATAAATTACAATATTTTCATGTATTTGAGAAAATAGGAATACGTTTGGAAAAAAAAAAGATGGAAGATAGATCAGACATTTTTATTGATCAAATGCCGTATCTCTATTACAGTTACTTTGTAAACATTTCTTAAAGTGCAGCCATACAATACAATAATTTCCATACGAAGTAAGCCTTTTACGATTTTATTTTCATTTGTTTATGACGTTATCTCAAAATCTCGTTTGAAAATGAAATACGACACTTTTTGTGCCGTCTTAATTGTTTGTGAAGCTTAAGGATTATCAAATGACTTTTAGACAATCTTGACTTTTTTTACGGATCAGCTAAAAAAAGAAGGGGGAAAAATAGGACTTTGAAAAATGAAATAAAGTTTAGTGCATGTAATTCTATTATTAGAATTATTGTTTCTATAATATACTATGGCTCAAAATATCTGATTAGAAATAAAATAATCAGATAAATAAATTTCCTTTCTGGAGAGATAGATATCTATGATTTTTCGACATTATTTCCTTTTGAAGAAACTGGGAAAGGAAATTCTCCCTAAGAAATAAAAGGAAAAATAATTTTGAATAAAACTGAATCATTACTTTGTGATCCATCAAGCGTTCATGAAAATACAATTTTTGTGTAGATTAAGCTGTACTCATGCAGTTCATTCACTTGATTCTATTTTTGTCGATCATTTTTAAATGAATCAGTTCATGATATGTTGTATTTATTAAACATTTATTTTTCAAACAATCAATCAGCAATGGGAAGTAAAACAAAAGAATATTCATGACATTTTGTGACAATCGTTCATTCATAAATTTTCATTTTGCCCCTCGTACTGCTTCGTTTTGACTAATAGGAAGAGAAACTCTCACCTGGAAGAGAATTTATGCCTTTAAAGTATTTGACGGTGATTATCAGTTTAATGCGCTCTCGGTTTCATCACTCAATGTGTGTTGAGCGGAGGATTGAAAATAAAATGCAGCAAGAATGAGTGAATGAGAATTATTCAACAGCATTCCATCACTGTTCCGTCGAATCTATGCGTCGTTTCATTTCAATGATCAGATGTGACTTTTCTTTAGGGATATTAGAGAATCATAGTTGCAACAAATGAAATAGATAGAATTCAATGCTGAGCTGATCCGACACTTTCTTAAAGAGAGTGGTGATCGATACATTCTTACTAATGGCGAGAGTTATCCTTTCTTCCTACACCAGTTTTTGAAGAGTGGCTCATCCTATATACACATGTAAAAAAAAATCGGTCATTTTATTTCAAGCAGTAGGCTTGCTCATAAAATGTTTGCTGAAATCGCTCCATTTATTTTTATTGTTTATAAAAAATAGTTTCATTTCTTTATCGAAAATTGACGGTATCAAAAATTTACGAAATTCTCTTTGAGATCCTATTTGTACTTATACCGCGTGTTTAAATTCTTAGTACTTCATTAATACAATATCTACTTTCAAAACTTAATTCTGGATTCGATTATTATCTCTCAGCTATTAGATTTGAAATAAAATGGAGATTCAAAGTTTCGAAACCAAATAAGAATTTTGATATAAATAAGTAAACAGACATACCATTTCTAAACTGATTGAGACGTTATATATCATGCGCACTGAAGTGACCTACTTGCATTCCTATTTAATAGTCTTCTGATGCCTGCCCTCAATGATATCGTGTTTGATAGAAAACTTGTTTTCCATTTCAATAAGTTGTTTAGGAAAGATGGTGGATTGATTCATTCTGTTATTCAGAACCTCAAATGATATATAAATTGTATGAAGAACTTAAATATTTTTTTATCCATTACTTTAAGAGAAAAATGAATGTATCTGGTGGAATTTGCCTATTTATCTCCCAAATATGGAAGGAATGAAGAGGATATATTGTCACAGCATAGTTAAGATAACATGATGCTCTAGTTGTATGTTGTCTTACACTATATCATATTATCATATGTTCACTTGTATTTGCCACATAAGTGCGAAATGGATTCATGTCATTTTTAAAAGCATTTCAATAAAATAGAGTAATTGTACCTTAAACGAGGTGCCAGAAAGTGAGATCAAATTTCCACCAGCACGCAGTTCCCGTTTCGCCTGAATGCAATTCAAAAACTGTATGCGCCGTCTATTTGATGTGTTAGTTGTGCGACTAACCACAACAGATTTGTCTGATTCGGAAACAACAGCTTAAGGTCGCCTCTATCCCACCTACGTGGCTGCTCAGACCACTTGGTGGGATACTCGGAATACATCTATCGACAAGTATTCTTTTCAGTGTGCAACAGATGGTGAGCGGTCGATCAGATGAATCAAATGTATGCGTAAAAGAGTCTGTGTTTGTATTTTTTAGGCGTCAGGTGAACTTTGAATTGTTTCATTAACTCACATAATAACAAAAAAAAAAGTTTTCATGATTCCACCGAGAAACGACATTTTATTTCGATAGGAGTTTATTTTGCCTGACAATATTATGCTGCATTTTTTCGACATAGTCGATCAGAATACTATTATTTTCTATTTGAAAGTTTTCAGTGCTTTTGAACTAACATTGGTAAATTATATTCTAAAGAATGAAAATATGTTTATGTCGAAATATATTTAATTTCCTGAAGGTTTTTATGCATCGCTTAGAAATATGAATCACCTGATCCTCCTGCGATACGGGCGTCGGGAGCGCCCATTGACCTGCCAATTCTCCGACGTTTGAACTTGCCGCTAACTGCAGGAAAATACATTTTAAAAAATAATCTTTAGAGACTGGATATAATCTGTAAATTGCGACAGGAATCAATCAAAAATCCTTCAAAACATTTTACAGGGTAGGCTGTTAATCCTAGAGCTATTAAATTTGGCAGCGATTACTTCAAGATTAGTTAGTGCACATTAAGGTTGGAATTTTCAAAATTCAGATTTTATTTTTTATTAATTAAAAAACTGTTAGTGAAATAGTGCCTTTTTTTATATCAATAACTTACAAGTATATTATTAGACATAAAACATTTCTACGCAGAATTTTTACCTGTTTTCCAATGATGTAAATATTATCATCTACATGCATATTTAACAATTTTATAATTTTTTTAAAATTATTCAATTTATAAAAATAATTACATACATGCACGTTTTCTGCTTCTAATGCCTTCTTAATGAAGATTTTTTGTACTAAAAAATGTTTGTATAAATGTATATTTAACTATGAACCATTAACTATGACTGAATATTTAGAAGTACTTTTATTTATAAATATTCAACGTAAAATGAGTACAATATGATTCTGCTATGGAATCATTCAAAATATACTAACTCCCAAATTTCTTTAATAAGATGGTTTAATCAAACCTATATTTCAATAGTTTAAATACTTTCCTTTTTTCAGCTTTACATATAGTTTTACAAAAATTTTCTTATTTGGTAAAATAGACTTTAAAAATACTTTGTTTTGAAATTCTACTTTCAGTTAATTTTAAATGAATCAATAAATAGGACATTGTAAGTAAATTATATCAAATATTATTCTTATTTTATTTATTTAATTATTTTGCTTTAAGGTTTCAGGGTCATCTGTCAAATCAACTCTTTTATACAGCATGCAAAAAGAGACAAAGAAAAACAAGATATGCATCGAGAAAGTAGACTATATATATATATATATATTATTCGACTTGATTTTATATATTTAAATTTATGAAATGGGAAAAATAAAATAATTCCCAAAATTGGTTTTGCTTGATATGGCACTTATATTGTAGAGATAGATAAAAGTTAAAAACAATAAAACTGAAAGGACGGTATTTTTTTCATCCGTATCATACTTAATAAAATTATTAAAATCATATTTAGAAAAAGACTTTTGATTCCGGAACTGCTTCGAAGAGGTTCACAATTGTTTTCATATTTTTCTTCTATAAGCGATCATAACTAGAAAAAAAAAGACACTAAAGGAAAATCATATTTAAAATGTATTCATCCGTTTATTTTTTTAAATTTTGAAAGCCTCGACTGCATTGAAAACATTACTTCGGAAGATTAACAATGCATTTTCTTGAAATTTATTATGCCTGTTTCCATATTTCTCACGCTTCCATTGTTAAACTGGACACATAAAACGAGTCCATGTTTGAACTTTTTGTATCAACTTCTTTGTTCTATCGTGCTTTATTTACTCACGCGTGACATCGACGTACGTGAGGATCACACCTCTGTGTTCATCCGGGGCAGCAATTTGCAGAAAGATAAGAAACGTAACAAAAATTCTTGGGACTCTTTTTCTTAAACAAGAATCTTCTCCTTTTTTTCCTTTTCAAAAACTCTCTATAAAAAGAAAAATTGTAGATTAATGCATCGCATAGGAAAGAAAAAAAAAAGCGTCACGATTTGAGGCAGTTCTTTTGTTATTAAACCATCCCCACTTTTCAGCCTCGGAGCCATGACAGTAATTTCGGGAATCATAAATGTTGCTGCTGAGACAGTTCTCTGCTTTGGGGAGCCTCCACGAGTTCACTAACATCGTTTCCAGTATTTTCATTACTGATGAAAGTAAAATAAAATATTTGGAGTATTCTTTTTCTAACATCTGCTTTCTTTTTGGAGCTGCCGTTCCATTTAAATCACGTTCTTTAATTCTTATCGTCTAAGAAGACGAAAGCTTAAATATTTTTTTTTAATTTGAGGATTCTTGTTCATGTAACAAGCCGAATTGGGCTCCAATAATAACGCTTTGGGTGCACATTTATTTGAATTTTTTGCATTTGAAGCCTATTTCATTTTGTGGGCAAGTAAGAGCAGTAGATTTTATGCAAGAATTAATTTATTTCATATATATATATATATATATATATATATATATAATCGTCTCAGTTTCAATGACGTATCAGAACGTCATGTGGGTCTTTGCCCAAACAAATGCATGCCGTACTGATACGTTCAAATGTACCTAAAATGTTAATTGAGTTTCTTTCAACTGGACATCAATGCATATGAGTCCTTTGTATCTCCTTTCTACAGAGTCATTTAATGTCCATGCCATCGTTGCGTCTACGAGGATAAAATGTTAATTGATAATACATACCTCCTGGATAATACATACTTAAATGGAATTCAAAAAATTCACCTCAGAATTTTTTTAATGAAAAATACTTTTTAGAATTAGCAATTTTTAAAATTTACTTCTAATTTAATGAAGTAAATTAGTTTAATGTAGTTTTTTCCTTTGCGTTTAATGTAGGTATTTTCAATACCTACAACTTTTTAGCTAAACTTCTCTCATTTTAATAGCTTTTTATTTAATCACAAAAAATGGGTGTTATAATTTCTCCTTCTTATCCGGTAACACATCCGGGAAAAAATTCAGATCCCCTCCGTTCTTAGATGTTTTTTCTGCATTTTGTTATTTTTCATGATAAGTCGACTAGATTACAAGGCCATAGAATGCTAGATCACCTTAGAAATCATAGCAGGCGTCAGCGCTACTAATGCACCTGTTGTATCCTGTAATATGAGTATGAAATTTCATATTATCTATCATATACATATATGAATAATTTTTTAGACCAAAATTATGACAAAGCCATAGGATCCATATTTCAAGTCATCGGAAATGGAACTAAATGTTAAAGACTTGAAAAAAAAATGGAACTAAAATTTTTTTTTAAAAATCGTCATTATTTTTACGTTTATTTTTTAGATCGACCATAGACTTACTACTTTTATTTTTTAATCACCTTTATAACCGTGACAAATTCTGGGATGCAATCTAATAAACTCTCCATGTATGATAATGTACACAACTTGAAAAGAGCAGCATTACAATTGATCTAGTGCATACGCAGACGGAGAAAATTCGGATTCCTGATAAGAAAGAGTGAAAACTTGGAATTACAATATAAAGTGAAGTCTTTGGATTTTGAAACTGCAAAAGCATTGACAATTAAATTTTCACTTTTGATAAGCAATCGTAATGCAAATATTATCTAGATTAAGAGCCTGTCATTTGTATTTTAAAAATAAGAGTGCTCAAATATTTTTTTAAATTATCATTAATAGATTATCACTTTTCCTATTTTGCATTTTTATTCTGTGTGTACTTGTTAACGAAGGAAAGATTTTGTCATGTACATAGTAACGGTTTAAATAATTGTAGCCGAAATGCGATAGCCAATTGAAGAGTTTCAAGAAAGCTTTGCTTGCATATAATCAATCTATAATTCTGAATGAATGGTTCCCATTTTTTGAACGCATAACCATTAAAACATAAGATGGATTTTCAAGAGGAAGATAAAAATCATTCTTAATTGTGAAAAGTTCGATTAAAGTATGATAAATGGTAATAAAACATTGGCTAAGCTATATTTAGCCACATGCATGCCAATTTAAATTTTTTTTGGAAGTAACCTTATTTCTTACAATTTTATTAAAATATTCTTATGTTTCGTAGTTTGAGTTCAACTAAAAGTTTGAAATTACTGTATAAATTTACATGGATATACTTCAGAATGCAAAATAATCCCAATGTTACTTTATTCTTCACAAGATTTCATGTTTAAAATTTAGTCCATTATTCCTGAATTTGAAATCAACTTCATTAAATCTGCACAGCAACAAAAAAGGTTGAAGTGTTTTGATAACTGCTATACGAAATGAATCACTATTTAGGTCAGTTATCATTTTGTTCAGTATGATTGAAAATGACATTTCCACGAAATAGCGAGTAGGTGATACCACAAGGAAAAAAATGGTGCGAAACTTCATCATTGCCTTCGTAAAAGCTATTCCATTTACATGCCTCGCAAATGCCGAAGCATCTTCGCAGAAAACATGTTTATCAAGAAAAGAAATTCAATTATTTCCATCTTGACCATTATCCGAAGCAGTTAAAAGCACGGCAAAAATACACACTCGCGAGTTTACAGCCGATGCGAATTTTAAAGTTGTTAAACATCCGATTTTACACAAAAGGCAGGAAGGAAAAAATATGAGTTTCATTGCCGACGGTCGATTCCACCTCTTCCCTCCGCCTCGCGAGAGCGCGTTATAAATCGGCCTCACTCAGTTATAAATCGTTTCGCCTGCTCGAAAATTAGTTTTACAGATGAGATTTCTTTTCACACAACTTTTCCTTCCCCTTCCTCCCGTGCTCGGTTCACAGTTAATTGGGCTAAATGACAGACTGTGCTGGGATATAAATGGCGCAGAAGCAAGGACTGCAGCCAATTACATTGTTTCGACGGAAGGGAAGAGATGCAGAGCACGTACCAAAAATCATGGCCTAGCCCAAGATGTCCTCTGCTTCTTCTTCAAGACTGCGTTATTAAATAATAAGACTCATAAATATTAGGAGCGAAAAAAAACGAGTTGTGGGTATATATTCCTTGGATATAAACGAAATACCGCGTTAGGTGAGATCATAATAGAGAACCATGCGAGAAAAATTCTGGCTTATTCTTGATATATTACTACAAAACCAAACCAAACTAAAAAAAAAAAATTAAAAATACATTAACAGAAGAGTTGACAAGATGACATTAAAAAATGACAGATACTAGGAGAAAAATATATATTATGTAAATATATTCTATGGATGGAATTGGACTGAAATGTGTAATTTTTTCATGAAAAATTCAGTATAATCTAGGATTATGATAAAAACACTCGGATCAATGACCATAGAAGGAATCTTTCAAAATTAGTGTACCAGTTTTCTTCACTAAATTTCGATTTTCGAGGTTTTCACGTTACAGTTTCATTCAGTATTATTCAGAGGTTTGAGCGCTAAAAGCGAAATATCACCACAGGCTGCTGACTGCAGTCATTTTGGTGTTTCGCGGCAATCAAGGATTCGGAATTTTTTAAGAATTTGCCACTTTATTGCTAGTTTCTTTTCTAAACGATGCCGTCATCTAGGCACTAAACGCGAAACCCTTCCTCCCGACTTCTTTATTTCGAAAAAGAAATCTGTCGTGAAAAAAGATGAGTGTGAGTGAAATATACTGTCCACGAATTTTTTAAGGAACCTTCCGATAACAGTAAAACTTTAAAAACTTCATCGTTCATTGTCGGCTTTCCAGAAATAATTTTTATCCTTTACTTCTTTTCATGTGAAATAACAGGAGAAATAGTAACATTACGAAAAAAAAAGAAAAAAAAAAAAGGAAAATCCCCTGCTTTTTTTCTATTCAAATGACTTAACTTTCTTCAGATGAAAATTCGTGCCTGGTGAGGATTTTTGCAAAACTTTCCAAACCGTCCTTTCCAGATAATAAATCGCAAATTCTGAATTCTTACTGATACAACCTTCCTGCTTTCATCGCACTCTTTTCTTTTTTTCTTTTTTCCATGTTCATGCAAGAGGGGTAAAAAAAAATTCAAAAAGACATTCATAGTTAATGCTGTTTTTCAATTAGCAGATTTATGATCTATGAGCTATGCAACTGGAAAAATTGAATTTTCAAGCGTTTAATGCGTTTTTAATCCGCCTAAATCTTATGTGTGTTATTTGCCATTTTAGAATGAGCAAACTACAATCCATGATTTCAAAAAAAATTATTTGGAAAAATGCAGTGTAAAATAATCTATTCTAATAGCAAAAAGTAGTTGCATTTTTAGATAAACCATTACACACATTCTTAGATATTTAACAAATATTGGATCAAGGAAAAATATTTTCCACTGGAACGATATTCTCAAGCTGCTTTTAATCCGAAGTTTTTTAATTACCATTCGTCGGGAATTCAAATTTTTCTTTAATCTCTCGGGTTTCTTTGCTGAAATCGAGGTCAAAACTAAAATTTGTTATAAATTGTTTTTATTTTCTGATCTCTTTAATAAATTAAATACATTCCTGGCTTTTGCACAGCGTGTTTGGTTCATTTGACTACACTTTTATAAAATGTTTCACTTTAATTGTTCACTTTTATAAAATGCTTTGAACACATTGAATGAGGCGCTTGTTGTTTTACGAAAGGTTTCATTGTATAATATTTGCATTCAAAATGATATATATAATTTGTTCATTAAGATTTCTTACATTGATCCAAATTATTATTTTGAAACTTATTAAAATATTTATATTTATAATTATTGTTATTTCATATATTAAAACTGCTTACTCAGTATTTATTTGCCATGTATTTCCTATTAAAGCTCTTGAAAGTTAAAATTTTCTTGCTACTTTTAACTCAAAAATTTGTAATTTTCTCCTAAATTTATTTTTGAATCGGTTTTTCTTAATTTGAATTTTTAGATAAGAATGAATTTTTATTTTGATCCTGTGAACTAAGAATTAGCGAAACTCTATTGTATCTTTCAACTAACATAAAACTATTGTAATTTCTATCGAATGACTAGTGTCTAGACAGACTCCCGTCCCTCCATACACATACTCTGCTAAATGTTGCAGAGCTAAAAAGCGGCAAACTCTGATTATAATTCAATATCGGCCTGTCTAGTTTATTATCGCGTATCTTTGATATCGATACAGCCCATTGATCAGCAAAACAAAAAGGCATTAAGGGGCATCCATCTTAGTCTGTCGTTCCCTCCCATTTAAATACAGGTGAACACCCCTTAAGAAAAACACTGCACACGACCTCCCCCCTCCCAAAGTTTTCTCTCTCTCCCAGTCATTTTGAAGTTATGCGCGTGTCTTGGGCGGGGAGACATTCCTGCAGAAGAGAAGCAGAAAAATACATTGATAAAAAAACGAGATTCCTACATGCAGCTGTATCCTTGTCATCGGAGCCCTTCAATCGGTGGATATCTTTTCCTGCCTTGTCCGTGATAAGGGAGGTTTGGCGCAAGATGAGCTGTTTGGTCCTATGTGTGTGCACGGAGTTGGAGGGTGTTAAATTGTATTTCCGGATATGATTATCGATTTGCCAGCGATAAGGGTGCTGTGTGGAGAAATGATAAATAACAAATTGACATTTATGAGTTTCTATTATATCAGTTTCAATTTCAGAAAATGATTGAATCTATTTTCCACTTTCTCGTGCGCGCAGGATACAGAAAAATGAAGATTTTGAGGATCCTCCACGCTTTAAACATCCTCGAGTTCGAATTTTTTTTTTCTGGAATTAAATATGCGTGTTTTCCATTTTTTATGCAATCACGTTCACTCAAAAACGAATCGAGTTAAACAGATGAAATGTAATATACAGTTTTTTTAAAAAAATTTTAAATTTATATTTATACTAAATTTTTAGACTTCTAAGGGATGTCTATCTATGCTGTTTGTCCAATAACGTGCTTGGGAATACAATACCTCAGAAAGCAAAGGTATGGAAAAATTAGTTTTTCATCTGTTGTGATTGCCCGAATTGTAGAAGTAGATTACATTTTGGATCAGTTATATTTGCGGTTCGATGGCTTGCTTACTTTTCTGTACGTGAGTATGTGAATGCCAAAGAAAAAAAAAACAAACAAAAAAAAAAAAAAACGCAAGAAGATGTTTTATTTAATTTTAGTGGGTCATCTTTACATTAAAGCTGTAGATACGTGTATAAATTTAGAGTGAATCAGACCAAAGGTGGATTATTTGTTTGTTGGTCTATCTGTGAGTATTTTTTTATTCCATAAATCAAAAAAACATAACAATTAAAGAAATTAAATAATTTTATATTCAGTTTTCATTTCCAGAATAAAAATATTGGATCTGAAATTGTATTTGAATCGTCCAAAGTGATCCACATACATATTTGATTCTCTTCATAATAATCTGAAGCTAAACATAAAACCTGCTGTAGTGTATTTGTAAACACACCTGAAACTTTTCGGTTTATTATTAGTTTATTTATTAGCTTATCAGATCAAAGCATATTCAGTTGTTTATAGAATAGGGAAACAGCATATCAGTTATTTCATACGTTTAGAAGGGTGGAGCATTTTAGCATCATTTATAAATCATAATTCATTTAGTTATTTGAGCATTTGCATCTATTTGTAAGTCTAGTTTGAAAAATTATCGGAAGGAAAATTGATCTTGAAGACAACTAATTCTTTTAATTTCAATAATCATTTTTGACTCCCCCATCATTTATATTTTAAAAATAATTTGCAAAACAAAAGAACCCTTCCCCGTAGTCTTAAACACTTACCGATTTCGCAAATTTTTATTTCATATTAAATTAGGACCTCTAATAGTGACATGAATCTCATATCAAATCAATGAAGCTCTTCTCTTCACTATCCTCTATATCTGAGAGAAATTTCAAAAGCATTTTCATTGCTCATTCTTTGTTTGGAAAATTCTTGTGATAGAGTTCCTCAATCACAATCACTAAATAAAACAGTCAATGTGTACAGATTTTGCCAATTTCAATTTCAAATGGAAGCTTGTGACTTCCTCATTTGTCAGCAAGAGTTATTTGTCCTTCCACATCCGATTTCAAGAAATATTGCAAAATAAAACTTAAAAAGAATTCCGAATTCAACTCAAAAGAATTCCAAATTGGCCGAAATCAAAGACCGATTTCGGCCAATTTTCGATGGCATTTTATTTTGCCAATTTCCAAGTGTAATTAACCAATCAGAATGCTTCACCATTACCATGCAGTCAAAATTTAAAATAGTATTTTCATATATTTTCAGAAGATGTATTTCATTGAGATTCGTCGACGCGATTACATTAATGTCATTCTGGTGGGAAAAAATGCCTTTGGAATGAGATTATTTTAGTCATGCCAACCAGCCTTGATTAATTACATTTTATCCCAACAAATGTATAATAAAAGAATTCCTACAGAAATATAAGTAAAAACTGCACAGTAATGATAGAGTAGCCTAATTGGTGTACTGTATTTCAAAGAGGCGAAATCGCCAAATTGGTAGTAAAAAGGGGCGAATTCATTCCAGTTGTTGAGGCTGAGGACTGAGCCAAAATTTGATTTTGCAGATTCTCTCAAAAGAACAGGTAGATGATCACAGATGACTTATCGAGGGGTCATGGTAAATCATTTGTAATAAATATTTTTGCTATCGGTTCAATGTTTACGGCTACCAAACTCTACTGCAAGAATGCATTATGAATTTTTTTTTTAATATCTCTCTCAAAAAACGGAAACAGAGGTAGGCGACAGTGGACCCTTTATGAATCATATAGAGGCCATGAGCTTTCCTATGAAACCAGAGGTAGCAAATTCTTACCAGTGGTTAGAACTGGACTACTGGTTCATTTGTTTTTGTTAACATTTTAAATCTTTGTAATATGAATTATCCTATCCAGGATAAAATAATGAATCGCGGATACTTTTGAGTAGATTTTATTGCTTCCGTTGTAAATGCGATTTTATAAAATAATTGATTTATATCATTTATTACATTTTTTTGAATATTTTTTAACATTTTATATTATTTATTGAAATTTTAAAGCATACTCAGGTAACTTTGAGATTATTTTATTAAACCTTATTTGAATTTTCTAATTACATTTAAGTGTAATCAGAACTAAAAATAAGCTTTATATTTTTAATTCATAAAATTAACGTACGTATATTTTTGAGGTACTCAAAAGTTTTTGTGGATTCTGGAAAAATCTAACATTTTCCAGTTAATAAATTCGTAAAATGTGATAAAAGTGTTTGGTTTAAGTTATATAAGATTGAAATCAGACTATCGGACGAACCATGTCCCAAATGGTTTACTCAGAATCATCTTTTAAAAACTAAATAAATTCAACGAATCATTAAACGGTGCCTTTACTTGAAATACCTTACTCATTTTATATTTTCATAAAATACAAATATTTGCATTTATCTTCATGAATTTGAAATAAATATTTGATAAATATCGTAATGAGTTTGGGATTTCTTATTACAAACGATTGGAACGATACGTTCATTGACAATTTGATCCATTGTTTCGTGAGAAACGTTTATCTGGATGCTTGTTTTATGTTTATAATTTGTTGAACATATGGCGACTTCAATTACGTCTAATTTATAAACGTATTCAAGTGCAAATGATAAAAAAAAAAAAAAAAAAAAAAAAAAAATGTATAGATGGATTAAGCAAGAATTCAAGACTACGCCATTCAATATTGTATGCACTCAAAATGAGTAAAAGCATGAAAGGAAAAATTGATATTTATAGAATTTGTAACTTTTCATTCTATATGCTGTGAAAAAAATTATTTTACTTCAAACAGAATTCTTAACAATAACTTCCTTCTTAGCGGCACTGCGGCTCCCCATTATCCAAATAATGTTGGTAATACATCTAATAGGAAATGAGGAAATATATACAAAACGCATTAAACTAAATAATCTTCAATTCATTAAATGAAATGAAATAAACTTGTTTCAGAATATTACAACCACTAAAAGTGATATGTAAAAGAAAGCCATTAAGTAAATAATGAATTAAAATCATATTTTACACACGTGTATTAAAATTAAGTATGAATGTTACAATCTATATGACCTTAAAGAATAAGCTCTTTCGTTTAAAAGACATTTAGTACAATGGACCATTATTTTCGACATTTATATTGACATTTTCGTTGTTGTTTTTTCCCCTTCGCAATAATTGAATAATTGGAGATTTCTGTAGTTTGAAGATGAAAAACTAGATTTAGAGAATATATTATGAAGCTCTTTCCTTTCAAATTGAATCATTCAAGGATTTATATAAAGAATATTTCAAAGAAAGGTATTAAAATATTACATTACTTAAGAAGTAACAAACATCGATATTTTCTTCGGGAATAAATATGACTCAATCCGTCTTTATACAATACCGCCTATACAATAACTCATCTTGCAATTATTAAGTATTCCAAAAATTCATATATATATTTCTACATTGCCTAAATTCTATATAATATTATCAGAATAATGTATAATATATATTGTTTTTTTTTTTTTTTTTTTGCATTAAGTAAATGTCATTTGCATCTTTTTGACTTTGCTTTATACAGCTCGATAAAATTATGTAATTCCAGGTGAGTTCTAAATTGGATGATTGCTTTATACTATTAGACTTTTTTAAATTTTGTGAAATAAAACGTAATTATAGAAACGTGCAAAGAAAATTACATGATGAATTGAAAAATGTTCATCTTACCTTGCGAAAATATGATTACAGATATTTTTATTTATGGAATAAATTCACATAAAAATAAATTTTTTCGAAACCGAAAGATATCGGCTCCTGTATCGGATTTAAGAGCTAATTTTATATTCGAATTTCCTTTCCGACTCCATTTTCGTGAACTGGTGCTGCCATCTATTAGAAATGAAAATTAAGAGGAAAATATGCAAATACACAGATCAGAGCTCGTTCCATCCATTTCATGCATTTTTTAAAAAGCAAATTTAATAACAATTCTAAATTTCCTGAATTGTTTTAAAAATTGTGAAATAATAGATAAATTAGGCTTACTGATATTTTCGCAGTAGTTCATGACGACTCAACAACATTTAAATAGGGAAAATAGCAAAAATGACGTATCCGAAAATTCATATTTAGGGGGGAAAAAATCACAATTTTCATCAAATGAGGAGGTTAGTGGGTAATTTTTGGCCTCGGAAACAAAAGAGATTCGAGTTGGAAATCCAATTTCACCTGAGATGCATTTCAAATAAATCTGCACGATAAATTTGACGGCGATCAAGTGTCCTCCTGCTAGTGTGTTGCGGACATTTGGTGAGGGAGGGTGCTTGCTCATAACCATAGTTCAAAATGGTGCGTGCTTTACCTTACCATAGTTCAAAATGGTGAGTTATGTGAAAAAAAAATAACACCTTCCGTACTGCTTTGAAACGGGACCTTAAGCATATTCAAACAAAACTTTTTCAATTACACTTTGAGGATCCATTGCGAAATTTCTTTCTATACAGATTTATTTCAAAATCGGTGTTTTGTAATAAATCTAGAATTGCGCATGTATGAATCCAGATCTGGTAGTGTGACGGGATGAGTATTATGGCGATATTCATCGAATAAAATTCATTAAAAACATTGCTTTTTTTTTATTTGCTTTGCGATGCATCTCTGAGTTTATCTTCGAAGTACCTGAACGTTCTAAACACTTTGTTAATATCGTCCCATTTAATAATTCTTATCTTTCTTTCACGTGTCCGAATAAAATGACCAGCTATGGACAGCGCAAAAAAGGCCGTTTCTCAGAGCTGACCGTTTTTTTTGAGTTTCAATCGATGTCAGAGATTTATTGGCCTGCCATTTCCTAAAGATTCTTATCTCTAATGATAGGTCTGCTGCAGGTCATTTCGCAACTCGAGTCTGCATCTCGATTGCTGGGAATGGAAATATCATGATTTCTCCGAGCAGGAAGCTATTAATAGTCTGCTTGAAGAACAACTGTACACAGAAGCAATTTCGATTCGATAAAACTAAATCTTCGCGATAAGGAATTTCACAAGAAAAAAAAACTCGTATAAAACTTAACTACGTATTTAATTTATATTTAAAATGATGCATCTGTCCTGTATCGATGGCGGCACTAAGCTTTGATGGATAAAGATCTAGTTCAAATTATATCAGAGTGTGCTCAAAGGGTTCAATTCGTTTTACTAGAGGATCCATTTTTTTGTTGTTTTTTTATTGGTAGAAGTAGTTTTTGTGTCATGCGAAAGTTGTTAAAGAGCTACAATGAGTGCGCTACTTGAGTGAAATGTATTGGAGATGGATACATTCTTTTTTGGGTTGTGTCTTACATCCTATCCAGATGTCATGTGAGATGTATTGTTTTGTAATTAAAAACAACTGAGCTGTTTACAAATATCTATAATTTTCTTTAAAGGAAAAATTTAAAGAAAACTTTGAAAAATATTCAGAAGGAAGGTGAAAGCTTTGTTTGGGTGGGTACGTAATAATTTCCCATCGAAATCTTCCTTGGTGAGACGGACTGCATACAATTTCACATATTATGTAAGCATTCTACACGCAGTCCGTTTTTTGTCGCAAGCAAAGGCAGTCATATTTCATAGAAATTAAGGAGCGGACAAAACGGACTAGCATCCATATTTGCGAACGCGCCTTGCAATGTTCGCTGTGAAATGAATGACAGCATGGATGCTGCTCATTGGATCAAAGGAAGTGAATCATACGGGGCAGTTATTATGCACCCAAACAAAACAAAGCTGAATTCGGATTTTCGAAGATGTTTTGAGTTGCTCTGTGTGACGGAGAAATTCGCACGAGTGAATTAATTTTATTTAAACTGATATCTTAAACCTTTTCTAAAATGAACCTGGTAAGAAGAAAAAAAAAAGAACTTTCTAAAATTATTAAAATGAAAGAAAAATGCATGGTAGTTGCATTTGTACATAAAAAAAAATGACATTTTAAAATGATTTAAAATTTATTTTTGGGCATATAAATTTTTGGAAGTTATCTCGAAAACTTCTCACCATTTTTAATGAGTTATAATTCTAATTAAATATTTAAAAAGTCACTCTAATGTGTGTACTCACACTTTCCGAAATTTATTTATGCAAAACTTGGTAGCTCTCAGTCAAATTGCCTGTGACTGTACATACTATATCATGCTATTAATAGATATAATTTCTGCTTAAGTTTTTAAGGGAAGCGAAGTAAAATGGATATAGGTTTATTAGATTCTTTTACCAATTTCTGTTTGATATAAAATTGGAAGTAAATCATCCATTTTGGTGTAAGAATCGCATTCGAAGTTCTAATCATTCATTGATTTTTGAAAAAAAAGTGAAATGTTCGATTTAAAAGCTTGGACCAATAAATTGTAAAGCCATATAAAAGTAATATCTATTTATGATGCAATTCATTTCTGTATCTACAATACAATACAACTCAACTCTTCTTAAGTTTATCCTTCATTAAAAAATGATGAGATAGAGTTTAAAGTATGCTCTCTAATTATATTCGAAATAATGAAAATGAAGCTACATCTATAATCATAACTTCACGGGATTCGAATATGCAGAATGAACCCGTATTAAAGATATCCAGCTCAGAACTGCTTCAGAATTGCTGACATTTTATATTTCTGTATCATATAGAAAAAAAATTAATTTTTTTTTCATTAAAAGATTTTAAAAGATGTTTCTGTTTGATTATTAGAAGTGAATGCGTTTGTCAGAAAATCGAAACTTTGGGAGAAAATAATAATCGGCGTGGATATATAATTTTGCTAATATCTGCATTTATTGATAATGTCAATGATTCACGTTTTGATTTTATTTTACTAATATCTTGCTGCTGTAGTTTGTTTTAAATTTCCTTTTTCAAACATCTCCACCATACTAAAAAGGAAATAGTAGTTATCAGATTTTTATATTATTGTCCTTTCTTTTATAACTACATTGACTTCATCTAATTATCTGAAAATAAAGAATTTTTCTTAATAAAAGATGACTTCTTTTTTTTTTTTTTACTTGTTAATACTAGATAAAGATGAATGTTTTCACATTTCACTTGAAATCTAACCTATAATTAAACGTGAATCTTCTAGAAGGAGAAAGTCTTGGGTAACAGAACTCATTTTGATTCAGACTAGAGTGATATTTGGAATGTATTCTTGGGGTTCGTAACCTTTCCTTTCCTTAGTAAATTGCCGGCCATTCATCCACGTCGAAAGCTCACAGCAATTTAGACAACTGTTGCAAGAGACGAGGTTATTATCTAAGGGGTATGCGCTCCGAATATATTTTGTGCAACGGGGAAAAAAGAATTCCACAAACAAACCAGAACCTCTTTTTCGCTGTCACCCGGTACCACAGTTTGGTGGAACCTCAACAAATGAATCATAATTACACTTAAGTAAGAAGAAGGCACAGCGGCGTTTTTAACAAATAGCACCGGTAATTCAAAAGTGTCCCTGATGTTGAAACAAAAATAAAAGGAACAATAAAAAAAGACGAACAGGACAGTTCCTGTGTATCATTTCAAACCCATCCATCGTCTTTTTCGACGACGAACAGAGCAATTCGCGAACATTTTTTCGGAACTGTAGTTTCACCTAACTCTGAATAGGCGTGGCATTAATAATCTCTCTAATAACAGGTTAACTTGGAAGCTGAATCGGGGTGGGGGATAAACAAAAATCGAGGGGGGAAGGGAGAGTGTATGAAGATAATGCCGTGTGGTTTTCCGATCTTCATAAAGGTAGGAGGGAAGAAGAGAATCGTTTACTGCTGGCAGAAACCTGTTTAGGGAGTGGGGGAAGGGAGGGGATGACACCGAAACAGTGGTGATTGTTTCTGCAAAGCTTTCAGCATGCATGCAGTGTTGTGCTTGTGAATTTAGTTGCTTTAATTTATGCGAGAGGGTTTGTTATAAACATAAGATCATCGCAGGGGGCGAAAAGAGGGAGGGAGGATAATAATACAAATGGCCGCACCTGCCGTCTGGGAGAATCGTTTTAAAGTAGCATCGGATGCCAAACGATGTAATCGGGTTTTCGCAATAACACAGATCGACTCTTGTCAGAAAATAAGAAATAACAACAAATGTAAAGTGTTTTAATTTGAGAATAAAACTCAATGTTTGAGTTGAGTTGAAGCAGGCTATTCACTGATTTGATTGTTAGAAATTATTTCCTTACAATAAAACCATTTTTTGTGAGAAAGGGGTGGGTGGGTGAATAAAAGGGCATTGCAAATTCAATGCTCATTTTTAGATTTTCAGCTATAAAAAGCTTTGGCACCTAATGAATAAATGAGCTTACGGGCTCGAATCCGGTCACTAAATATCTATATCCAGTGATAAATGTCAATAATAAAAATGGTACTATTCTTTACGAAAGATATTTAGAGATTTTTGATAGCAAATTACACCAAAATTTATGCTATGAACAATATAATAAATGTTGATGCAAGATTTCGAACAGTTTTGTACAACTGCATTTCTGATATTTCACTGAATAAGAATTTTTAAGATTTAAATTGTCCGAGAAGAACCTGTTTAGAAGCCACAGGAATGAATTCGATTCGCTCTTTTGTGCAAACGATATCTGGGCTAATCTCACCTCGTTTCATCTGTTCCGATATCGGAATTCAAATTTCAAAGATTGCAGAAAAAGGATTTAAAAAAAAAGCCCTCCAGAAAGGCAGAATTTAAAATCTGAGGACATAATTTTAAGAGAGCAGCGAACACTTTCAATTATAGAGTTTTTTCCGAAAGCAAGTCTTGCAAATCAGTAATCTGAATTTGAGGCAAAATCATAATTCAAGATAAAATCGTATCATTTAGAGGTGGTACATAGTTTCTTGTTTCATAAGAAAGAGCAAAAACCAAAGTTTCTTTGAAGATATTTTTACTGATTATGATGTAAATAAAAAGCAAGTAAAATATAGTAACAGTATAAATAATAAAATGTGGCTTGGAACAGTTCATTAAAAAATGTGCTATGTGAGAGAATATTAAAAAAGTTTTAAATTTATTACTATTTCATGCTTATGTTTCTTAAAGGTCATATTAACTATTTTTATATTTTTGGTTCCTTTAATGATTTTTTTTCTTACACTTTAGATAAGTGTTGTAAATTGTTTTTATAACATTTATTTGAATTAGTACTTACAAGCTGATATACATTATTCTTATGTTTCCGATACCTATTTTTCATGATTTATCTGAATATTTTTTTAAGTGTTTCTTCCATTAAAAAAAGTTAGTTTTAATTCATTTTAAAGAATAATTCATTTCTAAGAATTAATTCATTTTTAATTCATTTTCATGTTAGAACTACCCTCAGAAGTTTGTTTCAGAAATAGTTTTTATGGAAATTGTTTCTTCGTTGATTATGGGACTCAAAACAATTTAGTGGCCAAATAATAGGATTTCTGCTTTTACTCAAAATTTAAATTCTTAGCTTTGTATAGTTTTGATTCACGACATTTCAAAATTGTAGAGAAGAATAAAGAAAAAAAAATTTCTATTTCGCTGAAATGTGCGAATTTTAATGAAGAAAAAAAGTGATTAACATCCTTTTAAAACATTCGACAATTCACTAAATATGTTTTTAGATTGCAGCATTTGTTTGACTGTGGTTTTAGATTTCACACCATTTTTTTTCTTTTACATAGTTATTATCTTTCAATACAAATGTGCATTAACTAAATTATGTGAATTCATTAGTGTAGATATTTCAATTCTTGCCTTAATTATCGATTGGCATTCAATTGCAGTTAGTCCCTTGCTTTTCATGTTCGTTATCCATTTTGATTGCAATCTATTTACTCACACAATGATCCTGAGCTTTTATATACTTTTTCTGCTTCTTAGGAAAGCAAAATGAGTTTAAAAAACTTTTAAGTCTTTAAAAATTTTAAACTGCTTAAGAAGAACGCAATGAGTTCAATTATGAGCAGAATACACTGCGTTGCCGAGTATGTCTTTATATCCATTAGATGAGCCGTCTGTCAAAATGTGGCATAGGTAACTGGAATAAGCATTGGATACACTGAGAGCTAAGAAACTGACACAAAATTAAAAGTCATATTTATGTCCGTGTATTGTCACCTGTATTTCAAAACTCGATTTCAAATAGAAATCATAGCTGATATTGTTCCTTAAAACCTGTGCTTTCAGCTTCAGCTGCACACGGTGTAAGCAATTTCAGTAATATATATATATATATATAACCGTATGTTTATCTGTTTGCTGCTTCCTCCCCTCCACCTTTTGTCTCGCAAAATGATAATAAATCGTATAAATTTTAAGAAAAAATTCCGAATGACGTTAAATTAATTTTAATTTTTGACGCTACCGCGCTCATTTGAACCTCTTTTAGATAGCATAGTAACGTGTTTATTAACAGAATCTTGTTCTGTTAATAAATGTGATGGGTGAGACTTTTGGGATGAAAAGTGATCACAAGCGGCACGTTAAATAGCTTTGAGAAACGCAGCACCTTTCTTTGACTGCCGGCTATGCAGAAACGACGTTCTCTTCTTCCTCCTATCCGTCCCTCTGCTCCTCCCCATTTGATTCTTCACCATCCCCCTCGGCCAGAGGGAAAGGGGGAAGGGGAGGGATGATCAGGAAGGGAAGGTATTGGATGATTCGCAGCGGAGAAGGTGAGTTCTGTGTTGCCTGACGCGTTTTCCATCCCAAAAACTCTATTCAACCACTTGTTCCCGCAGGCGGAAGGAGTCCTCGTGTTTCTCCGCCGGGTGCCCGACACACTCTTTTTGTTTTGTTTACTCCCGGCCTAGCACGGATTTTTTTTTACTCCGCGTGCAAGCATTTGATTTCCTAACTTGCCCCGAGCAGTACAGAAGGTGGGCCATAAGGTCCGAAGACAGTGGACACTGATCTGATTTTTATCAGAAATAATCACCTTGGATAAAATGTCTTTGATTTTACCAATTTCGACAGAGGTAAGACGTTTGGTGCAACTTTTGTTAAAATCGTCTTTTTGGTGAGTGTTTATTTTTCAAAAGTGGAGAAAAACATTGAAGATTAAATTTCTTTGGATTCGTTTTTTTAATGAAGAAAACCAATTTTAAATATTGTAGCATAATATTGAAAGTCTGCCGTTGAAAAAATATTCACATCAATTGGGTACTGCTACAAATAATTAAAAGAAAACCGATTAGATGAACGCATTTTCAATGGAGGATCTCAATGCAAGTTCTTTTTAACATTTGTGTCAAATAGCCGATTTCTGCTAATATTCAAGTTTGTTATCCGAGGAACTTTGATATCACAGCAGCAGAGGACTTATTGTACTTTTACATTCAACGCACTATAGTTGCCATTTATTGCATGGAATCAATTAAAGTGAAATCTGATTCTCGATAATTACCAAATATTACCAGCGAAAAACATCTATCAGGGGAAGATAAGGTGTTCCCGTTGCGCCAACTTGTTGCAGATCTCGTTCCGCGGGCTATCCCCCTTGCTCCTGGTCGATCTTTTCTTCAGACGATTCCCGGCATCCTCCATGTCGGGTTGAGACCTGCACAGATCCCACATTGGCCGAGGTGCACCCTGCTGGAGAATCGGGGGACGAAGCCCCCCGGGACACGTGGGAGATGCTGATGGCCCAGTTGCAACATCAGTCGGACATGGTCATCTCTAGGAAAGGGATGGAAGGGGAGGGGATGACGCCCTTCTCGCCAACTCAGGCCATCGCGGCCAAAACGGGCATCAGCCGCTCGCAGTTCTCTTTGCCCTATGACGCTGAGGTATGAAGACATACTTTTTTATATTCCTTTTTACTTATTTGTTTGAAATTTTCAATCTGTAGTTTTAAATATTTTTCATGGACTGACAGCAATTAAACTTTGAAAACTTCCCCCGATGGAAATGAGTCTCTTAGTAGATAAAAAATAAGTATTTTAATTATTACGATTATTTATTTTATTCTGCTGAGTTTAATGTTATTTGGATTTTTAAATATTTTGCGAAATTTTGACAAAGTTCTGATAAAGAATTTTTTAATTTCTATCCATGGCACATTTCTATAGAAGGAGATGCTCCTTTCGTTCTCTTTGTAATGGGTGAAGAAATGTTCACATGCGTCTTTTTCATTCTGAAGTTTTATTGAAATTAATTTTTCTGTAATTAATTCATATGCAGTTTCAAATATTTTAAATGGATAACGAGTTTCGGTCCATTTTGTACATACGAAAGTTCTGTTTAAACCTTGAAAAAATTCTCTCGTAGATTTTTTTTTTCTTTTGTAGACTTATAAGTGTATACAAATTTAACGTGTTTAAGTTCTTCGGGATATTCGACGTTATTTTATTTTGTCTATTTAAATGTTCCTCTTCTCACATTTCTGTACTTTATTATATTCCAGTAAACAAAAGAACATTTTAAATTCATGATTGCTTTACTCATAATAACAGAATGCTTATGTTTATTAAATTCAGTTAATAATATCTGAACATTTTACCTCTCTTTCACAATTTTTATACACCACAGAAATAGCTTTAACAATTTAAAGTTATTTGCTTTAATATTAAAGTAATTTTGTTAAAATTTTTACTCATTTTCGAGAGTGAGTTAATGAAACGTTATTACATTTCAATCCCCAAACAGTAAACATCGTATAAATCTTGCTTTTAAAAATTAAAATTCAGAAAGGATTTCTAGTGAGTGAAATACGTCTTAGAAAATGCAATAATTATATTTTATGTATGATGAGAAGATGAGGCATTTAACTATTAACTAGCGTTGATTTATTTTTTCATATTTCGTTTCTTAAAACGATCTATAAAGAGCGGCCGCATCCCTTAAAAAGGCACAGATTCGCATTGCTCAATTTTCTGACTATTCGAAACTTAGCATTAGTCAGAAATTATATTCTTTCCTTTTCGTGACTTCGCTCTGCATTTTGTTTTAAGAATGAAAGTCTGCTGCGCATCTATAAAAACAATCAGCAAGTTTTGTTCTGACAGAAATGGTTTTAGAAGTTTTGCCTTATCTGAAAATATTCTTTCTTTTTTTTTTAAAAAAAAAAAAATCAAATTTGATTTAAATAAGATCTTTTGAATATGCTAGATTTTCTAGTTTGAAAAGTTAATTTTAACCTTCCCTGTCTTAAGAAAGTTGCGGCAGAAGAATTTTTATGATATTCAATTCTTCTAATGCATTATTATTTTTCTATATATATACAATGAGTTCTATTTGGATTAAATAATACAACACTAAAAATGGTACGTAAAGCCTCTGTCATTATTACTCCTATAGTTAATGACTCTTTATTTTTTATTTAAAATGGTAGAAAAAGTTGCATTTCCACTCAACTGCATTCAATCAAGCCTTTCTATTTCCTTAAACTATTTATTTCAGTACATTTTTACATAAACCATCTAGGAAATACACATATTTTTATTTCAATTTTTGTAATATTTCAACTTGTGTACCCTTTCTTTCTAGAAAGTTTTTTATCTGTAAATAATTTACAGCTTATTTTTACTGCTATATTTTTTGGCATCACGTTTTGTTTTCATCGTCTTAAAACTGGTAACATAAAGGAGAAATGAACTATCGAAGATTGAAAGACTCGATTTAGCAATATATATAGATATATATATTGAATAATTATTTATGATTGGCGCAATTCATTTACATGTCGTTTATTAAAATCTTATTTGCAAATTAAAATATATACTTTTGTATTAACACATTGCATACTGGAATGAATGTCCTTTTATTAAATAAGAATAAGAACATCAAGATGAGTGACAGATTAAATAATATTTTTTTCTTCTTTAATAATAATAAAAAAATTAATTTAAGAGAATTAGTCACAATTTTCCTCTGATGATTTCTTATCAGTTAACGTACCAGCAAAATGGGTGGATATTTTTTCTGAAAATATTTCTTAATTCTTCCTTTTTTTTTTCTTTGTTAATTTCCGCATTGAGTGAAATTTTATAAATATTTTTGATTTACTTGATAGGAAATAATAAGTAATTTAAATTAGAGTTAAGCTTTAAAGGTCTCTTAATTCCATGAATTGTAATGATTTAATATGTATTTTGAAATGAATTATATGTTTGTTCCATATACCATAAAGAACCCTAAAATTATGTCATCCCTAAAAAAAGATCCATATAAATTATTAAGAAGCTAAGCAAAGGAATTTTTTAAATGCATTTTCAAGAAACAAATTTCTTTATGCATTCAAAATTATTTCAGCTATAAAAACAATTGCAAGTAAAATTCATGCCCCTTCTTAAATTTTCAAATTGTAACAAATCTCACCATGAAAAAACGAACTCTGATTGAGCTCAATCACAATTCAAGAGTTTATTTTCATCCTTTTCGACGGACAGAAAAAACGTGAGCGCTAGTCCTGTCAGAAATCTATGTGACTCCTGCAATTTGTTGGAAAAGTGCATCCTTGCATCATTCCTAAAAGAGGTTCTTGGAAGACGTAATGAATGTATGCGCATGAATTATTTGATATTACTTGGACTGTTTCTGAATTAAACACCCACAACATTACTTTGTAAGTTGGGACAAAACCCAAAAAAGAAAAGAGAGAAAGAGAGAGAATTAATTTTCTCTGAAAAAAGAATAACACACTTTAAGTGAAATAAAGCCAAATTAAATATCTGAAGACAATTTGCGTATAATCAATATTATGTGATTAATTGTGGAAACATCTTGTTGTTGTGTAACTTGTTTCTTACTTCAAAGTATATATCTTCACTCATAATTAAGGAAAATATACAAACCTATATATATATATATATATATATATATATATATATATATATATATATATATATATATATATATATTGAGTGATCGATTGTTACACTCACAGCAATCAAATTTTGCGCAAATACACTTTGATGGGTGCGAATGTGCACCTTAGAACGATATTTTTAGTAACAAAAATTCAACATACTTTTAAAGATTTTTTTACAATTATTTTGAAAATATTACTTCATGAAAATAATTTTCACATCACTTTAAAATATACATACAAGGTAAAACTATTTTCCCGTAAGTTAGTAAAGTTTTAATAAATGTTTTGTAACTTTGGTGTGTTTATAATTAAGACTTAACTTCAGGGCTGAACAATGATGTTTTATTTTAATTCGTCCATTTTTAACATAGTTGTTTTCCACTGTAATATAATTGAAATATAAGATTTATTTTTTTCTTGCAAATAGCTTTCTGGTTGGTATATATCAAATTTTGCCGAATAAAAAAGTTTTTGCTGAATATTTGTTAAGGCATTTGCATTACGAGCCTTTTTCTGTCTTAAACATAAAAGTTTAAGGCTGACTCGTTTTGCCTTCCGTCCTTATACATGGCCTATGAACATATTTCAATTCAGCTATTTAATTAGTTGCTGTTTCAAAATGAAGTTTTTGATGAGAGGACAGACAGTTAAGGAAGTAAAACAACGAAAGAGATTGATATAAAGCTTCAACATCTGTAATAAAATGAAATCGAATATTAATGATGATGAAGTCCAATTTTCATGTAAAAAATGGAATTGAAATTTTTAACAACCAGCGACGAAACAACTACACACGAAAAAGAGCGATTTAAAATAATATAATAAGTTCGTAAGATAGGAAAAACACTATTTTTTTGTTTTGTGTGTCAGAATATTTGAAATAGGTGATCTTCAGTCTCATATTATTAGATTTCAAATATGATTAAAAATTTAAAGAATTGCACAATAACTACAAATTAATTAAATATTCTGCATTGGTCTATTTTCAGCTGAAACTATTATTTAATGAACAATATCTAACATTTAAAATCTTATTCAATTATTTCACCGAAAATTCTCTCGATGGACTTTAACTTCATTAGGAAGAATGTTGAAACAAGCGTATTAATCGGTGCAGCTTTAGCTAAACACGCATTTACAAATTCATAGGAATTCAAGTGGGAATGGAATTCAATAGGAATTCAAAGTTCATTTTCTCTTCGGAACACTATAAAATTTCTGACATGTGAATTGGTTTTTTTTTAAATGCGCGTTATCATCAAATGCTTCAAAGAAAAGGGGCCAATCTGCAGAGCTCTTTGCCCTTCTCAGATGAGTAACAGAAAATTGCATCACAGTCAGTTAGAATAGGAAATGATTTTACCTAAGACGATCTGGTCTGAATAAACGTACCTAAAGGTCTTTAAAGAGAGGTTTTCTTTCCGCTTTTGGTGATAAGGCGAATGATTGTAAACATTTCAAAATCCCCAACATTTCTTTGTGAAACAAATTGAAGGTTCTTCAAAAAAAAGAACTTTTATCCTTTATTGGCCGCATTATTCATTTTTGCGTATTTTATGTGTTGTTTGTACGATTAAAGCAATTAGATGCGTAAAGTAAGAAATATCAGCATTCATGATCTCTTTAATCTATATTTTTAATTAAATAGTAAAAGGCTTGTGGTTAAAAAATAGCATAAATAAATATTTGCGAATAAATTGAATATGCAAATATAGATAAACTGAGAAATATCCGAGTCTTAATTAAAATAGTGACAATTTGTACCTATATCTTAAATTTCTTTCATCGAAGAATGCGTTTCCGGCAACAATCATATGCCACACCCAAATAGTTACAAAATGGATCAGGAAATAAAGCATTCACTGATTGATTGAAAACATAATTAAGATAATTATTAAGCGAATTTGAAAGAAATTCATTGAATCGCCTCAAGTTTAAATCAAAATTTAAAAAAAATCGAAACCTAGGAATTGCTAAAAAGAAAACTGCCGGAGAATTTTTGCGATGTACTTTAGAAAGTGTATGAAAAAGTAAGTTTTGAAACATGCCATTGCAATCAGAAAAAGGACTTATCAAATACGTAAACAACTGCGTGAATTCTTGATATAAGAATTGAAATATTATTGCAACAAATAATAATGAAATAATTTGAATTTCGAATTTATTGTAAAGATATGAATCATTTCCAACTGTAATACAATAACTCAATACGATATCAGGTACCATTACAAAAGTTCACAGAAAAGTTATTCGATTCTTTTATATAACTTTTCTATGAATGTTTCATTATATAATTGTAGTATACTTTCATTGATTTTACGTATAAATGTAACATTTTTTGTAGGTTATTTTTTGCATGAAAGTAGAATTATATTAAATATGTTACTTTTAAAATGAGTGCTATACACCAAATATCATTGAAAATATTCATGGAAAATTAAAGAAAATTCTGCTATAACTCATCCCACGTTTATCAAAAGTTTTAGCTATATATGTAATAGCATGAGTAACACAAATATATATTAAGCATTTACAGAAATTGCATAGTTATGCCTCTAATACTTTCGGAGGTAATATTTGATGTAAATTTATAGCATTTATTTTTTAAATTAACATAATTTCATCTAAGCAACTAGTGTCATTTGAATTGATTTTCATTTTTGAAAAGTTTTTCTTTCTAATATCTTGGTTGATCACTTCAAATCTTTAGTTTTTATTGAGCCTCATTTCATTCTGTATGATAATTGTTCGAAATATTACTATAAATTAAAAATAAAATAGCAATGAAATTATCTTGTGTTTGCTTGATTTTGAAAAGACCTTTTTACTGAGATATATTAAAGACATTCAGGATTGAAAGTTAGATTCCAGTTTTTTATTCAAATGTAATGCTTGGAAAATTATCCTGGATTAGAATAATTTTTCAATTTTCTGCTGAAAATTATAGCATTAGAGAACGTGTAATTTGTTACTTACTGCGTCACAAAAGACTATTTGCAATGCAAAAATATATTTTGGAAAACTGCTCTATAAGATTTTGAAAAAGTAGATTCAATTTAATTGCTGTTTTAAAATTGATTCTTTATTATTAAAGACTAAAAATTTGCCCATGTAAAAGCTTTTAATTCTCGGATAGAAAATAATTTCAATGTACACTTCAAACATACATTCAATGAATTTTGCTAAAAAATTGCTTGTTTGTAAATGACATCATTTTCTCTTGATTATATTCCATATTAAAAAGATAGGATTCCAAAAATAGATAGCATATGAAAAAAAAGTAATAGATTAAAATGCATGAAATATTTTATTGAAACAAAAAGAAAGAATGTGGAAAATGTCTCATCGCATAATAAACAAAATAGAAAAAACAGGTTATCGAACAGAAAATGGTAGAAAACAACGTGACATAAACATCAAATTGAAGAAGCTTAAACAAACTCTAACTTTATCTCATATCTAAGCCACATACACAGCACACGCGAGCTCAATCAAGCGGGAATAATCCCTTAAAATGTGATCTTCAGATCTTAGCTTTCCACCTTTTGTTTTCTCCAGTCCCGATCGAACTAGGTGTTGGAAGTAATAAATAGTTTTCAAACCTGGAGGACTGATGGATGATCAAGACGGTTTGATGAGCGCAAAATAAATGAAAAAAGATATTGTATTTTCCGAATAACTCAAGTGCGGAGCTAGAACTTGTTAGCGCATCAGTTGGCTGTGCTTGATATTATTGTTACGAGGAAGGTCTTAGAAAATTAAATTTCAGTACCAACACAAGTTCTCGAAGAATTAGCACACCTTTATTTTTGATAAATTTCATAAGTGTTCCTAAAATATTCAGATACAACAAAAATGACTTGTAAAATTCGTTATAAAGGACATCCAGATATCGTTTCAGTAGCCTTTTAATAAAAAATTAATATAAAGAGGATTCTTCAGATATTGAGAAATAAAAAAAGGTCTAAATATATTCTTCCTGGGGAATTTAAATTGCATTTTGCATCCCCAATTATTTTTAATGAAATAAAATTGCCTTTATTAAATATAGAAAGAGTTCAGCACTTATGTGTTAGCACCTAATATGTTTGGAACTTTATAATCCGAGAGTTTATATTAAATTTTCGATGTTGATTTTTCTAGTCATAATACACTAAAGCTGAAATCAGAAGATATTCATCAGGAGAAACTGATACTCACCAGGGTCCTTGAAACAAATCAATTTCCGAACTGTAGTTTCACTTGGGTATTAAAAATTTCTACAATCAACAAAAAAAACTGTCAAACTAATCAGTCATTCTACGGTAAGAAAAAAAATTGAAATTATGGATTTTGCGATTTTATTATTAAGGCTTAGTTTCAATTATTTTCTTTTATTTTCATAAATTCGGTTTTTAAAAATACTTACAATGAAAGTAAATGCCACTTTCTTGAATGAGTTTTCAAAATGGAAATCTAAAAATGAGATCTATTTTCAACTTTAACGGATATACCGAAAAGACATTTTGGATTTGATATTCAATTATTTACTTATTTAATTTTTGCTACTATTTCATAAATTTTAATCCTTACTTAAATTAGAAAATAGACATACAATATGGATTATGAACCTAAATAATCAATTTAATAAATATAGAAACTTATTTCTGATAAGTGCTTTCTAAAATGATGTAAAAATTATATATTACCTTTCATAAATGTATGAAACACAAAGTTTTAGTAAATGATGTTAAAATAAAGCAGTTTCACGGCTTTCAGCTCAAGTATTGAAAACCACTCCTGTTATTTTGACTTACGAAGCAAAAATAAAACAACTTCATTTTGGAAATGATCCAATTTTAAATATATTTCTTAAAATCTTTCAAATCTGTTTCGTTAAGATAGCTGTTCTAAATATTTTGGAAAAGCAACTGGATCAACATTACTTTCGGCATGAAAAGATGGTCTATTGTTCATAATAATGATTATTAAATTATTGTTTTCCGTAATTTTTTATTTTATATTACAATTTCCAGATGCAGCCTGTAGTTTTGGATTCAACAATTTATTTACGTGTTAATAACTCGAAAGAAACTATTGTTTCACAACTTCAGTTGAAGAACATATATACCATAACACATTCGCAAAAAATAAATAAATGAAATAAAAATCTCTTCCCCACTTCAGAACAAGTCAACAACAATGTAAAAAAAAACTTAAAATATTATATTTATGATATTTGGAGAAATGTAACATATAAATATATATTTACATTGCGGATTTTCTATTGGATTGGACGTTTCCGTTTACATTTTACTTGAATTACGAATGGAAAAAAAAAACTAATTGAAACTTGCAACAAATCACCTTTATAAATATTAAATAAATAGAAACTGAGTTCAACTTCCATTCGAAATTCATTGTAATCCCCAACTAATTTTGCAAATATTTAAAATTTTTAAAAATACAATAATAATAGATCTCACTGAGGGAATTCGAACTTTTTGGGCACGTTCCAAGTGGACTTTTTATTTAAAATATTTAGAATGTTTAATTTGCTTTCATTTTTAAGCACTTTTATTTTATTGAATTAGTTTTACGAATGAAAAAATAAGGCTTCGTAATAAGAATTTTCAAATTTCGTATTTCTTGTGTATTCCATGATCATACACTGTTTTAGTTTTTCCAAAACTGGTTATCGGTTTATTGATTAATATAATTGAATTTTACTTCCACGCACGTGAAAGCATCTAGTAGCAAGTTTGATTTCAAGATTTAAAATATTTATAGTTATTATTTATAAATTATAAAGAAGTGGCAAATAAAAAAAATCCGCTTCACGATATAATAATAAAAATATGTTTATAAAATATAATTTTATTAAAAGCTGACTTCGAAAGAAATTTTATTTCTGCTTTCAACCATGTATGACGGGAAGTTTGAGACAGCTTTAAAGAATAATCTCAGTTCCGCATTGCTTATTATTTATCTGATTATTATTCCTTGTTTTATTATTGTATGATTATTGCTATAAGTGTCCGTCCATCCCCCACTCCACCCCACACACTGAAGCTGATGAGTCACCACAATGCGACCTTTAAAATGATCTCTCACATGTCTTAGTATCTGCATCATATCGGGAAGGATTTCTGATTATTTAACACACACACACACACACACACACACACACACACACACACACACACACACACACACACACACACACACACACACACACACACACACACACACACACACACAAATACTGAAAGCATTAAAAATTACAAGTTTCAAAAAATTACTTCGGCAAAAGGGCAAGCATAAATTCATATATCTTTTAAAATCACGAAAAATAATCTTTTAGGTATAAAGACTTTTTTCACAAGTTCTTTGTTATATGTAGAAAAATCTCTTGTACATCGTTTTGGCACTTTAGAAAAACGGCGTGATAACAAGAGTGATGAATGCATAAGGGAAAGACATGGGTCGGAAAATGGAATGGGATTTAATACAACGACAGTATGCCTTTGGAATATTTATTCATACAAATATTAAACAAAAGAAACGTCTTTGAGCAGCCAAGTAGCTTAGGTGTCAAGGTACTGGCTTCAAATCCACCAGCTGGAAATTCGGAACTAGGTACATTTAAAAAAAAATATTCTAAAATTATTTAAAATGAATTATTGGGTTACTTTATTTTGCTTATTTGTTATGCAAATATGTATACGCATTCGGCAAATACTTGAATTATAATGGAAATTTAATTTTTAAGCCACAAAATAATAACATAACTTTAATGTTTTTACATAATTTAAATGACTATTGTTCTCAAAAATCATTAAAGATTTTAATTTTTTCAGATTTTAAGAGTGATTCATTTCAGATTTTAAGAGTTTAAATCATTTGTCATAATCTACGCAACCTCAGAAATGAGAGTCTGATTAGATACAAAAGCAAAAGTTTCCAATTTTAATAATGGAAGAAGAATAATAGAAAGTAGATGTGAAGCTACCGAATGCGCAGGCTAACGTTATTAAATTTTAATAATAATTAAAATTCGAACGAAGGGTGGAGAAATAAATTTTTCCCCACAAACACTCATTTCAACACCTAGATAGAATATACATACAAACCGCAAAAAAATAATATAAGCTAAGAACCCAAAAGAAAAACTGTTGTCAAAATGCTCAAACATGATATGATTAATCTGTCGCATATTATCCTTTATTTAATTCAAATGTATTAAAATTTAAAAAAATCTAAATATTCTAAAATCCAAATGTTTGTGCCTAATATCGAATAACATATTAATTAAATTATTTGTGAATTATTAATTTGAAAATAAATGATTTAGAAAAAAAACAAAAAGATGAATTCATAATTATTTTTCTGTTTAAAAGCTAGATTATAATTCAAAGAATAAATATTTTTTTTTCTGTATAAAGACGAATAATAAAATAAAAGTATAAGAATAACACGCCAACACCTTAGCAACTACACTGGTCAGTTGCTCAAGGACGGCGGAAATTTATTAGTATATCAGCCGTGCCTAACATTTAAAGCCAATTTTCTCGGAATTTGCAAGATACCGCATTTTAATATTTTTGTGAAGTAGCACCCGAAAAGCACACCATTATTATACCAAATCTCATATCGAACTTAATTTTCCAACCCTTCAAACGGTAAAAGCTAATTTTTAAAACCCTTCAATAAAATGGTACGTGAGGTACGTATAAATATTTCATACTTTTATTTTTTATAATTTTTTTTGTCTATCATTTGGAATAATACAGATATAATTTATTAAAATATAAAAAATTTTGATTTTAAAAAAAAAATTAATTAATACATTATGATAACTAAGGAGCTTCAAATTACAATAATAATTTTTGAGTCATTATGCTCAGACTTTATTTCTTTTTGGAATTTTATCATATTGCATATAATAATAAAATGTAATGACCATTATGAATATATCTTCATACTTTACACTTTAAATAATTTTATTGCAATGGTTGAAAAATTGAAATGGTTACTTTCTTTTCCTTACTTTTCAAATTTCTGACTTTTAGTTCATTCTGAAATGGCTCACTTTTAATTCCTACATGTGGGTTCTAATAGAAACACTGGAAATTGAATTCTTGCACTAAATTGTTTGTTTTTTCAAAGTCACCTTGAGAAGTATGCATCTCCTACTTCATCCATCAATCGTCTATTGTTTTATGCAGTTCTGAAAAAAACCTTGAGCTCTCTGATATAAAAATCAACAAGTTGGCTAATGAAATTATGAAGAGAATAAAGAAAGTGAAAGCAGACTGTTCAGAAGTTCAGATAAAATGAAAAATTATCCTTCAAAGACCTAAAAATGAAAAAGATTGAAATGCATAGAATGAATCAGGGGCAGTGCCGAAAGAGGCTCTAAAAAGGCTTAAGACGAAAATTTTAAATAAGAAATCAGAATCTATTGGCATTCCTGGCGTATTTCTTGCCGAACCATAACAAAATAGCATTAATCGCTGCTGCCTTTAGCATTGAATCCGTTATCTGCGATACTTAGTGATAACCCTGAGCGTAAAGGGACAAAAGTCCTACGGATGCACAAAAAGAAGAGCATCACATCCGGCCTCATAAAATCTGTTGTAACGGCCGCCTTTCTATATTAATAGCCGATGCGCATGCCGAAGCTGCAGAAACGTGCGTGCTGCCTTCGTTTCATCTTTGTTTTGTTCGAAAGCCCCGGGGGAAATCAGCTTCCTCTTTTTCTCGGTTACCTGATGGAAGGGCAGCCTTCTTTGTTGCGATGGTAATCTCGATCCCACCGTCTCCCATTCACATGTTGCTCTGAAGTGGGTGGCATCGTTTGTTTACAAATCTGACATGACAGATTTAATAGATTTGGATAATTGAATGATTAGATGGTGTAAGTATTCGGAATGTGTTCTGATTGTTCGAATTGCATTGGCACATTTTTGAATATGAAGTTACTTACAGCTTTTCAGAGATTCCCTCGTCAGTAGCTTAAAGTGCACTTACTCTCTATGCTTTTTATGAGGATCCATTTTGATCATTCATTTTCAAATCGATATGATATCGAAGGAAAATAACAATCGTCTCATTTTTCGTTTAAACGATTTAATACTAAATTAAATAGTTAAAATAAAATAACTCTTTAAAGAGAACCTTGAAGTTAAGTGGTATATTCACAAACATTTATTTATCTTTTTGGTTATGAAATATAATTTCCCGTTTGCGTAACAGTGTAAGAATGAAGATTTATGATGCCTATTTATCTTGAATTCCTAGCTTTCCTTTGTTTATGTCTAAAATGACTTGTATTTAATTACTCTGTCTCAATTGAATTTGATCCTACAACACAGTGGGCACCAGCGTCATTTTGTATTCCTTTCCAAAGAGAAAGGGGCCTGATTTAGTACAAGACGGTCTGCCATTGAATGCTAGATATTATATGTAACTTTGCTGGAAATGGGGATCCTCTCAAATGCTCATCAAAATCATTTTTTAATATAAACCAGATAACTATTATATCTGGGTTTTTATAACAATCTGTTCAAAATTTAGATTTTTATAAAGTATAATATACTTTTTAAAAAAGTGCATGCATTCTTTATTCTCAATTTGTAATGAATAGGGCCAACAACATAACTGCAGAAAAATGATCGATTTTTTTTTTGGAATGTAGCTAAGCATATATATTAAATTGAAAATTTTATTTGCCATTTCAAGAAGCTAATTTTGTTAAGAAAATTAGCTTTAATTTTCTTGATTCTACAAGAAAATTCAAAAAAATTATCCAATGGCAATTGCAAATGATGAGATTTATCTCTTTATGGAATTTGGAAAGGTTTTTGATTTATTATTTGGGGATATAGCTAGAATATCTCAAAAAATGAAGTGATTTTATTCATATTAGAAGTGATTTGTATTTGACCAGTTAAGCATATCATTTTTGTAGAAATGAAAACATGAGTGAAATGCAATCACGAATCGCATATAAAAGGAGAAACCAGAGAAGTATTACTCACAGCATTTCGCTAAAATTATTTGCGAAATGTTCCTCGATTGTTTGATATCAATAGGATGTGAATAATTAGAAGTTTCATTTTCTTTTAACTAATGAGAAAAATTTGGTTTCAGAATTAATATTTAAATGTATTATATTTGAAATATATTTGGCAAGTATTTTAATTTAAATGCACTGATTTAAAATTGTTTGACAGGAAAAAGCTTAATAGACAGATTAATAATCATGGAGTTCAATATAAGCATTCATAATAATCATGACCTTCATACAAAATCAAATTTAAAAAAAGAACAGATACCCCTTCTCCCTCCGCAAGATCGTTGTTTGAAACAGAATAAAATGACGCTAAATATAATTTACTGTGAGGTGTAGAACGAGAAGAGTAATAAATGCAATATTTTGAAAGAGATCCGAAATTTATTTGCAAAATTCCTTCAAAGGAAACAATAGCAAGAAATTTTACAAAATAGTATTTTATTTACTTAATGAATAATACCAATAAGAAAGTTTTAATGCAAAAGGCAATGAGAGTCATTGAAAAATGCTGAAAATGAATTATTTCCAAATGAAATAAATCCTTTCAAAACGGGAAAATTGAACCGGCAGACGACAATCCATCATGCAGAAGTTCGCACATGTTATTTGCTTTCTCATGAGTTTCAATATAAATATTATTTATATATTTATGTAATAGAAAAATCTTTAGATTTAATACCATTGTGTATTTCTCCCCAGTTGTTATTAAATGTATTATTTAATTTGCGACTACTACATTGTTAGTAATACATACTTGTGAAATTATTTTTCACTTTATAATATTGCTTATAGAATTCTTTAAGATTAGAATACAAATGAAATGAATTGAAAATAATTTTCATCGATATTATATTAGTTATAAGTAACATAAATAAATCCATAAACATAAGCTAATAATAATAAAATGTGATTGGAAAAACGCTGTATCCAAAACAAAGAATATTGATTGTGCTTCAACAACTGGAAGCAAAATCAGTAAAATGTGCAAACATGTTTGAAATCTTTTACAAAATCAGATCAATCAAAGTTCTTTTATGACTGTCGAAACAATAAATTTGAATATAATGTATCAGCAAACATGCAGGACTTAAATTTAAATAAAAAATAAATTTTATTCGTTTATGCATATTGTGTGTTTAAAGCAGATAACAGTTCTAGAAAAAATTCTCAATCCACAGCTTTTTAAAACTTCTAAATTTTAACGCATCTCCAAATGTCGCACTCACTGCATAAGGGACTCAACAAAATTATCATTTTTATTTTTTGCAGTTTTATTTTTAAAAAGAAAGCAATTTTTGTTTTTATATATAAATGATATATTTCCTCACATTTATGTTCCTGTGAGCTCCTTAAAGATATGAAATCAATAAATAAACTAACCAATACATATTGCAAAATCTCCTTAATTAAAATAATCAAGGTATTCATTCTAATAGTAATTAGTAACCAAATTTAACAACCCTTTTCTAAACGGTTGAGAAGAATGACGAGAGAAGGGTCGAGAAGACACGTGTATCTGGAAAATGCACGAAATGACATAAGAAGGAAATATCTGCTTTTTTATTTTAAAAGAAAATACACATCGTAGTTATACATCCAGTTATAAAGTGCATTTCAAAATGAATATCAAACCCACAAAAAATAAAAGCTGGACTTAATCAGTCATAAGAGCATCAACAAACATAATAGAAACGTAAATTAAGACAATCTAAAAGCACTATAAGAATATATCAAGAATATGAAAGTTATGAACTTTGAACATCAATCAAGAGTATAAGAGATTTAAAAACTAATTATTTTCAATCTTAAAAATTTTAAATGCTCAGGAATTTAAAAATTTAGTATAACTGAGCTAAAGAAACGTTAAAAAAAGTAGAAATTCAAACTGATTGGATAGGAGCAGAAGTTAGGTTTGACCATTCTGGACAATAAGTATTCAGAAATTAGAAAATAATCTAGAAGACATTAAAACTCATTTAAATGATAAAAAATTATGAACATTTAATCAACATCAAAAACATATTAAGAAGTTCTTCAGAAAATTTGTCAAACATTTCATAAAATTTATGTAATGAGAATGTATCATAAATATATTTAACAAGCACATTCCCTCGTAATCTGTTAAATCTGAAACGTTCTGATTGGAGCAGTTAAATGTATACAGCGTATGATGCACAGCAATCTATCACTCGATTGTATTATTGATGGATTTATGAGAAAAAAGAAAAAGTACAAGAGAAGTCAGTTTGAGTATTTCAGACACATTAATAGATAAATTAAAGATATGTCAAGCAAATAAAAATGATCATTTCAATAAAATAAGTATCGTATAATTTTAAATTTTACTTTTTCTAGAATCATTTTTAAGGTAAGGATCCGAAATGAAACAACAATATTTAAGATGAGTTCGAACGACACTGGAATTAAAAACCTTCGAAGTCAATTAAAGATTCTTTAATATTAAGTACGATAAATTCAACTTTTTATGTGATTTGAGACTGTGACATCAATATGGTATAAAAACATCAAACTTTATGTCAAAAAGGACATCGGAAATTATATTTAAGAGAAATAAAACAAGATTATGGACATAATTAAATTATTATGCCTTTAGAATCAATTTATGTATTACTGAAAAAGTTATGAAGTGCGAATTTTTATACGATCTTTCTATCATATTTAGTTACATATTTTTGATATACCTACATTTAATCAAAAACGTTTCAAACTTCTATGATTCAAAATGACCGAGTTGTGAAGCTTTGATCTCTATTTTACATAATTTTAGAACATTTCTTTAATTACATCCAGAAGGTTCCATCCATCAACGCTCAAAAATTCTACAAATTCCAAGCTAATTGACTTAAAGTAATGAAAATTGAAGCTTCATGTTTTAGTTTCAGAAGAGAAGTTTTATTTAAAATGTTTAAGTATTAAGAATATGTACGAAATGTGACTAATAAAATAAAATGATTAGACAGAAATTAAGACTTTCAGCTCTATATTTTTTGATTCAACCAACATAAAATATTTTTTTACAATTAGAAGTAGTTGACTATCTGTAAACGTTTTGATATAAGCTGCTAGTTATGAAACCCTGTATATGGAATTACACTTACTTACAGTGATGCATTATTTTGATTTTAATGTATCCATGCATTATTTTTAATGATTCTACAAAAATTTGGGATTTTATTTTATTTTGGAAAAATATTTTTTTATTTGTGTATATCATAATTTACTAATTTTATAAAGGCATTCTAAGAATAAAGGAAACACATTTTATAAACAGACTGAGTAAATATTAGATCAGGAATGAGCAGAGAATGTTACACATACAGCACTTACTGACTTTTCATATCATTGCCCTGTTTTCAGCGATTATGGTAAAAAGTAAATTTACGAAAATTCAATTTTAATCAAACTTATAGTCTGTAAGGAAATTAGAAATTATTCTAACTTATATAGTCGAAAGGAAATTACCATATGGAATTTCATGTGTTCGGTTGGTACTGGAAAAATATGTGAAAACAGGAGTAATTAACCGTAATGAAATTAACAAATGTACTAATGAATTAATATATTATCGATTTAATCCATGGGTAAAAAAAAAAATGTTTAATGGACAGCAACCAACTGGAACATTTCAATATTTTGCTCTCTTGAATTTCTTATTGACAAAATGTTAATTTATTGTTCACGATTCGAATTTTCTTTAGTTCATCCCAAGCTAAAATTAAAAGCTATAAGAAAAACGTTTGTGGTTCTAAATTTGTTTCATTTGCTTAGACATGTCCTAGAATTATGCTTCAGGGATCATAAGTGCATCACTTTTGAAAACTCTTCATTCATTTGAGGAATTTTAAGATGTATGATTTTCTAATTAAAAAATGATCGAAAAATTTAAGACATTTTAATAAAATTTGTTTATTTTGCACACATTGCTGTTATGTTCATATTGTTTATTTTTTTAACTATTATTATTTATTAAAGCTTTTATTTTGAAAATCATCAAACTTTTAACATTGTATTCATAAAAATGAACTGCTGTTTATTTATTCATTACATGCTGTCTATGAAAGGCTATTATATATTAAAAATGAATTCTTATTATAATCATTACTTCATTTTTTTTTTATCTCGCTCTACTCTTTTTAGATCTGGATTGTTTTCAAACTTTTGTATAAATGAGTATTTTGGCCCCCTTAGTTGCGAACCAGCCTATTTTCACCGAGATGTGATCCGATCCCGAGTGATGTGATAATTTATATCTGTAATCGAAAAAATAAAAATTACAACGAATTAAGGACATCGATGATCGAGGAGTAGGAGATGCATCTGCATTCAGAGGAAAAGTTTCACGAACCCCTTCTCGACACGGAAAAGTATGCGTGGCTGCTCAAGTTCGTTGTACTGACGCGTACAAAATAAATAAGATGACATTATGATCCAGAAAATTTTCCCACCACGCGCGCCTTTTTGCGCAAACTCAACTATACTCGATCTTGGAGATTTCGCAACGCATGGCAAAGCCTGGTAATTGAAGTCCCCACCCCCACCCTATTTTTGAACCCCTCGCACCAAAGAGAATTTCCGGAATGATGTCTCCCCTCGAATATGTTGGTGCGTTATGTGTTTACACGAATTACATGCCTATCTTTATTTCGCCGACAATTTATTCTCGACGTCTATCATTTGGCTGAAAACCACGTTTCGATCTTGGCGAGTCAAGCGTGCAAAGCTTTATGGCAGTGGGTACAATGGCTTTGGATACTTTCAATGCTTGATGATGAATATTAAAAGGGGTGACTACTTCGTAATAAAAGCACTGCTTGATATTTTAGTATCAACCGACTTATGCACTTTGTGGAATTTCTCAAGTTTTTTTCAAAGTATTTAAATTTTAAAATTAGGAAGGAGAAAATTTTGTCTTTTTCTTCTCCAATTTATAAAGATTCTCTCTTATCTTTCAGTTTGCTATGAATACTTGATATATATATATATATATATATATATATATATATATATATATATATATATATATATATATATATATATATATATATATATATATATATATATATATATATATATATATATATATATATATATATATATATATATATACTTGAATTCTGAAAACCTTTTTTCGAGGATATGATGAAAGTATGAAAGGAGTTAAATGAATGAAGTAATTTATTTAATTTGGCTTACATATTAATTAAGAGTTTTAGATCAGGAAAAAATTCCCATCATTGCTGACTGTCACATTAACACTTACTTTCAGCCTTTTATAAGCATTCTCCACGGATAAATGCAGCATTTTTTATAACGTAGAAAGTATTTTGCAGTATTATTAGCATGAAAATATGATTTACACATTGGCGTATTTCTTAAAATTAGATACCAAATCTCGAACGATACTTATAAATCACTAACATTTAAATATTTGGCATAATTAATGTATTTAGTAGTAAAAATTAGTAAACTCCACACAATAATTTTTTAAATAGTTAAAAGCACTAAAAAAGTTATATCGTGGAAATTAAGTAAAATGATGAATATACCATAACAATATATTAAAACTTCTGCCCATGAATTATTGTCTTTTCAAACATAAAATTTATTGGAATGTCTTATTCTTCGATTGCATCTTTATTCGAAATATTTCCTTTATAATATTCGACAAAATTCGTTAGTAGAAATAGTAACTGTATGTTATTAGTATGTCAAGAGAAGAAATTAGATTTTTTATTAAAATTCATATTTGAGTCTCTTTGAAAAACTGCTTGAATGAAAATTTGCAGAAGATAAATAAAAGAAAAATTATTTTTCAGTTTTATCTTTAAATAGAAGAAATAAATTATATAAGTTTATAAGATATTCCTTGCTATTCAATATGAGCTAATACTATCAGTGCATTGTTAATTTTGAGCTAACAAATTTAAATCTTGTTTATTTTTGTTTTTTGGCATGAAGAACACGCTTAATAATGTAATTGTGGATGGCTTTTCAGAATTTTATCGATGGTTATTTTCTTTTCTTCCAGGAGCGACGTGATCTGGTGAGCGGACACGCTGCCAGCCTCGGACCCATCACGAGTATCGGCTCAGTGGGCTCCACAGCAACATTCAGCAGCACACCGCGGCTCACGCACACTCCCACTTCTGCAGACTTCCAACCTCCTTACTTTCCACCACCTTACAACCACCTTCCACAGCAGCAGCTCGACTTCCACGACCCATATGCCCACCTCAACAGCCTCGCTGCTCCTCAGCACCAGTACCACCAACTGCACCCCTCCCAACCGCAACAGAGGTCACACAATGTGGTTCGCAGGCCGAACGATGATGATACTCATCCTCTGCACCCTTTGCAGACGACGGCCATGCACCCTGGGCTGGGCTATGCGGACTCGGTTCGCAGCAGGGCGGACCCTGCATATTCAGCGGTCAGAAGGCCCGATGTTTTGGTACACGGGGGACACCATGGCCTCAGTGAGCAAGATTTGCTTAACCTCCACAATGCGACGCTACCCTCCATTGACGATGGACAGGTGAGTCAAATGACTATTGATTACCGCCGCAGCTATTTGTTTTTTCATAGCATCATGAATGTGAAAAAAAAAATTAATTCTATTCTACTTTCTATTTCGACAAATCTAAGTAAGTGAAATTTTAGCGCCTGCTTTTCTGCCTGTCGGCTGCCTACAAATTCCATCCCATGCCTCTTTTTGCTTATTCCTTGCCCATACCTAATGAGCGAAGGGGCGTTTCCTACCAGTTAATCGGCATAATTCAATCCAAACAAGTCTTTGCGGATTAGCCTCTTTTATGAAGTATTCATTTTTCATTCATGTTAAATGATGTTTCTGAAATAAGTTGCAGCAACTTATACTGCGTTATTAACATGGATTCCCACTACTCCAAGTTAGGAAATTTTAGTTTTTAGTTCTATATTAGTTATACTTACTGCTTTTAGACGCACAATTTTCTTAAGAGCAAAATAATTTCCCTTCAAAATTATATCAAGGAAGTACTCTTTTAGGAATCACGCACATCCATAGACAGTTTACTTGCGAAATGTTACATTATTTTCGCAAACATTTTCAGTCACAAAGTCTTTTTTTATCATTATTCCAGGAAGGAAACTAAACCATTCTTAGCGTGGCATCTTTTAACTGTTGGCAAACAGAAAATGGTGAAACATTTTGAAATAGCTTAGCCTTCTTTTCTTATATCATAAGCTGAGTTACATGAACACTGCTTGACTGTTCTAAAAAAATCAATACAAAAACTGAATTATTCAAAATTCAACTTTTGCATTCATTTGACACTGCTTGACTGTTCTAAAAAAATAAATACAAAAACTGAATTATTCAAAATTTAGCTTTTGAATTCATTTAGCATGTTAATGATTTTTGATTACTCAAAATCCAGATTTAACCTAGAGACTGCTATTCGAAGTGAAAACATAGACATGAGTTTTAAATGCAACGAAACATCGATTTATGTTTTTATCAGATTATACAATATTTATATTTATAAGACTGGAAATAATTCTTAAGTTGAAGCATATCATAAACATTTTAAGAATATTTTAATGCATTTCCTCCTTTATTATGAGTTTATTCTTTATTTAAAATTGTATCCATCTATTATGCATTCGCTTGAGGAAGGCAAAAAATTTTGTTCCCCAGTAACCTGAAGGACGGCTCAAAAATAAGCATGGTCCATTTTGAAAATATTCACTTATAATTATTGAAATTTTTGGAAATGCACATTTATAACAAAAGTGATAAACATCTAGTGGGAAAGCATTTAGTGAGGCAGAGCTATGTTTGCTATTTGAATCATGTGCTACTTTTTAAATCCAGACTTTCAAGAAGGGGTGGAGAAGCACATACATAGTACCTTTCAATTAATTCATCCCTGAGTGAACTTCGCAAACAATAACGACAGTACAGAAGATTGGTAAAGCCTGATCGCCCGAATGTCCCCGGATCATCCTCCTCACTCACGAAACACCGAGGAAAAAATTTCCCAACTGTCAGCGCACTTTTTTTTTTTTCAGAAAAAATGGGAGCTTTCTCTCATACAAAGGGGAAGACGCAGACTGGTTTAGCGTGACGTTCAAAACTAAATCACAAATAATAACTTCTTGCCGATGGACGCGCTTGGCTACCTGAGCGAAGACTACTAAAGGGGGTGGGGGGTCCCTACTGCATCAAAAAATAAATGCAAAAGTGGTTTGAAGGAGGGGGTCTCCCCATCGGAAAGGAAAAGAAACGTATAGAATATGATGGAAGGGGGGATGAAGACACTTTTACATAAATATTAAAAAGACAAGATATTTGACTTCGTGTCAACGCTTTTACGATTCTTACATGATATTTTTCTTCTGCAGAATTTTTTTTCCTTTGTATATGTTAACATATGATTTCTGGGTGGCAGCCTCTTTTAAAAATATAGTATGCGTTCTTCTTTTACTAAGAGCGATAATCCCTTCTTTTGGTTGGTGAAGTGTGATGAATTTGAGGAATATATGCTTTTATCATTCGGAACAGACTTGAGAGAGGTTGTTTTAGCTTGGAACATTGTAACTAAATTTCGGCTTAAAAAGTGTCTTATGTGCACTGACATCTCTTGCCTCCTAAATACGTAAACAATTGAAGATTAATTGACCCTTGAATAAGTTCAATAATGAAATCAGTTCGTTTATTTAGCCCGTATTTTATCTTCTTTTTTCCTTTTTCCATTCAACTATGTCAGATAATAAATGTGACCACAGCATAGCTATTCTATTCTACAAATATACCATCGTAAGGGCACCTTGAAAATGATTTGTTTATCGCTTGCTATTGATTTTCAAATATAACCATGTCTGAGTTTCCATTTCCTTGAACATTCCAAATGAAATTGCCATACGTTAATTGTCATAGTTGCCATCATCTTCTTCAAGGCAGAGAGAGTTGAATATTTGTTGATGCTCATTTTAAGTGAGTTCAGACTCTACTTTTTTTTTATAATTGATGAAATTCCTCTCTTTGTGTAGGTGAGTTTTTTCGAATAATATTTGTGAAGATTATTTGAAAATCATCAATTTAATTCATTTAATTACTAGATTACGTAGCAACAATGTTCTATCGACTTCAGGAGTGAAAGGAAAGTTTGAAGATATTTTATAAGAGACGATAGATCGGTTTTTGGTTTCCTCAAATTCAGTTAATATTTTAATATTCCAGATGCAAATAAGCCTTTAGATGTTTCAAGTCAGAAGTCTAATTTCTCTTTCACAATAAATAATTTAAAATTCTTCCCTGTTTTTCAGTGCAGAAGAAATATTCTCGATTTGATTCATTTTATATAACAAAGAAAAATTCAAAGATATTTTAGAAGATGTCATGTTTTCAATGGATTTGTGACTTCCAAAAATGTTTTGCAAGTATTTTAAAACCTTCTTCATCAGAAGGAAAAGAAGTTAGCTATGATATCACGAAAAGCTTACAAAAGCATGAGATTATCGGCTTATTGCCTGGCGAAAAATTAATATTTACTAAATTCTTAGAGATTTGTTCTCCTTTGTGAAGGAAGAACTCAGAGTTGAGCAGTTACCGGGTGCCTGCTTTCACAAATAGTGCGTGCTAATTCTGTTACATCTTCTTCACACCAAGCGATTGTCTCAGTGACGCATTTCGCTGAAAAATAGTGATTTATCTCAAACATGTATTTGTTTCTTCTTCTTTTGTTCTTATACCATCGTTGTCTTCTTCTTGTACCATCGTTAATTTATCTTCTTCTTTAACAAGATTAGAGATGTTTTGGCATATCCGGCTCTTGGAATGGTATTGAATCAAAGAACGAGTGAGATAGCATGTGACACTCAGAGATAAAATTTCTTAAGCAGATTTTAAGATGTATTTTTGGTTTTTCCGAAACGGAATTACGCTTTCAATTATAAATATGCGCAATCCAAACATATAATAATTCATTTACGCTACGGAAAACGTGCTGTTTGTTACCCATGCATCTGATATCTGTTGGAGCGTGCCGATAAGGATCGTGTCGCAGATTTCTGGCCGAATAACGATTTTTCTAATGGGTTTTCACTCGAAAATTGGTTTATTTATGGAAGAATTCTGCCGGAAACATTTCCAACAGATCGTCAAACAATCATCCATTTAAAAGTTTGGTTTCGCTTGCATTAATAAAATGCAATGAAAAAAGAAGAAAACTACTAATGGTTCGTTCCAAAGAAGAATGTGTCATTTGTAGCAATCAAGCAATGATACATTCAGAGTCTGTACTATGCTGTTGGACTGATTTGAGAATTTTTATAAAAAGAGAACGAGAGTATGGAAACTAACTGTAATGATGATACGTCATTTGATTTCTTTTCTGAAAATCTTATTTGACCTCTTTTCTATTCTTATGCAAATTTATGTAAAAAGAATAAACATCTTGCCTGTACATTCCTGGTATCTTCGTAATGGCTCCAAAGAACTATACGAATTTGTCATAGTTTCGAATAGAATGTCCCGGATTATCCTATTTTTTCAGTAAATAGTTAAAAAATATTAAAAGCTCACTAGATTAAATCAAATTCCCCTCATTAATGACACTTTACGTTGAAATAAAAAAAAATCATGTTCATGTTAATGGCAGCTTACCTTCATCATAAGTTTGAATATTATTATATTCCATGATATGAAAGCTCACGAGATCATATCTAGAACAATCTGGGACGATGTTCAGAAACTCTTTTTTTCCTTCACGAAGGAAAAACATGACATTTGTTTCATGAAGACATTTTTTAAGCATTCATCAAATTTCTTTTTCCACAGCCTATTCCTGATATATTTTCTGAAAAATATAATATTTTAATTTAATATGGAAGAAATGTAGAAAAGTATAATTTATTTCCCTGAACAAAATTATTTTTAAAAAAATAAAGCATGTCTTTAGTCCTATTTATATAAGCCAATATCAAAATTGTCTGTCTTAGTTTGAAAAATTTCTTTAATACACATTTTCTCAAAATTCGTTAAATTTTTTGATGCAGTTTCCCAGATATACAATTTATTATAACCGATTGCTGATGAATCTTGGTTTCTCTATTTCTCACTTATTTATAATAATATTATTACTTAGTGATAAACTTATTAATTTTGCAATGAATATAATTTTTAGTGCAATCATAAATAATAGAAAATCTACAAAGTGTCTGATTTCTAATTGTTCAGACAGATATCTTCGTTGTTTATTCAGTATGTTTTTGAAATGCATGAGATTGCATTTTTTCTATAAATGTTGCTAACGTTGAAAACGTTACATTACATTAAAACTGAATTGAATTGAAATAATTACTGTTGTTGCATTTAATACAGAGTGCAGAAAGGTAGCCTCTATCAAAAACCTGTTAAATGATGGACAAAAAAGCGAAATAATCTCTGCTAAAAAGGCTGAAATTTCCATTCGTCGCTTTTTCTTTGAGGAATAGAACCCTTTCCTCCCTCCGTCAAAACGAGACTTTCAACTTTGAAACAAATTAAAATTAAGAAATTCTGTTTCACTCCTTTCATTTTTTTAGACAATCAAGTCTGAAGCTCTGCTATGGATTCCGTTCTGCCAAATTTGACCAAAACCCTTTATTACGACATACTACAATCAATCAGAAACGCACTCTAATTAACACCAGGCGCATCAGCTTGAGTGTGGGGTGCCCTTCAGATTCCTATTAATCACAACTATTTTCTTCTGTTGAGATCTGTTAATGGCCTGATAATGTGACGCGTCAATGTCCGGACCTCGTCATCCAACAATCCGGAAGAAAAATTCGCCCTCATCACGTGGTATGCTCGTGCGTGGCGGTAAACATAAATAATACAAAGAGAGAAAGAGAATGTCTGTGTTCCGAATCACTGAGCAGAGTAACGCGCTCTTTAATTGCGCGTCTTTTCTGTTTAGAGGAGCGATGAAGCGGCGCGTTTTTTGGTCCTTTCAAATGCTCGACAGTCGTCAGGCTATAAAAGGATTTCATTTGGGACCTGAGGAACATCGCATTGTTTGGTTAAACGTTCTCTTTTGTACCGTGCTTAAAGCGCAACCAAGAGATTACGGCCGATTAAAAGAAATAACACGACCCTTAAAGAATCTGTTGAAAAAAAGAAATGACAATTATGTATTAGAGATATGCACAGATTAAAAATTTACAAACTGGTTTGAATTAAAGAGAACATAATGATCTTGCATGAGGCGTTTTCTTTAAAGGTGAAATATATGTTATTACCGTAGAGTGTTTGTTCTTGAGTACGGATCGGATACAAGTTTGTGACACTAAAACGAGATGTTGCACCGTTAAGATTTCACTTCTCTCTCGATGCTTATGTAAAATGTCTTTAAGATATCATGGCTTATTGTTTTACCATGCTCATTGCTTAGTCAGGAAAGACAAGAATAGGTAACTCTACAGGGTGTAAAAACTTCCATTAGCATAAAATGCGAGGACTCATTTTCCTGTTTTTCTGCAAAATTTCCATTTTAAGAGAAGATATTTGCATCTCGCTTTGCCGTTAACTAAAAATTGAGATCCAGGTTCAATATTCATGTTCTTTTTATTGAAGAATGCAACTTAACTTTATTCATTGGTGTTCGAAGGAGCTAATTTCTTAAAATATGGCTTTGAAGAAAGTTGTATCATACCTAAAATGAATTGAATAAAGGATGAAATTATCACAACTCTGACGAAATATTTATAATTGTATAAAAATGACAAAAATTTGTTATACTCCTGATGTAATGTGGATACATTTAAATATTTTTCGATTTTAATGGTATTGTCACGACGATGCAATGAATCATAGATCACATTTAGTAGTAAAATAAATTTATTTGCTTGAAGCCATTCGTAATATAAAAGAGCAAAGTACTTCTCAACTTGCAGGGCAGAATGAATACATTTGAAGGATATTCTAAAATACTTATCCAGAATTTGAAAGAAAAATCTGTAACTTTCTAGTACGCAAATAAACTTTTTAAAAAAGTGTAGTAACTTGAATTAAAATAGATAGTCTACTGTGGCCGAGATTCAATTTAAAAATAAGCAAATTAACACTTTGTTGTTCTGACGACTGAGCTGCACGTGAGCCCTCTTCATGGCACAAGGGGTTTTAGGCCTCTTTCTTCTCTGCCGGATGATTTCTGAATGGAGTGTTTAAAGTCTGGGGATGTCTAGAAATAGCACGACTGGAAATAAATCATTGTTCTTTTAGGAGATGATGGAACGATTTAAAGAAGTAGAACGTTCGTATCTAAAAAAGCAACGCGCTTCGTTATTTTGAGAATTTCGAATGACATTATCAAACAAATATGACATTGGATGAACGAATTAGGAACTAATAACTAAGCTGATGCTTATAGTGAAATTCATTTAAAATAGAAAAAATCTTAAATCTATGAGGCGATACTTTTGATCTCATAATCGATTAACAAATATAAGTTACTAGAATAAAATCCAGTTAAATACTTGATTTCATTACAGACTGCTAAAATTAGATTTGTTCTCACTCGTGCTCCTATTGTATGCAGTATTTTAATTTACTCAACAAATTATATGCGGGTTGATTTTATTCTGATTTCTCAAAAAAAAAAAAAAATATGGAAATTTAATTTTATTAATTCTGATAAGACATTCATAAGTCCAAAACTAGAATAGCAAAAATTCAGTTTAAATGTTTCAATACACTACACTTCCGAATATCCGGTTCATGATTATCCGGCTTCCATACTATCTGACCTACTTTTCTTTGATCATAATTAAATGAGGAAGGCAAGGCATGCAATATCCAATGCATTGGCAGTGTTGTAAATGCATTGGAAGCGGGCGTCTGCTACGATCCTCCTAAGTGTCATGTGCAAAATACCAAGTTGTGACAGGAAAAGAGCAGCGTTATGCTCGTCATTTGTTGTTTCATCAGTGTGGACGTTGTTTCATCAGTAACGGACCTCAAATGTTCGTGATTATAACTACACAATACGGACAGTATTTGTAAATTTTTCTTGGGATATGCTTAATGTTTTTTGAAGTGTACCAGAGTGAAGATTTGAAAATGGGTAATAAACGAAAAAAAGTATGGAGGAGAAATGACGCACTACAGAGCAACTAGACTCTGGTGTAAAAGCACAAGATATAGCTTCGGAGTTAGGAATTGGGGAAAATACAGTGAGGGGCTGGAAAAAAATCGGACAGAAATTGAAAGTCGGTGTGTTGCACAACTTGCAGAAGTGGAATAAAAGTAAGAATATCTGTCAAGAAAGTCAGTTTGAGTCAATTTTCTTATGAATTAGGCCTGCAGTTTAAGTTAATGTTTTGTTTATGTTTCTGCGTTTAAGTTAGACATTACAGAATTTATACAATATTTTACAGAGAGTTTATATCCTTTTACTTGCTTTTTCTCTAATAAATTCTTGAAACATGCAGTGCATTATATAAACTACCAGAGCCTTCTATTTTAACTCGACACGTCCCTGGCAATTGCTTCTATAAATCACCGGGTCGTGGCTGAGATAAATGGATGGCTTAGTACTCAGTAAGAAGTGAGAGAATACGTATCATAACAATGAGTTTCGGTATAAACACTTTGTCTGTTGGTGCGCAAAGAAATGAGTTCATAGAATTCCGGGATATTCGGCTTTTTTTATTTTACGGCCTGACATTAGGCCGGCCACTCGGGAGTGTATTATAATATAGTTTTGACTTTTAAATAATGCTTTTTAAGAAAACAACAAAAAAAAATGTGCGTGCATAAAAATGCTACGTTGATAATTTCGAAAAGAATTTGAATGATAACAAAATCACTAAAGAACCTTGATTATACTCTTTACCCCTCGCGTCATGTTTCAAATCGAAAAGTATTTGATTAGTAAAGGATTGCAGTCCACGAATGCTGTACTCGCTGCCAAAAGAGAGAGCGCGGGAGATGAGCGGCGGTCACCTGAAAGCAGAAAAGTTGAGCTCACAGAAAGCGTCACAGCTCCATTCCCTCCTAATGCTAAGCAATGGAATAAACATCGAGAGATCTTTCCGAAATTGAAAAAAAAAATTCTTAGTGGAAATGGTAGGTTAAAGAATGAAATGATAGAGAAAAAACAGATTTAGAGTATATTTAATAATAATAATAATAATAGAATCCTTCTTCTTTCCACTATGGTCTCTAAGCAAGAAACAAAGAGATAAAAACATTTAAAGCTGTTAATCTTTAATTGAGTTTTTTTTTATTCTATTCAAGAAAATAAATGGATTGTAAGAAATTTAGCTGGAAAGATTAATTTTATTTACGATTATAAATTAGATATTGATTTAGATAATAATATTTTACTTAATTTCATCTAAGTGAATGAAATATCTTCCAAAACAGTTTAGTTGATTCATAATTTTCAATAAATAGTAAGAAAAATAACTATTTCTCCTCCTTGTAACTGCTTTCATCGCATAACTCCTTTCGAGAGAGGTATTGATCAATATTTATTTATAATAATGATAAAAAGTTTTTTTTTATTACTAATTTTAGGTTTTAAACTGAATAAATTAAATATTAATATGAATTATTATAAATTAATTACTTATGAATATAATATTTTCATTTCATTTATGATAACTTATGTACAGTTTCCAAAGCTCGTTTAGTTTCATTCCGAGAGCAAGATTCGAACCCATTTCATTAATAATGTCCCTTGGCAGTTCACAATGTTTCTTTGGTTGGAAATAGAGTGTTTGAGTTCTTGATTCGATATTTCATTTAATGGCAAATCAACTGTAAAAAAACTTTAAGTTTTTCATTTTTATAGTGTAAACAAAGCAATTCAGATTTCAATTCATAATAATCAGGCTCTCGTTGAAAATACGATCCATTTGCAAGATTAAGAAGATATTTTCTTTTGTATATACAAATCCAAATTTCCTAAATATAAGAATATTTTGGAAATATGCGACAAGTGATAGTTTTACATTTTAGTTCTAAAGATTGTATCGCACTTCCGAAAACAACACAATCAGCAGTTTAGCGGCAAGAAAGAAATCCAGCATCTATATTTTTGATAAATTGAGTCATGAATGTTAGAAAGCATTCTTTTGTTTGATTTTGAAAAGATATAAACTATGAAAAATTAAAATGCAAGAGAAATAGTTGTAAATATACTAAATTTGCAACTTTTCCAGTGTTGAGAAGAAAAGAATGATAGGGAAAGATAAAAAAAAAAAAAAAATAAGAAACAAGGCACTGGACAAGATGTAAAATGATGATGATTAAGTCTGTGCGAAAAGTAACATTACACCAGTAAAAAGGTCCTAATTAAAAATGTTAGGATTTAGATGATTATTCAAAGGATTTGCCATACCAAAAACATTCGTACATATATGTCTTGGATGTAAAAGAAACTAAAGACGGCCAAAAATAAATAAATAAATAATAAATAAATAAATAAAACAAATATATAAATAAAAAATACCAAAACAGCACCAAAAAAGGGGATAGACATAAAAAGAAAAAGGAAGTAGTCTGAATGACACAGATAGAAGAGCCTATATAACAGAAGCAGCAGTACCATTCAAACATGATTAGTGAACAATAAAATTGATTCTAGGCTATTTAAATTTAGAAAACAGAAAAAAAGATGCAAATAAAGAGATTGATGAAAAAATGTAATAAAATATGACTTGTAAGTAAGACAAAAGATCACGCTATTGATTCTCATTCTTTATAAACATATATCAGTCAGTAAGGAAAAAAAAAAAAAAAAAAAAAAAAAAAGAAAGAAAAAAAACTACGATAATATTTTAGGAAATTTTTTATTTATATGCTGAATGAGAAGAGCCCAGAATAATTTTCTCAACAAATCATCCGGGTATAACACCTGACAATAAAATTAAATTGTAATATGATAAAAATAATATTAAAAAGTTTCAACAGTGTTGTGGATACAATAACCATTCTTTAATCGGGGTTTTTACTCATTACGTGACTAAAATGAGTTTATTCCTTTCATTTTATACCATGTGAAGCAGCCACGGGAAAAGAAATCAGCTTCTACGATGACATAATGCGAGGAAAGTCCATATTCAAATTGCCTTGTTTGAATCCTCTTTGGATGAAAGTTCGAAAACGGACAAAAGAAGCGTACATATGAAATGAATTTTATAAATTTTGTATTTTTCAGCATTTTATAAAGACTTGCGAAGCTCATTAGTCACGGTCAATAGACTAATGCAGCGAGAGATAGTTACAACAGTTGTCCTTCGGAAATCGCAATAAAAATAAATTTATTATTGTATCTAATTCAAACTTAAAAATTCCTTAATTTTTGAGTTTTGAGGATTGCCCACAATTCAAGGAATGTAATAACGATAGTTTAAACTATCTCAAAATGCAGTCCAAGTAGTTATTAAATTTTGGCTCTTGCATCTCTCCTGAAAGCATAGAAAGCCTCTCTGGATTTTTTTAAACCATCGCGAACTGGCCTTTTTGTCCTTTTAGTGGTTCAGCTGTGCTGCATTTCTTGTCAGTGATCATGGCTCGAATTTGCTGATAATGATATGGAATTCACATTTAAGTTTTCTCTTTAGTCACTCGACAGTAAATGGAATCACAACTTTCTATCGAAGACGCAATTTCTTTCAGGACTCTATAGTTGAAAATGCTTTTATTTTATTTTATATATATAATAATAGAGGAGCTTTTCAATGTAAATAAATCTCATAGCAAATGAAAAAAATAAATAAATAATGAGCTCCACTGCTCTCCAGTAGCATGTGTCCAACATACATTTTACAATGGACTCTTAGTACGAAAAAGAAACAAGCCTATCTTTGCTAATGGATCGTTGGGCAGGAATTAGCCTAACTAGGCGTCCTGTGGATAGACGCTGTTTAATCAAGCTCGAATCAGCCCTCCAAAGAAAGCAACAGCACAGGAGGGGAGTGTGCCCGGTCGTGCCTCATGAGAGGAGGGTGGGGGGCATAAAGAAAGCCTTCGAGTGGCCCCTTTTCATTTCGTTCCATGGGCTCCGGCTTTTTTTCCTGAAAGAGAGGCGCGTGCCCTGAAAACTGTGACATCAGCATAAAGTCGGGGATATTAGCGTAAGGGAAATTAAGTGGCGAAGTGGGCCTGTTATCGTATCGTGTAGTCGGTTCATTGTGTTTTAGGTTGTTTTTTTAGGGAGGAAGACCCATTCTTGTTTCGGCGTGTCTTTGTCGATCGGCGGATCGTGTTGGCTGTTGCAAAGGATTTCTTCCGCTTAATGTGATAACTCTGATTTCCCACGCAAGTCACATGGTTGTGGGATGGGAAAAAAATCATCATTGTTTGGCTTTCATTTTAAAGCAGTGAAGAAAAGATTGCCTAGATCTGTAAATGCCGAAACTTAAGAATATTGCAGTTAGATTTTAATGTTAAAATATTTGTTAGGCCATTAACTTAATGATACGCGCTCATATGTATTGTTATTACTAAAAGTGTATTCACTTTTTATAAAATAGTATTAGGAATGAATGTTGAAAGAATCAATGGCTGCTTTTAGTCAAATTTAAAATATTGAATAAAATAAAACCAAATATAGTTAAAAATATTTTTAATAAATTCAAATAGTTGAGAAATGTTGATAAAAGTAAATAATTTGAAAAACTAATTATCTCACGTTTTCTAAGATTTATCTATTAAATGAAATGGATTTCAAATGTATTTTAAGCAAACTAGTTCGGTAACATTCAATGTATTACGACATTTTATTCGGATAAAAATAGTTTTCTTACCAATCGATTGGTATACAAAGCGCATTATTTTTTATAGATGACTATGAAAGCTTCAAAGTATGTTCATGATTCCCAGCACCACGCTTTTGAAAATATATAATTTATTTTACAAATTCTAATATGTTCTTATAATATTCATATTTATTTAAATAAATGCTTGTTAGGATGTGAATGTTTGTTTGTTTGATCTCAAAAGAAATCTTCCTACCGAGATTATTAATCATAATACATAATTCCCTGTAATAATACTTAGTTGCATGTATTGCTGCTGATATAAAATATGTACTTTCCTAAGAATGCTATCTTTTACAACAATTATTGAATAAATCGATTCATTAAATCTTAAAATTCCGCTGACAAATCAAGAACTTTTATCATTCCAAAAGATCTTAACTTAAAAATGATTGATAACTTTTGATGAGTTATTAAGGTAACGTTAATGCACATAAACGTAATGTATACTGCATAAACGTAATGCTCCGAATCGTAACGCAAGTATTAAATAAGTATTTTATCACGGTGAATGAAAAGAATTGGCATCTTTACGTGAAACATTGAGTTGAAAAGACAAAATATCTACAGTGAAGCACATTATGTCAAGTGATGAATATTGCGCGCTTGTTCATTAATAGTCCGCAATGAACCGAATGATTTCTTTCCTTCTTCATTCATCGAATTTTTAAAAAAATCTTTCTTTTATGCTAAAATGGAACAGTTTACTTGTGAGTATTATGTAACAAATTTTAGTGTTGAAAGTTAGCTTCCTATAAATAAAATTTCAGTATTATAAACTAGGGTAACATTCAGTAAAAAAATTGCAATGCTATTAAATTTATAAAGGGTTATTCAACGTTTATTAAATAATCTACTTAATTTAATAATTCTGTATCAAGGTTTCATTACCTAGGAATCTATAAAACATAAATTAAAAAAATATTTATAAATACATATGGAAGGAGGAAATGTTCGCAAGCAGCTTACTTACTACTTTTTTATAGCTATTCGCTTGTTTATAACTAAATCTTCACAATTCCTCCTTTGTGCATTGCATTTTGAGTAAGATTGGGTACAGTTATTAAATTGTCGGTTTTACAAATGCCACATTTTGACGATCTTTTTTCAAAAACTTATTATATTCATAAAAATATTATGAAAATATTATGATTCATAAAAATATTATGATTATGAAATAAAAGCTGGTATATTGGATTGAAACTTTAACGGACTAAAAAGAAAAAAAAAGTCAGACATTGAATCCGAATGCCTTTCAGGGAATCTAAACATTTTTGAAACGTGTGGACTTCACTGTACATAAAATAAATCCATGAGTATCTCGAAAGACTTTTAAAAAGTAATCCAGATTATAAGAAAAGTTTTTTTTTTCTTTTTGTATGGTGTGTCTACTTCCGCTTATTTTTGATTTACGCTCTGCGTTATTAAATTTCCATCACAGTCTTTTTCTTTACTTTTTTTTCTATTGGATGTCAAGTTAGGTGCAAGTAACATGTTCATGATATGCCCTTTTCATGCCACTCATTTTGCAAATACTTCATATGCATATAAACAGACAGCAAGTGGGTCGCCCTTACTTTTTTTCTTTAGTGAAATGGTATATGGAAAACACACACAGTCTCTGTCTTGATTACTTCATTTAAATGCGCCAATGGCAACACCTAACATTTTCACTCCCCGTTCTGAGGAGCTGCGCTACAAACAAAGTATCCTTCTCTTCGTTTCAATGAATCGTTCCTCACAAATTTAAGCCTTTCACTCGATGGCGAACTAAGAATTACGGCCTCTGCGTAACGACGTCTTCGGTAATAATAATCACGAGGGTCATTCCACATTCCATCAGGCAGGGAAGAAGCGCTTACTAATGAATGACCTTCGGGGCCGGATTCCTGGGGAGCCATTACCCTTTCGAGAATCACTCTCCAGGTATTTCCCAGAAGAAAGGGATTATCGGATCACTAGCTTGCCAGCGCCCTGGTCAGCGTCTGAGGAAGGGCTTCAGAGATTTTTCCCATCTCCTACTCTGGATGAAGAAAGTCCCTCGCTCCTTTCATAAAAATATTGCTTCAATCATAAAATTTTGAGAAAAAAAATGGGACGTTTACTAATTTAATTAAAATAATTGTTCACGGGCTTTAAAGAACTCCAGACGCATACTTGCCTAAGAGAAATGGGTGTTTTTCGAATATTGGCTTTTCACGCTGTGCTACTTCGTTCAGAAACTCTCAATTTAAGAAATGCTGATTCAAGGGTTGAGCTGAGGATGGAATGATTTAAAAGGTAGAGCGAATGGAATATGATTTGTGCAAATTGAGGAAGGGACATGAAGGCATAAAATTGTTTATAGGGCCGATAAAATGTTTAAATTGCACAAGCTGAATGAATGATGTTCGAAATGTTGTACAGTTGTACCTAAAATTCGGTACGTTATTTGTTTTTTGGGGTAATGGATGCAAATTAAGAAACAATTATAAAAGTTTTAATTACATTTTAAGTCAAGAATTAAATGAAATATAGGCAGTTTCTTTCAACAAGTTAACCGAAAAAAAGATTCTCATATCATTTTAAAATGAAAAACTAAGCCTGTCTATTATTTCATTTCATTTTCTTATATTTTTTTCGAAAGATTTTAGCATTCCGAAGCTCTCTTCAAAACAAAACCGAAGAAAAAAACGTTTTTCATTGTTTTAATAACTAAAATTATTTTCACACGTGTTGTGAGGGCATTAAATATAGTTTTATGAGCATTTTATCATTTCTATGATTAAAACAAAAGAAATTAAATCTTACTTGTCAGGTTTCAAAATTTCGGATTAAAAGTCCGAATCTTCCCTAATTTTTTTTCCAAGGATAGGAAAAAAGGTGAAAGTTGGTGATTTAATAATCTCAATGTTTTGAAAGCTTTTTTAGAAATACGTTTTAATATTCTTTAAATCCATTTATTAGCACTTATTACTATCTCTTCTTTTAAAAACAAATTACAAACAGGAAACTTGTAGGAATATCGGCCTAGATACTAGAATTCTGAGGTTAAAAATCAAGAAGTGATTGTCAAATGACATGTGAATAGATGCGATTTTTTTTTAAAGGGAAAAGGTAGGCAAAATTTGGTATAGAAAAACGGAAAGAAGAGAAAAGTTAAAAAAGTATCAGTATGTCATAAATATATTTTCAAAACAAGTGGGAGTGTTTTTCCTGACACTTTCTAACATACTATAATAAAGATGTTATCCCTCATCCTCCCCACCCCGCATAAAATTTTGAACAGCAAGACCGTGAAAGCTACTAGTATTCAGATTTTTATTTTTAGAAACCCTTAATTTTAAGCTTCGTAGAATGGTAAAGAAAATCGATATTTGTGCATTAATCCTATACCATTAGCGAACGACATATACGAAAGAGCCTATTAGTGAGCAATCATTGGTGATTTTTTTAGCTGTTAATTGCTAGCGTGCAATTGATACACAAGTATTAGAAAACCGAAAGCGTATTTTAGATGCTTTTTTCGTGACCAGTTAAAGTTTAAATTTAGTATAGAACTTGATTGTAGTCTCAAGATTCCATACCAAATTTCATCCATTTGAGTCATTGCGTTCACATGCCAAAAGGCAATCAATTTTTTTTTGACAGATTTGTTTCAAAATTTGATAAAAATCTACAATTTAGATGTTAACCTTTAAACCAAATTTCGTTTATCTATGTCATCGCAGTTTTTTAAATTATTGAGTTTATGTGGATACAAAAATGAAGACAGATAAATGACCAATCTCTTGACGGATTGGATTCGAAATTTAATACAGACCTGCAGTTGAGATATAAAAAAATCTGTGTGCCAATATAAAAAATTCCGTGTCCCTGTGTGTTTATCTATTGTTAAACTTTGTTGTTATCGTTTTCAATTATACTCGAAAAAATGGACTTCTTCTGAATCGATCTGATTCATAGATTGCTAAGAGTTTGAAGGAGCGTACAGTTGAACATATTAAATTTGATCATAGTTAGGTTTTGTAAGTTCTCAATTAGGAAAGATTGTGAAATTTAATCAAAATTTTAAAAACAATCAATTGTCAGTTTAATTCTTTCCTTCATTTCCTTTAAAGCCTGTTAATGCCCAAGAAACATTTTAAAATTAAAATTTTTTGTCTTATTACGATACCACTTTTATTTCCTAATATTAATGTCTACTTTTATTTCTTTTCTAATGGTAATATATTCCAAAAAATATTTTTATGTATGTTTTACATCAGTAAGTTTCACTGTTGTAATTGTTCATGTGAACTGTCGCATTGCGATAATATTTATTTACTTATTTTGTGAGTATTCATAGTATTTTTAATATAAGAATGAAATGATAACGGATAAATCAAATCTAAAAATTATCATGGGAATATTTTTTGGAGCAGAAATCCAAATTTCTTTTAAAGTATTCTTTTTGAAAAGGTAAGGCATATCCGGGACACATTTTTGTACCATTATGATCTGAGTCACTTGAAATTATTTCGACATTTCAAAAATGTATTTGGGTAAATTGTATTCGTTGTTTCTTTCTTTTCTTTTTTAAAAATCCTTACAAGAAAACTTCATCATCTAACAGCTGTATTAAATGAAAGCTTTCGTAGCATAAACAGAAGAGGAGAGTAAAATTAAAGTGTACAAATTCAGGACAATCTAGAACAGGTACACTTTCAGAGCAATCTAGAATAACTGAAAGCAAAGAAAAGAAAAGTTTAAAAAATCCTTTGAAATGAGATATCTTTTTAGTTTGCACATTTTTACCCGAATGCACTCATTGAATTAGGATTTGTTGTTTATAATAATTATTAGCATCTTTGCAATCTGACATTGCTTTCGATTCGTAATGAATATGTACCGAGTACCGTAATTATGAGTGAATATTTATAAGATGACGATTGAATTCTATGTATTTATACAAGATTAATTTTCTTCCCTCTTCGTCTCTCTTTATTTAACAATTAACATGGGAAGTGTTTTTTTTAATTTCATGGCAATATTTGAAAGACTGAAAAATAGTATTTGAATCAAACTGCAACAAACTACTGTTGGTGTAAATTAAAAAGTATACAAGTTATCATGAAAGATCAAAATCTGATATCGACATTCCCTGGTGAATGTCAGCATTCTCATAATCGTCATTCAACATTCACGAGATGAAAGTGCCGACGTCACTAGAAATTGTTGACATTCTTTTATTTTGGTCATTCCCGGTAACCTATGTATACTACGAAATACAAACCTATTTCGGAGTTGATACCAAACAAAGCATTCTTTAAAGCATCTTAATTTAAGACTGGTAAGACTGCTAAAAGTATGCGATGGAATGTTTGGAAAGACTTTTTTGAATTTCGTTAGAATATTAAAAGTATTGGTAAATATTGTGCATTAAATGAAATCAAAAAATTATTAAAAAATAAAATAATTGTACAGAAATAAAATGAATATAATTAAAAAATTATTTTTGCAAGGCAATATTTTACAAAATGCTATCATCCATTTCTGTAAGCAAGTCATTTCCATCCAACGTTGGTTAATCCTATTTTTGCTCACTATTAAAGTTTCTGTTTGACATCTGTTTCTCTTTTTTTTATATATATATCGTCTTTCTTCCAATTAAATGGAATTTTCGGTGGCATAGCAAAACTTCCTCACATTTTTTTTTACTGTTCTTTCAATGAATAAAGATTTGTATTTTCAAAATGCTCAATGAAACAGTCTAAAACGTTCATACAGCGATTTGTTTACATTTGACTGTTGCCATTCGACAATAAATTATAAGAGCAAGTCCTGTGCTATGTACCTCAGCGTTTTATATATAAATATTTTCTGAATTGTCTTTTCTGCTTATTGTCTTTAGAAAATTAAGTAATTATTTTAGCATCCAAAAACATACGAAATTGGCTATTTTCACTGTGCATGCTAGTTACAAGAAAATAACCAAATCCTAATTTTGTAAAGTTGAAAGTCGCCTTAATATTGGCGCTTTTAGAATAAAAGAAAATTCTATTGCAGATACGTTTCAAATAGAGGAGATTATGAATAATTCGCAATGCATTTCACATTTTCTTGCGCACTCACATCTTTTCTCGCATTCCTTGTCTTAGTGAGGAATAATAACAAAGCAAGTCTCGATTTATGCAGCAATAAAGGTTTCAACCAATTTTGACTTTTGAAGGGCAACAAGAAACCGAAACTCTGCTATCTCGTCTGCTTCTCTCGCCAGTTACTGCTGCAAGCTCGTGACTAAAATTTAAAAACAGAAATAGAATTCTCTTTTGTTCATGCCTTAATTTCTTGTTATTTATTTTGCAATTTTTGCGAGCATGAGATACGTTTAAAACATTCTGAAAGAAAAAAAAACCCTATTCAATTAAGAAAGTAAGAAAAAAATTAATAAGTTCCATAAAACATGTCCGATTCTTAATCAACTGTCTCCAAGACGGACATTACGACAAATAAAGATGAACTATTACCGAGAAATAAAATACGGATGTCAATTGCCAAAGAGTCAATTCTGGTTCAGACAGGTTTCCTGATGGATTTTTTTCTTCCCTTTTCCATCATGAAAGGAAACAGCCATAAAAATAATAAAGAGACAATTTAATGATGCGGAGGGTAAATGAAAGCAGCTCGTTTCGATAATTCTGAATCGTCTGACTAAGCACTGTTGCCAATTGCGAAAAGCAAATCAACGAAAAAGAAATAAAACCGTAACATGAAAAGGAATCGTTACTGTCCCGATGAAAGACAAGCGAATCGCTTGATTAATAAATTGCTGAATACGGCAGCTTTTGAGGTTATTATTATTATTATTTATTTTTTAATATTATTATGAAGTTCTTGAGTGGCATGCCTTTATTCATCCAAACTTAATGAGAATTTTTTTCCCCTTCTGTTGCGAGTGAAGGTTTCTTTCGGTTCAAGCAAGTGATAAATGGTAGTCTGGGTGGTCTAATCTAAAAATAAAAAAAAAAAAAGATCGCGAGGGTTTGAAGCAAGCTTGGAGAGTTGAATGGGGGTGTCCAAAACAAGTGAGAAACTAATTACAAGAGATTTGCGTGTTCGAGCATTTGATGGAAAAAGTGACTCCTTTTGGCTTCCAGTTGCCTACAATTTCTTTTGCTCATTCTTGCTTTCATCTTTCCGGTTGTCGAATCGAATGGATGATATATATGTTTCCATGCATAAATAGCTCACACCTGCGATAGGAAAGAGTAGTTGCCATTGTCGAAACTGAATTAGTGCTTTACTTAAAAAAAAAAAATATTAATGAATTATAGTCCTAAATTTTGATATTTTCTCTCGGTGCAATGTGACATGGAAAAATAGTTGGTTTGAAGTTAGAATAAAACTATTATGTTCAAAAGGGAACACATAGCAATGCACGATAATGTTACAGTGATTGTTGAATCTGAATCCTTTTTTAATTTGAAATTAAAGTTTTGTTTCATATTTGTACAGCCGAAATTTTGTAACCAACTTTTTACTCACTTCTTGATATGCTAAAGATTTGAATTTTTATACTTTTATACATTATTGATGACAGTTTACTATTACAATATTTTTTTTGTACTTCAATTATCAATAATAAATTAAATTTTGATTTTGTATGAAGGCCCCCATCTGGTAGCGTATTTTTCAAAAATACATATATAATTAATAGTAATGTAGTAAAACATTACTTGTTATAATAAAAAGTAGAAAGTAATTAAAATAAAAATATACTTTTTAATTTGTCAATAAATGTATGCTTTTTAAAACGGTTTTTGAAAATGAATATTCATTGCACTCAAATTATCTTAAATATTTGTTTTAGGAAATTAATTTTCAAATTCATATCTCTTATTTTAATGAAAATTTTGTAGATGTCTTATTGAATAATGTTACAAAATATTTGTTTTCATAAGAATTAAAAACTTTTGAAGTTTTATCTTAAGAGACTGAAATGATGTCAGTGAAATAAGCAGTATCTTGTAAGTTTTTTTTTCGGCCGCGAAATACGGCGACATTTTTATTTACAAAGCAACCAAATTAGGAAAGACAAAACATGTAACAAAGTATTTTTAATATGATCACTTAAGTTTCTTTCCTTATTAATAAGAAAGATTAAATTCATTAATAACAAAGAGTTAAACATTCTTCCATTCTAACAGCTTGTTCGAAAAAATGAAGTGCCTCCTCTTTTTCACTCATTTTCAAAAATCAAACGCAGCAAATATACGGGCTATTTGCGATTCTTTTAAGTGTCGTTTTTGGTATTGTTTAGTTCGAAAATTTTATTTTGAAATGAAGAATTTTAATTTAAAAAATAAATTGGTTACAAAGTTTATTGATTTGAGGCTTCCGAAGTGGAAATATTCGATAGACACGATTATTTACAAGGAATTCTTCTAACCATCAGAGCACGAACGAAAGCAATCACCAAAATAAAGTTGAGTGTTACACTCATTTCAAAAAATATAGTTTCAACATAGACGTCAACATACCACCCGACTTTGAAATGTTATCATATCAAACGAATTGATTCAATAAATAATAACAATAATTGCAAACAAATTATGCAATGAAGTAATTAAGAAAAGTCAACTAATATAAAAAAAATAATATTTATCCTACAAAATGTTGTCATTCTTTAAGAGGTCTTTTTTACTATACTTATATTATTCTTAATATTTAATATATTCACTTAAACACAATAATACTATGAAATAAGTATGATTTTATGCATTGATTACAGGCAATCAACGCACATTCAGAAAGCTACGTTTAAAAATATCATTAGTTGTTTTGACAAATACAACTCGATCTCTTCATCGTTTTTAGGTATTACTTCACTCATTCTGTCCGTCGCCCATAAGCAAACTATCTTATCCATGAGATTATCTTTCTTTAAAAGCATAAAACTATCCTTTTGTGTATTATTTTTCACAAATTTCTATTTCCCAAGATATTAGAGATTATTTATTTTTTACTATTTTTATAAATCATCTCGTTTAATTTTTTGAAATATTAGTTAATTCAAGTACAGGAGTAGAATCAACTGGTCATCCTATTAAAAAGTGTCTGAGTCGGAAGAAGTCGAAAAGTTGTTTGGGTCGGAAGCTAATGGAATACGCAGTCTACTATTAAGAATTTTCTCAATTTGATTCGCAATTGCTAGAAATAGTTCAGGAGTTAGTTTTAAGTTTCTTATTGTTTTTTTTTCGAATGATGCTTGAATGATTTCACTCCAGCCACCCGGATTTCACCAAAATTGAGTGATCTATGATATAGGAGCCTCTATGAAATCGATTGTGCAACTAAATATGAGGATATATTATCAGGAACTTCTTTAATCAGTTGTAACATTTTCTAAATTCTACATTAGTATTAACAAAAAATAGTAGTAGAGTCAAAAAAGATTGTTTTGAAAATAAATATTGTTTTGTAATAACGACAAACAAAATCCTTTTTAATGTAGCAATTAAGCATCAGTGGTCAACTCGAGGAGAAAATCAAAAAGTACAGCGTAAGTAGAGAAATAAACAAATATTGATACATAAACTTTGTTTCATATACCCTTTCATTGTTTTTATATTTAATGTAAAACAAACTACAAAATTCTGTACAAGTACTGATAAATGGGGGAATTATTGTAATTCTTTTTCTAAACAAAGACGACATTAATTATTTTTATTATACTTTAGATTTAGCTTTAAAACATTTAATGCATTCATATTTCTTCGGAATCATTTCTCCCATTGAATGACCAATATTCTTGTCTTAGAGATGAAGCAGAGTCTGATCATCTGCATGTGGTTTTTTAATATTAAAATATTCTTTTATAATATTAGTTATGATCTCTAAGCTACAAAATTCGCTGTTTTTGATCAAACGATAATTCAGAGCAAATGTCTACTTTCAACCTGAGGTAATCATCACTAAGAAAATACATTATTTATAATAGTTCTTTTAAGGTTTTTCTTTTTCTGTAAGGCATTAATTTCTGCAGTGAACAAACTGATCTGCACTGCTTTAATTAAATATTTATTTACTTCAACAGTGCCAACTTTTTTCTTCTTGGTTTCACAATTGTGCAGGAATTTGAATACGGAACTAATAATTCGAATTATTTTTAAAGGCTTTTGTTGTTGAAATCACTATTCAAAAAAGGAGTTACCTATTAATAACTGTTTATATTCAAATATAGTATTTTTTTTTTTTTCAAATTCCATTTTATCTTTACTGGAACGAAAGTCAGTATTTACTTCTTCAACAGCATTCGACCTGATATCCAAAGATTCAGATGCTTGAGATCATTGGAATAGAAGTCTGAAATGTTTTAAAATTTTTAAATCATTTAAAATATTTAAGTCTTCTTCCTCAACGACAGCATGCTAAACCCCATTTGTGAGTTTTACAGAAGTATATTTTGCGCAGTCTCTTCACCGTGACTTAAGGATAGATAATGGGATATTTCTTCCATATTCCAAATTTTTCTGATATAATTATGAACATTTTCTTAATGAGAAATCAAATAACATTGTTTCAGATACTCAACTCTATTGATCCCCTAACGAAAAGTCCAAATAAAGAGTTCATAAGAATTAGATTATCAGTTACCTTTTCTCTACCATCTTTTATTATCTGATAGAAAAATTCTGCTTTTAAAATCATATCAATTTTTACGATTTATTAAAATTGGAACTGGTTAATGAAGGGCGCATACTCAAAATTTTAACTTCAAGATCAGAAGCAGATGGGGGTCAGGAGCAGTTAGTCTAGGTCTGAAAGTTTTGGCATAATGAGGAAGTCTATTACTGAAATGAGGGAGGAATCATTGGTGGGCGTAAGTGCGTCAGCTGCCTTCTATTTGATGCTAATAGCATGCTCAATGAAACTTGCGACAGAAATATTCACTTTTTTGTTTCCTAAGGCCGAAATTCGTTGCGAATAGTAAAATTTTAAAAATGTGACTGAGATGCTCTATCAAGAATTGTCACAAACTTGACCATTCAAGGCAGGGGCCATATATCGACTACAGATGTAGGAAGTGGAATAGTTCTCTATCGTAGTTTATTTATCGAAGCGAGCGTATGTAACAAGGGAGGTTTGCAAGAATTTCCTTCTATTCTGGTTTCTAGTAAGGTTGCGATTGACACTGTGAAGAGGAAAATCCATTCAATTGCTAGCTTGGTGAAACATATCAATTGCAAAATTTTCGCCACCAAAGAATTTTTACTTTGGGAAGGGCACAGCAGATAAGAATACTTTCATTAATCTCAATTTATGGGTTTCATTTAAACGATTCGTACAAAGTTGTTTTTTTAACAACATCAAGTATTTGGATAGAATACATTTTGAGAAATAGGGCATAATTATACAAACATGCGATTTTATACACAATTTGCATAGATTCTTATTAGGATTCAAGAAGAAATTTCTATTTCTGTTTGAATCTGAAGTTTAGAATTTTATTGGAGGTAAAGAAATTGCAAATTTTCTAAGATTTCAGATTAAAAAAAATTCTATAAAAATTTCAAAAACAGATAATTTAATTGATTTTAAATTATTGACTTTCATCCCATTGATGATGTTGAATGTTAAACGTGTATTGTCTTGTCGGTTCAGAATTTGTTATGTTTACGCATGAGTTTCTAATTTCAAGAAATTTAAAACTCTAAGGTTTTTATTTATAATACCAGTCAAGTACCTGAAATTATTAGATGATTCAACAAATAGTTTTATAAAATTTAAAACAATATTAATATGAGAATCGGCAAATAAACATTTATTCCTAAACCTTTTCATATGAAGATACATTAAAGAATCAAATGAATTGAATTTGAAAATCCATTCTGCTTCGATCTTTAGATGAGAATATTAAAAAATATTTTCTGATAATCATTTGAGGAAAAATCGTTCGTTATTAAGCTTTCAAATTGCTTTCCAATTTTCAATGCAATCATTAAATTCTGCAAGCCATTATCAAGCAATTTAACAGATTTGGATTCTCAGATATATTCGATTACATATAATTCACAACTTTAGAATTTAGTAATAACTTTTGTAAGCCTTCTTGATATCTTCTAATTGTTCTTCCATTTGTTTTTAAAACTGGAAATATACATTTGATAATTTTTCATCATCAAGTACATAGTAATATTCAAATTCCAAATTCTCCTCATTTATCAATATATAATACACAATTTATATTGATCTAAATTTAAATTTAGATCAATATTTTAACAATATATAATCGCAATTTGTATTTATCTAAAATTTTATTTCCCAATTTACTTTCAAGCTGCAACTTTTTAGCAAATCCTAATCCTTCAAAAATCTTTGAAGTCGTGTAATTTTTTTTGCTGATTGCCGAGGCGTGGATTGAGAATTTTCGTTTCTTCTTCCATTGTGAATTTTTTATTAATGAATCCTTTTTTTTTGTCTTCAACAAATAAGCATTTTTTTATCAATATTTCTCTGACCACATCCAGGATTATTATGCTGGGTCTTGCTTAATTAGTCGACTGTAATTGAAATAGAAGAATTATAATCTCCCAAATAGCAAAGCCGATATGTTTTTTAACAATAAATTTTATTGGTGTGATGCTTTTGAAATGGAAACATTAATTGACACAATTATTTACAACGAATTTCTGTTACTAAGAGCAACGAATTCCCAGTACAGAACACGACAAATAACAACCACCAAGATTGAGTTGATACATTAAACTAATTTCAAAAGAAACAGTTCCAATGGAAGTATAATATTTTTTAACCAACATGCAATATATTTGGTAATAAATATTTATTAAATACTACTACTAATATTATAAAACAACCAAGAATTCTACGAAAGAATTGTTTTTCACATTTAATCATTTAAATTAAAAATTGCGATTAATTAATTTTATTTTAAAAGGAAAAAAGAAACAAGATATCTCAGAATTTGAGCCAAAAGATTCATTGGTCAGAAAAGATTCCTCTTCAGCTTTAGTTTGTACCACAAATGCATCCTATTCGCACTTCTCATTAATTCGGAGGTTCATCCATGTAGATTCCACAAAATGTTATTAAAGTGGGTGACTTCCTAGGAGACAGGGAAAGAACACAAAATGATTTTTATTTAACAAAAGGTTACTGCCAAACCAAACATCATACGGGAAAATACATAGATGACAGTTATGTATGACGGAATATATAGCTAGAAAAGTGAATTCAAGCCAAAGTTAGGTAGGAAACTAACTGAATTAAGTCTATATTCAGGCAGGATCTATAAGGTATTAATGACTCACTGCGTAATACAGGAATGAAGTATAAATGTAATATAAGTTCCATAGACAAAACTTATTTAAAAATAAATCATCCCTGTATTACACAGTTTGCATATACAGGGATGAAATTTTGTAAAATATTGCGTAATCCCTTTATTATGCATGTTGTTTAGAAATAAGAAGCCAGTGAAATTGAATTTTAGTGCCTGTTTGTTTGTCAGGGAAACAGAAGGAATTGTCAGGGTAAGATACAGAGAATGCAAGATATTTACTTTATGCCATCCTCTATGTCCCCGACAAAATAGAACAGAAGTGATTCAGGTGTCAAAGCATATGCTACCCCTGTAGTTGCCGCTTTCCACGTTGTTCTTTTCGGCTAGTGCTTGTACCACGAGGAAAACCGGATTCTTCTAGATATTACAGTCTGGAAACTATTTGTAAAATGATGAATGCAAGAAGGAAAAAAAATCATCCGAAACGCTTTGCAAGGCAGACCGTTGGATCAAATTTGGTGGGAAGTTATTTTTGGGTGGAAGATACTCACTAACAAAAGTTTTTTCAACATCTCTAATTAGAAGTTTATTTAAAATTTAAATGAATATAAATTTTGCCGTCTTTTTATTTCAATAAATTTGAAGCTTAAATCCTTTTCCTTTATTTTAAAATTTAAAATAATTAGCTTTTCAATAACGCCTATTTTATTTCTTTACCATTTTTTCTATAATTTCCACAATTTCCGAAATATTTTTAAGAACACTGTAGAAGAATATATTTTTTTTATTCCAACTATTTTCAGATATCGGACTTGATGGAAATGCGATAATTAATGGTACAAATATCTATTTACATTCCCCAGGCAGCAAAGAATCAACTGTCTGCCGAGATCAAGTGTCTCACAGATGATACAAGGTGGCATTTAAACGCAATGGGGTTTATCTTCTAGAAGAAGAGACACACCCAGGAGCATGCGTGTCTGTCCAATAATACGCCTTCTCACGCTGGATTAAATTTAATGAGATTTTAAAAATACTTTATACTAACAATCTGCTATGGGCTTGGTTTTTATGGAAAGTTGTTTTTAACTTTATTGCGAAATAAATATCTCCAAGAAGGAATGATTAACATTCACTGCAGATTTACGGAATTTAATGCAATGCAATTGAATCTTTCTCTTAATGCTAAGAGAGAACAATTTCTTTAATGATAAATTTGTTCTTTTCCGTTGGAAAATAATTAAGTGAACTTGATGCTCATAAACTACGTTTAAAATTCATGGAATGAAATCATATCTATATGTTAATGATCTGTGATAGTTATTCTTAAGAGATGAGAATAAATCTCTTCGATATGGCTTCAAATAAATTCGTAGCTTTTTCGATACACTGACCCGAGAACTGAATCTTAACTTTTAATTCTTTGATTATAGAAATGGAGTGCATCGATGAAACAGGGAAACCCGGTCATTTATTAGCACAGAAATTGCATTTGTTACTACGCAAAATTAAAAAAAAAATCAGATACTACAAAATCTCAATCGTAAAATCAAATCAATCAGATTTTATTTCATCGTTATTTCGCTTTCACTTATTTTTGTTTTATGTGGGCATTTCAAAATTCGAAGGCAAAATTTAATTTTACTTAAAAGCCAACAAAAATCTAAATCACACACACAAAAAAAGGTTTTTTGAGAAATAAAATTTTTGATTTAGTAAAGTTAGTTTTTAAAATCATTATCATATTACAAAGAGAAACCATGAAAATCTTACTGAAAAGTATGTTTCGCAATCAAACGCCTGTGTGCATACAAAAATTTATTTTTCCTGCTCCGCCGAAGCATTCTTGAAAAATAGACATATTCCAGCGACTAATCGTTCCGAAAAGATCCATCAGGTGAGCAGCCGTATGAATTATACATGAAATAAAAATATGAGAAATATATCAAAATAAAATTTAAAAAAAAAATAATACAGAAAAAGAAAAAGTACAAAACAAAATATTAAAATAGTCAGCAACAAGAAACAAAATAAAATGTATCATGCCTGAATTTTCACTTCATGAAATTTCAACAAAGAAAATTCAATGTTATTTAGAAATGATATACACTGCAACAAAATTAAGAAGTATTATTTAATAATATCATCCTTAATGAAAATGATACAAATCAGGTTTCACGACTACAGACAAATCTTTGATTTGAAGCCCCTTTTTGTTGTAACATTTGTATTTCATTATGATTATGCCAATATTCGATTAAATGTAAATGAATGGTTAATATTCAAACTGTAAGTAGACGCGGTTTCAAATATTCTCTGAGCATGTTGGTCTTGAAGAAAATAGAATAGGTAAATGTATTTTTCCCTTTTAAAGTCATTCGAAGAAAAAAATCTAATTGCTTGGGCAGCCTATAGAATAAATTAGAGTAAACCTCCCCCCCTCTCAATATTTCTACTCATTACCATTGTTGGAGGATCTGTAAGATGCTTAGAAACCATAAGTGCCAGTCATATGCAGGAATTGAAACTAGTAAGTCATTGGTAGAACAGATTGACTAGCCCGTACCCGAGGTGAAAATACTACCGATACAAGCTGTGTTCTATTTCTATTAAGTTTAGGTTTAATGAACTGTAATGTAACGGGAAAAAAGTTGATAATTTGCATTGTACTTTCGGATTACAATGCTAGAGATTGGACTGCCTTAGTGAATATTGCAGTGAGGAATGCTTTCTTAGAATTTCCTTTAAAATTTACGGAGAATATTTATGTTGTTCTTCAAGCGAAGTTCATTCAATCAAAGCATGCCACATTTTTCATTGCAGCTTATATTCGCTAGCTTTCTAAATGATGTTTCTGTCCTCCTTATATCCCCAGGAACAGTTGATTTAATTGCTGCTAATTAAATATTTGAAATTTCCTTTCTCAAAATTTATGAATCGCTATCTATTAACATTTCACTGAAAACAAGAACAGAATTTGCATATGCGTGAGGCATGCCTCATTTGCAATGCTTTAGTTTTTCGCAAATGATTTTCTAACTCAGAGTTTATTTATGTATTATTATTTTTTTTCCCTCACGGGGCTCTAGTAAAAAGCGCATCAAGTGATGTCGGACTGTCGAGCTGTACGATAATCATTTGTGCCTCTCATCCACGTTCGCGAAAAAGAAGGAGCCTATTGAAGGGTCAGCGGGAACTCTGCGGAATTAAAAGCAACGCCTTATCTAAAACTCAATTAATTTAACGTCTTACATAATTCATTCTGCGCATGTATTCGTTTGATGAACGGGTTTATTAATCAAAATCAAAAAGGATCTCGAATTAATAAGGCTTAACTTTGTATCGATACTTCTTATCTTCAGGATTTACGGAACCGGATTCAATTCAGAACTACGAGGATAACTCAGAAAAAGACGAATAAAAACCAGGACGTTGTTTTAATATACGCAATTTTTTTTTTTTTGACCAGCCGTAAATGCTAAATATGTTAGCCGAAGTTTATCGGTTTTCTGTATTTTAATGAAGAAAAATACAGATAACTGCTTTTGAATGAAGTCAGACACGCGTTCTTTAATACTGATAGTCCAATTTTATGACGAGAATTAGAGAATAAAATATCTTGTTGATTAGAAGAAGTGATAAAGCTGTTCTTTTCTTAAATAAAGATTCCACGTCTGACATCTAAATTTCAACAGAATTTACGCAAAGGCAGTATTGACTCAATTCTTTCATATGAGGTTTCTGCATAGTTCGTGCCACTATTAAATGCTTTTCCTTCTCAAAGGTTTTGCACTATTTTCGTGATGGAAAATAATGATCCTGAGTTCAGCTTTTAGCCAAATGAACAGAAGTTGAGAGAATTTAAAGTCAAACATTTTATGATATTTTGAAAAATAAAATCTGGATGAGCTTTGAAGCTCTTAAAATTTTCATTTCTAATAGCGGCTTTTCCATAATTTGCTGAATCTGAAGATCATAAAAAGGAATGTCAATACTATTTTTATAATAACTAAATATGTCAATATCAAGTTAATAGGCCAATAAGAAATATTTTGGATAATGTTGTTTGCCTCTATTTGAATAAAAGAAGATAAATTATTTCGTTGTAATAACTAACCAGGAGTGTTAAATTTCTTCTTCATCTGACAAACGTAATAGTTCGATTTGTGATCCTAACACAAGTCCTAAACAAATAGTGATAACATATTTGTTTAGGACTTGCAAAATTAATTTTTCATTCCCGTGTAAAAATTTTATTTCCAGTTTAGCCATGGCATGTCGTAATTTAGATAAACAAAATGAAAAAACTTGCTGTTACATTATGTAGTAAACAGAATTTTGGCAATGCTTTTTGAAGATATTACTTAAGAAAGTGAAAATAATAAATTGTATCCATGTTGCTTAGAATTTCTTTTTTCCTTTTCAACTTCTCTTCAAAGAAAATATTTTTCGATATTATCGCTGAAAGAAATATTTTTTACCATCTTCTCAATGTTAGAAAATAAGAAAAAAAAATGATAAATGTAAAGAAATTCACTTTTAAATATTTACTTTACAAAATCTAACAAAACATTCTAAGCTTTTCTTGCAAGTATTGAGAATAATATAAAAGAATTTTATATTATTCTCAATGAATTTTTCCAATATGAATTCTCTGCTAAATGAATTTCCGGCCCTCGTATGAAATGTTTTGTTCTAGATGAATGAAACTAAGATGGCTTCTCGGTTCCATTTAAAAGCAAAATATCGGATCAAAAAGTTCTTTGAATAATTGACGAAATGTTGTATTTTAGAGTTGAATGTTGCTTACTGAAATGTGATAAGAGTCGGATGTGCTTGAACCGTGATACACGGCTTAGCCACTGCTGTTTTTTTTCCCGAACTAGCCCTGGAAATATTTGATTTTGTATGAACTTTCGAAAGATTTTTAGATGAATCCAATATCTATTGCAGATGCGTGGGAACTCTTTTTAATATCATCTGCATCATGGAAATGCCATATTAGATCTTATTTTTTATACGATTCCGATTTTTCCTTGACGCCTTTCAAGTTTTTGTACATGGTAGAGAAACGCAGTGTCCGTTTCTAAAATGAGCAATTCAAGAAAAAGCAAATTAATAAGTGTGAGATAATTTTAAGCGTTATTTTGGTAACAGATAACTCAAACATATCGGTACATTATTCATATATTTGTAGAATACTATACATTCTTCGGTAGAATAACGCATCATTTTCCATACTACAGGAACGGCGTCCTAATGCAGCTTTAACACTTTCATTTTTCTTCTTCACTCGACATGGCCATTTCTAATTGTGCACCGGGAATATATTTTACATCTAACAACATCGATATCACTGCAGACCGATAAAGATTTTTTTTTTATCACTTTTAAAATTAACACAGAACAAAACAGAGAGAAAAAAAAAAGATGGAAGGAAACAATCGAAATAAATCGTTTGATGTTAACACTCGATACTCCTACTAGCCACCTGCTCAGAGCGAATTGCTGCATGGAGGAAACGCAATGAACTTGTCACTTTCTCCAATCCGCTTAGAAGAAACGGAACAATGAAGTAAATAAACAAATAGACCGTCAACAGGTGCCTTGGCGAGCATTGTTACCATAGACTCTAATAAATCCATATTTAAAAAAAATAGCTGAAGTGAAAGGAGCGTGAGAATTACAGCCGTGAGAAAACTGCCCCTCCTACATGCAAGTGGCAGCCAATGTAGCGACGGGCCGCGCATATTAATCTGCCGACGAGGAATTTGACTGCAGATCTCCGGCCAAGATAACAGTTGGGGATGTGTCCGTACGTCTTAGGATTCATTTTTTACTCACTCGGCTGCTACTTTTTGTTTCTTTTTTATCTCCTAAGATCGGGATGAGTAGAGGGTTGAGGAAAGAGAACTAACCATTTCCGATGTGCTTCAATTAAAGATACAGTGTCGGACAGTTTCAGTTTTTATTATTATTATTATTATTATTATTATTATTTTGGGTTTTGAATTTGAATTAAATTTCCAGGCCTGATTCGATTTTATTTATAGTGAGTAGTTCATTTACATTAAGTAAAACCCATTCCATTAAAAGTCAAAAAATTATGTATTTGACTTTATTTATTAACAAAGTTAGTTTCTAAAGGGGGACTTCTCTTTCTTAATTTTTACTCCAAATAAAATATTGCCGCACTTTTTTGGTAACAGAAATCCTCTATTCCTCTGATGAAGCTGATTATTATTATTTTGTTCTTAGATATGAAAAAAAAAAATGAAAAAAATTTGGTGTGTGTCATTGAAACTGTATTGGAATTGTATTTGCATTTTGAAACATTTTTTGTATTTAGAACAATATCCTTTCTAGGAAGAATTAACTAAAAAATGATCAATTATTCTTGAACAGTCATATAACATTACATCACAAGTCAGTGATTAACAGTTTGCGAAACACGAATAAAATGGTCTAAACTTTTTTCTTGTTCATAAATAAGAAGTTGGTATTAAAAACACAAAAGCATTTGCAAAGCTCTTAAAATTTCCTTCTCAAGAATTTCTCAGCTCTCTTGCATTATAAAAAGGAGACGAACACTTTATTTTAATACAAAATAGCAGAATCGCAGGTTCTTCGATTTCTTTTTGCACATAGCCTCGTATTATAAATATAAATGTTACTTGGTTATGCTACCCGAGTAAGCCAATGACGTCCCGTTATTTATTCACTACTTGTTATAGATTAACTGTGCTCCTCTTTCAATTTACAGCATCATAATGAAAAAAAAATTTTCGATGGTAAGTTGGAATAACAGAAGTTGCACCTTTTGTAATATATTTGTTTAAACTATATATATATATATATATATATATATATATATATATATATATATATATATATATATATATATATATATATATATATATATATATATATATATATTAATGAAAGTTATATGTATAATAACTTTCATTCATTTCAGCTGTCTAAACTTTAATAAACTATAATTCTCGGGGTCATTAAATTATTGACATTCATTATAATACAGTAACACAGAATGGTTATCTTCGATTAATTCTTCACATTAAAACGTATTTTCATGAAGAAGTTTTGTTGAGGAATCTTGGTATGAGGAAAATGGCTTGCTTACAGAAAAGAAAAGGCCTAAGTTAAAACAAATCAATAATGAAAAAGATATCCATAAATTTATCAATAATCTATTGAACTATCTATAAGTAACTTAATAATAATTTTACATTTATTAGAGGTGTGTTAATTTTTAAGTGAATTCTTGTTACATATAAAACATATTTCAGGACATAAAAGATTATTTGAAAAAAAATAATATTAAAAGTTTTGAAGAAAAATCTTATTACTAATTTTTTTTAATTTCCTGAAAGCTACAGGAATCTTCAAACACTATCAAAGTTTCCTAAAAACTGTTTTTAATTTTACACGACTCCATTTTTTTTTTATGAATGTTTATACAAAGGACACTGGAAAGTTTTGCAATATATTTTTATGCATTTAATTTTTCAAGGAAATTCAATATACATCTCCATTCTCTGAAACTAGCTCTTCCAAATTTTACTACTGATTAAGGTACACACATTGTTCCCAGAGGGTCTTCATTACTGAAAAATTGCATCCCTTTAGGTTTCATTTCATATTCGACGACAATATACAATTGTAGGGAGCAAGGTCTGGACCTTAAGGATGCTAAAGAAATTCTGTTTCGTAGTGATCAGGTATAAAGAGCCATGAGCTGAAGCGTTGTGAAGATGGAGGAACTAGGTGTCCATTCATAACTTTGATTGTAGGTTCTTCATACATTCTCTGATTTCAGGCAGGTATCATTTATTTGTGACTGTCCCCTATATGTCCAAAGCGACACAGCTCAGCTTGATTTGAAAAATACAGCTATGATTTTCTTTTTTTCCAGAACGGAAATTTCTGACCGTTACGGGTGTGTTCTCATCATCAAAGACCAAACTTTATTTTGAGTCTTAGTTGGCACACTTGTATTGTCAAGCCTCTTATGATGATGTTCATTTATTGAGATTCCCCCAACATGCATTTTTAGCATTTCCCGGTTATACATTTCCTCACACATTAGCATTTCCAATATGCATTTTTAGCATTTCCCGGCAGCAAGTCACGCGTCGTATCATCTAAATTTCATTCGGTCTCTCCGCTATCCAAAGACAATAATTCGTTTAAGTGCAAATGATTCTGAAGCATCAAATGAATTGCTGGCGCATTTAGGCTTAGATATCCTCTATCTTCGTCAAGCATTTTCCTCGTCCCAGATACCTTTTACTGCGTATTTGACAATCGGTGGCCTTCCTTGTTCTTTCAGCATCCTCCAGAGTACACTTTCTCTTCTTTCTGTACCTCCTGGATGTAGTGGCATGAAATAGTTGACAAACATCACCAAGTGCAAAAGCCATTTCTTTTAAGCATTGGGCTACGTTTAAACCAAGCGGGAAGTTATACCGCAAAACTCCCCGTTCCCCATTTCGTGACACGACGCTATAGCAAGCATTTGCAACAATCATTACTCATGAATAACTGAGTCTACAGAATTGTCGCAGCAACTATTGCGCAAGTATGAACATATATCAGCACGTAGTAATGACAGCCTGCTACGATTCATGGCTACAAAGCTTTCCCAGTGCTCTTTGTATCCAAAGCCCTAAAATGTATACAAAGGAAAAAATAATTCCCATTTATATATAAATGAATCTGATTTCGCATAGTTACTTGCCAAGATTTAAAAGATTTTTTTTTAATGCGATGATATTCTTGGCTATTTTTTAATTTTTATATTTGCCAGAAAAATATTAACGAATTTAAAATCGAAAAGGAGCGCCTGCAATTTATCGTTTAAAAATTATACACACTACCATGTAAAAATAACATATTGTAAGAAACAGTAAGAGGTGTTGAATTTTCATTATACTTTTACATAAACTAATCTTTGATTTTTTTAAAATTAGTAAATTTATTTCACATAAAATATTAAAAACATATGCTTCATTCAGCACACCTCCGAAAGCATCCCCCGTCACAGCGAAGAAATTTTTTTTCACTCACTTCCCACTTTTTCCACCGAATTTGCTGTAAAAACACAACCAAAACGAGGAGAACAAATAAGCATTTTTAAATTCATACATTATTTGAGAGAGAAATAAGTTACTAACGAACAAACAAGAACTAAGGATGTCCTCTCACTAGATGCAGAAAAAAAAAAAAAAAAATTAAAATTCCCACAAGAGAGGAAGAATTCTTCTTTGGCCTTTCGTAGCTCATGAATAAAATATGAAGTATAAAAAAAAGCAATGAAGGGGGAGTGAAGAGGCTGGAAAGAAATAGCAGAAAAACCGCAAAGAAATGCAATATTTGTCCGTTCCGCTTGGCTGGTTTGGGGATTAATATATCCTATTGAGTAGCGAGGCCTCTATGAAAAAAGTTTTAAGTTTCACTTGACGCGTAGAAAACTGATTGATACGAAATATAAAAGAGAACTTCTTTCTCCGTCCGTCGTTGATGTGATAGTATATATTAATATGAGTTATATTCCGAACGGTGTTGGGTGGAGGGGTTCTTTTTTAGGCGCGACTCGCGCGGAATCGTGTGGAGTATTATTATATTATATTGCATAGGAGAAGTTGCGGATATGCACGCGTGCGGATTTTTTTCAAGTCAGATTCGACTGGAAGTTCCAGATGGTTCGACAAATTGTGGCTTAATTTCTCGCGGTCTCAATTTAGAAACTTACTTCTTTTCTTTCTGAGAAATAGGTTGGATGTACATTTTTTTTTTCACTTGTGTAGTGAGGTTATCTGCCTTAAAATGAACAGTTGATTGCTTCATATATTCAGGAAAAATATTGAAAACCAGAAGTGGAGATAGTATAAGAAAGATGCTTGAAACTGAATAACTCATTTTTTTTTTTTTCTTCTTATTTCTTTCACTCGGAGAAAAATTGAGAAATTTCGTTTTCAGTTCTGATTGCTGGGTGTTTTGATAAGTTTCAAAAGCTCAGTTTCGGAAACTTGCGTATAATTTTCACAATCATGCAAATAATTTGCAAACAAGCATTCCCGGAATTTTTTTAAAGCATCTATTTTCAGACTTTAGCATCCATTCTAAAAAAAGAGAAGTGTGCATTCCAAATTTTTAATAAGACATGTAAGTTGAAAAAAAGAAAAAAATGTTTTAATTTTATTTTAAAAATGTATTACTGTTGAATACGCGCGTGCAAAAAATATTATTTTAATATTCGAATATCAATTGTATTTTTAAAAAACATATAAAAAATTTTAAAAAAATGTTTTAATATTCGAATATAAGTTGTATTTAAAAAAATATATATAATTTTTTTTAAAAAAAATATTTTTATATTCGAATACAAATTGTATTTTTATAAAAATATAAAAAATTAAATTATTTTAATAAATGAAAAAAATATTTCAATATTAAAAATATATTTTGTTATACGCATAGACTTTTTTCACTTTAGAGCAGGAACATATCATTTCTAATTACATGCACGCTATTACTCAACAGATTTTGTGAATCCAATAAAGAGCGTAAGTGCTCCAATCAGCTCTTGAAAAAAATCGCATAAGATTGTAGCCTGCAGTCCTAAGCAAGGCGTCGTGAGCACGGTGATCTGATTCGTCTGCCATTTATTCATAAAATTTATTTATTCATAAAATGCATCGGTACAGCACGCACTTAAAAATGCCTTCAATACCTCTGCACCGTAAATGCATGTAAGTTTTATTAAAAGGAACTGTAAAAAATGCTTGAAAATATAATAAAATTTGAGAAAAAATATTTCGGAATTAATATGAATCACCAAAAAAGCAGATTTAAAAAAAAAAAAAACCATTTTAAAAGGGGGGGGGGGGTAAATGATTTTTGAATATAAAATGCTTTTAAATCGTAGCTTTTAATGAGAAATGTCATCAAAATTTTGGAAAACCTTCCTTAGTGAATGTCTACTAACAAATAAATAATTCCTGCTAAATTTGGAAACGGTGTTCAGAATGAAATTTTTTTTTTCATTGTGTTTTCCCCAATTTTTAGGTGGCGTGCTCATCTGTAAATTCTACAGGTTAAATTATCTATTTTATTATTGACCGATCCTTGAGAAATTTAAACTAAATTCATACCTATCAAAATTTTAAAGTGAACGAATGTTTATTTTCTCAACTTGTATATCAAAAATAAAATTACTTTTCTTTCAGAAATATTCTCTGGTTTTTTATTTGTAATAATAACAGAATTGTTCAGCCTTTTGTAGATTTTCATTATTTTTGCATCTCGAAAGAACTTTATAATCGATTAAGTTAAACCTTCTTTCTTTTTCGGTTGTTTGACCCGAACGGTTTTTGAAAAATGAAATGAACTCTGAAGTTATTTTATTGATATTTTATTATGAGGATGTTAGTGAGGATGTTATAGTGAGGATGTTATACCATTTCTCTGTAAAATATTTTCTTTATATATATATATATATATTCAAATTGCATCAATGTATCATTCAAGTCAATATGACCCGTACTGTTTTGGTTCCACTTTTTTTGAAATCGTGCACTGAATATTACCAATTGAATTAGAAGAAATAAAAATAAAAGTTCGAAAAGTAAAGATTTGATAATAAATCATTTCGTCAACAAAAAATTCGCACCGATAAATTTTATCCTGTTCAGGGAATTTTCAAAAAATGGCTAAAAATACAATCAGCCCCCCTTTTTTTATCAGTATAAAAAATGTACAATAGACGAACAATTAGTTCTCTTCAAGGCAGGTGAACAATATATGACAAATGCACTATCTAAATATGGGATTAAAATATTGTATTTTACCAGCAGTAAAACTTTATTAGTTCTAAGGATTTATTCTTTTATTTATTAGTTTCTTTTTCTTATATCTATAATAAAAAGGAACACGGGTGGAAATCAGAAAAAAATATCAAGGCATTCAAGCTGTAAGTGATCTAACATATGAACTATGAAGGTTTGTTGGATCACATGATTACTTCATTCATCATTAACTAACTTTGTCAATGTCTTTTAAAATGAAGTCTATGCTTGCTACTAGAAAAATAAACTGGAGCTTCCTAATCAAATGACAAAAAAAAAGTGACACAAAGCTCAAGGTTTTTTTTTCTTTACTCGTTACAATGATTGCGTATTACATTCCAAAAAAAAGCAGTCTTAGAATGCATCGTAATAAATGAATTTGTAACAAACAGACCAAAAAAAATTTACAGATATGATATTAGATTGCAACACCAATTAAAGGAGTTATAGACAGTCTTGATGTACTTTTGAATGCATATATTTGCAAAAAAAAAACCAAATTATAATATAATATAAAAACCAAATTATAATTACAAAAAAAAACCAACCCCTAAGATTATATTTTTACAATAGTACTACTTCTGGTAGTTTTCTTGCAATATATTTATTTTCAAGATGACAATAAACAGCAAAAAGAATGAAAACTAATTGGCCAAAAGAAGGCGGTTTTTAAAAGAATTCATTTAAGAGCATATGCTGCCAGAATTAAAGAAATATAGCATTATACGTTCGAAAGATTAAGTATAAAGGTAAAAGATTGTGTACAAAAATAAAAAATAATGAATTAAATATGAATAAAAAAATAATGAATTAAAAAATTAAATTAAATATATTGCCTGAATTATATAAAAAAAAATGAATGCAAGCTGCTTGCAATATATCTTTAAGGAAAAAATATGAAGAAATGTAACAAATAGAAAATATAAGTGAGATAACATTTAAAAAGTGGTTTAATGTTTTGTTTTTTTTAATTTTTGGTATCTGATGTTTATATTTAAATATTTATTGTTTCTTTTTTTTTAGTCATACCACGTTTATAATTTTAAAATTATTTTTTATCTCAAAATATTATATTTTTTGAAAACATGAAGAATATAGGTATCTGAAGTTAGTATCCAATTATCTTTTTTTTTTTTTTTTTTTTTTTGCGCAAGTGCCATTCTAGGCTAAACTGCGCCATGGCTACGAAGGAGAGTTTAAGAAGCTGTTGAATGTCCGGGCGACACTGATCAGAGCATTGCGCTCACATAGGGAATGTGAACCGAGCGACGGGGTTGAATAATCTTCAAAAGGAAACAAATAATTACAGCATATTTTTTTTATTTACAATGATTGATTAGAACAAGATCGACACCATGTAAAAATTCTTCAATAACTGATTAAATATGCTTATTGCTTTTTATCTCATATTTTAAAAAATAAAAATACTTGAAACTTTAAAAAAAAAGTCAGTGATTTTAAATTGAGATAGTTTAAAAATGGGACAGAAACAATACTTTCTCTTTGTAAATGAGCTCTTTAAATGGTAAAAAGAAATGCAGTTTCCCCTCGCAGAGAAAAAAATTCCTGTCTTGAAGATAAAAAGTTCTCAAAAGTTGCTATTATTTTTTCAAAGTCATGGGTAACTTGCATACGAAACTTTTAGAAGCGCAATTGATTATTCCTAAAATATATTCTAATATGTTTTGTATTATATTGATATAAAAGTATGAGTTAAATGTCTTTAAATAAAATTAATTCTCCATGTTATATTATATTTAACAAATAATAATATATATATATATATATTTTATAAATGATACTTGGCATTTCACTTATTTTTTTTTTCTAATACAGAATGTTAAAATAAAGTTATAGCCGAAAAGAAAAATCATCCAAATTTTATAGATAATAATAAAATGCAAATCATACATTTGACATTATGAAGACAGTCCTTGCTCATGGAATTGCACGTCAAATGCATTTAGAAATGATTGCTTACAATGTCAAGGCTCAGCTCGCTGCAAGACAACGTGAAGTTGAATAGTAAATGGTATGCTGCGATGTTGCATGAACCGACTTTATTCTTTGATATTTTATCATACATTAATAAGCAGATGCAGTATTCTTGAAACAAATACAGGCCAGAACGTTCCACTGCTCCAATCTTATCTATGATCTGATATCTCACTATCTCTTGTGATATCACTGACTTCGCGATGTAATCATTTTTTAAGGCCTTTTTTCGCTAATAAAGTAGGCAGAGGGATCAAAAGAAGTGTGCATCGAAGCGATCTTCTCAACACGATTAAAAAGACAATAGAGAGTATTCTGCGGTTGTTCTAATAACGAAGGCTTCCCTTCATTTTGGGGACTGGAAAATCAGGTGAATTTCGTTCTTGAGTCAGGTGATTAGAATTTAATTAAAATGATGTTAATAATGAAATCAGTTCGTTCTTGCTTATTTTTGCACTGCGTCCCTTTTTGTACTTAGCTTCCTCTTATAGTGAAAAAGTTTAAGATGTTTTTTTGATCTTTATCTGCAATCATATCACATACAACACATTCCAACATTTTGATGTCAAGCCTGTTGAGTCACGAAGACATGAATAAGCAGATACTTTGGCGATATTTTGGTGTATTTGTTCCAAAATTTTATACATACCAGCCATTCTGGTAGTAAAAACTACTCGACAAGTTTTTAAATCCAGTTAGTTGCGTTTTTGAATAAATGTGCTCACAGGCACATGGACGGATAAAAAAATGAGCTTCATGTTGATAGAGTTATTCAGAATTTTTTTAGAACTCTGCTGTTATAATACCACGTACCTTGCGATCACATAACTTATCATCTGTTTCGTTGAATTTTTATGTTGCTCAAAGACAGACGCAAAGACATAATTCTCACGATGTCGAATATTCTAGAGTTATAACACTTTATATATTTCGCACACGGGAAAGCAAAATTTTTTATTAGTACATTTGAATGAAAAACACAAACCTTTATATACTATGGGATCTTAAAGGATTCTGTGTAAAACAGCGGTTTCTTTTTTCAAGTTCAAGACTTCAGTTGTTGGAACTTAAAAGTCTTTTCAATTGAACGACAACAAATTGTATGAACTTTTTAAAAAAGATTCTGTACTTGATGTATAGATGTATTGCTTCAAAGGAGATTTCACTTTGAAAATATTTCTTCAATACTCTCAATGTATGTCATCTCTATAAAATAAAGAAATAAAATAAAAAGGACATTCAATACTTTTGAAGAAATCAGTTATTAAAAAGATTTTGAAATAGCAAAATAAATAAATAAAAATAAAAGCAAATTGAAAGGTTTGCTATTGTTTTTATATATTTTTTCATCAGGTTAATTCATCTTCGTCAGTCATGTTCGGACAACACTATCCTATGTAAATTTAAATATTTCATTAATAAGTATAAAATAAAAAAAAATCAGAGGCATTTTCTTTAAATACGAGATACTGTTATGGCCAGTATTAAATTTTTTAATCGTATTCCCGATTTCGTTTATTTGTAGTGAATTGATTTTTATATTTGTTAAATGTTTAAAGGTTGCTTTTTTTGTAAAGAATATCTGTTCAGCTTATTTTGCACTCCTGAATAAGCCTCCCTTTGATTTTGCAGGGTGGAAGCGTCGAGGATGCTAATAGTTTATTTCCTGGGGATCATAATAGTGTTATAAGAAAAGGTGAGTTTCAGCATTTAAAACTTCTCTTTTATTTTGTGTGCTCATATTTGACCATTTGGACTTTTTGAAACTGGTACTTTTATCTGGAAAAAAATATGGACCTATAATAATTCTAATATTTTTTCATCCCAGTTTCTTCAAAATGTAACTTAAGTAACGTGCAATATATATTTTTTTATTTTAAATGCTTTATATATATTTTAATGAATTTGTATAGTTCTAAAAAGAATGAATTTATGATTTTAACAAAAATTACAATATAACTTAAGACTAAGACCTTTAAAGAAAATAATTGTTGAATTTTCTAGTAAATGGCGAAATGTTACGAGCTTATGGAACTGCCTCAGAAATGGCTCTAAATAGTTAAATTTCATCCGCACTGAAAGATTAGTAAATCGATACAAACGTGAAACTGAATTATAGCAATTTTCATTAGAATTATTCCGGTAGAATAAAAGAAAATGTTAAAAAAAGAAAATCTTCAGAACGAAACAAAATTTCGTACCCTTGCTTAAAAACGAACCATGCTTCCAGATACACACCCTCGAGAGAAGGAAGTACTTGGTTTAAAAAAAAAAATCAATTCCGAAAGATTTATGAAAATACTTTACGACCATTCAACTTTACAAAAATTCTTTATTTATGAACAGAGCATTGGAACTGCCTCCTGTTTATGGTACAGCCCACCAGGGAGCTGCTATTGCCCATAAATGGATTGTTTTATGTCACCTACCCCTACTTGGTAAATCGTTCTAATTTCACCCTTGAGTCAAGTCCCGCCGCAAAGACATTATTTTGCTTCCTTCTCCCCCCCCCCCATTTGTATTTTTGAGATGTTTGCTTTCTAAGCGTTTGGAAGAATGAATATTGGGCTTTATGGCTGTTCTCTAAAGATGGTTTCGAATAATGTCTTTGTACTGCTTTGAATAAGTAGTTTAAAAAGGATTAAAGCGTCACATTGTTTGAATTTCATCCTAATACACTTTGCCTATTCTGCAGTATTTTGTAAAGAATTCGTATTTTGTAATTGAATATTCCCATTTTAGATTTGAAATTATAGTAACTTATAAATGAGACAAAATGATTATAGCCTAAAGTCATGAATTACAATTAAAAAAAACTTAAAGGTTAAGCAGTTTTTTATGTATATTTCTATCCTTTGTAACCTTATGCAATAATAATAATAAAAATATTATGAGAAATAAGACTTCGTGAATTCATAAAAAATATTTTGATGTCTTGAAAACATTATTACGCTCATTAAGTATTTTCTAACTTCACAGGAGTTAAACATTTTTCAATGGTATAGGAAGCTTACGGAAAAGATTTGCATTTTTCCCCCCTTTTATAAAAGTGATTAATATTTCGTTCCTTATAAAATTTGACTTACTTTTCTAGAAACAAATGAATGACTGCAGACCAGGCGCAAATAACACGCAATGTTAGTAACATATGAACCCTTTCAACTTAGTACAGAAATTCCAATTAAAAATAATTGAAAATTCTTGAAATTGTTATGAAAAGTTCCTTTTAAATTTTTACCTTGAAATACTGTAAATAATACTGTATAAAAAGAAGAAAAAAAAATGAATTTTCTTTCTTATGCAAGCTGCTGAATGGAATTACGGACGTATGTGGGAAACACAGTGTAGGGGTAAGTATGCGCATGCGTCAGGGAAAGTTAAAGAAGCAATATTCGTATCCATTCGTAGCCAAACAATTTCCTTTATCACAAACTTCATAAGTGAAAAGAAGTGATGGATGATTTAAAATTTTATGAACTCATTTTCAAGAGAAAAAATAAAGAGTCAACGCACAAACCATATTCATGCAGAAATTCAAAGATAGTTCTCTTGTTTAGTACCATAAAATAAAAACGATGGTAAGTTGTCAACTGCAAAATAATTCAACATTGGAATACCAGCTCTAATTTTGATGGAGGGTGTTGGATTTACACCAGATCTGACAAACAGGGTGAGTCCAAATAAAATCGGCCTGATACTAAGTTGATTTGAGTGGTATTAAAATAAATTTCGTGCAACAAAATAATAACTTTTCTTTTGCATTTTGCAGTTTATTGCATTGTGCAAACTGGCGTCATAAGGACTGAAGAAATACGTTTAAATAATTTCCAATTTGTCTTAGTTGAGTGGACGGAAACTTTTCCCAAAATGGCATTCTGATATTAAAATGTATGAAAATTCTGACTATAACGGCATTTATCCTTTTGCAAAATCAATCATTGGTAAGGTTAACAGGTACAATAACAGCCACTGGTAAAATGTTCGGCTGTATTGTTCTGCGGTAATTAAATGACTGTCGTCGTGGCAGTATAAATGTTTCAAAATATCATTAAAAAGCGAATCATGCTAAAACACATCTATGAATAGTTCTGAGAATGCGTTTAAAAAAATTTAGTTTGAATCAATGAATTGATTACTATTCGTCACTTTTGTTTTTCTTCATTTCTGTGAGATGCCCTCTATTCCTCAGTCATCCTCACAGAAATCATCAAAACAACAAATTTAAGTATTAAATTACTTTGATTTTAAAAAATATGAGCCACGGGGTAAGAAGGTTCTCAAAAATTCACACAAGAAATGACATCCGCTGCCATGTTTCTTTGGCATGAATGATTAAAATTTCGAGCACTTTCGTTACTTCGGGCTCTTGCAGATACTGATATCATATTGAAAGTGTTTATTTTCTATAATATCATCTCATTCCTTCTTACTCATCTTATTCGAATGAACGGTATTTCTATATGAATATGGTTTTGCATTGTTTTCATTATTTACAAACATTTATCAAGCTTACATTATCCTTTATAAAAAGGTGCATGGTTTCAGACAGAATCGAAATGATATTCAAACTTGAAAAATCTCATCAAATAATAAATTTTTATTTTTTATTGAGATTTTAATCCTAAATAAAACAGAAAGGTAAGGTAAATTGAATGCACTTATAATTTCTCACTTATAATACATATGCAACAAATATTAAAATTAAAAAAATATATATTGTTTATGGAGTAAATTAAACTACTGCTTTTAAAATTTTTAAAAAGAACTAGCAAAGTTTTGGCCGTTTTCATGATAAATTCTAACATATAGAGCGCAACATTTGTCAAGATAGTATGTTTCTTTTTTAGATTATGATACTTTTTGACTGAAAAATGATTTTTAGTTAATAGCTACTCCTGAAAAAAAGTTTATCCTTTATGGCATCCTAATTATAAATATCATTCAGTTTATATCACTGGAACATACTTCTAATACAAAATATGATGCAAAATATGATTTTGTTTAAAATAAAAACGCCCACTTTTATTTCGATAACTACTTTTAATCATTATATTTTATTATGAAATGAATGAATGATTTGTTTTGTGCATTACTGTTTCTGTTTATTGAGCTTGCTAACATTGGTGGCGAAAAGTGTCATCTCGTTGTCATTGCAATATAATAACATATCATGACTCGATTAGTACACAATCGACAAGATTTACCTTTTCAATTTCTAATATTCTTATTTTCATTATGCTTATTGCAATATATTACATTATTACTAATTGATTATTTTAATCTTCTTCGTCAGTTTACTTTTAAAACTACCAATGGAAGTCCGGTGATAAAATGCATGTAAGTGAAAACATATATATTTCAGATTATTAGTTGGGACATATGCACAATAAGATGAAAAATAGTTAATATTAAAATATTGTTTCTTTGAGTTTAAAATCATGTTTTCGAATGTTGTGCAAGCTTAATAAACGTTACATTAGATTTATAAACTTGTGACATGAAAGGCACTCTGTTGTTGCTTCAAGAACTGAGTGGATGCTCAGAAATTAGAAAGTTTATGTCATATTTAAAGCTAAAAGTGTAAATGAAAGAGTCTAAAAGGAGCTGTTTTCCTTACAGAAGCTAAGCCACCCCTTTAAATTATTGTTTAGTTTTTATTAACTATATTAATTACGAACACAATTCTAATCAATTTAATATAATTTACACAATTACGTTATGTATGAAATCGGCAAACACCAAACGTTTTTCAAATTTTGATGACGATGATTATATATTTAGAAAGAAACAAATTTTTTAATAAATCTTATACAATAATAAATGATGTTTGATGAAAGTGGGGCTTTACATTGCATTGCTAATTACGTTATTACCTTAGAGCATTACTACAGTAAAAAATTACTAATTATTTTGATTAAATTTATGGTATGTTATGCGAAAATTAAATGTTATGTGAAATTATTCCTGTAGCTTACTCATCAAATGAGTTCATGCTCTCTTTTAGGAATTAACTATGAGTCAATTAATTTACTGTTTCTCGTGGATGATTTTATGATATGATAGGAAAGTTTTTCGGAACTTCTGTAATGTATATTTCTTTTCTGGATATATACTTTTTTTCAATAATTTTTTCTATACCTGTAATACACGCAAAGCATGAAAAACAAAGATGACATTTCAAATAGAATGCAAAGAAGCATTTAATTATTTTCTTAATAAAGGGCGTCTCGATGAAGTACAGCGATGAACGTAAAACATATTTTTAATGTGGCTTGAAGTCTGGCCTAAAATAATTCAATTTCGTAACTGAATCATTTTTAGTAGCAGAATAAAAATTATTTTGTTAAAAATTTATAGTTTTGAAAATATTTCGTTAAATATAACCAATAGAATCAGGTGGCTGCATTAAAATTTAACTTCCAAACTTTACGAAAAATATAAATTGACTTATGAAAAATAAAATGTTATTCCTTATGCCACCAAAGACTTTTTTCTAATAGCAAGTATATGCCCATCACTGATAGTTTAGAAATTAGTTTTTGGACCACGACTAAAGAGCGTTCCTTATAGTGTCCTTAAGAGGTATCTTCTAAATCTGTCTCGGTTTCATTTAAGTTAGGCAGCCCTTAAGAGGTATTCATTTAGCCATGATCTTTCGGCGAGTGTGCAGCAGCAGCAGGGTGCCTCTCATATCGTTTGTTGTGGCGCACCCGGGTGACAGTTGTTGTGTGTGACAATTGTTGTCTGGTGTCCGTCAGGCATCAAACCGAGGAACAGTGACAATCATAAAGAAATGGTCATCACAGGCGTGACATCTCCCACCGATGTGTTCTGCTCCGTGCCGGGACGCCTCTCGCTCCTCAGCTCCACCTCCAAGTACAAGGTCACCGTGGGAGAAGTCCAGAGGAGGTTGTCGCCACCAGAATGCCTCAACGCCTCGCTGCTCGGGGGAGTCCTCAGGAGGTACGTTTCCACCTTATGTTTTGTGAACTACGAGTAGACTCACTGACAATGAAAGCTGACACTATTCGCGATTCCCCTCCGTAACTATCCATCGCGGATACGTTATGCAGATCAAAATCCTAAATTTCGGCTCTTCTTGAATATCTAACCCTCAGCATGTTCCTGTTTTAACGTGAGGAATCTTATCTGGGAATTGTGGCATGGAATGATCAAAATGTTCTGTAGGAAAAATTGGTAAGACTATAACTAAGATTTATAGCATAGTAATTGCTAGTTTAGTGAATGATCACTAAGAAATATTTTACATTTTAAATAAATTTTCAATAAAAAGTTTTAACATTTTACTACAATTATTGAAGGTTTTATAGTTGCACAAATATTCTTCTTACTATACTTAATAAAGCTATTTAGTGGAATTAATTTTATTTCGACGCAATATTTTCTTTAATTTTACTAAATTCCTCATGATTAACCTTTTACACAAATTTGTAATCAGGCTTTCCGTAAATGTACGCAAGTAACAAAATAGAAAATTTGTGAATAGTCAATTTGAATATTTTAATAACTCTCCTTTGGCTTTGCAAAGCAATTAATAATACTAATGATTTACAATTCTAAAAGCAATGGATTTTTTAAAAAGTATAATGATATATTCAGGCGGGCATTTGTTCTCTAAATTGCACTATCCATTGCGCACAAAAGGAATAGATCGCTGCAATTAAGGTGAACGAATCAAGCAGGAAGAATCATCAAGCTATGATGTTTCGAATCTTATTTAGAAATGTGAAATGTAAGTATAATTGCATGGCTTTTTGTTTCTGACTTTGGGCACCACAACAATTCCACAATTCCTGAAATAACGCATTATTTATCACCTGTGCGAAATGATATCAGCATAAATTTACTACTCCGACCCGAGTGAAGGCGCACGGAAACTTGAATAACCGAACCGCCACGATAGCAACTCAGGAGGGAACTGTGTAACCACAATCCTAAGGGCCATCACCGGCCACGGTACAACCCTTCCCAAAGGAAGTATGTCCCTTCATCGATTGGAGGTAGTCATCCCTATCCATTCGTGCACTCTCAACGGTGGCGAGAACCAACCACCATGCAGGAGGATTCTCATTCTCATTTAGGAGGTGCCCCCCCCCGAGGGACTGAGAGCTCAGTCCTATCAAACTAGCTCATCCCACAGATAATGTTTATTTTTCATAATTAAAGAATTATACATTGTAAGATAGTACACAGTAGTATAGACATGATATGGATTTCAATATCATGTGTGTGTGTATTCAAAACATGATTTGAAGAAACAATCGTGGAGTTCTTTAAAGATTTATACTATTCAGGATTTCAAGAAAATATTCCAATTTTTATCTTTAGCCAAAAAAAATATGTATATATATATATATATCAAAATCATAGAAAGCAAAAAGCAGAAAATCGAATAAGATGGCAGAAAGCAGTTTAGATAGAAGCGCGAAAAAAGTTTTTCAAACTTTTACGGTTTTAGAAAAGAATTTGTTGACTTAGAGTTTTGGTTGCATGGGAAAAATAATAGTCCAGACAGCTAAGAAGTTAAAGTTACAGTGAAGGCAGAGTTGGAGTGATTAGAAAATTATTTTTAGAATGTAAAATATTTAGAAATTATTACATACATATATATATATTTGAAATTATTGAGTATTGTAAGACCTGTATACACATTGCGCAAATGATTCATCATTTTCAATTATGAACGTATACTCACCTTCTTTATTTTTGTAGCATAATCATTCCTCTACACATAATTACATATTTCAGAGACACAACAAGATCAGAATGACCTTGAAAATCTATATAAAAATTTGACTCAAAATTGCTTTGACAAATATAGGCACCATTTTTTTTTCAAAAGTTTGAACCTGGGTTTTATTTATGATTATGGAAAAGATTTAGCATCAATAATTCCTTTTTGAATCAAATTCTTTGTCACGTGAACAAGCCGATTTGTCTTCAATAAAGAAATTAATTTCTTTTTTTGCTCTTATATATCATAGCCTTTAATATATAATAATATATACAAAAATCATATATATATCGTACGTAATCTTATCCATATATATATATATTGAAGCCTTCTTTTGCTTTATTCTTAAGTATATTAACCGCATCCCTGTCATAATTACTGAAACTGAATAGCGACATTTATTTTAAGTTTCTATTGTTGTGAGTATTGTATGGATTCATTTTATAGGCTGTTATTTGTAACCATAACAATTCTAGCTCATTTATTACCTTGAAGAGTTGTAGAATAATATATACTGTATCTTATTTGACTTGATATAATCACCCGCAGTGTGCCTTACATACTACTGCCACCTTGAGTTTTCAATGACTATGATTTAGATTAAGCATATTTCAAATAAAGATCATGATGATATCATGGAATAGTATGTGCATGAGTAAAAGATATATAAAAGAATTAAAGATACTTTGTATGTCTCATTAGAACTGCATTCTTTCTTTTAAATTTTTTCACATCTACTTCTAAGATCTAGTAATACTCGGTTCAAACATTCATTTATTATGATTGGCTGGAGTTCCGATTTTAAAATAAGGAGATGAATAATTCTATCATACATCGTTGTAGCATCCAGTTGCTTTGCTTGAAAAAAGAAGTATTCAGGATTTTACATACAATCTGGATATAACTTAAAGACATTTGCCTTCTTGAAATTCGGAGATGCAATTCAGCCATTTTTATCTCACTTGTCAGTACTTGAATGAGAGTAAAGTGATACAATTTTCTAAGCTTCAAAGCTGAACTCTCTAAATGCTTCGGGGAAAGGGAAGATGTCCAGTTTTACTTAACTGTTAGCGCTACTTTTCTGGTCTGGTTATAACTATATTATAGCTGAAAATTGTATATCTTGTTTAAAATGAAATTCAAACTATCTTAAGATAACTTTAATTAGAATCATTTATTTATTAGCACAGAAATAAAAATAGAAAGAAAGAATATTCTGTGTCAGTTCCGTCAACGTATTCCTATTTCCTTAAAAAAAATTTTTTTTAATTTTTTTTCTTTAGTTTTAGTTTTCTTATTTTTTAAAGATGAAATAATTATTTGCACAGACCGTCAAAAAATATCCACATATTTCGCTACACTCGAGAGTTAATCATTACATATTTTCTGAATCTTAAAAATTGGTATCAAAATTATATGCAATTCTTGTAAATGCTATCGGTAGTTAAGTTTCTAGTATTAAAATTCATACTAATTCTTTTTTAAGGGAAACACCTGACTCTGGGGAATCGACAATTTACTTATACGCCAATTGCCAATTCAATGAGCTCGGATACATGTCGAATTATTTCATTCTAACGAAATGGATGCTGAATTATAAGTAACTAATATTCAACCCTCGAAATGTTGAATGAAACTAATCATTTTTTCGATACATCTTTAATATAATGTTAAACTAATTTTACTTTTCATTAACTTATTTCTTATCAAAAATAACAACTAAAAATATTTTCAAATCTTTAATATATTTTAGATCTTTAACTATTAAATATATTTCTTAAAATTTTTCGAATAGAAACATATAAAATCATTAATGCAAATCAAGAAAGGCAACTGAAATATTCTTATGCTAAATGTCAGTTATTTCCATTCACTGGCTCCGAAATCCTGAAGTGAGACGGATGGCGCTGTTTTCTCTTCTCAAACGGTCATCACAATTTAACACGTATATCAGTTGGGAGAAAAATCTTTCAATGGAAATAGAATTTAAGCAGACCTTTGCATATTACTTTCGATCCATTGTTGAGTATTTATTTAAAAAAATAAAAGAGTGAAGAATTTATTCAAAAAATGGATTCGATTCTATTATATTTGAGTGAAATCGTTTTTATGCATAACATACAACAAGAATAGGTGGTGATTAGAAGAAAGTACTGGGAAACCCTTGACTTACAAATTAAATAAATAAATAGGAATTTCAGTAAACTTAATTCAATGAATACCAACAAATACAGTTGTAAATCTATGGTTAAGTAAAAATAAATAAAAATACGGAAAAGTAATAAATACATGAATGTAACAAATGCTCCAATTAAATTTTAATATGGTTCCATCTTTAAACATCAAATATAAATTTGATGCTTTATTAATCAATCTTATTTGGGAATTGTATGATAAAAATTACCTAAAATTGATATAAAAAGATTTCATAATCATCTAATTAGTGTATTTTTTTTACCTATTTAAAAGCAATTCTGAGGATTTTTTATTTTATACGAACTATTTATATTTTTCTAGATATTCGATGGCATTTCTTAAATCTGAGCAACGTAGAGCGAATGATGTATTAAAATATCAAATCCTGTTTTTTTATAATCCTGGTTTTATACATCGAAAATAAAAATAAAAAATAAAAACTGGACTTCAAATATATATATTTAAGGTTTATTTATTTAAAAAGAAATGAAAGACCTTTTGTTGATGCTATATATTTTTTGCTTTTCCCCCCTTTTCTTTTAATAAATGATTAGATAAATGAGAATGTTCATTTTCATAATTTTTTAAATGATCTGATAAATGTTGTATGTTATTTCTTTAGGTACAGATCTTTTAAAAATAGCTAAATGCCAAGTTTTGAATGTGGAAATGTAACGTTATGTGGAAAGTAAAAAAAAAAAAATAATTAAAACGAACCATTGTTGCAACTAAACCTCCTAAAAACGATTTACTTTCGCGTCTCTTGAAAAAATCCTTAAATGTTTCTTCGCGTATAAAGTTTTCAATGTGAGAAATAATTTAATAGAAAAATAATTAAAAAAGTAAGATTTCATATTTTGCTTCATTTTAATATTTGTTGGTTTCGAACAATGTGCGAATGCTTCTTTATGAACTTTGCAATTATTCTACTATTATCAAGAAAAATTATTTGTACAGTAATGAATTATATGGAGCTATGTCATAAATAGAGACTTAGACAACGCTTTCCCTTTTTTTGTCGTGACGTTAAAAGGTGAATACTGCAAATATCATAAATAGAAATTTAAAATGACGTGATGAATAATGAACTTCAATATATTCCAGATAACAACGCTCTTTTTTCTCATCATCATTTGTGACTACCAATACTTGTGCGAAAGATTTTCCTTTAAAATTCCGCTGTTCATCCTATTATATTTGAATTTTTAATTTTTTAGTCATTTGTTGTAAAAATAGTAGTTAAGTATTCCATCATTCGCATATTTATATTAGAATTGGAACATTTTCGACTAAAAAAATGGTTGCATTATTGTGGTAAAAAAAATTGTCATACCCTGATCGATTATGAGAAGGAAAAGGTTTCACAACTATATATGTCATTTCTGTACCTGCAATCTGAAAAAGAAGCAAAGTTATTATATAATTAATTGCCTACCAGTCAATAAGCCATGTGCGGAAAGCAAGACTCATTTTAATTTACATCGTACTTTACCGCTGCTGTTATAGATTATCATAATCACAAGAAAAAATGCCAATCATTATCAAAAGGCTTCATTTTCTATGTCATGGCATTCAACAAGACATTTATTTGGGAGCACTGGGAAAAAGAAGAACATTATCTGAATGAAAATCAAGGAAATTCTGACATTATTTTATTCACTAGATTCTCTACCAAACATCGATTTAATATCCTGCTATTATCAAATAAATTCTGAAAATTTAATTAATTTAAGAATGAGTGAAAATTTATTCTTTTTCAATTGAATGATATTGACATATAAAAATTATTTTGATAATCATGATAAATAAATATAAATGAGTTATGTGTTATAACTCTCTGTTATTATCTTCACCAGAACTCTTTTTTAAGTTAATCTATGATTGCTTCGTGCATTGATGTTGTTAAACTTTATTGATCATAATTTTCAAGTCTGAGTTTTTTTGCGATTACGATATCTTATCGTCGTTTATGAGTACGTTACGATGAAAGAGATTTATTTTATCTGTTTGCAATGATAAAAATCTTGGTAATTGGACAAAATTTGAAATTTGTTACAATCCTTTTTAGAAACATTAGAAAGGAAAGCTGGTAATCTAGCTTGGAATAAATATTCATGCATAGATATTCCTACAACAAATTCTGAAGGCAAGAATATACCGAGAATGTTCCGTTGTAAGAATTTCTGCAATTATAATTCGGTTATGCATCCTTAACTTCCTCTCGTTTCATTTTCATTGAAATCTTCGTCGAAAAGTTTTAGCTATGCTGCGTTCAACCAATGGATTTATCTTTCAGCAGAATCTTCCTCTTTTAGTGCGATTATTTCGACCGAATGCCACCGAAAATTGAATATCGCAGTCGTAAGGAATTCTTCCATCTCAATATCCTTTGTCACTGGCCATTCTAAGACGCCGTCTGCGAACCGGATGTGGTGCACAGGTAGCATTGAGCTAAGAAGAGACGTCTACGGATTGTGCCTCCTTTGTTTCTAGTTCGAAGGAAAATTAATAACATTCTGTTGGGCAACTTTCTAGAAATAATAACAACAATAACACAAATAGCAGCGTATAGTCTTTTAAGGCATGTCTTGCCAACCTTAAGGCCCAACGAACCATGCTTGCTTGGCGAAAAGTAAATTTCGCCAAATCGCCGGTTGCTATTAATAACAGATAAGCAAACTTATAAAAGATATCAGGCATTTCTGGTCGAAAAGTATTTGAGAACTTCCATAACAGCTAAGACCTGCCAAACACGACTACCCCTGTTTCTGCTGCTCCCTTCCCCCTTTTCATCCGCGTTCGAATTCCACCGTTCTGTGTCCAAGCCGAAAACTAAAGAGGGCTTTTCATATTTGGATGAGTCGGAGTTATGGCTCAGTCGGAATTAATAAGTTTTGGAAGAAGAGAGGATACGTTGGCAGAGAGAAACTCTTTTAGGAATGTAATAACTTTTCAGCTGAAGGCAGAGGGTGGGGAATGGAGTAATCCGATCTCCCTTGTGCATCAGACGATAGTTATCGATGTCATGGTCCTCTTCCTCCACACAAGTATGTGATTAGGGGGAGAAAAAGACACACGCACTTTATGAATCCGCAGCAGTGCGTGCGACGATGCCCTATCTCTTAAATGCATCTTTTGCACGGGCCATTGGTGAGGCATTCCGCTCCTCCATGTGGATTTTCGTCGAATTTATTTATAGTTTATCCACTTACAACCATAAATGAGAAGAAAAAAACAATGTTTGATTTCTCAAGTCACGTAAGTCAAAAGGAATTCGATTGTGAATACTTGAAAGGAGTTGGCTTCGAAAAAAGGGAAGAAAAAGCAATAAACTTGGATCAGTGATTGTAAAATTTAAGCTGTGATGGAAAATTACTAAATTTTTTCATTTTAAAGTTCAGGCCGAGACACCCAAGAATTGTTGATCTTAGTTTTAGCGAAAGGCCTCCCTAATTACTTAATATTGCACTACAACGCTATTAAATATCATTACAAATCAAAGATAAAAATATACGAACAGTAGAAACAAAGAAATACAAACAAGAATTTCCGAGATTGTGGCCCTTAGATGAATGGATAAAATATGAGTGTTTGTTCAGTCTTCATGGAAAAAAATAAGTTCATTTAACACATTTTATAAGCAGCTTTTTATTGACATAATAATGAAATATTTTTTATTTATTAAATAAGTTTATTCATTAACAAAAATTAAAAATTTCTCATGGACAATAAGCTATCGTTTTAAAGACGGAACTTTCTTGGAATATACGAGAGATCAGGGAAGACGAGAATGGCCTGTTCAAACATTTCATTCATGAAGTAACACGAGAGTAGTATCCCTTAATTCAGGTCTTAACAGAATCTGCTGTTATTCAAAATGGTGAATGTAAACGCAACCAGAGGCAGATTATGTTATGTCTGGTGTATAACATATGACTAAAGTTTTTTAATCGCAAAAATATTGTCGGTTTAACTTAATTGTTGAATAATATTGTTTTAATTTACACTTTCCATCTGAAATTCTCCAAAAGCGAATGTTTTAGTCATTCGAAACATTTTCTTGAATGAAGCCAAACGGTGCCAGCTTATTTTTCAGATACAGTGTCGCTTCTGTTATATTGCCACTTCTATAAAATCACCCATACTTTGACTTTTGACTAGGAATTGTCTTTTTTTAGCAACATGTCTTTAATTTGATATTTTGATTTTATTTTCTGCCAAATGGAAAAATGCTAGGAACTCTTTTGTCTGTGAGTTCTACAACACATGATTGAAATTTTGAAATAACAATTATGAGTTATTTCCTCCTTTATTTGTTGACAATTTAACAAATACATATAAATTAATGTTTGACATAAGAAAAATAGGTGAGAAAGATAAATTGTCATTTGCAAACTTTTTTAAAAAAAAATTTGAGATGGAGAATGCATGCTTCTAGAAATGAATCGAATCTTGGCATTCTTTTAATTCAGTGATAAAAACAAGCAGTAAATGGCATATATAAATATATTATAACCCATTTTGGGTAAAGATATTAATTGTAAATTTTCTTCCTTAACTTATTTTCTATATTTTACCCTATTTTGTGTTTATAAAAGAAATGAGAATAATTTTAATAAGAATCAAAATGTTTACATATGGATGTGTTTTATTCAAAAGATTTCATTTGACATTTTTTGGAAGTATTTTTAAATTTTATTCAATTATATGTTTAAGTATATAGTTCTGTGTACTAAAGAAGCTTGATTATTTTCTAAATATGTTATTTTTTTCAACTTGGATGTGTTTTCTGGTTTCACAAAAAGAGCTTTCATACGAAAAAGAAGTTTTCGTATATTATAAATGAAATTTAAAATTCGTATGAAAATGAGATAATTTCTGAAAAGAAAATTCTTAGATATATCCTGACAGTTCGTGAATGCTTAAACAGCAAATCTGGAATCAGAAAAGTATAAATGTCTGAAAAGGAATCAGAAAAGTAGAGAGGTCTGAAAATTAATTTCTTAGCGTCAAGAAGACGCCATTTTCCCATCCTCGCACGAATTAATATTATTTGATTTTGTGTCTTGCTCCATTGTTACGGATGATTCTACAGCACATTGGACTCTTTCAACAGAAAACGTGACTTTCAGTTATTTCCGTTCAGCTTCGCTATCCAGTTTGTGAGTTAGTTGATATAAAGTGGATGGAAGTTTCACTGATCGAAATTTTATTCTTCATTTCCATTGTTTGCTTCTGATTGAATAGTTTTCATTTAATTATTGAGCTGCCCCTCTTTTAAAAGTTTTCGTGCACTTTGATAGTGATCCGAATGAAGTGTTATCTGAAAATTATCGAGTGTTGAAGCTGGAAAAGGGTCAGCATTTGAATTCCTCTGTTGGCTATATCCATATCGGATGCCAAATATGCAATTCTACGAATAGAAATTCTACCTTTTCATAGGAATAAAAATTAAAAAATTGAAATCTGAATCATTATACAGCGACAGATTTTCTAGAACTATCCGTTTTTGAAGTGCTTTGGTTCAGTATCCACGAATATTTGGAAAAGAGCGAATTATTGAGAGTTTGATAAGTACAGCTGTTAAAGATGAACTGTGTCAGATATGGACTGTAGAATTATCACAAATTCTAATGAATATTAACAGAATCGCAGAATAATCTTAATGCTACCTATTTTAGCGAAATGATCGTAGATTTGTCCACCATATAAAAAAATACAGACAATAATGATTTATATTAATTTAAGTATAAACTCGAATAATTAACTGATAAAAAAGAAAATTATTCTGCTGGTGCTTAATTATACAAACTGATTTCGTCACAGTTTAAAAGAGTTTTAACTTTGTAACTATGCGTAGCTAAAAAAAAAGTTAAAAAAGGTAAGTTAGAATTATGCCTTTAAAAATCTTATTTTGGAAATTTAATTTTAAAATATGTAATTCTCAGTTAAACCTAGATGCAAGCTGAGCGAATACCGAATAGATTTCTTCAAACTTTTCTCCATTAGGAATTCCTGTGTGTTGCATCTTTTATGTATCGGACAATAAACAATCTAAGTACGACAGCAATGGAGTTCTGTTCAGCTGATCTAAAGCAGCTTTGCTTTTACTTCTAGAGGCCAAACAATGATTCTGAAAGATCAGCAATATTTTCAATTAAATTAAATAAGAAATTGCTTCTTGCTTTCTTAACTATATTCCATGTTTTCTATTATTTGTATTTAATATAATTACCACAATTTTGAACTTGGTTGAACCTAATGAGTTTCATATGTGTTTGCCAGATTTAAATATTAAAATAAAATTCTAATGGGACGCTATTTATATAAATTATATTGTATTTGGTAAATAATATTTACCATATGGAATTTAAGTAGAATTTGTGGGTTTTGAATAAGAGTTATTGCTATTAAAAACTGACCACGTTCTTAGTAAATTTTAAGATGCTCTTAAACTACACTATTTTTACTTATGCTTCAGTTGTGTTAAGAAAAATACGCACAAAAAAAAAGGATCTTTTAATCAGAAAACTGACTTCCAGGTTACAGAAGGCAAAAATTTCAGTTACAATTTTTTCTCCTGCTTTATTTTATTGGCTGGTTCTAAAAATTCTAAAACAGATAATTCATCAAAAAGTTAATCTTTCGTCAATATCCAAGAGGATTTCTAAAATTCATATTTAAAGATCATCTTAGCACCGTACATAACTGATATTCATTCTTAAAATTCCATTAGAAGGTGATTTTCAAGCAATAACGTAACATTGAAAAGCAAAAACGGAGTAGGTACAAATCTTAAGATGCAATAATATTCAAACAATTATCGACCGAAACAGAATTCTAAATGATATCTTGAAGTGTGATATAATGATGTGTCTTTGACGTTAGCTGAGCGAAATAATGGGATTATGGTAATGGGATTCTAATGAAGTACATTTCTTTTTTTGCACGAAGTAGTTTGTTCTGATGTAAACACAACTTTAGAGAAACATTGCGAGCACAGCACAACTATACATTTAATTTTATAGTTTCAAATATGACGAAAAAGATACCTCCGAGGTTTCCCTTCTCTTTCTGTGGTATTGGCCAAAAATAATTCTATTACATATACTTAAATTAATAGCTTTTTATAATCCTATAATAAATAACTTCAACATTGTACAGAAATTATAGCAATCAATTATTTAAATTATTTTTGGCTGCAAACCGTGAAAGTAAATCTGTCATTAATATTGCAGCTTTCCTTCAGCGGTTAAAACAACTTCCCACCCAAACCCCTCCGAGTGGAGGGAAAACTTACCACTCTGACGATTGATGTAAGAACACATCCCTCTTCTTACCCAAAAGGATGGAGCGTGACAAGTGGCTATTACCCAAGCGATCTAATTTCGTTCAGCTGGGGCGTCAGGGCAGCTTTCGGAAGGCAATCACCGCCCATCCACAAATAATGAGAGGTTTCGGACTAAGGTAGAAAAAAAATGAGAAAGGGTTTCTATGATTGTGATTTTTTTTTTGGATGAGTGCCTTATTGCTCTATTGCCGGATAAAACTTCAAAATGATTGTGTGAGGTGGTTTTCAAATCATTTTATTTGACATGTTAAAGCTGGAGGTTGAAACTCATCTAGGGTCGGACAGACAAGCGAGTTGAAGTGTTTTTTTTCTCCTTTACTCCTCAAATGTCTTGAAAGAAAGCAAATGTTTTATTTTTTTGATCCATTCTAGGTATATCCTTTTGGGGTTTTACAGCACTGTTTGAACTTAATATCGTCTTCACATGTTGTTTAGATGCTGCACCAATGTAATTTTTTTCTTCTACATATGATCGAACACAGATATTTTATGACTAACCATACCGTTGAATTTATTCCTTATACTTGACAGGAATAAGGAATTGATCCAGTATAATAGTTTCGTCTGCATTCAATCAGGTACATAGGTTTTGCAACTATCCATCTTTGTTAATCAAATTTTTTCCTTCAGGTGTACAGATAATGTACTAACAAAATATTTTTCTTTGCATGGAAGCTGTAAAGTGTTTAGCAACTAAGCCACCATGAACTATATACTCTTCGCAAAAAAACAACAACTATCGTTTATTTTTCTAATCACACTTCAATAGCTTTATTTCTTGTCTTATCATACCATATCTTGAGAGAAAGAAACTATAACATAATTTTTGAAAGTTAATTGAGAAGGAAAAAGTCTTTACTGAAGCTCGAAGCATGTGTCGAGTCTTAGTGAGAATAGCGAGTGAAAAGCCTTTACCGAAACGAAAGAGTATCTTCTAGGGGATTTATTCCATGTATTCCAGTTTTCCTGCCTTCATTTTTAACGCGCTTTTCTTACTGATAAGATATATCTCAATGTTCTTCATTGTTGAAGGAACCAATGATAAAATATTTTATTTACTCCACATGTCTTCCAAATTGAGAAGGCACCTCCTCCCACTCATAACAAAATAGGAAGAAGAATCTTCTGATATGGTGATTGGTAAAGTAACGGTTTGGAGTCATGTTAAATCCATTCGGCATGACGGCATATTCCTCTTATGGGAGGTGTTGTACCATGGCGGCCATTAAAACTGAACCATAGTTCGCGACAGAATGCTGTGGTTACAAAGATGGTCATTATTTTTCTCCAGATTCTAAGGGGCTTCAGGACTAGCCTCTTTAGCGGTTACCTTATATGATTAAATTAAGGATTTACATTAAGATCCTTGTTTTTTTTTAAAAGTATGTTGATGTTCCCATTAATATAATACTGATATATTTCATGCCGAATTTAATACAAATTAAAGCTTCCAACACAGTTTATCTCAATCAGGGACATGGTAATGGAGAAAGAGCGATATGAATGTCCCAGGCTCAAGTATTGATGGAATGATGGTAAAATATTATTGCATTTATTTCATTTTCTTAAAGCTAACTATCACAAAAAGGCGTCCGCTGGTGTTACTAATTATCGCCATTCCACTGATTTTAATGTAGGGCTTTTGTATTTATGCAATGGTCTCTGGTTTATTGATGGATTGTTTTCGACAGAGCAAAGTCTAAAAATGGTGGACGGTCCCTGAGGGAGAAACTGGAGAAAATCGGCCTCAACCTACCTGCAGGCAGGCGGAAAGCGGCTAACGTCACCCTCCTCACCTCACTGGTGGAAGGTAAGATTTCTTATTCAGAATGGTCTTCACATAATGATGCTAGGACTAGAAGATGAGCGAGCTTCATCTTCGTAATATATCGTCCAGCACATATTGATATTTTTCGACGTATCATTATTTAATCAAGATTTCGACGTATCATTCGTTATATTATTTATTAATTGCTATTATAAATAACATCTTTTAATATACTGATAAATCAGAACTCCTCAAAAAAAAAAAAGGAAGCTTTATTTTATATAATAAAAATATTTTTATTCTTTTCAATCAAATTAGTTAAAAAAATAATTGTGTTAAAACCCCTTTAATCAAGTGTATCAGTACCAAAACAATGTCTGCATGTTATAATTTGTCATATTGCTTTTTTTTTCAATACTATAATTAATATATGCTACAATTTAATTTTTTTTTTACTGCTGATTTAATAAAAGACTTATTTTCTTTCATTCTTTATATATATATATATAAGGAAAACGACATAATAATGCCTATAACAAGTAAAATTAAGTAGTTTCAATAAAATTTACATTCGAAATCTGATGTCTTGAAAAATTTATTATTGATGTATTTAATTTAAATATTCACTAGAATTTTAACAATAGGTATATTAGATAATTAAACTTAAACATTCAATTTACTGTTTCAAAATTCAAAAAGAGATGACGAATAGTAGTTACGAAATTAGTAAACATGAATAGCAAGAATCATGGAGGGTAAATTTATTTGCGGACGAATGATATAATACATTAAAAATTTTAGAAAAGGTCCTGGTCATCATCAAATAAAAGGGAAATATGCCATTATATATCATCATTAATATAAACTCAATGAAAGAATGATCAACACTCAAGTACAACGCTATATTTCTGAATATTAACATGTTAGCTAATTATTTCTTATTATTCTGTCAACATTTGGCACATTATAAAATTCGAAACGAAATGAAGGGGTCAAATGAAAGAAAAAAAAGAGAGATTATGTAAAAAAACAGATAAAAGATTGAAAAATTATCACGAAGATATCTTTGCACTGAAAACAAAAACAAAAATTAATAATAATTTCACAAAAAAAATATCTTAAGCAAATTGATTGCAGAAATATTTAAATGAATTAAAAATACTGTATATTTCAAAATAAAAAAGGAACATGTATAAAAAAAGGGGGGAAAAAACTAACTCTTTTAAATTGCATGGAAATTTTTAAAAAAATGCAGCATGCAATCTAACCACATAAAGAGAAATAAATCAGAGTAATAAGTTTTATCCATTAAAAATAATCTTTATCTTAAATAAAAAATAAAATATTTCAATAAAAATATATTATAAAATAGGAAATGGGCATTTTTTAAGGATATAAAATAAGAAAAATTATACACTTTTAGAAATATAAAACTGCATTCTATAGAAGAACACGAGATTGAAATGTTTTTATAAAAATGCCTACATACTTTCTACTCATTTACAAAACAGTTCCTTTAAAATCCAGTCGAAAAATATTATCATGACTGATTCTCAATAGTCATGCAAATTCGATCAATAGATTTCAAAATCTCGAAATTACTGGAAATTTGATAAGTATCGAAAATTCGGTATATATCGAAAATTTGAACGCGTATAGAAAATTTGATATATCGAAAATTGTGATGTCAATAAATCGATACTTTTCAAAAATTGAAATAATTTTTTTTAATATATCGATTTTTTTTTGATAAATCGAAACTCGGCACAACCCTACTCTGCATTTTGTTTCGTCAAAAACATTACTGCTTACATCAGCTTTTAACATGATAATGTTTTTAGACAGGGACATTACCTGAAACTTTCGTGATGTGGCACGCAAAAATAGTTGGACAGATAATTGGACCGACATTACCAAATTTAGAATATACTTAACCTTCATTAGTAGATGCTTGTCAATAAAGATGCTTTCAAAATTTTTTTATATTTTAAATTAGTGAGAATGAATAGAAATTTTAACATTCTTCCTCGTAGTATTCCAGTTATATTAAGCTTTTTCTTCACACCATTCTAATATTTAGCATATTGACTTTTCAGTGGTTATTTCTGTAAGTTTTTATCCTATTTTAATAATTTTTTAAAAATATTTTAAAGCAAATTTCAATGCAATACATTTTGTTATTTAATTTTTATGTTATGAACATGCGCTTCACAAAGATCTTACCTCTTCTGTAATTAAGAGACAGCTTTTAAAATTATTTTAAAGACAGGTGAATCAATTCTAAAATATTATTATGCTAAGATATTTCGAGGTAGGAGTCCAAATTTCCTCCACCTCTACAGCTTTCACTAAACGGCCGAAACTAATCAAAACGTCGGCAATTCACGGGTAACATTGTGAAGGATGTAATAATTATTTTTACATCCTCTAAGAAATAAATATTACATCATTCTAGCCAAAGAGAAATATCCATAGTATTAAACGAATTTGATTTTAAATATAGAGTTTCACAACATAGAAAATTTATTACAGTCATTAATATTTACAAGCATACCCTTCCTTGCTTAAAAATAAATTATTAGATTGGAGTCTTGTAATCACTGCTTCCAATGATACACTTGTTTTTCGTATTATAATTTTCTGCTGACAGTGTTTCCAGTTATTTAAAATCAGATTTTATACGAAATATTTACCTATAATTAAAATATTCTAGACAATTAATCAAAAATGAGGGTATTTCTAAATTATATTTCCGATCACTTTATTGAATAAAATATTAATCATCCATTAGATTTTTTTTGTATGAGCGAAGAAGAGCTAAAAAGAGTAAATCAAACTGTTCTTTTTAAAATAATTTATGAACTTCTTTATAAGATCACAATAAACTTACCTAAAAACGATCCGTCATCGTTTAAAGAGCGAAGGACTTGTTTATTCCGAATATTGGCCTGTTTTCATCCATTAAAGAAGCTCCACATACCGGAAACCACTCCCTGAAATTCCACCGCAAAGTTTTCATTTTTTTTTTTATTGCATCATTTTTTTTTCTGAGTTTTACGTGGCTAACGAAAGAAAAATATGATACACCGAATAAATTTTTTCCCAAAACAGCCATTAATGAACTTTTGCTCAAAATTTGGAGAATGTTAACTGTGAGTGGGAGGAGCCAAGTGACGCTAACCGATTGACGTTGAAACCGAGCGAATGAGGGTTCCTTCAAATCCCGCTCGCGTCTCGGAATTTGCTTAGAATTTCGCGGTTTCATTGGCTTTTCAAAGAAAAAAATATAAGTAATGAAGGTTTCTTTTTGTTCTCAGACTTGTAAATAAAGATAATAATAAATATTTTCTGTAATTCACGCGTTAGTGATAGGAAAGATTAGACTTGAAAAATTTAGTTATTCGATACATGTCAGCGATGTTATTAAACTCTTTGAGGCGTACGATTTTAACGAAAATAAAAAGGAAGAAGAAAATAAATTTCACAGAATTCTTTTATTATAGAAATAAAAGAAAATATTCAATTCGGTTATTTAACATAAAATAAGGGAAAAAACAATAACATTTCAATAAGTCCTTTTTTTACGAGTTGAGATAAATATATATATATAATCCCATCACTTCACAACTTCTGAATTAGTATAAAACGTCAAAGAAAATGTTTTCTTATAGTAAAGCAATTTTATTTACTCATAATAAAACAGCACATTTCATTATACAATATGAAAATTCACTACATGAGGCAAACAAAACCTGAGACATATACTAAAACACGTATTACGTAACCATTCGCTGGGGTATGTTTGTTTGTTAATAGTTTAATGACGCAAGAGCCATATTCGCGACTGCTTGAGAACTTTCTGAGAGCTCTCTCTCAGAGTATTCTGCAGTTTTAAATAGGACATTAATCTAATCAATTATATATTATTTAAAATCTCGTTTTCTCATTTCTTAGATTTGGATACTAGGTCTAAGATATTTCTTGTTTTTCTTTTCCTAGGCGAAGCAATCCACCTCGCCCGTGACTTTGGCTACGTCTGCGAAACCGAGTTTCCCTCCCGCCAAGTTGGCGAATTCCTGTGCCGAAATCACAGCGATCCAAGTGAACTCTACCGGAGGAAGGAACTCCTAATAGCCACAAAGTAAGATTTTCAGACTGAATCATCTCTATTCAGTCATAATAGAATGACGAATTTGAAAATCAACGGCATATAATATATAAAAGCAGAATTGGATTATGTTTGACAAAAAGTATTGAATTTTATTCAACATTATTCAGTTTTTGGAATGAACTTATGTGATGTGACATACGTATCGAAAAAACATCTGCCCGTCACATCTCAATGCAAATGACCTTACTTCGTGTTATTGATTTTTGCAAAAATAAATAAATAAGTAATGTTTTGTGTGTTAATTAGTAGGGCTCTTTTGACTAATTTGAAGTGGTCGTATGAGTAGGCTAAATCTGTAGTTATTGCCGTTGTGATAGTGAAGAGGTTCACAGTTATTCTTAAAATTTACCATCTATTTGAGTTCAAAACTTTAAATGAATTTCAGCATTTTGTGTTGGCTCGTTCTGAATCGAGTCGTTGCAATTTAATTCAGAAATTAAATACACTGGTCTACAAAAGTTAAAATACAATCGGTCTTTTGTATCTAATTTGAGAATAAAAGAACGCAAAATTTGGAAAAAACAAACATGTATTAAATAGTTTTTTTTTAACTAATGTGGCATAGAATTTTTCTTAGTTCATCACAAATATGGTTTACAACAAATAATGCATTATTTGGTAGGAAACTCTATTCTTAGAGAAAGCAGTACATCACAGTTTTAAGTGGGGAAATGTTACGGAAAAATTAGAAAAATGGGTTCTCATAAGGAATGTGTCCAGCCGTCATTGCAACGTTTTCTTTAAGATGGCGGTTGGTCAGATGGATGGAAATAGTGTCACAAACTGACGCTTATAGATATCATAATGTGTCTCGTTATGTGGTCAAACGACAATAGGTGCAGTTTCAGTCCAAGGATTCTGCATCTAGAAGACATGTTTCAGACCGACTACGAAAAGACAATTATTTAGGTTTTAAGGCCGGAAGGAGGAGAAATACTACTTGCATCAGCTCATGGCGGACCACTTTGGAATAAAATTTTCCTCTACTACAGTGCGATGGCACCTTCTCAATACAGGTCTGGTCTGTATGCTAGATTATCAGCTGTTTGTCTCCTCCGGACACAGAGCTGCTCTTTGCATTGGGAAAGAGAATATGTCTCCTGAATGAGACAAAAATGCCCTTCTTTAAAGAAGAGTCTAGGTTCATAAGGAGGAGTGATTCAGATCGTTACATCATCTGGAGGATACAACTCACCAAATTGATTCAATCGAAAATGGATGAAAACCAGAAGTTACAGAAATGTTAGAAGAATGGTTTCAGCAGGAATCTCTCTCAGTAGTCGCACTGACCGTCATGCATTCCGTCGAAGAACTGAAACGGGGTGAGATATTGAGACAAGATCCTTGATGCATATATCTACCCTTATACCTCTGCATTGGTAATGATTTTCTTCTGATGGACAATACTGTACAACCACGATGAACTCGGCTTATTGAGGGTCACTGTATGGAGACAATTGTATAACCAGTTCTATATCCAGATCTGAATCCGACAGAGTATCTTTGAGATTACTTTAGAAGATAGGTAGCTGCTTTAAATCCCCTTTCAAGGTCTTTAGATGAGCTGAACAAGAATTACTTCGTATCTTGTCTTTGCTTTCGATTTCGGTGTTCGACAACTTAATTTTCAGCACGGAAAGTGAATGCCTCCAGTTCATTGCAGCTAGGAATAGATACATTCTTTATTAGATCTCATTTTTGTAAAATTACCTCCTCAATTTTTCCACATAAAACTGTGTTATATTGTTTTCTTCAAGAATGATGTTCTCTGCCAAAGATCATTTTTTTTAATTATAAATCATCCTTGTGTTGAGCTTAAGAAAATTTCTATGCTGCGTTCATCAAAGAATAGTTAAGTGCAAATTTTCTCCCGTTTCTTTTTCTATGTTCATTCATTATCAAATAAGACACAAAAAACAGTTTGTATATTAACGTTTGGACATCAGTGTATTTAGCTTAAAATAAATACTTAGTAAGAGCATTTTTAGAGTGCCCACGATGAAATAAATGAGACAAATGAATAATATTTTTTTCATTTTTTTCAGACAAATTATGAAAGAGTTCGTGGATCTCTTGAACCAAGATCGTTCTCCATTATGCAACACAAGGCCTCAGGCCATTCTAGAACCGAACATTCAACGCCATTTGACGCACTTTTCTCTCATAACGCACGGTTTCGGCAGTCCGGCCATAGTCGCTGCCTTGACCGCTGTCCAAAACTTCATGAATGAATCCCTTAAGTACCTCGAAAAGCAACTGAATAACTACCAGACATCGGGATCAACACACGTTCCCGGTGTGGACACTAAAAAAGAGGACCAGAAGAAATGACACTGAATGGAACGCTTTCCGAGGAACTCGAAAAAAAATCAAAGAACTACTGTCACCGAGTCTTCAACTAGTCTTCCCAGAAGACTTGGTTCAATATCCATAGAATTTTGAGGGACAAGACCACCGTGGTGCGCAACCACCACCAAACCGTCCCAAAATATGAGATGAGCCATGTGTAAAGAGATGCTTGAGTGCAAATTCATACTGAGACATGATCATTATAGAGGATAATCTCCATTTAGTCGAGACAGAGCGTTATGTGAAGTATAAGATCCAGGGACAAAATCATAGTGGTTAATGACCTTCGCTAGCCATCCCAGTGGGTACGTCGCATTCAAAGAAATTTGAAATTGTATATAACGGACGTTGATGAAATCTTGGACATGATGAGATATATTAATAATATGGACAAACGTGGAAATCCTGTTGACCAGGACTGGTTTTTTGATGCTAAAATAGAATTCATTGACTATCTAGAGACTGATATGAAAAGATGCGATAGTCCTCCTGTTTGAAGCATCGCAGTTTATTTCCTTATACATTTATTAAACTTCAGTGGCCAAAACCTCTACTGACGACATCAAGTTCTGCTGATTCAGTGAGGCAGAACGTTGCTCACTTGTTGTCTGTAGTGGCAAATGCAGTTAGAAATAGATTATTTTAGAAAGACTTATATTTACTGTTTCTTCCTTTTTTTTTTTTTTTTACTTTTATGTTTGATTTGATTGTTTGTACAACGGTATTTTTGAGTATGGGCTTGTACAGTATACAGACTTGCGGATTTTACTTCCCTTTTTGAATGTTGCTCATTTTTTTTGTTTTTGTTTTGTGAAAATGGCATTCCATAAAGTGAAGTGTTTTTATTTAATTTATTTGCTGTAAGGGAATTTGTATATTTATGTTTGAACCCCTTAGTCATTTGCATTGCTTTGATATATAGAATTAAAAAAAAAATCCTACTTGCATATGATTATTTTTAACTTTTAAAATCTGGAAATACGCATTGATAATAATTATCTGAAATACTCAATTTTAACGGCATTGAAATACATCAAATAAGCTTTTTTCTTGTCTTAGGGAAGTTAAAAATGCTAAGCTTCTCTATAAATGTGTAAGAAAACATTAAATAGCAGTTCCATTTTATAATTTGAATGGTTAATTATGAAGAATAAAATTACTTAATTTTCTCACTTGTTATTTGTGACAATTTCGGTTTCCCTTCCACAGATCAATTTTGAAATCCAACAACTATTTAGTTAATAAGTGGAACACTAAACACTACGCATCAAAATTAAGCAAAAAGTATTTTTTTAATGCTGAATCAATATAAGAAATACACTGAAATTTTATAAAAACTGCTTTTAATTATTTAAATGAGCGACATACGCGCACCTATGTTTAAAATATATAATGAACTTGAAATGGAAATTCGAATCTTTGAATATTATTCAGAGTTGGATATCATCTGATGACACTTTGGAAATCAAATTTTTCCAAACATATCAATAATGATTCACTCGTATCTGATTATGTATTTTGAAGAGAGATCGAAAAGTTCCAACCCCTCATTTTCTCCCATTTATGTGTACTGAAAGGAGGGGAAGCGTGAACATCCCGCCTTTCTCTTTAAGCAGACGATAACAAGTTTTGAAAGTTAAATAGACACTTTGGAGTGATAGTTTTATTTATTTATTATTTAATACTTCAAAATTTTTTTTTCAATCTCTGCAAATGATTCAGGTGGTTTTAATAACTGTGCTCATTACTGATTATGATTTTCTCAGGTATAATCATTTCTGAACAAATGAAGCTTGTGAAGACAGTAGAACATTCGATTTTGTGTTGCTTACTTTACAAACATTAAAAACTACTTGTTTTTTATCTCCAGCTTATCCTCTTCCTATTTATGTTGATTCTTTAGATGGAAGATTCTCCCTCAAGTAATGGATTGGTATCGAAGTATTAAAAAAAATCTTCATTAGAAATCAGGCTTTACAATTAAAAATCAATACAATTATTAGTAATTATTATTGTTCACAATTGCGAAGAATTCAATTTTAATTTTGTTAAATTCATATATACGAAAATTAGGAGTCAATGGGAAGGATATTTTTTTATATTACGTATGAAATGCACTGAGGAATTTTTTATAACGTTTTGAATGCACAGAGGAAAAGGAATTCCATTTTATAAAAGCATTCTCAATTGTTCTGATTTCCAGCATGTGCGATTTGGTATCAAGACAGAATTTAATACAATGTAGAAAATTCCACCTTACTATTAATCTTAACCAGAATAAATTCATTAGCACTCTTTTAATAGGGAATAAAAAGTAGATTTTAAATTTTTTTTAATTATTGTTTAATGCTTTCATCTTTAATTTATAATTTAATATTATAAATATCATAGATTCTTGAGGTTAGTCCTTTTTCTCAAATTCTTAATCAAGTGGTATCATATATATCGAACTAAAATTAAATGAAATGAAACGATTAATTGGCAATTAAGTCTAATACATATTTTAGTAAAACATCGCAATTGGTAAAACAAGCGTGCAAAATTTTTGAAATTGAAAGTAGGAGTGAAAAGTAAATAGCAATACTCCATCTTTGTAAAAGTGAAAGTGCATAAAAACAAGATGTTAAAGGGATGAAGTAATATATCTATCTGTAAGAGATAATGTAACAAATTAAATGGCACAAAAATAGCACCGATTTAATTCATTTATTATAAAATCTGGCAGTTCCGTTGTAGGCTTTCTTTCTTTCCTTCTCGATCGAATCATGCCTTAGACTAGCAAACACAGAGACGTGTGAATCACTCTCATTCTTCCTTCCCTGTCCTTGCACAGCAATTGTAACTTCACCACAAAGAAACCAATCACTTCATGCGCTTTGTGTCATATGCGAATATGATAACCAGGAAAATAATAAGAGAAAATTCTCCACTATATAATTTGAAGTGAAAACGAAGATTAGTTAAGTATTCCTTATAAAATTACCTAATAATTGTTATTATATAAATATACGAAAACACTTGTGTCTCAAGGGGAGGGGATCGAGTTTTAAAAAATTTCGTTTTTTGAAATAAGAAGAAAATGTTTTATGTTAAAAAGCGTGTCATAACATACATATCTTGAATCCTTTTATCGCACTTGTTTATGCGCACGCAGCATTCCTGACAAACGGAATTTTTACAAGCGATATATTTAGCGCAACGGAAGGGGAAAATTAGGAAATGTATTTTTTAACATGAAGAAAAAAAAGAATAAAAGTATTCTAAAGAAAAAACAAGTCCAATTTTTTTTCAATTAAAAATCACTCATCTTATTAATAAATTGGATTATAACTAATAAAGTGGAAACTGCACACAATTAGATTTCATGAAAACGAGAAAAGATTTACTGTAAGTTAATTGTTAAATATAGAATGAAAGAATCCAAGCCAGATTCGAGTTCGGTCATTTAGTAAAAACCATCTTAGTAAAAAAGTACCAAATATAAAGATTAAACAGGTAAAAATGAATGAGTTGACATGACTTGGAAAAACTTTTCTTTCCAAAATCTTCATAATCACAAAAAAAAAAAAAAAGGATTCATTAACGCCTTAGCTATGGTATATAGACAATGGAGAAAGGAAAACCCATTTAAGGTGTAATAACCTTATATAGCTTGCTGTGCATGGAGATTGCATTGAAAGGATTTTTTTTTTTTTTTGTAAAATAATTTATTGTCTTTAAGATGAGTAAAATCTTTTTGTGCCAAATATATTCATATGCAATAGAATGTTACTATTTGAGGAAATATATCGTTTGGAATTAATAACATTATAACATATGGTAAATTCATCAACATTTAATTTCCTCAAAAAGTAATATTCGGCAAGTCTAGAAATTTTTGAATTTCTAAAAAAATTAATTTTAGTAATTTTATAATACGAAATCACTAGATTTTCTAAGGGAAAAATAAAAATTGTAAATGTTTATTTCATAAAATTTTATTTTAAATTCGAAAAATATCACATCTTCATATTTATTCAAATGACACTCCGGAAAAAAGAGACTAAAAAACGTCAGGTAGAACTTTTAAGAGGAGCAAAAAACACAATTTTTGGAAAAATGCTGGGATAACAAAACAAGAAAAGTGTATAAAATCTTTTGCTTTCATTCCAAATCTATAATCACCCGGTTTATTTCGAACTAAGTGACGATTGATTTATCTCAAACTATCGAACACACAGCGGATGAAAATATCTGAAATTCCCAACTGGCCCTCGCTGATGTAGAATGTATTTTTTCTTTTTTATATAAAATCACCAAAATAACAGAAGATTTTACAATATACACTTATGCATCTTTCAAGGAATCCAATGCTTTTTTCATCATTGTATAAAATCTGTATCTTGATTGAGCACTTTTTAGAATTGAACGAAATATGATTCGATTAACCTACTAGGGATACTTGCTGTGCAAAAATACTATCTTTATTAATTATTTTGTTTTATTAAAATGTGACAGATCATTTACAAATAAGAGAAATTTTAAAAATAAAAAATTTCATCCCCTGCATTCAATTTTTTTTTAAAGTTTTCAATAAAAGCATCGGACTGAGATTTCATTTTAAATCCCACTTCCTTATGCATGATTCAGAAAAGAAAACTTCAGGTTTTTTTCCTTTCGTATAATATGAAAGAAAGAAAATATGCAGATAGAAAGATTTCTTAAAATATTTCTTTGATTAAGTTTTACAACCTTTTAAATAATTACTAAATTCTTGTAATCATTCCAAAAAAGGAATGAATTTATTTCATCCATTTAAAAACAAATCAATTCAATATTAAGGTAATTATTCCAAAAATGTGTTGAAATTATTTCGAAACAAGATTTCAGTTTATGCGGAAAAGTAACTCGAATGTCACTAGAAACAACAAAATTCACTAACAGGCATTGCGAATCGAGGAAACAAGTAAGCATAACATCGAATCGGATAAAGTGATGATCGTTGAGGGACGTGGGTGAATCGGTGTATCTAAGTAAAGAATAAAAAGAAGTTTGTACAATTCTGGTACAAGCAGAAGCTCGCTTGCACGCACAATCGCTCTTATTTATGAACCTTCGAAAACCGGAAGTGTCAAATGAAGTATGCGTTTTTTTTTCAATGTACATTATTTATTTTTAACAAGATATCAAAATGTTCAAATCAAAAGTTCATTTTTGCTTCTTTATTTTTCTTTCTTTTGAAGCTCCCTGTGTATTTTGTTCATTTAATGTCATTTATTTTCTTCATTCCAGATATTTACTTTAGATTTTAGCATATATTAGAATGATTTCTTTCTTATTTAAGATGACTTCCAACAATGTATAAAATAAAGTTCTTTTTCCTGTTTTTCTCGATGTATGTTATTATATTTTTCTAAGTTTGAATTTTATCGAACATTTTCCAGAGTTTTCTCCTTTCGATTATCTCTAATATATGAACTATAAGTTTCGTAGCAAAATGAAAGAAAAAACTCCTCGCGTATGCATTTTGTAACCTTTTTTATGGACCGTTGCATCCAAAAATATAATACATATCTGCAATTTTGGCGAACATTCAACATATCCAATTTTATTTATTCTAGATTGTCTGATTTTGAATTCGTATACCCCCAAATGCGCTGAACAGTCATCCCTTCAATGAACTCCATCCAATTTTGACGCAGATCTACAAGGGTGGTGATAAAACTATACATCCATTTTTATTCACTAAGTTAACTATATTGTGGAGTTATCGTATACATTTCTTGAATGACCTTTTTGACCTACATTAATCCAATCCAACTAGCGGGAATGATCACCTCTGAACTTCCTCGCAAAAGATCTTTTCTCCTTCTTGAAATGGCGGACCTCGTGCATGGCCTTGCGTATCTACAGTGAAAGATAGTTACAAAATATGAATTGAATGAAGCATTTTTAGTGAATCTGTCACATGTATTTTGAACAAAGTTTTTCAGTCAATGGACACCAAAATGTGAAGCGCTGTGCTTACAACCGTGGTTTCGTGTCAATCGGAATTTCGTGTCATACTTTAGACACTAAACTTGTATACAAAATTTTGTTCACCAAAAGTTTTGTGCTTTGGTGTTTACTAGCCATCGGACATCCAGACAGACAGATTTATGGTTAACACATTTTTTTCAGAATTTGATACATGTCCACAATTGGGTTTGCTTCCATACTACACTTTTCATCGGTCTAGCTAAAAGCATTCTTAAGTTACCTCCTTCACTCCCAGATAGACAGATAGGTATAATGCCAAATCGGAAGGGTTGAAACACGGAGATTCTTCAGAATTTTGAATTCGAATGGTTTGACGATGACAATAATTCTTCAACACTTGGTAGAAGAGAAAGTAAAAATATCTTTTTTTGATCTTGGGAAAGTTTAAAACTCGAAAATTCAATAACACCCCAAATGAGAACTATTTTATGATTGAAATTCTTTCTAGAAGCTGGGAAGTAAAGAAGACATTATCTGCCATATGTCATTTCACGAAAACATTGATCACAGACAAAGGGCGAAAACTGGAAATTCATGGATCTCGTTATCTCTTCACAATGAGTATTATCACACTTTAAATATAATTGGGGCACTCACATTTCCCTTCACAATAATAATATATGAATTCCAAGTTTAAATTAGAACTGAGAAGTTGATATAAGTATTCCGTGTGAATATTTCTTTAAGGAAGGAGAGAAACGTAGGGTCATTGTTATATCAGAATCCCAAAATTCTTGGCGCAAGAGCCAGATTTGGCTATACTGCGCCTAACATATGGTAAAATGAGATAAAAAGTTTAAAAATTTTTTAATGCACGTGTTCAAAAAGTTTTTCAAAATATGATATTTTTATACATAATTTAATAATAAAGAAATTTTTAGTAATTTTTTTTTGGAAAATTTTTAGGAAAAGTAATTTTACCATTTAAAGTTGAAAAACAAAAGATAAATCTTCATTTCTTTTCTAAGGTCTCGTTATCTTCCTGACTCTCTGAACTTTTTGACAATGAATTCATGAACAAACATACATATTAAAAATATGTTTTCCGAACTCGTCGAATTCTAAAACAGAATTTTTTCCTAATCTGAAAATCGATTTGTGCAATCCTTTATTTATGCATGATAGTGTAAGAAATGGAATTGCTAATTACCCAAACATTGATGTTTTAAACTAGAGTGGTAAATTAACTTTAATGAATGCAACATTAAAAAAAATTCATCTGAATTATTTCCACATAATTTTTCGAAGCAAGCTAATCTTCTCAGTTATCCAGCGTAATATTTAAATGTACAGGGCAGTCTAGACCAGAACTAATAATTTTAAGCTTAAATTCTTTTCAGGCACTGGGTAATCGTAACTAAGAATAAATCTTCAGAACTCAATTACAAAGAACATTCTGGATGAATATCAGCACTATTTTATACGTATATCTGGAAAAAAATCCGATTTTTTTGCCATTAAGTGAAAATGAAGCACAGTAATTAGAATTTAGGCAATAAATCTGGCATAATATTTTTAAAGAGGGTATTTTTACACAACTGACTAATATTTAATGCGATTTAATTATCAGTTCAATTTTTTTAAATGAAATGTAACTTCTCAGTTTTTTGGCGTTAAAATGTACATTAAATTTTAGTCAATCATACAAAACCAACCTTTATTTAGTTATTATACCTATTTTACCGCTGGTCTTCAGCTACTGTTCATTTCAAAAACTGGAACTATTTTTCCAGTTATAGTAAATATCTACCCAATCGTGTCAATGGCATATATACGTAATGGTCGGAAGTGAACGAACCTTTATTTTTTTCTAATCGAGCTTTTAACACTTCTCTCGTTCTCGTCTACTGTCGCCAAAAATAATTATTTTCAAAATCCTTCCGTAGAAGATGTGTCATGCGATTTTGGAGAATTCGCATCGTTAATGAACAAATGCATTATTCTTGCTCTCATTAAATCTATGAATGTATCAAATGTCCTCACATATGAGTAAACGTGCCTGTAAAAATAGTAAAAATCTTCAAAAATCTGAAAATAGAAGAATAATTTGAGAACATTCGAAATCAAATATTTATCATTAAAGAGATTTCCAACTGAAGCCATTCAGAGTTTCTTCCCTCTAACAAGAGTCTATAATTGAACCTCTTTTATTTATAGTTGCATTAAGTGATCAAAAATATCTGGACAGTTTCGCATTTTCGCATTCTTCCGAATATTTCCAGAAAGACTGAATTAATTGAATTTGAGAGTTTACCTTGAAGTTTCGGTCTCTAAGAGGCTGGCCGAAAATTAACAAATGGAAATGTTTTTTTCGCTCACACTGTTTCAGAGAAATCAATAATGATTTGAAGAAATAGACAACATTTTTACGCATTAAAAAAGTCACTATGTTCAGGAAAATATAAAAGTTTTTATTAAAACGGAAATAGTTACGGAATTTTATTACTTATAAAAGGCAGAGTTTGAATCCAATTATACTATCGTTGCAGAATATACAAAATAGGATTATTAAAGCATTGTATTGAAATCTAAAAGGAATTTTAGTAGTATTTGATGAAATGTGAATGTAAATAAATATGAGTTCTAAATGCACATTGGTGAAATGTGGCATTTTTTCCCTTTCATTGTTTGGATACATGGGGCGATTTATATAAAATTTTCTGTAGAAAGTTTTTTGGATTCAGGAGGATGTAGTTGCCACTAAAATTCAATGAGCTGAATTTTAGTTGCTTCAAAGAGAGACTAAATAGCGAGGAGTTTTCAAAAAATTTATATTTTTTTAAACTTGATCTTACAATGATAATGCGTGTCATTGATAACGAGTTTTAATATAAATTCGAGAATTAAGATGTATATTGTAATTTAATTCATCACATACTACAACGCACATGATAAGAAAGTCTTTGTAAATATATGTTTTGAAGAAACTATAGCTTAGAATGCTATCTTTCAGTGGTCAGATTTAGTCCAATTCTGAACTATAATTACAGTTTAAACGAGAAGGTCAAATTCTTCATATTTGTAGACAGACTGAAGGATACACAGAAGTAATTTAAAAAATGCTGGAGTTGAATATGTATGCACTAAAAATTCAAAAATATACTGCGTTCTCACGGTTGTTTACCTTTTAGAAAATGCTGTTTATTAAGGTTCTCTTCAATTCATATAATGTTGGATCAATAGGAAGATTATTAACATTTTTTTGGTGTCTTCGAACTTGGTAAAAATATAAAAGGGATGTATATTTTTAAAATGTTAAAATACGTTTTTGAAATAATAAATGCAAACAGAATCATGAAGAGAGCGCTTAAAATCGAGTGAAACAAGAAAGTCATCAAATTTATAATACTACAGCCTATCTTCTGAATCTTGTTACTTATCTTTTGTTTCATACATGGCTGATCTAGAAAACTCAGTTATGACCGCTTACGACCGCCAGGTGCGCTCGGATCATTAAAGAAACAACAACATCAAAAATAGATAAATTTCGGTTTGTTTTAGTGTAGAGCAGTTGAAAAAGAGCCATGTACGCAATCCCCGAACGTGAGTGGCTTATAATGCTCGAAATAAAGGCAAAAAGGGCTGCAGATGCGATTCGAATTAAGTCGGTCAGCGACCTAATTGGAGAGCTGGTATCTAGACGCATGCGCCTCGAAAGTAGTTTTTAATTAATTCAGTTGGTCGACAAATATAAATTATTAATAAAGATCATTATCGACAAAAATATGGAGAGAATTGAAATTAACTTATGATGTACTCAATGTGATGAACATATCTTACAGATATGAAATAAAAAAAAAAATAAGAAAAAAGTAAAACAAAATAAATGAATAAAAGAATGCAGCCAACAAATTGTAAACGATTGGTCTGAGTAGCGAAAATCTGTTTATTCCAATATTAAGTCATTACAAATGCCTGATTATAAGACCCGATGAGCGTCCTCCGGTATCCGAGATGTAAAAACATTTCGCTGCAAGAAGGTCATTAAGATTATGACTTACGTGACAGTGACTAAATGATCGACAGTGTAAAGAATTTTTGTAATGAGACCTTATCTTGTATTAAATCTTTGAAAGATGACTAATTAGAAATATTTTCGGGAAGTTAGTGCTTTTTTTTCTTTGATAAACACATGCAATTTTTCTATATGATGAAGACAATCGATCATTTTAAAATAATAAAAATAATTTCGAAGCATTTCATTATGTTTTTCTCAACACATGAGTTCATTCAAATACAAGTTTTCATTTTTCAGCCATAAAATGATTAGAAATAAGTTTAAAAATATCTTCGTGATGTTTTGATGTTTTCAAAAGACACAGAATTTGCCAGTCAATTCCAAATTAACTTCTTCTTAAGTATCTGATTTGCAATTCCTAAGCAAACTATAATATTGAAAGAAAAATTCTCTTTCATCTCCAAGTGCAGTTCTTACTTTCACAATGAAATGAAAAATTAAAAGATTGGAATATTTTAATTTTTGAGGTCCCAACATGAAATCGAAATACTGTGGAATGGCAATATTTGAGGCTTGGTTCGACTGTCATTAATTTTTCTGTTTTGATTACATAAGCCCTTACACAATGCACCATGCTATTTGCCTGCTTAAAATTTTGTGATGTTATAGAAAGAATTCATTTTTCTTGAAATACATTGAAATTTAAATAGAAATATCTATTTATTTTTGCTTATTTGCACGAGAAGTTTTTAAAATGTACTCACTGATTATGTACAATCCTTTAATTTGTAGTCCCTGGCCGTATAAAGAAGCATCATTGCATAATTATGTATAAAGTTAATTTTGAAAAATTAATCAAAATTTGAGGATAAACTGGACGAAATAAAATTTCCATTGCTGAAATTCTGATTTTTTTTTCAAGGGGAGGGGAAGAAGTAAAGCTTTTAGAGGGGCGAAAAAATAATTTTCGTTTCAGTATATTCTCCAAAATAAAACATTTCAATTAACTTTCATTTAAAAATCCAATTAAAATCTTGAAAACAATCTTTTAATGTGTATTTATTATCTAAGAAGTAACTGTGTTAGCAGTTTGGCTTACTTGAAATGCTATGGTCTACCCTGTAGGACATTTGAAACAATAATTCTTGCATTGTGCATGTCTCATGAGGTACTTTTCAATAGCGTCCAACCTTTTATTAAAAAGGGAATAAAAAATGAAATTGGCCTGCCTGGATAAAGGCTGTCATTCTTGGAAGTCATTAGGGTATAGAACATTATATAGAAAACTGTTCGAGCTAAAACGATTTGCGAAGTACTAAATTGGAATTAAATACCAAAATATGGTTCTAAGTTTAAGACGCTGCATAATGGAGCATCAACTCGAACTGATTCTGCGTGGAACAGCTCCCGTAACACGTGTGTTTCGTTGCATTCTAAGATTACTGAACGTGCTTGATGAAATTAAACAATGTTCGTCTAATATTCAAAATGCTGATAAGAGTTGTTTCAGTTTTAAGTCTTTTCAAATCATAAAATCATATTTGAGGTGATTTAAATGAGAGTAAAGATAAAATATGCAGTTTTCCCTCATAGAAACATCACGAACCCATCTTTTCTTGTTGTAGCCATCATGAACATTGTAAAATGAGGTGGGGAGAGACGGTAATAAGTTGGATAAAAATGTGCTGACACAGTTTCGACAAAAATGTGCTTTTCACTGGTTTAAGGGAAGATCTGGAATTTCACACTCCTGCCTTTCACTTATTCTCAAAGGAGAGCATCTGTATTGGCAAAATCTCACCATATTTTAATGTGTTTAATTTTACTAAAATCCAATTTTGAAGCAAAAAAATAATTTGAAGCATCAATGTATTTGAACAATAGTCAGATAATAATGACGTCACTTAAAAAATAAAAACGCCGCATTACGCCCCCTCTTTTAACTTCCACCTCGCACCAGCGGAAGATTGAACGTGCATCAGACCTCTCTATACGTCAATTTTTGGTGGAATCGAGATTCGAACTTTCCACTCCCAAAGTGGACACCCTACAACCGAAGAAATAATAAATGATATCAAATCGGTGGTTTTTATTAAATTTTTCAGTTTGTAGCATAATTGTAAAATTTTAATTTTACTTATTTTTACATAATTATAAATAATTAATTTTACTTATTTTTACATAATTATAAATAATTAATTTTACTTATTTTTTATATCGATATGAATGCGCTACTTAAAGCGAATCTGAAAATAAATATTTGAAGATTCTATAATACTAATAATAATGAATTATCAAATTATGGGAATCAAAGATTGAAAAGTCGAAAATGATTTTAACTTAATTAAAACTAAGCAATTTAAATTATACTGAACTATTTCTATGAAATTAAATATTGATCTATTAATTCGTATAATAAAAAAACGTGTTCCTGAATCTATTCATCAAATTATTAAAGAAAAATTTAAGGGTTTTGGATTTCTCTGGTGAGATCTGCATGAAATATAAAACTTTCCAACTCGCCACGAGAAAAGGAATGCAAGTAACACCTGTTTGATAGAAAGAAAGAGAAAAAGGGGCCCTACCGTTCAAGTGTGAGTAAACAAGCGTGATCCACCCATATAAAAGATCATGATCATTTCGAACGATAATGTCTGGTGGGGTAACGACGTTGATGCCCTCTTCCGCAGATCAGTTAACACCCAAATGATCAGGTGGCATCTTTTGGGTCGTTACACCCCCTTCCGAACATCGGGGAGGCGGAGAATATCCACCCCTTGGGAAACGGTGAAGCACTGCGGGGTCGATGTTATTTCCGAAAATTTGTTCTCTTCTTATACTTAGTATTTTTTTTTATTTTTGTAATAGCTCAAAAAAAATATGTTTACCAAACAACTTAATCATAAGAAATTGTTTGAATAAGAAATTGTTTTTGCCTTTCATTGTGCAGTTCTGATTTATTGCGACTCGCCGCTTTTGACGGTTTACCGATTCACCGGGGTTAAAAATCGCTAAAATTTTTAATTAAATATTTTATGAAGATTGATTTTACTGGTTTCCTCAGAGAAATTTTCGATCTTCAAATTTTGATAATTATACAACTCATATTATTATAAAAATCTTATAAAGTAAATTGCACTAGTCATTTACCTAATTTTCTGTCATTTGTCTTAAAAACTTGAACTTCAATTTGAAACAAATAATTAAACTTCAGTTAAAGAAAAAAATTTTTGACTATAATCTAATATGTTTTTTTTAAATGTGAATACAGAAAAACGAATCATTCATCACTGAAATCTCTGTCTCCCTCTCTCTCTCTCTCTCTCTTTCACACACACACATTCTGTAGTACACATAACTTATGCAATGTCACAAAGAATTATTCTATAAACATTTTTTTGATTTATCCTAAATTTATTTTTCAACTTGAAATCCAAAAGGACTTAAAAGATGTGGATAACTGATTTTTTTTCAGTCAATAAATGTATTTCTGAGAAAATTATGAATTCTAAATTTTATACCATCTTTCGATCCTAGGATTGGATTGGATCTTGGATTTTTATGGCGCAAGACCCAACGCTGACTATGCTGCGCCAAAAGAAGTGGTATATGTATATTGCCATATGATCGATTAAAGAAAACATTTCCTCAAAATTAAAATACAAACAACGTTTTACACTTCAGAAAGGAAAGCACAATAATTTTAAAAGACTAAGATCTTAAAATTATGACTCCAATTATGGAAAAAAAATTCCAAGAAATGGTTTAAAATCCTTATAGTATTCATATAAAATGGATAAAATTTATAGCTCTTAAAAATTCAAAGATATTCTTATGAGGGTGTTCCCCCACCCATTCACGCATTTCCAATGTTAATGAATTAAAAAACCGCATACGATGCGAATGAAATTTAGGACACTGAATTAAAATGTGCAAGATTAACATTGAAGTCTGGTCACATTGGTGCACGCTGACCAAAGATGTTTGTGCGTATGGCGGGTGTGACCAATGCGTAGTCTGGTTAATTTGACCTCTGTCCCTCTAACCGAGACAGCAGGCCACAAGTCAATAGTCGGTTTAATAAAATGCAATGTATTTTGCATTTCCCTATACCTGGATTCTTGCCAAACAGAGAGTATGTACTTGTCATATGTGGCAATATGTAGAGCTGCTCCCGCAGCACAATCAGCCTTTTCATTGTCAACTATACCTACATGACTATATCTTTCGATCCTAGGAATATATCAGTAAAATTTGTTTGAAAATTCAAATTTTATATCAAAAAGTATTTCATTTTTCTATGACTAAATCTGATCGAAATCATTATTTTAGAAAATCAGCAAGTTCATTTTTTAGGATAATATGCCCCGGAGAAACACCGGGTGTTGATGAGTGTACTTTCCTGGAGGCGGTCAATGGGGAGGTTTAAAGTCAAGCGTTTTTATAAAATAGATGTATTTATAGTTTCATAACTCAAATCAGTTTTTGTCTCAAAAGAGGGAAACTTCCTTTCATTAGAATCTCAAGAATATTCTATTAAATAAACTCACAGTACCGAGAACCTGTATAAAATTTAAAATTCTGTAATTCATTAGAAAATTTATTGACTCAAAGTACATAAATCTTAATTATTTACTTCATTTAAATCGTTTTGCTTTTCAGATATAAATACCTGTTAGTAATGGTTAGAAATAAAAAAAATGGGTCCCAATTAGAGTGAATATTCTTTATATATATTAAAAAATTCACATTTTTTAAAGTTTGTAGTTCAGTTGGTTGGTTAGTTGTTTTATTGGCACAAGAACCGGAATAGGCTATACTACGCCAGACGTATGGTTAATAAAAAATAATTTCTAATATAACCTAAAAAAGCTTCAGTAAAAACCAAAGATGAATTAAAAGTCTGCGTTAAAATTAAAGCGAAACGGGGGAATATTGAACAAATTTAAAATTATGGGGTTTAAATGAAATTATAAAAACCAATTGTCCTTATAAATTTAAAAAGATTTTTGTGAGGATTTTCTCCCAACAGCGTTGGCATGTCCAGTGATGAGGAGTTAAAATAACGAAAACGATGAGAGTTAAAATCAGGGCATTCAATAAAAATATGACGAATCGTTAAAATCACTTGGCATCTCGAACACAGAGGAGCTCGATCACCGAATAGAAGATATTTGTGAGTCATATGAGAATGACCAATGCAGTCTAGTCAATTTGACATCGAGCTCACGCATTGGGTGAGAGGGCCAGGATGTGATTGTCGCTTTTATGCTACGCAATTTATTTTTTACCTGCTGATTCCATGATTGTTGCCATAACGAATGAATATGTCTTGAATTAAAGTTCTTCGCGTAGGAGAAGGGTATTTCATGCGGCATAAACAAAGTTGCGGTTTTAGCAGCGTTATCCGCCAGCTCATTTCCAATTATTCCGACATGACTTGGGACCCAACAGAATAATAATTCATAGTCTCTATTCTTTAGAGTCATCAAAAGATCCAAGATTTCCAAGGCATTGGGATGAAGACGACTTTGAAAATGGGAAAGAGTTTCTAAGGAACTCATGCTGCCAGTGTAAACACCAAATTTGCGTTCAGAGCTTTGAGAAATTTTCTGTAGGATATAGAAAAGTTCCAGTTATTCGGTAGACCAAACAGAGAGGCATGTAAGTAGATTGTAGCCGAATGTTTGTGTTCCAAAACAAAACCACACCCAACATGATCATCTGTAAAAATAGGCATGTACGATGAAAATTGACAGCGATGAGAACTAAAAAGTTTTTTTTAAAAACCACAGGGGCGGTTGTAGACTTTTCGAACATACAGAAAGGGTTTAAGAAGAGAAATTCAGGAATATCCCAAGGTGGAAATGAAAATAAATCAAATGACTGAAAACCCACATCATGAAGTTCAGAATCAGCGAGAAGCAATTTTACTTGTTCGCAAAAAGGAAGAATGCTTGAGGGTTGGGTTGTGTAAAATCTCCGATGCCGAACGGGAACCATCATAGAAACCATGGGATGTTTCGTTACGGACAACGATCGGAGGTAATACTGGGCATGTATTTTTTGGCGCTTCAAATTTAGCGGCTGTTGGTGACATACATTGTAAATACTGGTGTGGTTCGGAAAGCTCCTGAGAAACTTCTCATTGCGGTGTGGTGTATAGTATCTAGTCTACGCAAAACGGAGGATCGTGCAGAACCATACACCATGCATCCATACAATACGGGATAAAATAATTGCTGTATAAATTCGAAGCAATGATGTACGGTCTGCTCCCGAAGAGGTTTTAGGAAGTACTTTTAGAATGTTCATTGACCTGTCACATTTCTTCCGCAGATATAAAATGTGCGGAAGGAAAGTGAGCTTGCAATCAAACACTACTCCCAAAAACATTACTTCATCAACCACAGGAATTGAGGTATCCTTAATATTAATTAAAGGGTCCAACTGAATCTCTCGCTTCCGATAAAAGTGAATGCCTTTACTTTTTTCGGCGGAAATCGTATACCCGTTTTCCTCACAACAATCTATTATCTTATTAACTGCAACTTGCAGCTGGCCTTCGATTAGGTGAATATTGCATCCTTGACAGGAGATCTGAAGATCATCCACATAGAGGGTGTCCTCGACAGATGGTGGTAAAATGAATAATATAGAGCGTTACACTAAGGAACTTCCTTGTGGAACCCCCTTAGCTTGAATAAAAGGATATGAAAAAGAATTGAAAATTCAAACAAGAAATTTTCTCAAAGATAAAAAGTTTTTTAAGAAAATAGGTAAATTTCCTTTAAAACCAAAGTTTAAAAGAGTTTTAAGAATGCCAAAGCGACAGGTACGGTCGTAAGTCTTTTCTATGTCAGAGAAAATGGAGACCAGATGATTTCGGCGAACAAATGCGCTGCGTATTTGGGTCTCGAGTAGGACAATATTATCATATGTTGAGCATCCTTTTCGAAAACCACTTTGCAACTGTGGAATGCATTCTTTCCTCTACCGTTCAAATATAAGACTGATATTAACCATGCGCTCAAGCGTCTTGCACAGACAACTTGTGAGCGCAATAAGTGTATAATGCAGAGGGTTAGGCGAATCTTTCCCGCGTTTGAGGATTGGTATCACAATAGATTCGTGGCATTGCGAAGGGAACTTCTGTTCAATCCATATATGGTTAAATAAACGCAGCAGATTAGAGAGAGAGGACGTAGACAAATGGCGAAGCACATTATACGTAACTTCATTCGGTCCGAGGCTGGTACGATGTACTTTAGATAAGGCCAATAGCAATTCATGCATGCTGAAATCGGAATTCTAGGGAAGAGATCTTCGTGTGGAAAAACGTAAACTCTTCTGTTCCGCTCGATTCTTAGTCTTCACGAATGCAGGCTGGTATGAATCAGCACCGGAAACTTGTGCGAATGTTTCCTCGTGAGAATTGGCAACGTATAAGGGTGAGTAAACCATTCCATTTCCTATTTTCAATATATGGAAAGAAAAAATCTTTATAGATTATTCCGTTTGCAGCCTTCACCTTCTTCCAAACAATTTGCTAGAAATAGAGGATGTAATTGACGAGATGAAGCGAATCCATCATTCCTTTTGACATTGTCGGCGAATCCGCCGTGCATTGGCTCTGGCAAATTTAAAAGCAATAAGATTTTCTGTTTATGGGTACCTCTGAAAAATGTTCGATCTTTTCTTTTGTTCTTTGTGACTGTCACGGCAAGCCTCAATCCACCACGGGCGACGGAATTTTCGTAAACATGGGGAACATTTTGGGATGGTGTTATTAGCGGCAAATATAATGCAATCAATAACATTTTGCGCTGCTTTCGTAATATCGTAAGTATTAAATAAAGTCTCAGTAATTTCTTCCAGCTGTGTCAAAGTAGCCCAATCTGCCCGCTGGAATAGGAAACGTGGTGGATATAAAGTCGCACCACTTCTAACAGTCTGTGAGACTATTAAAGGAGAGTGACCACTGTTGTAGAGATTTTTACTGACAGCAAAGTTAAACAATGGCAGCAATTCAGAACATATGGCCAAGTCAATACTGTGGAAAGTACGTGTGGGTTCGTGGAAATATGTTTATTTCTTCATTATTGAGCAGATAGAGACAGTTATTAGTTATAAACTATTCGATCTGTTGCCCACGAGAATTTGTACTATTTGAACCCCACATAGAACTACGAGCATTGAAATCCCCAATTATCAGTAAAGGTGACGGAAGCTGGTCGATCAAATTGTTAAATGCCTGTTAGCTAATGACATCATGAGGTAGCAAATAGACACAGCAGACTGTAATCAGTGTTCGAATGTGAACTTGAACTGCTACTGCCTGTAAACAAGTATGTAGAGTAAGAGGTGTGCTCGGGTATATATTTGGGGAAAAAATGCAGACACCACCAGAACTATGCCCTACAATGCCTGCATCTTCCCGAAAACAATTGTGAAAACGTAATTTTAATGGAATATTAGGTGTAATGAAAGTTTCCTGAAGACCAAAACAAACCGGATGAATGGTGTTAATTATAGTCTTGATGTCATGAAGTTTGGACCGAATGACGCGATAATTCTAAGAAAGGAAGGCATTAAGAGATATGGGTCGCTGAAGAATTATTAGGTGCAATGACTGGATTTACAAAAACGTCGCAACTCATTTCAAATTCAGATTCATCCCTCGAAGGATGGAGTTTGAAGTCGGGACAATTTGGTATGTCACCAAAAATAGATCTTTATGGGCTATACCTTGACATGCGAGTCCCAAAGCTACTGAATTTTTAGTAACTGATTTCTTAAATTTTGCAGAGAGATTTGTTTTCGAGACTCCACGCTTTGCAAGTTTAAGTTTCAATGATTTATCTATTTTGATGGTTTTAGTTTAATTGCTTCCGATTTCATAGTGTCATGATCATTAACAATAGATTTATCACTGTCGGAATCAGATGAAGGTTTATGGGATAATAAAGGTTTCTTACTTTTAGTGCAATTTTGACATGCACAGTTTTCACAAAAATTCTGAGGTGTAGCTAATGCCATGTGAGGTTGTTTGAGAAAGAACTTTCTTACGGATTTCTGGGTATGATAATTCTACTTTAATTTTTACTGCAGTTATTTCTTTTTCTAGCTGCCATCGAGGGCACGAGCGGGAGAAGGACGTATGATCATTCTTACAATTCACGCACTTTTCCTGTGCGGAACACTCCTGGTTCTCATGTCCTCTCTTAGCATATTGGGCACAAGTTATAGTGCCTCGGCAATTTGCTTTCGAGTGCCCAAAGCGTTGACACTTAAAGCATCTCAAGGGATTCGGTATATAAGGTCTAACTGGATGCTTAATATATGTACTCAGTATATACTACTACATATATATATATATATACTCACGTAATTTGGGTGACATAAATGTGAAAATGTGGTGCTTAGTTTCGATTGTTTCTCCATCTCGCCTAATCGTGATTCGGCGGACATGGGTAACACCTTGGAATTTTAACTCCTTAGTAATTAAATCTACCGGGAGATTTAATATATCACAACAGGTTATGACACCTTTTGAAGTGTTTAATGACAGGTGAGGGGTAACACAAACCGGTGTTATTTTGCCAAAGCTTTTATTTTTTGTAATTGCTGATCTTGCTTACGAGAGTTGATCTCTATCAGTCAGTCGCCTGAACGCATCTTATGGATGGTATTTGGTTCGCCAATTGTGGCATTGATGGCTTTTTGTACTAGAAACGGAGATACTGTTTGAAAGGTTTCGTTTTTTTCAGAAATGCGCTTTACAATATAAAAACGGCCAAAATGATTATCAACATTAAAAGTTTGAGGAATATGTTGCCCACTGAAGGGACCCTTGTTGCGAGGAGCCATACGACATAAAAGGAGATTTGGGTCCAACGGCACCTAACACCACGGAGCCCAACAAGGGAAGGCAGCCACTGGCTATGGACATTTCCAACCTCGATACTTACCCTAGTGCTAATCGGTACCTATACGTTGGGAATTACCCCCGGGGATAGTGACCACCCTTAACGCCAAGCCCAAGGAGTAAACCCTTCGTTTGATCCCTAGCAGACTAGCCACCGCCAGTGCACCACCCACCAGGGTTCGGACGCCCATACTCACCTAAAGAAGGCGAGCTCCTGAGGGAGTTTTTAGTTAAAGTTTATATAATCTTTTAATTTGAACTTTTGTCAGCGTAATGACAAAACGTTAAATAAAGCCTTTTCTTTTCTTTTTTTAATGCTCACGTTACTGCTCGTGCAGGTTATTTTTTCTCATTTTGTATAATATATATTGTTAAAAATATCTTAAAATATTTTTTTTTAAATTGTTGAAAAAATTATTCGGCAAAATAGTAGATAACATAGAAAAATCATATTTTAAAATCATGCAAAAATAATTTTTGTGCTGCAATGTTTTTGAACGAAATGGTTGCAAAAAAATTAAAAACTTCACTTAATTTTTTTATAAAATTATAGTCATAATTAACATTTTTAGAAAATGTCTTCGAGGGGCACATTTTTATCTTCCAATATATATATATATATATATATATATATATATATATATATATATATATATATATATATATATATATACAGGGTGTTTCATAAATGATGGAAGTAACTTTAAGGGGTGATAGTACACATCAAGACGAGTTATGGTAAATAGGATTAAGTGGCGCAAATTTAACCGCGTTCAGGGGGTTAAATTTTAAATGCTTGTATCTAATGAGCAAAATAATAAATGAAGAAGCAGACCTTAATAGGTGATAGTAAAACACCAAAACAAACAGCATTCATCAAAGAAATCATAGTCGTAATTTTAACCCGAAGGTGATAGAGGGCGCTGAAAGAGATTTAGTTTTAAGAGACAAAAAAGAAAACAAAGAACATTTACTTTATAAAAAAAAGTTTAATTATAAATGATTACAATAGCTGTTCGAAACACTGACCATTAGAGGCAATGCATGCGGTACAACGGCGAAGAAGGGATTCACGAACCCTCTGAAACACGCCAGGAGTATCGCGCACCTCCCCTGCAGCGGCCGAAAGTCTGGCGACGAGTTCTTCTACAGATTCGATAGGAGTCTCATACATAAGACTCTTCAGGTGTCCCCACAAAAAGAATCCAGGCATGAAAGATCGGGAGATCGCACTGGCCAAGGGACAGGACCACCTCGCACAATCCATTGATTTGGAAAGGTTGCGTTTAGATAATTTCGCACTTCTGGCGCATAATGAGGCGGTGCTCCATCCTGCTGGAACCACATTACTCGCCGGATACGAGGGGGAACATCTGTCACCATTTCTGGCAGCAACTGTTGCAGAAAGGTAAGATATTTTTTTCCATCCAGGCGTTCTGGCAGAAGATAAGGTCCAAGTAGATGGTCACAATTTATTCCTGCCCAAACATTTATGGAAAATCGTCGCTGATATGCATGTGTAGAAGATGCATGTGGATTTACATCTGCCCATTGGTGGGAATTGTGGGTCTTAAATGTACCCTCACGTGTAAATGTACATTCATCTGTAAAAAGCACAGTTGCACCAAAATCGGGATTTAGGGTGTTCTTCTGCAGGTACCAGCGAGCAAAATCCATTAGACGAGGAAAATCCTTTTGAGTCAGTTCCTGAACTCGTTGGACATGAAAAGGATGCATACTTTCATCCTTTAGTACTCGCCATGTCGTGGAGGGTGATACTTCAATTTGATTAGCCACTGCTCGCGTGCTTGTATTTGGATGATCAGCCACCATATCCAGAATTTTTTCTTCCACAGCAACCGTTCTGTTAGACTTCGCACAGCCTGCATTTGAACGTGCATCAAAAAAGGATCCTGTCTCACACAACTGTCTGTGCAAGCGCACAAATGTTTTATCATTGGGCAACCGCCTGTTGAGAGACTTTTCTCCGTACAATCGTAGGGGCTCTGCACTATTCCCATTTGCAGTTCCGTAGATGAAGTGCATATAAGCCTTTTCTTGATTAGTGAAGGGCAACATCTTTCGTTACGTTTCTACCGTTATTTACACTTTCACACTCGGGTCAGTGGCTTTTATCTTAATAACAATTTGCATATGCGTTCTTCTTCTTCCCCATATCACAATTTCATGTTCTTCTTCCAGAAACTTGCAGCTATAACGCTTGCATGGATAAAATTTGAAGATGTTCTAACACGTTTGCGTTTGAATTCAAATCATGCATTTTCTAATGAAAGTTGATTGTTTTGGTGTTTTACTATCACCTATTAAAGTTTGCTTCATCATTTATTATTTTGCTCATTAGATACAAGCGTTTAAAATTTAACCCCCTGAAAGCGGTTAAATTTGCGCCACTTAACCGCAATCGATGGTTTCAATTTTGCGTTCAAAATTTATGTTAAAGTCTAAGCTTTAGTAAACATTTAACAAAATAAAAAAAATACTGGTAAAAAGTAGTTGTTCGGTACTCCAAAGTCTATCAGCATTTTTTAAACTTTGTCTTTAAAAATTTTTTTAAAGAAAATACTAATTTAAAGAATGATTTTAGCGAAAACCGCAAATGAATAGATCCATTTTTCCGTTTTTTATCATCATTTGAAATTTAGGGCCCTAAACTTTGATGGCGCATATAACATTCGGAAGACGTTTGGGACACTTGGTTTCCTATTTACTATTACTCGTCTTGATGTGTACTATCACCCCTTAAAGTTACTCCCATAAATTATGAAACACCCTGTATATATATATATGCCAAGTGTGATATATCTATGTCAAACTGTCTAGCCTATAAAGCACCAAAACATAGGCACACACACACACAACGAAACAAATATACGTACATACATTTTACTTCAGTATAACTGAATATTATTTTGAGCAAATAGGGCTTTTGAAGCTTTTATGCAGGACTCGTTTCTTCAGGTTCCAAGCAGGCGCGGCTTGTTTATAATGATAGCTTCACAACTGACTTCAAAGAACAGTTTTTAAAAAGCTAAATTATGTAAGCGAAGCTGAATTCCAATTTGAGAGCGAGGGAAGAGGAGAGTCAGGCAGCTCTTATGGTTACAATGAAATCAGCTTTTTAAAATTTATTTTACCATTATAGAAGATAGAATTTTCATTTATTGGTAACAGTTATAGTTTATGTAGCAATATCTTTGTACAGTTAAATTAAGTTCAAATGATGAAAGGTAAAATTTACTTATAATCGTATGACTATTGAAATGATTTTCTTGACAAATCTTGAAAATTTATGCTTTTATATATGGAAAATCCTGAGAGGCAATGAAATTTTATGAATGCAAACGTGTAGAGGCACCAGCTTAGTGTAAAAAGGCACATCTGTGTTTAATTTAGAATTAATTGTTTAGAAGTAAATATATAAATATTTATTTGCACATTTCTCGTTTCGCTTCAAGGTTGCACTAGTTTCACCTTTATTTGGAGTAGATCCTTGTTTAAATGAAATAAATAACTATTTACTGATTTGCTCCCTAAAACAGTTATCCCTTATGACAGATAGATAACAAATTCAGCTTCTTTTTTTCCATGCGTGTAAAGACTTCATTATTTTTTGATTGAATGCTTCTGTGATCTCAGGAAGTATCAATGGGTAAAGTAAATATCAACTATTTGTAAAGAATGTTTTAAAAAAGCTTGAAAGTGTTATTGTAAGAGCGAACGTCTTTACTTTTCTTAACATTTTTGTTGTTTTTAGATCTCTTTCTTTACATAACTAACTTTAACTCTCTATAAAATGGTCAAGGATCCATACGAAACTGATAATTACTAATACGTTCAGCTGACTTGTTTCTTGCTTAAAACCTTAAATATTATTTCAATATGTTCACTCGCCAACAATCATTAAAAATATTTTCTATAGACTTCAGAATATCCAAGTATAAGCTCCCTACTCTCTTCTACAAACACTCCTTTCTGAGAAATACTCATGCAGTTCTCGAAAGCAGCAAATGCCCTTGCAGGAAATAAAACGTCTCGGTGTCTTTAACCCACCTATAGCATTCATAAGACAACGTTGCACGTGGTTAAGATAATGATGGATGTAATTTTTAGCATCAACAGCTTCTTTGCTCTGAGGGGAAAAATTGTCCAGGAGTCTGCGCGTGTTCTGGTCCTGCAACCAAAAATTTCCAAGAAACCACTTTGAACTTATTTTCCAAGCGGATCTTTCAATAATGGATGAGTAATGGATGTGGTTAAAGCCTTTCTTGGAAATTTCTTTAATCTTGGTCGCTGATAATATAGAAAAGATAATATTTGGAAAATATCTTCGAGGTATCCAAGTGGACTTTTTATAGTTTTTTTTTTATATATCTTTGTATCGTGGTTTATTTTCGGAATGCTATTGAATTTGCTCTTTGATAGGAAATTTGTTTCAAATAAGCAATTGATTAAGTCCCCTATGCTCTGAGGTTGTTCGAAGATGAATGGGTTTGACATTACCATTTATTTACAAATAATAAAAGTTTGAAGTAAAGCACTTTGAGAAGATTTTCTGTAACATTTAAAGGTTTTTTTTTCAGAGTTTATCTTATTAAAGAATAAATGGACCACTAAGTGAATAACTTTTGATCAAACAAATACAAGCTTGAGCCTTCAAATAAAATCGGTTGTTTACAATATGTTAATTAGTTTAAAAATTTAAGTGATGAACGAGCCACATTTGAGATTGGTGATGGATATATAAACGTTTAAGTCTTTTATTAGAAATTCACCTCGAAGAATTTACTTCCACCATTGAACGGAAGCGACAGTGACACTGAAAAGAAAATCCCCACCTCACTCTTCTCCATGTATATATCTGAATGACCAACCCCCTCTGATAATAAATAACATGGGTTCTGTAATGTACATAAAATACCCCCCCCCCTACGTGGGACCTATGCACTTACCCCTTCTACAAAAATAAGTCCCATCCTAGCGATAGATCTATTGGCAATATACTCACGGCTGCAATAAGAATAAAAATTCCTATAAGTCTGTCTGCCTCAGTTCAGGGTTAATATAACAAAAATGACTAAATAAAGCTGCCACAATTGCAAAAATGCCTTTTTCATATATAGGATGCAATGTTTTAGAAAAAAAATGAAAAAGTGCAAGTTGATATTTCATAAATTGTAAATACATTAAAAAAAAATTATTTAAAGTAGGTGCCTAATGCTTAAATAAGAGACTCGATAGTAATTGTTAATCAAGTCGGATTTAAAAATTCTTTTCGATTTCTAATATTAATCACAAATCTAGTAAAAGAGCTGAAATCCCTTTTTAAAATTGTAATTTAAAGTTTTCAAAGGCTTTCTATTTTAATTTTGGAAATTTTAGTGATCCTGTTTGAGTTTAGGGCACACATTCTAGTAACAGAAATTGAACAATATTTTTATGGTACTGTTCGAAATTCTTTTTATGCAGACTTTTAAAATTGTCATAAAAATGCAGTAGAATATTTCTTTTGCATTATAATGAGCAATTTTAGAATATTTTAAAAGTATGTATCATCTGAGAATAAGTACCATTATTGAAAGTAGATGGAGCAAGCGAGACACATAGTGCCATCTATTGCTAGAAAAAAGAGACAATAAATGTTTGCAATTTCATTTTTTTTTAAATCTGAATTTTATTAATCGAAATAAAGCTAATTTAATGATTTTTAAAAGAGAAAGAAATTTATTAATAATAATTTCACATTTTTTCGGCATTGAAAATATTTCAGATAATATTTTTAATATTGGCGAATTTTAATGTACCCAAAAATCTGTTATATTTTCATAAAGAAATCGTCGCATTTACGAAAGCTATTGCTCTTAGCAAAATAAACTTTAAAAAAAATACATACCATTTTTATGCATACCTTTCTAAAACGTGTCTGCTCTTTAGACATAATTGATGGATACAGATAGGATTTAAGAACTGGAAAAATTCTGTTCCAAATCACAAATAGAACAAAATAGAGCGAGTAGCTAATGTATGATTTTCATTTTTTTAAAGACTTATGTGTCAATAGTCAGTTTAAAAATTCTCAGTTGGACATTCCTCCCTCATGTGTCAAATGCTTGAATGATTTATTTGTAGAGGGGGAAAGGGTAAGACAATATATGTACAGTATGGCTATGCTTTTGTTTCGGTTTTTTGGGGTGAGGGGTGAGAGGCAAATAGAAATGAAATAATTTATACATTAAATATATATTCATTAATAACAAGATATATAGTACATAATGATACGTACCTGTGGTGTAGTGGTTATCACATCCGCCTAACACGCGGAAGGTCCCAGGTTCAAGCCCTGGCAGGTACACGAACATTTTTCAAGAAATGTATGAACTATTTTATTCAGATTTGTAATTTGGTTGTATCAGTAACTAACCCATCCATATAAAAGAATTCTTATTCTAACAATATGTGTAACTAAATAGCAATAGTCAATTTGTACAGCTTTTCTCACAGTGAACATAAATTCCATCCATTATTTTTGAGGGCATTCAGGAAACATCCGAGCATCAATTCGCTCTCCCTCAGATGAAGAAGAAGGAACTTCCAAAACTGCGATCCATTTCAGCGCATTTCGTCTTCTTCCGATTCATTCAGTGAAAACTGTCGAGCGGTCAATGCGAACAGATACAAAGAACTTGAGATAAACTTTGAGGAATGCGCCTTTTTAAACAAAAATAAGGAAAAGAAACTTTTCGACTATAATTAAATTTGTTCATTATGGAAAGAAATATTTCGACATTGAAAATATAAGATAGAACGCGAGAAAAATATATTTGTATAAATAGTATATTATAATTGTATAATTCTGCGAAACTTCGCCCGAAATTTCTCGAAATTTCCTCGTTTCTTGGTGTTCCTATTTTCTGTCAACTTTTTTTGCCTCGCTTTAAAGGATCATCATTATCAGATAAAATAAGTGAAACAGTGAATGGATTGATTTAAAAAAAGTTTTAAAACAAGCACATTTTTAAGAACTTAAGTATAAAAGATGAGTGATTTTCATTATATAGTTTTATGAACTTATGGTAAAGTATTAATGTGTAGTGCAAACCATTCGAATTATAGTTCTATGCACTGAGTGCTTATGATTTGAACCAGTATGCAATTATATATTTCTCAATAAAGTATATATTTCCATTATGAAGTCGTATTTCATTTGGGATATATTTTTTTAAAAAATGTATAAAAACGGTACATTATCATGATATTAGAAATAAGGAGAGAAGAGCGTAAAGTATTCACTGAACATAAAGGAATAAGACAATGCTATCAACTTTTGAAGAATGAAGTTTTGCAATAATTAATTACCGCTTAGGTTCCTTTTTTAATTTTCAAATGATTTTTTTTATAGTTTAAAATAAACCTTTAAAAAAACTGAAACTCCGATTAGATAATTCCTGAAAAAAATACTTAAGTGATTTTTTCCATACTTAAAATGAACAATTTACTTAAAAATATTTGTTCATAAAAATCGATTTGATCGATTTAAAAAATCTTAAATTCAGCGCGACAATAAAGGATTTTTTTTAATGCAGGAAGATTGTTACTCTACACTCAGAAAGGAAACCATGAATTTTGATCGTTTGAATGTTCAAATCCTTGGTTTGCATTTCACCTTATATTTGAAAGGTTTATTTGTAGTCAAGAAAGACAAGAGTAGGCAACCCCATCGATGAATGACAGACACAATAGATTATATTTTCTAATTAAGAAGAGGAGAAATTACTTTTTTTTCTACCAAAACCCTCTTTTAGAGAAGTTGCTTTGAGAATTCACCCAATAGTAATTGGTTAGCTAAGTTATAATTTGTTTCCAGGCAATTAGTGCTGACCAGGTGAACCGAGATTCATGAAAGAAATTAGACTCATAATGTCACACCACGAATAAGCACTTTTTTTACATATATTTACATATATTTTGCTTCTTCTCTGCAGGATTGAATTAAAGATCTAAACGCCTTTTATTAGATTTTCTCTAAATGATCCATTTGTGATTTATTGTTTTCTTAAGAACAAAGGAAACTTTCGTCAAGAATTTGTTTAATATTTTTCTTCATAAATTTGAATATATGGTTATGACACGCTAATTTCTGGAGATACTGAATGATTTTAATCTAAAAAATGCGTTGTATAAAATAAATATGCGAATCACGTGAATTTTCGTTAAACAAAATTTTTGAAAATTAAACCTGTAAAAAAGCAATAAAGGAAACTTCTAAGTACTCTATTTAAAATTGTAGAATTCAAATTCAAACGATTCTTGCAAATTCATACAATTTTTTAAAAAAGATTCTGTTTATAAACTATATATTCTTTTGCTAATATATATTTTTCTCACTTCTAATTTTCTTCTTTAACGAAGCGTTTTTATTTGCCTTCCACTCAGTTCTGTAAACTTTGGCAGCAAAAGAAAATTGTTTTCTCTAGACAACGAAATTGTCTAAACATTTATATTAACTGAAAAAAAATATTATGAATGTGTAAGTGGTTGGAAAAGTTGGTGTCGCCATCTCATACAAAAATAAATTTTCAAGTCTTCTTGCTAGTGTCGCCATCTATTGGAAAAGTCATACTCCAGAAAACGCTTGCCTTTTATCAAAAATTTTGTTTCAGGTTATTAAAATTATCCATTACTTTAAATATATGCAAATAAATATGGTAGAACGAAAAAATTATAAATTAAATACGAAGCTAATTTTTTTTTACCTGAAGTGAAAATGAAAAAAAATTAGAAAATTTGAATAATATATGTGTATGTGTGTGTGTTTATATATATGTGAGTATATATTTGTATATATGTATATATACATGTGTGTGTGTATACGCATATATTTAAATTATTTTATATATTACACATGTGTGAATATATATGTTTGTGTGTATATATGCATATATATGTGTGTGTGTGTGTGTGTGTGTGCGTGTGTATATATGTGTGAGTGCGTCTCTCTCTCTCTCTCTCTCTCTCTCTCTCTCTCTATATATATATATATATATATATATATATATATATATATAACCATAATTTTTGAAGCAGAATCGTGGCCGAAGACAGAAAAGACACTTTGACTTTTTAATTTCGTTTTATTTCATTCCGGGAGGCATGATTTATGTACAAGCATAAGCAACCAGCACATGAACACAGAACGACCCAGAGCAGAATGAGGAAAAGCTCATGAAAATTTTATCTCTGTGAATATATACTGTGAGATTTTGATAAAGATTTCCCACACGTGTCGAATTTAGGTAAGAAAATAGGAATCTTTTAAAAGAATTTGTTTAGGCCAGTAATTTTTTATCCTTTCACTCGGAGTGTAGAAACTTTTGACTAAAGCATTTTTACAGAGCTTTCTGTTGCATTAATTAAATAAGAAAAGTGGAATGGGACCAGGAAATAAGAGAATATTTTAGAATGAAGTTACTATGTGCTGAATTGAGCTAAAATTTAGTAAATTAAGTTTAAGATTTTAATATATATATATATATATATAGTGGAAAATATTTCTTTACAGTGCTAATGTATTATGAGATTTCGATAGAGATTTTCGTTACACGCGTGGACAAGGCAGGGGAAACACAGGGAGATTTTAAAAAAGAATTTGCCTTATCAGCGGTATTTTGTCTCTTCACACGGAGTGTGGGAAAGTTAGTTTTAGCTGATTCAGCAGTTTAACAAAGCTTCTCTTGAATTAATTAAGTAGAGACCGTGGAATTGGATCACAAAATAAGAGAATATTTTAGAATGAAGTTACTATGGGCTAAATAAAGATAAAATCTTGAAAATTAATTAAATTGAAATTAGAGTTAAAATATCATTACAACTCCCCCCCCCCCTGCAAGACGCGGAAGTATGTCGGGACCCTCGACACACAGCCTTACCTTATAGTGGTGGTCAAGTAAGAAACTAAAATTTAAAAGCATATTAAAAGTGATACCCGAGTTTCCCTTACCTTTACAATAATATAAAAATCATTTTGAACAAGATTATATAAAGCACAAAAAATATAATGTGACATCTGTGAAAATATTAGATAAATATTCAACAACACCAAAAATAATATTAAAATATGCAATATACAGATGATTTTCTGCAGAAACTCAGTCTATTGTATCTCAGTCTGTAAGACTGATTCTATTTGGTGAGGAATGTCTCTAGAGAAGGCTTGCACACAGTGTCCTTTAAATAGTAGAAGGCTCACCAAAATTTTCAAATTGAATGTAAAATAATGGAATAACAGATTGAACTTATATAATAGCAATATATCAACACAGTTCTAATTTTTGTATATAACACTTGAATCTAAAAATAATAATATGAGATTCAAAATACTCTGATAATATAAATATTCAAAAACAAATTATATAAAAATGTATAATTGTAAAAGAAAAACTTTTACCCACTAGTCAGCTAATTAGTGGTGAATAGTAAAACCTTGTCCAACAATTTCTAGTAGTGGGTGAAACTTAATGACCCAAAAGTAGGACATCAAGAAAGGGGACGTAATTCTTATTCTCTCTCTACTCTCATCCAGGAATATTTATTTCCAAAGTGGAGAACAACATATCCAGGATAAAAATGGAAAGATATAGAAATTAATTGTGAGGTTGACCCTATACTCACATCTCAATAAGACAGGTATTTGAATGTATGTTATGATGGCGCCTATCATATCATCATCATGAAGAAAAGAAAAACTAACTCTTACGAGTGGAGACAACGGGCCAACCTAAGTTGGGGATTTTGTGAAAGAAATGTGTGAAATAAAAGGATTTTTTTTAAATTTAAATTATTATTCATGACTTAATTTTAATTTTTCTGCTGGGTAATATGTTCTTAATTTTGAAACATGGACAATATCAGTAGCTTTGTTGGTTAATGCATTTGGTTTAGTTATTTCATAATTTACATCTGAAATTTCAGTTACTATTTCATACGGACCTGAAAATACTGGAGATAATTTTCTACGATTTGGGTAATTAAATTCATCATACATTACAATGTCACCAGGTTTGAATGGAGAATCTATAAATCTAGCATCATATCTTATTTTATTTTTATCATGATATTTTATTGTATTATCTTTAGCTAATTTTCTGGCTTTTTCTATTGGAGGATAGAATTGATTTTCAATTAAGGGAGGAAAATAAGATAATGTGCCAAATAACAAATATGCAGGAAGAAATTTTGTAACTGAATGGGATGTTAAATTGTATTCATTGATTACTTGTTCCAAAAGTTTAGTCCAAGGAATTTTAGTAGGAGAAGAATTGACCTTACACTTTAATTTAGTTACTATTAATTGGTTAACTCTTTCACATTTCCCATTAGTTTGTGGATGATGTGAATATGTTAACAGATGCTTAACACTGTAATTTTTGAGGAAATGTTTGAATTTAGATGAGGTAAAAGCACCATTTCTATCAGTTAATAATTTGGAAGGAACCTGAATTTGGAAAACTTGCTTTAATATATTAATATAAGTTTCAGAATTTTCATTTTTGGAAGGAAAAGCCCAAACATATCTAGTCGCATGATCAATTACTATATGAAGAAATTTTTTAGTTTAATTGTAATAGTTAAATCCGCCAACAGTATCGACAGAAAGACATTCAATAGGACGATCTGTGGGGGGGGGGGGCACAGCATGTAAAGGGACAAATCTTTTTTGCTTTTTCTTTTTATTTAATTGACAAATATCACAATGTTTAACAAAAAGTGCAATATCTTTAGTAGTATGGGGCCAATAATACTGAGGAGTAATTAAATTTATCATTTTTTGAGTGCCTGGATGCCCAAATTGTTCATGAGCTGTTTGCAAAACTTTTCTCCTCAGAGAAAATGGTACAACTATTTTAAATAAATTTTTCTTTTTAACTACAAGTACATCATTAATATTTTTATATTTAATATCATCTAAATTGTCTAAATTTTGATAGTGTTTTATCTCATCTAATTCCAATAAATGCACAGAATGTTGGAGATATTGAGCAGTAGGATGCCGTGATAACATATCAGCCTCAACATTAGCTGTTCCCTTTAAATATTTAACTTCATAATCAAACATACTTAATTTTAAAGACCAACGAAATAATCTTCCCCTTAAATTTTTTACATTTTTAAGCCAAACAAGAGCAGCCTGATCAGTATGAATTATGAATTTTTTCCCATGTAAATAATAATAAAATTTATCAAGAGCATCTACTATTGCTAAACATTCCAACTCAGTTATACAATAATTTTTTTCATAAGATCGTAAAGTTCTTGAATGATAAGATACAGGAGTAATTTACTAGAACAGTTCAGGTTGTTTTAGAACAGCTCCAATAGCTACCTGAGATGCATCACAAAAAACATGAAGAGGTAAATTAGGGTTATATAGTTGTAACACTGGTTTATGTCAATTTATTTTTTAACATTTCAAAAACTTTTTGACAGACTTCTGTCCATTACCATGGTGTATTTTTTTAAGAAGATTATTTAAGGGTTCTCTTATTTTAGCATAAGAATAAATAAACTTATTATAAACATTTACAGAGCCAAGAAAACCTTGAAGTTGCTTGACATCTTTTGGAGGTTGTAATTTTTTAATACTTTCAATATTATGATTATCAGGAGAAATGCATCCTTCTTTGACTTCATACCCCAAGAAATTAATTTTATCTTGAGCAAAGACACATTTAGTAACATTTTATGTATGTTTTAAATGATCATAGTGTTCCTCTAATGAGTTAGAGAAAACTACTATGTCATCAAAATAGTGACATGCAAAATTTGAAAATTTATGCTTATTTACAATTCTACGAATAGTTCTATTGAATATTGCAGGTGCATTTTTCAAGCCAAAAGGTAGGACTTGAAATTCATATAAACCTTCAGTTGTTACAAATGCCAATTTATGTTTATCTTGATCATGCAAGGGTATGTGCTAATATCCAGATGCAAGATCCAAAGTTGAAAAAAACTTTAGCAGTACTTAATTTATCTAACAAGGCATCTATTCTAGGGGGAGGTTCTGCCTCAGATTTGCAAAGGGAATTAATTTTACGATAATCAATACAAAGTCGACTTTTTCTATTTTCATCTCTTTTATATGCTAATGTTACAGGGGAGGAATAATTACTAGTAGATTCTTTTATTAAACCTGCATCTAACAAATTTTTAATTTGCTTATTTATTTCAATTTCATCAGTAGCAGAGGTTCTATAAGCCCTTTGTGAAACTGGTAAATCAGATGTTAAATTAATTCTAGGAGGTTCCATTCTTATTTTACCAACATCATATTTATTTTTTGCAAACACATGAGAATATTCTGACACCAGAGATAACACAGGTTCAGATAGTTTATTTACAGTCAGAGGTGGGGAAATTTCCTCTGATGTATTCACTACCTTGACCTTATTATCACTAGTGTTATTATTTTCAACAATATGTAAAGACATATAATTATTATTGGTATGCAAATTGGTAATAATTTGTCCATTTTGAAATATTTTATTTTTGTCACAATCTGAACATACACGCACTAAATTTATGTCGATTGCTATCACATTATTAAAAAATCACCACACATGAATAATTTTGGACTCTTTTTCCTTTTATTCTGGCCATCATTGCTTAGTAGCACGCTGTCTTGCTACCGTACACATCACTAACTCACGATACACTGAAGTGTTTTTCCCTTTGCCGCAAGAGGGCAGCCCAAGTGACAGGTCGGAACATACCGACCTGTGTTGACATAAAGTTGTCAACACAAACACACAAGGAAAAACTATGGAATATCACAATTCAATGCACAATGCTGAATAAAAACATACAGATTCAGATTTTAAACACTACACATTACAAGGTAATAACATTAATCACACAATAAAGAACACTAATATAAGATTACACATCAATAGGTAAAATACAAATTTTTGAAATGGGTCTTTTATAAACTCCAGATTGAGTTTTAACTTTTACAACTCTGACCCTTTTATCTTCACCCAGATAACACTCAATTATTCTACCTAATGCCCATTTTTGAGGGGGTAGGTTTTCATCTTTAAGAAGCACTAACTCATTGATTTGTACATTATCTTTTCCTACCTTCCACTTGGACCTCTGTTGCAAATTATTAAGATACTGTATACGCCATTTTCTCCAAAACATTTGAATTAATTTTGTCAGTTTTTTCCAATTGGATAATCGATTGTCTTTAACTTCAATTAAATTTGGCTCTACAACAGTATTTAAGGATCTGCCAATTAAGAAATGAGCAGGGGTTAACACGTCATACACATCGGTATCGGACGACAGAGATGCAAGTGGTCTAGAATTTAGAATTCCTTCTATTTGCGTAATAACTGTTAGGAATTCTTCATAGCTCAATTTGGAATAACTTAAAATGCGTTTGAAATGATATTTAAATGCTTTAACTCCACTTTCCCAGAGGCCACCAAAGTTAGGTGCTCTAGGTGGAATGAAGTTCCAATTAATTCCCTCTGTTGGCAAATAACTAGCAAGACTATCGTCGGGTTTTACAACTAAATTGTATAATTTAGAAAGTTCCTTATTTGCTCCTATGAAGTTTGTGCCGTTATCTGAAAATAATTTCGAATCTTCGAGCCACAAATCTCTTTAAACACGCTATGAAGGTATCTGATGATTTACATAACATTGGTTTTTTACATTCTATTTAGTTTTGCTTTCTCAATTTGTTAAATTTTCGTCTTTAATTTGTTTGATGCCTTTATTAGAAAATATGAAAAGCATATTATTTTTAGAGTACTAATTTTAATACGTTGCCCTTCAGAATTTGATTTTTTATAAATAAATTTCTTAGTATTACTTTTTATATGAATTTGATTTATCTCACCATTCGAGTGGCGCAGCATAGCCAGATTTGGCTTTTGTGCCAAAAACTCTAAATAACCAACCAACCAACTGGTAGCAGAGAGATGCGCAAGATAGAGAATTTAAGAGTGCTTCTTCCATAGTATTTCCTGAAAGAGTACGCATCCTCACAGGTGCGATAACCGTAAGTCACTGAATCCCTCACTTTGCAGCGAAGTTCGTATTTCCGATTCTAGATATCCGATTCCGATGGTAGAGTGCGTTTCAGAGAGGCGTTTCTTCAACTTGGCATATGGTTTATCATTAGGGGGATTGACAATCTCACGTAAATTAAGATATCAGCGTCAATTGTTGTTACAAAGTGGTTAAATTTAGTGGACTCGCAAGTAATTTTTGCTAAAGGAAACTGCGTCTCCAATATAAAAAAACCACAATGCTGAGTTTGTTTTCCAGATCGACGGTAGCTTAACTCCCAAATATGCGATCTAATGTCACTTCAGTTTCATTCATGTCGGGTAAAACTATATAAACAAGATACATACAAATAAATATTACAATAAAAGGAAAATACACATTATAAAATACAATATAAATTAAAAATAAGAAATGGTACTACTTAAAATGCATGTTTTATGTGCGCAACTAGAGCACCTATGATATTATAGCGAGGCATTACAATAATTGAAGTTTAAAAGAATTTAATGAAAAAAATATACGATAATACGTGAATATGAAGAAATAAAATGACCGAACAATTGTGAAAACAACTCAGGTATACAAAAACACGGCTAATTTTCACGTCTGAGAGCGAAAAAAATGACCCATTTAGAAAACAAATATAGAGGAAAGAGTTTATTATCTTACATCCGTAATAACAGGAAGGACAAACGATTTTTCACTAGTAGACGATTAAACGAACGATTCACACTGATATATTTATCGAGATGTTGCTTTCTCGGAGTTCACTCTAAAATCATCAGTAAGTTGTTTAAGTATTTGTGATCTTTGTATGAAATGTAGACATGAGCTTTTTAAAATCTAGTTCATAATAAGGAATTAACTTATTTCAGAAAGCTGCATTTCTATAGTCTTAACTATAACAAAATACTTATTTTAATCAAGCGGAAAAATACCGAGTGTAAGAAAAAAATAAGCAAAACTGGATAGAGTAAAACGTTCCGTATTACAGTCGCAATGAAGCTGATGTTTAAGAATAATTATTAATAATACAATTAACAATTGCAACTTAAAAAATTAAGACATTTCTTTGCTTTCAGAGCGAAAAGAGAATTCACGAACAACGTGAAGCTTCAACGCAGAAAAACAAGACTACTTCGATGATGGCAATCATTCGCTCATAAGCAGATCTTAATTTGTCGAGACACAGAAGAATCTCCCTTTTGAAGTTAGTCTCTCTCTCGCCGATTCTCCAGGGGCTGTTTCTGTTGCTCTGGCAGCCGTGACTAACGAGACCTTTAATATGACATCCACCCTGTCTTGGGGAGGAGATTAGTTTTGTCCCCTTGAGGATTCGGAGACAAATTGGCAGGAGGAAGAAAAAGGAGGTGGGGAGAGCACCAGAAGAACACATTTGCTTAGAAGAATTATGCTCCCACAAAACATTTTCGTGGAAGCCTGGGCACTTCAGAAAGGCAATGACTAAGAAGAAATGTAGAAAAATAGATGTGATTAAAGTTTCAATTTTTATAAATATTATAAAAAAAAGCTTGATTTAGCTTTAGAATGAAAGATTGAGAAGGAATCTTTTCTGCACAATTTATTATTAAAATTGTTTTATTTTGATATATAATATGTTACAGTTCAGGTGAATAATCTGTCATTATTAATAAATAAATTACCCGGTTAAAGTGAATAATTTATGAGCATTTATTACATTAACCGGTTACTAATAACCAATACAGTTTGGTCAACGTCAGTTTTTCGCGTTTTTTTGATCTTTTGGATTAAAACAATATCAGTTGATTGTTTATTTTATAAGTTAGGCTCCCGATTCTTTCGTTGTCGGCTTTTGATGTTTACATTATTATTTTTCACAAATTAAGATAGTTGATTTAACAAATTTTACTCCCCCCCCAATCTACTATATCCGCCATTAAATCCATCCGTTTTTTTCTTTTTAAGCCTTCAAAATATCTTTTCCCCTTCAACAGACAGATATTGGGATTGCTCAATGACTTACCCCCCCCCCCCCCCAAAAAAAAAAAGACGAAACTTATTATGAAAAAGAAAAAGAAGTTAGTAAAAAACACAAAAGCTTCACATCAAGTTTAAAAAACATATACAAACAGGCACATCCCTGTCCCAATCCTATATAAACCGTTTAATCACATTTAGGAATTTTTAATAATAACCGGTTAAAGTGAATAATTTTCGATATCTCTCACTTTGACCAAAAGAAGCGGTTAGTATTAATAAGGACCGGTTCGTATTAATAATAACCGATTATTAACATTGCCTGTAATGTATGCAATGATATTTTGCGAATGTTCTATCTATCATGATAAGTGCTTCGAGGATTCTTAAGAATTGAATCTACGGAAATATAAAGTGGGCAAAGAAACTATGTTTCAATAGTCAACAAATATAGGAGGATGGACAGCATTATTTTTTAGAAAATTTTAACACCCAAAAAGTTATTCTACTAAAAGTAGGAGTAAAAAAAATTCAAATTTTTTATTAGAATAAACATTTTTAAACTTTCATAAAAATCCAACAAAAGCTTTTTTACTCTATAAGATAAATTTTTTCAAAAAAATTCATATCGGTCTAAAATGTTATTTTTTTAATAATATACCAAAAATTTAACTCAAATTTTTAAAAAAAACTGAAATCTTTCGAAATTTATTTACTTTTTACCTAGTTAAGCTATAGCGTTTAACGGCTCATTGCCTAGGTATGTTTAATATATTTATAACTTATTTTTACCTAAACATTTCTTCTCAGATTAATAGGAATTTGAATTTTACTGGCACAAGAGCCACACCTGGCTAAGCTGAGAAACACATCTGATTAAAAACGTAAAACCATGTAAGTTAAATTCTTAAACATATTCACAATGATGTAAGATATAAAAAAAAAACATGAAACAAATGTTTAAGCGTAAGGAATAAAAAGGATACGATATTAAAATTTTAAATGGAATCTAAAATTCGTATAATCATCTCAAACACACAAAAAAGGCTAAAACTGGAAGAAAATTCAGATTTTTGATTAAATTCCAGTATGTCTAAGAAAAGTAAATAAATTTGGATGGAGTCTTTTTCCCAATAAATCTATCAAATCCATTTTAGTGGTGCCAAATAAATATAGACGCAAAGACTTGAAATTGGAACATTTTGTTAAAATATGATTTACTGAATCTGGTATTCTGCATGAAGAACATATAGGTGTCGGATCTCTAAATAACAAATGTTTGTGGGTGTAACGAGTGTGCCCAATTCGAAGGCGAGTCAGTTTCACATCAGCTTTACGAAAAGGTATAGTCGGCCATGCACTAATAGTAGGTTTGATGCTGTAAAGTTTGTTATTCATTTGGCATCTCCAAGATTCCTACCACTGGCTATGAATACACGCATCGGCGGATGTCATCATATGGTGTACTATGGTTTAAAGGGATTGAGGCCAAGCGAGCGACGCTATCTGCCTCCTCGTTGCCATCAATGCCAACGTGACTCGGGATCCAGCAGAAAATTATGTCAAACCCTTTCTTTTCGAGCGAATGGTAGCAGTTTAAGATATCCAAAACAATTGGATGGTATTGAAAAGTAAAGTGTCCCAGTTGTGTTAGAACACTCCTGCTATCACTATAAATACAGAATTTCCGAACCTGGCTTCTAGAAATGCGTTGCAAGGCATAAGATATCGTCATTGCTTCTGCACTATAGGCGGAAAATGAGGAAGAAAGACTATGGCTGTAAGAGATAACATCAAAAACAACACCAAAACCATCACAGCTCACACAGCTCATCAGTTTTAGAACCATCTGTAAACATGGCAATATAATCAGAATACTGACTTCGATGAGAATGGAATATGCTGTGAAGAATGGTTGGTGAAGTTTCACCTTTATTAAAATTTATGAAAGGGTTTATATGTTCAACTGAGAACATTTCCCAAGGGGAGTGATGGAAAATACCTGTCTACAGGACTTGCCGATTCCTCCATGTTCATATATTTAATCAAAAGTCAAAGGTCAAAGAAAAGGACGGATACAGTCTGCTGATTGAACGATTGGAAAGCAGTTGTTTGAAATGATGATTAGAGTTTGACATTACTTTAAAATAATAAATAAGTGACAATTTCTGACGCCTCAAAAATAGTGGCATTTGGTGACATTCAGAATTATGCCTCTCAAAGGGAGATGTCCGGAAACCCCCAGAGAATATCCTTAAAGGTGAATCGGATCAAGTTTCCGTAAGACAGATTTACGTGCAGAATTATAAACAATTCAGCCATAATCAATGCGAGCGAGTATGACTGCCTGATATATCCTAAGAAGAGAAGCACGGTCCGAGCCCCAAAAAGAGTTTGATAAAACTTTGAAAATATTCAATAACCTTTCACACTTTTTATGTAAATATAGAATATGCGGTAAAAAACTGAGTTTACTATCCAAAATAACTCCTAGGAAACGAACTTCTAGAACGACTTGAATAGGTTGATTGTAAATATAAAGTTCTGGTTCAGGATGTAAATTCCTTTTTCTGCAAAAATGCACAATACTGCTTTTGCTTGAGGAGATGGTGTTGCCGTTTCGTTCGCACCATGAAAGGATACTATTGATAGCAGTTTGGAGTCTTCTCTCAATTTCATTCATACTCGCTCCCTGACAAGATATTTGCAAGTCATCCACGTAGAAACTTATTTGAACTGATTGAGGAAAACTTATAAGGACTTTTGAAATGTAAAGGAAAAAAACGTTTCACTCAAAACGCTTCCTTGAGAGACGTCCTTAGATTGAATGAAAGATTTTGAAGGTTAAAGTTCAACACGAACATTAAAAGAACGCTGAGTTAAAAAGTTTCGTATAAAAGTCGGTAAATTTCCGTAAAATCCATAATCTGATAAAGTACGTAGGATACCGTAACGCCAAGTGCGGTCATACGCTTTATCAACGTCAAAGAAAACAGAAACTAAATGATTTTTTTTTTGACAAATGCATTGCGGATCTGAGTTTCTAAATAAACAATATTGTCTAGTGTAGAGCGTCCTCTACGGAATCCGCTCAGATAAGTTGGTATAAAATTATTCATTTCCAGTTCATAAATTAATCTGGGGTTGATCATTCTCCCAAGTGTTTTTGATAGAGAGATTGTAAGTGCTGTAGGTCGGTAACTTAGTGGGTCAGCTCTATCTTTCCCAGGTGTTACTATTGGGATGACTATAGCATCTTGCCATTGTCTTGGATAGACATGCTCATTCCAGATTCGGTTAAACAACCTTCTGTAATTCGAACACTTTAAATTCACAGTTATAGGAAACATATTTGTCGCTGTTAAATGAGACAGGATGCTGTTCAAAGCGTTTTCTTAATTTCCTGGAAAGTCATAGTATAAGAATGGGAGTTGGAAATCTCAGCAAAGGTTTCCCTCATGACATTAGCGATATCTTCTAGGGAAAAGTAAATGGTATTACCACGCTTCAGAATGGGAAATGTGAAATCAGTGTAAATAACGTTTGTTTCTCTAATTTTTCGCCACAATTGAGAACTCGATGTTGAAGAATTTATTGAAGAAGCGAATCGTATATACGACTCTCATTCACTTCGACGGCAGATTCTACGAGCATGTGCTTTAGCGCTTTTAAAGGTAATAAAGTTTTTTCGGTTTGTTATCGACAGGAAAATGTCCCACATTTTTTTTCTGTTTCTTAAGAACATTATGGCATGCATCGTTCCACCACGGTTTTCGCAATCTGGACGAGAAGAGCTTTTAGGTATTGATGCATCATCAGCAGCAATTATTGTATCAGTGACGTATCGAACTGCATCATTTATGTCTGAAGATTTGGACATTTCCTCAGTGATCACAGCGAGATGTTTTAATGTTTTCCGATCTGCACGCCGGAAAAGGTATTTACGTGGAAATGAATTTGCACAAAAATTATCGACATGGGAGACTAGAAGCGGGAAATGATCGCTGTTATGAAGGTCACTTTCAACACAAAATTCAGCGTGGCTATAAGTGAAAGGGAAGAAATAGCCAAGTCCAATGAATAGAATGTGCGTGTTGGCATATGAAAATAAGTTTCTTCATCCCTATTAAGTAGACAGAGACAGTGATCGGAAATAAGTTTCTCGATCTGTCTTCCACGGTAATTAGTATTATCACTACCCCATAACATACTATGACCTTCCAAACAAGATAAAAGGTGTGGGCAACTGATCAATCAACAAATTTAGTTCTTCCTGATTAATAGTTTCGTTTGGTGGGAGATAAATGTTTCAAACTGTTATAAGGGTTTGAAAAGGGGTTTGTGTTGCAACGGCCTGTAATGAAGTATGTATTGATAGGACGGTACTGAGATACAAATTTTAAGTCAATATGCAGACACTTACAGTTGAGACTGCATCTGTATCTACATTTTTTGTATTACTTGACTACCCACGTATTTTTTCTGAATGTGTTGATTTCAAAAGTGTTTCCTGAAGGGCAATTACAGCAGGCTGATAAGAGTTAATTAATATTTTAATTCCAGGAAATAACGAGACACTTGAATTTTAAGAATTGAGATCAGGATTGCTACTGACACCAGTACCTGCATCAGAAATGATTGCAGAATGATCCATTTCAACATCCGACAGATCAGAAGAGGATGTTGTTAATTTTAAAATCTTATTAGAGACTTCTCTTTTGGAGGAATCAGGAAGACGTGGAGGATGCTGTAGAAACGGAAATTTCAATTTTTTCAACTTTTCTCTTCGGTATTTCTTTGTCCTTTGGCAACCGTAATCTACCGTTGAACCTTAGAAAGTGGTTGCTCCAGTGAATTTGAAGCCTTGGCAGATGTGGCTTTATTAGTTACATTTGAAGGGGGAGTCAGTACTTTCTCTCGACTAATATCATTAAGCTCGTACTGAATACCAATCTCTGTTTTTTGAGTGAGAACAGAAGAATATGATAAACCTGGCTTTAGTGTCTGTCCGACAACCAATCTACTAGTTTTGCATAGGATATAAGGCCGCGGTGGCCTGGTGGTAAGGTCTCGGCTCTTGAGCAAACGGGTTTCAGGTTCGAGACCCGATTCCCCCGAAGAACCGTCGTGTAAAGGGGTCTGTTGCACGTTAAATCCGTCAAGGCCAAACACTTCCTGCTGGTGTGAAGTGGTGTGGAGAGGGGAGTGCCAGCTCAGATGTCGTCCTCGTCGTCTGACCGTGGTTCAAAATTACGAGGTCCGTCCCAAAATAGCCCTAGTGTTGCTTAAAACGGGACGTTAATCTAACTAACTAACTAGCATAGGATATATTTTGTTTCACTTTTGTCGGCTGTATTTGTTTTTCAATCAACCATTTTGGGCAAGTTCGATAAGAGGCAGGATGTGCAGCTAGGCAGTTACAACATTTTAAGGTTTCTGAAGAGCATGTTTTAGAATCATGTCCAATTTCAGCACTTTTGGCACATCTAACAGTACCTCCACAACTTGGTTGAAAATGGCCGAACCTCTGGCATTTGAAACAGCGCAGAGGGTTTGGAATGTATGGATGCATACTACAATGCAAATAACCAGCTCGTATTGCTTTTGGGAGGTCAGGAGTAGAAAAAGTTAGTACTACATGCTGCGTAGGCATCGTGACACTGTCTCGTTTGGTGTGGATGCGACGCACTGCAATAACTCTATAACAACTTTGTTCCTGCACACGCTCGTGTTCAGTATTTGCTAAAAGGTCTTTCTCAGAAATTATACCACAAGAGTATTTTAAGGATTTATGTGGAGAAGTTTCAACGGGAAAATTGCCAAGCTTTTTAAGCTTCTTCATGATTAAATTTGGGTTTTATTGGCAGCGTCAATGAGAAGATCACCAGAAAGAATATTTTTAACATCCTTGACTGCACCACTAACAGAATCAATTAGTCTTTGAATAAGAAAATAGATACCAAATGAAAGGTCGTAGGCGTATAAATAATAATGAAAAGCATATCACTAGTAAGCGGAAAACCGTAAGAAGGTTTAAAGGAAGAGCCCACACAAAGCAGAATAGAATTTCGGGCCCCAATGGCACCACCCACCACGGAGCCCTACAAGTAGGGATTGCAATACTGGTATACCGGGATACCGAATACCAGTATTTTGAGCCATTTGTACAATTTTGTAATACCAGTATTCACAAATTTAAATGCCGGCGTCCTGAGATAGGGGTAGCGCTTCTTCCCCGTGTTCTGGGCGTCCTGGGTTCGAGTCCCAGTACGGGCATGGTTGTTCTTCCTCCGTTCTATCTGTGAGATGTGTGAATGTGCCCCCCTGTAAAAAGGGTTTGTGCAAGCGAATGAGATGTGTGAGTAGCTAAGACGTACTCTTGACCCTAGTTGGCGCTATTAAAAAACAAGAGACGCTCCCTTGGCTTAAAATCGCCGACTTCGTCAGCGAGCTTGTGCATGGCAAGTGCCATTATAAACAACAACAAATTTAAATACCGTTTTTTCGGAATTTACTAGACATTTTTAAAATTGTCTCCACTATATGTTCAGCGATCGCAAACATAGCAAAATAGTATACGTTTTTGTTTTTATGTCTCTCTAACGGGCGAAAATTAATTAGCTAATTAAAGGCTTAATTAATTGCTTAAATCTAAACTAGCGAAACATGGATTATCCCTGAAAGAAGATATTGTATCCATAACGACTGATGAAGCAACAACGACTTATGAAAAAAGTTGGAAAGTTGATTGGTGCAAATCAGCAATTGTGCTATGCACATGGAATTCAGTTAGAAGTAATAGATGTATTATACCCAAAAAAAATAATAATAAAGAACAGAAGAATCCAAATTCTCTGGATATAGAAACTTCAGATTCCAACTTTGAAGAGAGTAATAGTGAGAGTGACAATGACAATGAAGATGATGAAAATGTAATTGTTGAAGAAGATATTGCTAATGAGGATGAAATATTAACCCATCAAGAATTGCTTTCTATAATTTATGAAGTTCGAAAGATTGTTAAGATATTTAAACGTTCCCCTATAAAAAAATGATATATTACTATAATATATACTAACTCAAAATAAAACAGAATATATGTTAATATTAGATTCTAAAACACATTGGAACAGTTTACTCCTAATGATGGAACGATTTTTGAAACTGAGAAATCCAATCCAAAAAGCAATAATCGACTTAAACCTGTAAATTAATTTTTCAGATAGTGAATGCAACTTAAAATCCAGAACTATATCAGCTCTACTTCCAATAAAACTGATTATTGAGGCATTTTATCGGAGAGATTCTAATTTATTAACAGCTAATGCAACAATAAATTTCATGTTGCAGTCACTGAAAGAACAGCACACATCTTTATCTGACGAATTATATATTACATTGAAAATTTGCATAGAAGAAAGGTATATCGAAAATTATGATGACACTAATGTCGATAGTGAAAAGAAATTGTCTCTTGTACAAAATTAGAATTAGCGATAAATAAAAAAAAATTCAACGAACCAAAATACAATACAGAAATCAGCTATATCCAAAACCATCCGACGAGAAATCGATTTATTTGAAGATGAGGGATTTAGAGGTAAATACTTGGAAAAAGTATATCGCGCATTGCTAACAGTACCACCAACTAGCGTAGATGCCGAAAGAGCGTTTTCAAAGCTGGTCATTTTTACACCAAATTACTTTTCAGGCTAAATGATAGTACAATTGATGCATTATGTTTTTTAAGATCACATTTCAAAAATTTGTAATAGTACCACAGACTGAATAGGGATATTTACACTTTTTTTGTGATTTAAATAAATCAGATGTTCCTTTACTTTTTCGTGATTCTTTATATACTGTTATAATTTATAAGTTACAAATTATTTTTTGTGATATTTACATTCTCTAATAAAACTGGTAAATAAAACAAAAACACACATGTGTTTTCTTTCATTTACTAAAATTTCTAATACCGGTATTAAAACCAGTATCCCGGTATTAAGATCTAAAAAATACCGAATACCGGTATTGAAATTTTGGTCCGATATTGCAGTCCCTACCTATAAGGGAAGACAATTGCTGGCTCTGGGAATTCCGAGCCTCAGTATCCACCCTGATGCTTGCTGGATACAATACGCTAAGAGCCATTTTCAGGAACGTCTTATCACCCTTAACGCAGAGCCCCAGAAGGGACCCCTTCGCTTGATCCCTAGCAGAATAACCACTCAGGTGACTAGCTACCAGCCGATTAATACACCGGGGACCACAGTGCACCACCCGTCTCATGGATCACCACGTACGGCTAACACGTGCGGGTTTTGTCTGTCCATGAGAAGAAAGAAACAAACAGAGTGGCGATAGCTTCTCATGGAGAGATCCCTCGCTTGCCGTCCAGGGATAGAAGGACCAAGCAGACAGTAGAAGGCGTAGAGGAGAATGAATTGAAAGAGAATAAAGATCCCTGGGTACCTCGGTTACGGGACAACCTTACTCACCAAAAGAAGGTGAGCCGCTGAAGGGCTCATATTTATAGGAATGCTTTTTATTTAAAGCCACAAATTGGTTTCTCGATTTACACTTCTGTATTATCATCCGGGAACATATCCGACTGCCGCGGACATGTTTCGGATAGGCAATTCAACTTAGGCAATTAAAACTCACATTATAATATTATATATAAATTTTATTTATAAGTTTTGTATTTATTTATAACAAATTTTTATATATTTTTTCTGTGTTAAAAGTCATGAGGTATAGAACATGATAAAATACATGAATCACGAAAACTTCTGGAATTTTATAAAAGGTATAATTTTTGTATAAATTTGCCAATAAATCTTGGTTAGCATGAAGAAAATAAATTAGCAGAAGATTGTTCCTATTTATCAATGCCAATGTTGTTACAAAACACAGATGGTTTAGTTTTGCAAGGCAGTCTCCGTAATTTTAAAAACTAGAAAAAGTCGAATAGACCCGGATTCTATAAAACTTTGTTTTAAATAAAACCTAAACAATCAAGATTGTGCTAGGGGAATGCATAATAAGATTTCCACCAATGGCATATCAGATTGAGCTATCTACCTACCGAAAGATAAACACATTGGTTTGGAAACCGATATATCGTGAGAAAGTCGCCTGTTGTCTCATTCATTAATCGACACATCAATACAATGTCGGGAATAAAATAAGCAGATGAATTTTTATTTCTTTAAAATGTAGCAATATTAGTTAATTTTTATGTTTAAAGAACCTCCTTTCCCCCCAAAAAATATTTCCCTAAAAAAGTATTCCCCAAACACATGTTGGATTTCGCCAATTTATCCTTGTATGAAGAATTATAACCTCTAAATACAAGCATATCATTAATGGTTACTTTTTGTACTTGAACGTCTATTTCCAAGAAAATTTCATGTACATTGAAATGGTGTTTTGGATTTTTAAAGAATGAAAAAAAAAATATGGCATAGTATCCCAGCAACAGTGACTATACCGATTTCAAACATTTTGATGCGGTATGAAAGCTTATCCCTTCAAGATGCATCATCCATGGTTGTCCGATACAGACTGTACTAAAGTTTTCAGAAATATTGCAAAAAAAAAAAAAAAATAGCCTTAACAATCAGACCAAATTTGGCAATCTATATATTTAAAATAAATAGGAAATCAGTTCACCAGCCACAACAACAGGTCCAATTTCTTATATGAAATTTTTCTTGACAGAAATTGTGACATTAAATAAGTTATTAATGCTCTCCTCTACCAGACCAGCAACCATTTTTAAAGAAAAATCTCAGAACTGTATATTTATGACGAAAAAGAACTACTTCCACTTTCCCCTTTTTTCAGTCACTTTACCGATTTCATGAATTTTCATTCCCTTTTCAAAGCTCATGACGTTTAGATACGCCATCAGTGGTCGCCTTGCATTTTGAACGATGCAAGAAAATAAAGTCTCAACAACTGGACCCGTTTCAGCATTGAATTTCGATATTCTACCCTCACACACAGTTGAGTCATCAGAATGCACCGCATTTATTGTGGGCGCATAACTTAAATATTTTCAGTCGGTGTAATAAGATATCAAAGTTATTTATTGTTAAATTTGAAGGCAAATAGTGGATCACTGAAGGCGATTATTTTTGTTGAAAATAATGTAAGAGTACAAAGGTATTTACTCCTTTTTCTTGCACTGAAATATGTTAATGATAGTATTTTTCTAGTTTTATATAATTTCAGTTATATTATTTCTTCACTTCGTTATGAAGAAGAACTTGTTTATTTTAGTATTCCGAGACTACCACTTTTCTACGACTCTACCGCACTGAAAGATGAGATACTATTTCAGCTATTTTTCATTGTTCACTTCAATTTCCACTCCTTTTTACCTTTTGTGTTTTGCATTGTCTCATTGTTTTACATTTTCATATGTTAACACATATGTTTATTTTGTAATATCGTATATTTAATTTTTGCAATACTATCTTTTATAAAGTTCTATATTAATATAGATTTTAATATTTGGCTTTTATTTTACCGTTTGATTGGCGCAGTATGACCAAATATGGTTCTTGTGCCATAAAACAACAAGCAAACAATCAATTTCCACCCCATTAGATACTTTTTCCGGTCAGTTTTTTTCTCTAGTATATGTGTGTGAGTGTCGTGTCATTTGTGACTACACTATTTTATTTTAATTCGAAATTGCTTATATGGTTAGTTCAAGTGGCAACAAAAGCTTTAAAGACGGGCGTAAAGAATATTTCACATATCATTAAATGTGATCGAGATTATCTGCCGTTGTTCATTTCAAAATGTGAAAAGAAACTAATAAATAAAGGGTTTTAACATACTATTTTGTAAAAAAGTTAACTAAAGAATAATCGTGTATTTATTCATCATGATTGAATGTTTAAATTGCAGTGAATAAAAATGTCTCTAAAGTGTTTTGTTGTGTATTTTCTAGCAATGTTAAACATTCTGTGTTGATTTAACGCCCAAGACGTATGTAAATAATCCCAGTTCACCTTATTTATAAACACGTCCTCTAATATCTCATCTTACTCATTTTTACTCAACGAATGCATCTCGACGCATGCATTAAAGTGCGGAAGGTTGCCGAATTCGAGAAAGAGCAATAACTCACTTGATACATTATTTTAATTTTTTGCGCATGCTTGCTTTACATAGTTTAATATATAAAACTAAATGTAGCACTGCATTAAATACATGAAATTATTTTTATAAAATTTATATGATTCCAATGCTTTATTTCAAGGAAGTCATTTGTCTTTCTGAACACTTGTACCCGATTGAACTCGAAATAATGATCGAATGTCCTAACACGAAGGGGAAAAAAAACATGAGTACAAGCATTACAGAAAAAAAAAACTCTTCATTGATATTTTGTCGGTCGACTTCAATCAATGTGTCGGCATCTGGTTTATGGATTTCTTAAGATAGTGGGGTATTGGCATTCTACGAATCCTATTAGCATAAAGTTATGTTACTGGTATAATTTTACCTATATGAATTAAAATATGAATTCTGATACAGAATATGTTCAATGAATTTTGACCTTTCTTAATATTTTTCAAATGCAAATGAATGAATGCAGTTTTTTCCAAAATAAGCGAAGAATCAAGGCCTAACCACTGAAAACAGGTTTCATCTCCTTTAAATCAGTGCAACTAATTATGAACATTCCATCCTAGTCCCCCCCCCCTCCCCACACACAAATGCCTCACAAGGAAGATCAAGTCATGAAAGTTTCTCCGATATGCCCCGATTTCAAAATATTCATGAAATCCTTCCATAATCACCCTATCCATTGACTTTTCCTTCTTGAAGATCGATTTGTATTCGTATAAGGTATAACGATGCTGAAGAGCCAAAAATGGGATGACACTGAAGACGAAAGGAATCTCCGTATTTATACGTATTGACATATTTTTTTACATTAAAAATGCTTGAAATGTGTGGTATAGGTAGTTTGAAAGCAATAGCAAATTGGCGGGTACTATTTTAGAATTATTCTTCAATAACAAAGTTTCTGGACTTTTAAAAATCAATAGCAGTTCTAAAATAATTCCGAGGAGATAAATGAAATTTTAAGATAAATGTGTGAATTTTCCTCCATGCATACGTATTCCCACCAAGCTGGCATGATTCTCAATGTTTTGAACGCAGTCGGCTACTCTAAATCAATTTGAAGTTTAAAAGGATCTTTCATTCACAGTATTCTTGTCAGTGTCTTTCTACATTCTTTTAAAATGTATCAAATCTCAGAAAGTTATGGGTAGGATTGTTGAGCTAAAGCTAAAGATTCGGAACTTTCCGAACAGTTGACTTTTATAATAAAAGGAAATTGTTTGCCATGGTCAACTTTTGTAAAGTTGGGTTGGGCTGCAGATGGATGAAATGAATTCTTCGAGAACTAGAAAAGAAAGTCCCTCGGGCTGACTGAAAGATAGGTTCAAATAAATACAAATTCTGCAACGATCTCTTCACATCACATTTTTGATTGGAATGAAGGTAAGTTGGAATTGGAAAATTATTTACTATTGTTTTTATCCATCTCTGAATACATTGAGAGAATAGAAATACAACTTATAGAATTAAATAGAATGATCAAAATCTTTATATTTTTTAAATAAAACAACCGCTCTGCGATGACAGGCGGTGTGTCAATTATTCTCGTATGACAAAAGTTTTATTCACAGTATGACTGATTCAGAGATTCGATCTGTAAATAAGGATTCATTTAATTGTATTTTGTCTTCGGTAGGCATTCGACAAGGAATTGATCAGTATCAGTTTAATAAAAATCTTTATTTCTTTAAATAACTGTTCTTAATCTAAATTATTTAAAAATTATGTTCATTTCTTCGAATTGTTTCCATTTCGAATTCTCACTTTTACTAGTTGAATCCATTCATTAAACATTAAATGGATAACGAATATCATTCCTAAGAATACAAATAAAATGTTTTTTACGGTGCCGCATCAACTATTTAAAAAGTACAAAATGCAATGTCACTTGCTGCTTTTCTTGTCAAGTTTTACCGGAATTTAGAAATATTCATTTTGTATTTGAGAGCATTGAAATAAATATTAATGCGACTTGCAACATTTTTTGGTGTATTTTCGGAAATAGCTGAGCTTAGGATCTTCGTTTAATGTGGGTTTTAAGAGCCTATTTTCATTGCATATAATTTAAATTGGTGCAGACACTATAACTGAATCTTGCAATAACAAAATTTTACCTCTTAGAAGGTTATAAATATTGATATAGTAATAAACTAATCAATGTTAGAAAGCACTGACCTGGGTGGTAGCTACTTTTTTTAGGGGGGGGGGGGGGTAAATGATGAAATGGAAAAGGCGATAGTGAGATTAAGAAAAGGATCACTTTCTAGTGAAATATGTTTTATATTGAAAATATATAATTGTTTTATCTAGTAAATGGAATCTTGAAATGATAAAATTTCATCGATGAAACTATATTCTTTTCAACTTTCAGAGCTCTGCAAAGTTTTATTAATTTGAAATACCACTCCAATTTTCGATGGTAATTTCTTATTTATCGTCATAAGAAATCAGTTGTGCAGCAACAGTGTTCGGGTTTCTTCACACACCTGGTTATAGAAAAGAAAAATCAAGATTTCCAGACATTAAAAAATCAATAAGCCTTAAAGACGTGTTACGGCGTTTAAGAGTATTCTACGCAGCTTTGAAAATCCGATATCAATAATTTGGAGTAGCTTATAAGCTCGTGGACAAAATGCTTTCTTTCAAAACATTCTGAACACATTTAAATTATCATTTTTACCCCATTCATGCAAGGAACATTTTTACATCCATTTATTATGAATACTTTAGTGCCATCTGTAATTGATTTTATAAATAAATCCATTTTTTTTAGAGTTACTATAACTGGAGATATTTGATTGTCTTGAAAATGAAAGGGAAAAAAGCCATTTAAGTTCAAATTATGTTCAACCAATGGATAAAATGAATGAAATAGAACAGCTTGAAGCTTCCATTGATTATGACTTCATTGTTCTACAGATCAGACAAAGCATTTGATAATACTTATTGTTTCAATAAAATAGAATTTTACAATCAATATTTCGCAAACAGAATTGATATTGGTTTTATTGACTCTAGTATTACAAAGCTTGGTAAGTGTCATATTAATGGGATTTGTAACTTGCAATCCTTTTTATAGGCATGCAGTCATTTAATTAGATTATCAAATGAAATGAAATAAAGATTTTTTTAAATGATTGGCATATATTTAAAAAATATTTTATAAATAAAAGATATAAAAAGTAATTTTTGAAAAATAACAATTTAACTTTTATCATGAATTTTTTAAAAATTGATGCAATACAGATGAGGAATCTCTAATCGTGGAAATAAAAATATTAATATAATAGGATGTAGCTGAAATTCAATCTTAAATTCCTTAGAGAACTTTGCGAAATATCATTGGAATAAATATTTCTTAACTAATTTTTAGCATTTTAATAAGAAAGTACATAAATTTTGTGACATGCGGAGACTGTTTACTTAAAGATTAAAAAAAGTAAACAATACTTCAAGTTCTGAAGTTACGAACGAGTATTCGATGGATTATAAAACCAGCGAAATTTCGGTTGGCGTGTGTCACATTTCTAATTATCACTTGAGCATGCATGGACTCCATTGGAAAATATAGAGAATAAACTCATAACAGATGCAATTTTAATTATAAAGTTTCAAATTTTATTCTCATTTATTTGTATAATTTACCATTATACGATGATCATTTTTTTTAAAAAAATGCTTGAATTTGATGAATATAAAATAGGTGGTTTTTCTAAATGCAGAAAAAAATGTATCTTACTAAAAATGAGAAGTTTTTTGAAATGAAATACTTTGTTTATGACAATAAATTTAAATGCATTATTAAAATATCTTAGCTGAATTATTGCGTAAAGAAACCTCCAAAATCTTCCAAAGATGAATCAGGTTTAATCTTAAGAAAATACAATTATATTTGCATGCGCTTATAGAAATACGCTTCTGTAGAAAAAAAATTGGGGACCATATTGCAATTTAAAAGGGGGAAAATTACGAATTTGATATAACAGACGAATACTATTAACATTCAAAATTATACATAGTATCTCAAAAAAGCGGAATGAATTCCCCCCCCCCCCAACCTAAATATTACATCTGGGCATATACTTTCAAACGGAAAGTTTCATTAAATAAGGTGGAACATTTTATGAAAACATCTTTACTTCTATGAAAGTTGATTAAAAGTTTGAAAAATTAATTTTTTACACAGCGATTAAATGGGGGAAAGCTTTAGTAAAATGCTTTTCTTACATTCATCTATGCACAACTCATTTCTATTTATAAAATTTGCAGATTTTTTTTTTAAATTTTAGAGGGACTAATCACAAATTCGGATGAAAAAATTTATTTCAAAAAAAAAAATTGAAAATGCATTGAATATATAAAAAGTCATATCTAAATATTTGTCTAATAGTACATCATCGAATCTGCATGATTTGGAAGAAATTTATTAATCTGGCATAATGTTCCCTTGAATCGATCGACAGTTGCAGTTTCGTCTTTAAAAAAAAGGGAAGAGAAACATGAGGCACTGAACATTGAAGAATCTGAGAAGTATTGAGATGCCAAATATCTAAGATAAAATTTTTGGGAGCATTCTGTCATAACAAGGAACTTTTGGAAACGCCGTATTATTTATGCTGTAAGTAATCGCAACACTGATCTATTGTAAGAGTTTATAAGGGACGTTTTCCGTATCATTCCATGTAGCGTACTTACAAAACGGTTTAGCGATGTTAAGCATGTTGGAGCACCAGCAGTCAGTTATTAATTCAACACCTCAAATTCGACAGTATAAAAAATAGTTCAACTCAATAAACGACATCCATGAACTGATACAACAATTCAATGGATATCTACACCACCGATGATTCGGGTTTTACAGCAGGGCCCTATTTCAGTAAGATCACATCCACCTTTTCCGACAAACGTTATTTGAATAGATGAGTATAGTTTTAGCACAGAAAGTAGCACAGATCTTCAAAACGATAACTTTTCGAAAAGTAAGTCTATTGATCAGTCATGATTTTCTAAAACTGTGTGGTGCAGCAATTTTAGAAACTTTTTAGTTTTGGTTCCATTTTATATAACAGTATTCTGAATTATTCATTTAAGTCCCAAAGGATGAATTGGATCGTGTACATGTTAAAAATTGCATATGTGCCGAAGATGTTCATTTTGAACAAGTTTTTATGCGTACTTCAATGAATACAGTATCTGAACATTTTTTAAAAATTTAATGAAAGTTCATAAATGTGTTCATCTTTTTTGATTCTGGCCTTATAAATAATCTTTCGGTTTGCATATATTCATCTTGAAATTTATAACGAAAGTGCCACTGTAGCACCGGTCAGAGGTATGGTAAAATGATTCATCCATTTGTTTCTTAATTTCACAGATCATTTCATAGATACAGCCTAGAAATGTTGTGTCCTTCTGGATGAGTATAAGAACAATGATTCCCTAATTGACAATTTTTCTCTAGGAGAACATATAAAAATTATTCGAAACAGTTATCTTAGTATTGCTCTCTCCTGAAGGTGAAGTATTTTCATACGTCGTTGGATGAAGCTTTCCAGCTGGAAGTATGCGTCTAATGATAGAGGTCAAAGAAAGAAACACTTCTTCCGATAGATATTGGTATGCTTATAAATTATTACACAGTTTCAGGATTACCTTAGGATGCATTGATAAAAGTAACAAAAATTCAGTTTATATTGAAAATAATCTTAATGTTGAAATAAGAAATGAGAGATATCATTTCACACTATTGTAATAGATGCGCTAAATCAAATAAACAAAGTGAAGATCATGCATAATGATAACCAGCATGTCTAACGATAATTCCCTTTGTTCCCGAAAAATTTCGAGACAAATTTAAAGCAGCTTAAGTATTGAGTTGTCTTTGAAAGCACTCAAGAATAAAGGAAATCTAATATCTATTACTAGAAGTGAGCGATAAAAATCAAATAGTGAAAGGACTGGGACTAGATTAAACTAAACAAAGCAGAATGGTTTGGATTCGTCCTTTTTAGCATGCTATTTACGCACTGGGTAGGGGGAAATATAACATCCGATATCTTCTAAACTTATGGCCTTTTCTTACCAACTCACACAATTTTTCAAATATTTAAAAAAAATCATTTAATAATGTATAAATATTACTGTTATTTTAACTAAGAAGTTTTAAACTGAGATGAATATTTATTGTTTACATGAGCTTCTGTTATGAACAAGTTATTAAAATGAGAAAAAAAATCGTGCGATAACTAATTTGTATCATTGGATAAATGCCGCATTCCTTCTCGATGAGTGCAGACTTTTCAAATAATTATTCGTAGGTATTGTAACAATATTAGCAAAAGTTGTTGTCCAAGAAAAGGAAATTTAAAATAAAAGCGTAAGAAAAAAAAATGACTTTTGAATCATTTAAAATGTCAGATTTCATAAGAAGTATTACCGTATTTTTTTAATTCAAAAGGTTGGTATACATTTTTATTAACAGTATTTATCTTGACAAAGTAATCTGTCATATTTTTGTGAGATACTCAGTAAAGGAATTGGGTTCTTCCATTTTCTTTATCAAGAATTCATCACTTACCAGTACAAACTTTTGCAGCACAAGCTATTTCTTCGCCACTGTCCGACTCATGCATTTCCTCCCTTTTTATTGAAAATTATTTCCAAATATATATATATTTATATATATATAAATGTAAGAAATAAATCTGACGAAGACCGCCTGACAATAGTGTAGGAAGAGAAGAGGTTCAAAATAGACTACGCGCTATGGAATCGGTGCCCCTTTTCAGATTTCGGATTACCATACATGCGAACGAAAAACAAGACAAGCCTCATGCAAAGCACATACCGATCATAGGAACAAGACTTTAGAAAATTATCGTGATAAAACTGAATTTTCTAGGAAAAACGAACACCTTTATCTTTCGAAATGTGTAAAGAGCGGTAAGAGTACAAGTGTTGACTTCGCTGTTTTGATCCTTTTGTCGCGGGGAGATCAATGAAGGCGACGAGGTAGTGACTGGAATACGCGCATGTGCTTGTTACCTGTGGAATATACAACATATAGGACCAGATTCGACGAGGTCATATAATGGTGCTGAGTCACAGGAGCTTTGGTGTCTTAATCCATTCCGATTCCTTTATATATATATATATATATATATATATATATATATATATATATATATATATATATATATATATATATATATATATATATATATATATATTTCTATCACCCATCAACTTAGTCACAAAATATCTCGTAGCAACTCCCGAATTTCGAAAAATAGGCGTCGCTCTATTATCAGAAACATAAGAAACTTTAAATCTATGCCCCTTTTCCTGCAACACATTTTGATATTTTTCATCAATATTCTTAACTACTGGTTAAACATACGTCGTATCAATCAGTAAAAACAGAAAAATATCCAAAAAAGAATAAAACAGAAAAATACCATTGATAAGAAATAGTTTTGAAATTTCGTAATAAATACGTCATAAATTGTATTTTTAATATTTACCATAGAATAAAACCATGAGAATACCAAAATAGAAACCATTGCAATTTAAAACAAAATATCAATTAAATATAAGAACTATCTAACTAAAATGCTAAAAATATATATTTACAATCTATGTATATAAAACACTTACGTGGACGCAAAATCAGGCCGAATTTGTTAATCGCCGTTTGGCAACACTTCGACCTCGCCTGGGAACATCAACGCGCGGTTTGATAAGATTTCAAGAGAGCGCTATTCTTGCATTGATTTGAAAAAAATTATTAAAAAAAACATTTATAAAAAAAAAAACGGACAACATTTTTTATGATGAGTTTAAGTCGTGCCGTATCGATTTTAAAACAAAACCGCCGAAAAAGAGAAGGCAGGTTGAATGAAAATGTTCAAGAATCATTCATAAGAAGATCCAGTCTTAATGAACGAGATACAGTTAAACGGTTATGTTTCCGAACTACAGGAGCATAATTGTGGGAGTATGTCAGGACTCTGTTCTTTCTGCCAGGTATGTTATTGGGAAAAAGAAGTAAATTCAAATGGCAAATACACGAAATGGTGTCATGATAAAAAAATAAAAAAAAATTATGGAACATCTGTTGAATCCACCGGAAATATTGAAAGACTTGCTGATGAGTGATTCAACTGAAGGAAGAAGCTATCGGAAGCATATAAAAAAATATAATATTGCTTTAGTTTTTGCTTCTATGGGAGCTCAAATTACCATTACCATACTAATTTTTTTTTTTTAAATGTTTCTTTAGTGGATGTATACAGTTATTTAAATGAAAGGTTATTTGTGTAACAAAGAACTTTGATGCAGATAATTTATGCGAGAGTACTTTTTTCGACCGAAGTGATTCGAGAGGAACTAACTATATTAGCAGTTCCTGGGGATTGGCGAGAATAAGCGAGCAGGGGCGCAGCCCCCTAGTTAAATTTAAATTGATAACTATCAAATAGAAAGCAAAAAAAAAAAAAATTAAGAATAATTTATTATCTGGCATGAAATTTTTCGAAACATGTAGGAGTGTCTTTTTGTCCGACACACAATGGCACATTGCATGTTTTATACATTGTTCGGGTTTTATGCACATTTTTTTGGAAGTGCACGAAGCACATCTTCGATATCTTTACGGTATTTTTTTCACAATTTTCAAATGCAGAATATAATAATAATAATTATGAAACAAATTTTAATAAAAAATTAAAGCTATAAAAACGTAAAAATTTACAAAAAAAAAAAAAAATCGCAAAAATTTAATCAGAGCATGAGCGTTAAAAATAAGAATCTGTCTGGAATGAAAGGCAAGTCTGAAATATGAAATTTTTTCTGGTTTCAAAAATAAGTGGTCTTTATCAGAAGACAATACCACCCCTCCCCTCCCCGAGAACACAAAATTTGCATCGGACCCTTCTACAAACATATATCAAGTTATAGATTTCCACAGTTACTAGAGGCGGCGAAACAGAAGATAAGCGAACAAAGAAGCAGATGTCCTAGACGGGCAGTGTCCCCAAATGAGACCACGCAGAAATCAACCACTTTGGTCCGCTCTTAAATTAGTTAGAAGCTTTAAAAGAATTATAATAATAAAAACTCATGGATATTGTAAGAAAGCAGATGACTAATTTTGATAAAATTTCTATTCTTAAGAACTAAAAACAATTTCCTCATTTTTGGGAAAAAAATTGAGGCATTTTTAAGATAAAATTAGTACCAATATATATATATATATATATATATATATATATATATATATATATATATATATATATATATATATATATATATATATATATATAAAATTGCTCAGATTGTCATCTATTCATTAAAAAAGAAACCAACTGCACTTTTCCAGCAATTTTTTGTGTTTTAAAACCAATAGTTTTTTTCTACAGAAATTTTTAAAATTGGTGTCTTCTTTTGCAACCACCGCCCCTGAAAGGGTTTGCACACACAGAGCGGCTCCTTCTCGACTTGACCCAGTTTTAAGAAGCAAACTATGTATTAGAAAGACCTCCTTTTAGTTTCACCAAATACATTTAAGTTTGATTTTAAAAGCTAATATTTTCAAAATCAAATTGAATACCTTTCAAATTTTTCTTATTACTGAACGAAATATGTAGACGTATGCTTCAGCAGCCATAATTTCCACAACTACCTAATGAATAAAAGAAATAATAATTCTCACACAAAAAAATAAATTTTCTTTTTTCCAATTTAAAAATTTAATTTTACTTTATTTCTAGTAAAAGAAATCCATTCATATTTTTACAGTCGAAACGTCATCTAAATTCTTACAGAAAGATACAAATGTGCAGACACGGATAATTTTTCTAAATGTCATTACATCATTTAAATGTTTTTAAAAATAATTTTAATTTTAGGAAATCGTTTCCGTGCTTTGGGAAATAAATTCGTGCATTTTCGTTAATATTTCTCTTTCGGGAAGATATAAATATATATATTTTTAAAATCTGATTTTTTTTTTACTATTATGATGTTCCATTTTCAAGTAAATAATGCGACATTTACAGAAATAAGGACAGAGTTTTATAAAAAACATGCCTTAAAATCTAAAGGAAATTCCATAATTATTCTAAAGATAGGAGTATTTTGCAAATACATTTTAACTGTTTATGCAAGAAATATTATCATTTCTTTTTCGAATTTTGAAAGCCGAATGTCGGCAATTTTGATAAAAATGCCATTCAAACAACACTAAGACCCAAAAAAGATATCACCATTGTAATGAGCTGAATATAAGTTTCTCTCAAAAAGAAGCTACATTACGAAGGATTTTCCATAATTTAATATTTTTTACACATGAATCTTCGAATAGTTAAACTGAATTTTTTACAAGTATAGAAATTTTATTAAATAATTTTTCCTACTCATAACTGAAATGCGCAACATAAATTGCAATAAATTATATATCATAGATAGCAAAAAACAATTATTTTATTTATTATTATTTGTTCAAAAATTAGAACTCTCAACACTATGCGATTTCATTTACAATCTAAATGAAAGCTTCCGAATGTGTCAGTTACTAATGATGTGGGGCCACCTTTTGTTGTAATGATAATTGCTGCTCTCTGAGGTGGGTTATCTATCAGTTTTTAGAATGTTTCTGGAGTAATTGCATGCTATTCATGTAAAATAAAGCTAGTGAACTCTATTACTGATGCCAGCCCTTAAGGTCGATTACGAATTCAACCATTCGATTCATTCGAAATGTGTTCTATGTGACTGACTCAACTGTGAGGAAGCCAGTCTAATTCTTGAATATCCATATCAACAAACCACCTCTGCACAGCTCGTGCTTTATAAGCAAGCATACAATCTTGCTGAAGCAAACTCGTTCCATGAATCAGAACGTTGAATTCAAGCTAAATTGCGAAGATCCACATCAATGCCTCAGAAAAATCCCTCAACAGAGGAGATGCTGGAGGTCTCTTTCCGCTTCCAGATAGTAACAGACAAAAACTCAAAATTAATACAGGTACGGTTGCTTCTAAGTTTACAAAGGAACTTATAGAAATTAGGGAGGCACTCACCTTATACCTGATTGACTCTCAAGTTATGACTCCAGGAAGGATTTGATGATCATTTTCAGATTCTAAATTGATCTTGGAAGCTAGTAGAAGCGGGGAGACTAGCATTATCTCTACTACAAATGTCTTTATAGAACGGCTGCCCAACAAAAGAAAATCGTATGTTATAAAAGATACCTGTGCATTCAAACATTGAGGAAAACGAGTGTGCTGAGTCTTTGGCTGAAGATTTCAGATACCTTAACTAATCCAGTTCTCCCCCATCATACATGTAGATGCAAATACAGTGGACTAGGTGTAGGCTTTTGACTCATACCTTTAAGAAGCTACTTATCACAGATTAGGACTGCCCGAAAAACATAACATCCACAATATCTAGATAAAGGACAAGTCACTATAAGGACATAAAAATTCTTCCAGACAACACAAGATCATATATTCACAGTGAAAGCTGACCCGAAGTCAAAATCATACCAAAACATATCTCTGAGTGCCCGGCTTTCGCCACAAATATAATAAAACTCAGAATAGTTCCACTCGTTGATCCACTATGGGAAATTCTATATAACCCTGGATTTGATGCCTCCACTTCGTAATTGGCGGCTACAGTTGTTCGAATCTTTCATGAAGTCTGATGTTGAAATTGTGTTTAAAATTTTTCTTTGATTTGTTTCAGAATTTTATTGTATTGAGTAATTTAATCTTTTAAAGAATTGAATGTTTTTAAAGTTTTAGAGTATTGAATGATATATTTTGAAACGTATTGGGTATTTCGAAATATTTCGTGCTATTTTGTCATTTTTTTGCAACTAGTACATGTAAACAAGAACAACAACAAAAAAGTACAAAATTAAAAAAAGTAATTAAAATCGCATAAAAAGTAATTAAAATCGCATGTAATATGAGTTAAAAAGTCAACAAGCTTCTTTGCAAGTTGTATAAATCTGGATGAACTTCTTTCAAGAAGATTCAAGGAACTCAAAATACAATTATTTGATACAAATCCAAATGAAAAAAAATATATAAAAAAATTGGCGATTTTCTGAAAATCAAATTAATTAAATATATCCTCCGCCATCAATATTATAGACAGATTAAAATTTAAGAAATCAGAACTTGATTGTTATAGAGCAATGTTAAGTTAAAAATCGACCATTTTCGTCAAAGAAATTTTTTTAAATATTACATTTTAATATTATAAGAATATTAATAAAGCATAAAATTTATTTCAATTCTCATTTTTGGTTATAAATTTTTAGTTATAGAAGGCATTCAAATTTAATGTAGATATGTAGATTATGCAGATATACAGAGGGAGCACAAAATTCCTTTTGGAGAGCTTTCATATTTTCCAAACACATTCGTTAAATGTAGTACCAGCTAGGTAGACTGCTAAACTATTTTATCAACGTTATTTGCCAAAACTGAAACATTGGGGATATTATCTGATACTTTGTAATCCTTTAGCCGTCATTGCAGCTAAACTTGTCCTGCTTTGATTATTGTATTACTTTTGATCACCCTTATTCGTTGGCTGTGCTGAGATGTTATCACATCTATCTACGCAGATATCTGGAATTTCTAGAGTGCCAACGATATTTATCATACAGGCGGCTTAAAGGCTCAGCTAAATATTCGTTAATAATTAAAAGGCCCGATTACATTTCTGAAATATAACACAAAATGATTGCATTTCAAGCCTTGCTTTGTTTCCCGATTCTAACTTCAGTATAAAATTGATACCATTAATTTAATTATTTATCAGAAGAAAAAAAATCAATTAGAGTGCCGCATGATATAAAATAAAATATAAATGAAAGAAAATGCACAAAAAAAGGCAGAAGAAAAAACATTGAATCATAAACTAAACACACAAATTCGTAACTATTCACAGAATAATACAATCATCAAATAAAATAAAGCATCCATCATTTATAAGTTTAAAAGAGGGTGACATTAAATCTTAAAAAATTAAAAGAAAACATGAAGATCGTATAATTTCTTAGCTTTATTTGAGTTTTTTAAAATTAAATATTGGATGAGAAGGCTAAAATCAATTCAAAATTGTTTTCAGTGAAACATTGATGTCAGAAAATTAATTAATTTTTTTACAGCAAATGCAAATAAAATGCAATTACTGAAAATTCTTTCATAATGTCATTGAAATTGGATATAAAATATGTTTATTATAAAATGAAATCAATTTGCTATTTGTTTGGTAAAGAAATAATAGTGATATTTTTAATGAATTTTTCTTACACACAGGTGTTTATTTTTAAGGAAATAATCGATTTTCAAAAAGAAATGGCGATCCATTATTCAATAGAAGAAAAGAGATTCATTATTCTTTTATGATATGTTAGTTTTCAAGAAAGGACGGTTATTCATTAGAAAAATCTATTGTAATATATTTTGTAAGACATTTCATGCTAGCTTATCATATTTTCCGCTTGACGTAATGATATTGGTTCTTTCTTGAGGAACAATCAAGAAATTCATAATAGCTTCAGAATTCTTTTTCTGTAATAACAAAATTTTATATTCAAGTGCTCACACCATTCGCTTTGTCATCATTATCAAAATAAAAATGACAGCAAAATGATGAAGTTATCTCATTAATCTGAAAATGGAATTTTTACAACATTACGGATTTAAATGCATAAAATTTAAATAGACAACAGAATTTTACTTGTATTGTTGCAAATGCAGTTAAATTTTAATCGTTATAGGGAATGGATACTAAGCGTAATCATATAATTATGGTGTAAATTAATAACAAAGAGCTTTTATTCAATTTACTTTGATCTCTATTAATAATAAATGAAAATATGCAAGCATTAGCGCTCTACAGATAGCCTTAAGAATTACCACAAATGTATTTAGAAGACTCGCAATGGGCACCTAGAAACTGGTATTTTTTAAAGTTATTTTAGAATTTAAAAAGCTTAGAAATTATACGAAATTTTCAAGATCTTGTCTTGATGGCTTCAAAAACCATTATAGTAAAAAAAAACTAATATCTACATTGTTTGTACATCCAGATAATAATCTTTTTTCATATACTTTCCCTCGCATTTGGAAAGTTTTTCTGAATTGAGAACGAAACAAAATCTTACATAACTTACATCATTACTTTTCATTGTTGAATAAAAAAATAACAACATTTTTTTTTGCTGAATAAAATACTATTTAACACATTCCTACGATGAAATTTTGTTTTGTGGTGAATACGGATAAAATTTGTAATTTAATTTGAAAAGTAAGCATTAATGAAAAAAATTTATTATTAATGCAATTCAAAGCCTTTCTGCTAAGTTCTATACTATGAATAGATGCATATGGTGTATATCCTTATCCTTTAAGCTTGTTTTTTTTATCCCAATGCAGATTTTTTTATTGAATCCGTGAATAAAAATTCTTTAAGCTATCCATAACAATTTAAAAATTGCACACAATTACGAAATAAGGGATTACACAAAAAGACTCCTTGTATCATTTCACAAGTCATTTCTTAATGAACATGTTAAATGCAGCAAGCTGTAATTGGGTTTACTAAAATTTAATTATTTTCTGAAGCGTCATTCAGAGGGAAGCTGAAATTAAGAAAGAATTGATAATAATAAGAGCATAATGAAAATAAGAATTGAAACTATGGCAAGTAATCAAATTTTGAAATTGAGAAACAATTTGCAGAAGAAAGACTCTTAGGATTAAACTATTCATAAAAGCTTTTATAGAATTTTTCACTCACAATAATTTCGGAGAATTGATGTATCGCCGAAGGTGGTTAGAGATTAATATGTTGAAAATGTGAAATGAGATGACTCTTTCTCCAGGCAATAATATAACGTGTAGCATCTCTGACTAATTTTTAGCATAGTAATTCAGGTTTTAATCATTTTAATGCAGTAATTACCATTGCTGCTTTCTCTTTGCGTGGCTTTTTTTAAAGTTAAGATTTTATGTCATATAAATAATATAAATTCTTTTCACAACCAAACTTATTTAACTAATTTCTTTCATTTTTTTAATGATTTCTATTAATAATATGTAGCTATGTGGTATGAAAATGGAGCTATAGTAGTTCAGCATATAAAATAATGGGTGACCTAATTAATGTTTAGTCCCATGTTGTTTTTTAAAAAAAGATTAAATATGAAAAATTATTAACTACTTAGTTTCTAGAAATTGAAGGTAAACTCTGAAAACCACATTAAAAAGATACTAAGTAAACCAATTACTGACGTTATGTATTTTCTTGCGTTTTAAATTATACCGATAATGTCATTTTTTTCAAAATACACTTTATTTGAGATAATATTTTAAAGCTCTAGAAGGTTTTTAAAATGTCAATATACTGGAAATTAATCCTTTACAAATGTCGAAATGTGATACGTAGATATTTAGTATTAAAAGTAAATTTAAAGAATAATAATTCTTACAGTTTTTAAAACTTCATTGAAGTACATCTATTTTACAAATGTGCCGTTTCATTATGCAATGTTACGGTTATAATTCATTTCATCAAGAACAGTTCTAGATAATGTAACTTTATATCTGTGAAACTACACTGAAAAATTTAAACTATCATAAGTTTTTTTGAATTTCTTATTAAAATCATAATTTAGAATTTGGTTTAGCTCAGAGTCTCGTGCTCTCTGTTGTTGAAGCTCTGTTTGCTAGTCCCGGGAGTTCTAAGATCGATTTCAGCGTGTCAGTGTTGACGAAGGTGTCTAGACAATTTCTAGTGATCACTGTTCTCGATAATAATTTTCAACTAAAAGGCACATTCTACGGACACTTGTCTACAAGGACTACAGTAGAGCACGTTCTAGACCTTAACTTGAATGTTTAAAATGGGTTAATTGAAAGTAAACTAATTTTTAAAAGAATCATTTATCCAAGTTAAATGAAATGTTTAGCAATAGAATACGCATAAACTATTTATTATCTAAACTTAGAGGTTTTTTTAATTAAATTAAGGAGAAATTATATTAGTATTAAAAAAATTTTCTCAAGCATTATTAAAAACTTTTGTAAATGTTCAGATTATTTCTCTTATTATGATAATTTTTGGGACATAATAAAGTTTTTATAATCTACAATTTATTGACATTGTTTGAAATGTATTAACATGATGTATATTACAAGAGTAAAATAAGACTATTCTAGGAAAATTGAAATTTTTTCCATAATTAATATAAAATTCTTATGTGCAACTTCCTATACAACATTTTAGCATTTGGATATTTTATTATATCGTTAATGTTTTGACATATCTTTACATTTAGCACCAAATAACTCTAAACTAGACTATATGCATATCTTATCCTGAATAGTGCATACTGTAGTAGTGTTACTATAATGATCAATATTTTTGGTAAATGAACTGAAACTGACCTGATCTTTACGGTATAAATAATGTGACGGCAACTTTTAATTTGTTCTTACTCACTGGTAACAACAGCTGTTCGAACGTCAGCACACTGATCGCGTGTGAAGGTATGATGTTTTACTAATAAATATTTCGTGTTTTTGAAATGGAGTTTTATTCTTGCAAACTACAAGCTAAGAATAAGAATTAAATCACACAAAATATTAACTTTTTTTGTTCAACGCTATAAATTTCTTACTTCAAATTCTTTGAGAAAATTAGTTCAAATATATTTTTATACAACAACAAAAGCTTCACAAACATGAGAAATAAAACGTGAAGCTAAATAAGACAGAAACTCTTTCTATTAAAACAACAAAACAATTCATTTCCATGACCATTGTCTAAAATTGCGTAAAAGTCACAGGAGAGGGGGAAAGCTGAAATTGTATATTCAATACTTTTCTAGCATCTGTCGTTGAAGAATTGACCTGAAATTTGCTTATGCTTTTTTTCGGAAGTTTTATTGACTGTGAAATATCCAATATACTTGATACATCATGACAAATAATAAATGAAACTGATTGTGTTCAGTTTCAGTTGTTTTTCCCAAATTTTTCAATTGCTATTTATAAGTATTTATGATAGACGAATACAAAAATAATCCAGCCTGCAATTGACTACGACAGTTCAAACTAGCTCACTCACAAAACGCAGAAAAAATTCAAATCGCATCGAAAAACGATGCAGATTCTTGAGACAGTTCATCAGCTTCGTCTCAATCGAAACGCGGATGATCCTGGATCACATTCATTTATGTTAGCAAAAATAGGATCCTTGTTTCATATTGGGTTTTCTTTCCATCCGAATGCGTGTACACAAACTGTTGATGATTCGAACCTCGTTCGCAACGATTTATCACATGAAGTGAAATGATGCTTCCAATTATTTATGCAAGATGTTATTTGACGGTTTTATGCAAACGTTATGCAAATGTTTTTTCAATCTATATAAGAGCGTGCGCGCATACTTAGACGTAGATTCAGTTCCTTTTTTTTTTCTTTCTCACTTGTGTTCGTAGTCTGTGTCGGTGTAATATATGATATTTTATAATGTATTAAATGTTTGTTTGTCGCAAGAAATAAAAGTCTGTGTTTTTAAGAAGTCTTCTCGACCTGCAACATTTTATAAGCACCAGTCACATGCATTTTTTCACTGCTATTATTAGAACATTTTACTCTGCGGGCCTTACAGACGATTGATCTTGAATATTACAGGATTTGAACCCAAATATCGTCTGTCAACTAAGGTTATGGGCCCAGGACCAACGAATTGCATTATGTGACTAAACGCTGGATTATAGAAGTCGAAGAAGCTTATTTGACGAAAGACCGGACTTTTTGTCAGAAGTTTTCCCGTGCAGAAAAATTTAGATATAAACAAACATAACGGAAATTTAGACATTTAAAACATAACGGATGCTAAGCATGAATGACGCCGGGGAGATCATCTTTAGGATACGACCTTTAGACGATTCGAATTTCCCGCAGTGGAGCAAAGAAATTAAAGTTATACTTCTTGAACGGAACTTGTGAGAGATGTTTTCAAATCTTTCGTTTTCTGCCTGATGAAATGAAGAATGTGATACAAAACATCTACCGCTGGGAGGAAAAGGACTTTAAATTTTTTAAAGTATTGGATGAATTGATTCGGGAGGAAGGAAGACTTTATCAAAGGAAAGCTGACCGGCCCACTGCTACATACGCGACAACCATAAGAAAGTAAGGATACAACGACAATCTCGTGTGTTTCCATTGCAATAGAAAAGGACATTTTAAAAGAGACTGCCCTTTGCGAAAGAAGGAACCGGAGAGACAACCCAGGACAGAAAGGCGAAAGAAAGAGCGAGGCAATACTGCTTCAAGGTCCCGAAATGGGGAGAGTTTGTTAATGGAGGTGTTAACAACTGAGATGCAACAACAACCTTGGATTTTTGATACAGCGGCGACCTCTCATTTTTGCAACTCAAGGGAGATGTTCCTGGATGATTTCGTCACCATCAACAACCAGATTTTGACTGGAGCAGTGGATGGTCAAACCACAGTCATCAAAGGAAAAGGTACTATAAAATTAATTTTTGGTCATGTTGAATTATTACTCAGAGATGTAATGTATACACCTAAGTTGCGTAGGAATTTAATCTCAGGACCATGTATTGACCAAAAGGATGCTAAATTTGTAGGCAATAACGGAAATATAGACATTTTTAGGAAAAATGGGAAGTTATGTGCTGCCAAATTGTATAATGGACTTTATTATATATTTTCTGATAAATGTTTAAATTTAAGTGATGACGATAATGAGTATCAAAGTGATAGTGTACATAATGTGAATGAAATGTGTAATTTAAATGTGTCTAATGTAAAACCTAATCTTAAATCATGTATCAAAACTAAAAATGGGAAACCAGTAAAAAGCGCCAAATTTACTAGTGAAAGTTTAGCCGAGTGGCACGCAAAACTTGCCCACATAAATGTGGATGCAATAGTAAAAACAAGTAAAATGAAATATGTGCATGGTTTACCTGAACTTAAAGGCTTAATTCATGACTGTAGGCCATGTCAAGAAACCAAATTTAAAAGTGTTAGCTTTAAACCCATTAACATAATTTTTACCAGAAAACCCCTTGAATTGGTACACACTGATTTGTGTTATCCGTTGCCGACTACATCTATCCACGGACATACAGTGGCTCCCAAAATTGAGTATACACTATCCTTTTTCTTCTTTAATTTTATTCTTTTTGATCTTAACATTCCTATTTATTACTAATATTTATAAGAACGACAAAATATACATTAATAAAAATATTAAGCTAAAAAACAAAACAGAGGAATCAATAATATTTTTATTACAGTAATTTTTATGTCAAAGTTGCAAATTCCAAAGTCCCAAAATTGAGTATACACCTTATAAAATATGCGACTTGACTACCATTATTTATTTTCAAATGAATAAGCAAAATAGTTTTGTTACTTTAATTGACAGTCATCGATTTCCAAGCGAAAACAAATATTTTGGTTATCATAATGAGTTCCAGAAATGAAACAAATGTTGAAATTCGGAAACTTGTTATTCGATTGTTTGAAGATGGTACATATCTATGAGAAATTGCAAAGGAAATTCAACGCAGTCACGGATGCGTTCAAAAAATTATCCAGAAATATAAAATGTATGGACAAATTGCTAATAAATTTAGAAGAGGAAGAAAAGAAATCCGCAGTGCCACGACCAAGAGAAGAGTTATTCGAGAGGTAACAAACAATCCTAAGGTGAGTGCTACAAAAATTGCTACATCTACTTCAAGAACAATTGGAAAGTGTTTCTGCAGAAACAATTCGAAGAGTAATCCAAAAAGCAAATTATAATGGTCGCGTAACCATAACAAAACAATTCATTTCCAAAGTAAATTGAGAGAGAAGAATTTCATTTGCTAAAAGTCATATTTCAAAGCCCCCTGACTTCTGGAATTAAGTAATATTCAGTGACGAAAGTCAGTTCAATGTTTTTGGTAGTGATGGTCGATGTTATGTTTGGAGAAAGCCCAATTCTGAACTTCTTCCTAAAAACACCAATCCTTCTGTCAAGCATGGAGGTAGTTCACTTCTTGTATGGGGCTGTATGTCTGCAAAAGGAGTGGGAAATTTAGTTTTCATTGATGGAATGATGGACAAAATTAAATATTTGGATATGTTGAAGAACAATTTAAAACAAAGTACCCAGAATTTGGGTTTAGGGTCAAGTTTTCTGTTTCAACAAAATAATGACCTAAAATATACAGCTAAAATAGTTCAGTTATGGTTGTTGTATAATTATAAAATACAATTGCACACCCTTCCTCAATCTCGAGATCTAAATGTGATTGAAAATTTGTGGGCGCAATTAGGAAAATCAGTTTAAAAACACGATATTATGGGCAAGGAACACTTAAAAAGAGTATTAGAAGGAAAATGGTCGAAAATATCCGGCCAAACAACTCACACTCTTGTCAACTCAATCCCACACCATTTACAAAGCTGTTCTAAATGCAAAAGGATATGCAACAAAATATTAATTTATCTTTTTCTCTTTTTGTTGACAGATTTTGCTAGATGTATACTCAATTTTGTGACTTTGAAATTTGCAACTTTGACATAAAAATGACTGTTATAAAAATATTATTGATTCCTCCGTTTTGTTTTTTAGCCTAATACTTTTGCTAATGTATATTTTGTCGTTCTTATAAATATTAGCCATAAATAGGAATGTTAAATTGAAAAAGAATAAAATTAAAGAAGAAAGAGTATAGTGTATACTCAATTTTGGGAGCCACTGTAGATATTTTATGACTATAATTGATGATTTCTCACGAAAAATATGTTTTCCTTTAAAATTTAAATCAGAAGCATTAGAGACTTTTGTTAAATTTCAAAAACGTGCAGAAAGATTCTTAGATAGTAAAATAAAAAATGTTCGTTCGGATAACGGTCTAGAATACGTGAACAACGAATTCAAGGAGTATTGCGAAAATCTCGCGATTAAACATGAACTTACAAATGTATATACCCCGGAATAGAATGGCATTGCGGAAAGATTTAATTATACCGCCGTGGATGGCATTAAAGTTTTATTACGTGATAGTGGGCTAAACACCGAATTTTGGTCGGAAGCATTACTACATTTTGTCTACAGTTGGAACCGAATATGCCATAATAAACAAAACAAGACCCCTTTCGAATTATATGGAGGGAAACAACCATCTGTAAAGCACATGAAGCATTTCGGAATCCAAGCCTACATAGGTATCCCAAAACACTTAAGGAAGAAATTCGACGCAAGAGCAAAACCGGGAATTTTAGTAGGTTATGCACTTCGAACGAAAGGGTATCGTATTTGGAATCCAGAAACGCGAAAAATAATTGAAACAATAAACGTTAGGTTTGAAAACAAATTTCCCAAAAAAGAAAAACCTCAACCTGAAATATTTAAGGAAAGCGACCTGGACCCCCCAACTTTCAGAATTACTCGAAGTAGGACTATAGAAACAGATTCTGAAGATGAATATCAGGACTGTCCAGGGACATTACCCGAACTCGATTCAGACCCAGAGGGAGTGGGATTGGAAACTGACGGATACTGCACCGGGACACCGAAACCTCAGGTGGGAAAAATAATAGTAAATTGATTAAGGAAGGTACCCCGCGAAAAAGGTTCAAATGATATTTACTATACAGAGGAAAATATGAAAACGAGATTGAGATCGCTGGGGGAAATAGAACAGTACTGCGAGAAAAATAATATTAAGTTTCAAAGTGAACTATTTGATTTTTCACGCGAGCATAAATTTAGTGGTGTTGTAATTGGGGACCAAACACCAGAAGCAAGCATTTCATGTCCAGACTTCAACCCCCCTACAGATTATGACTCTGAATGACTAGAGGATGGGGTAAAAATTCCATCCTATTATCTACATGCCGTAAAAACACCTCAAAGAAGGGAATGGATGAAAGCAATGCAGAAAGAACTAGAAATAATGAAGGAAAGAAAGGAATGGGATTTAATACCTAAACCCGATAACGCTAAAATTCTAGGTTCCAGATGGGTTTTTAACATAAAAAGAAACTCGCAAGGGAAAATAGAGAGATACAGAGCGAGACTGGTAGCACAAGGTAATCGCCAAAAAGGGGGTGAAACCTATGACGAGGTTTTCAGTCCTGTCATTAATTTTAGTATCAATCGATTTTTTTTTTTGCAGTGTTAGTTGGTTATAACAAATGGTTTAATATGCAATGCGATGTCCAATATGCATATTTGTACGCCCCATTAAAACAGTATATCCTAATGAAACAACCTCCAGGTTTTGAAACAGGTGAAAACCATGTATGCAAGCTGAATAGGGCAATATATGGTTTACATCAATCTGGAAGGGAGTGGTTCTTGGAAATTAATAGTAAATTAAAAGAGTTAGGTTTTGAAAAATTTTCGTGGTGTAACTGCGCGTACAAATTTGGTAAAAACGTTGTACTTTTACTGTATGTAGATGACATTGTGATTTTTGGTAGAAGTGAAACAGCTGCAAATGAAACTGCTAAACTATTAAAAAGATATTTTGATTTGAAGATTCTAGGGAAAACGAAAAGATTACTAGGGATAAATTTTGTTGAAAATAATGGTGGAATCTTCATAGATCAATCTGATTACATTGAAAGGATGTGCAAAAAATATGAAGAATTCCATTACCCAATAACTTCACTTCCCATAGCGAAAGGAATTGTATATAGTAAGAAACAATGCCCACAATCGCAAGCTAAATGGCAGAGATGGAAAAAAATCCATATAGAAATTTAATAGGATGTCTCGCATTTTTAGCAAGCAGAACTAGGCCGGACATAGCCTATGCTACAAACATATTTTCACAATACCAGCAAGAACCAGGCATGACTCGTTGGCAGGGATTGTTAAAATTGTTAGGTTATGTAAAGTATACACAATCACTTAAATTGAATATTTCAAACCTTAAAGAATTGAAATTGATAGCCTATTCAGACGCTGACTACGCGAACAATAAAAATGATCGCACTTCCATGGGAGGGCAGATAATTTTTTTAGGTAAAGTCCCGATCGAATGGAGGAGTTTTAAGCAAAAAGCGATTGCACTCTCCACATTGGAGGCAGAATTTGTGGCTTTAACAGAGGCAGCTAAGGAATTAGTCTGGATTAGTAGAATTCTGAATGTAAAGAATCAAAGCTTATCACACAGGATATAGCAGATAATGTATTAATGGTTGATAATCAAGCCAGTATTGAATTTGTAAAATCTCCAATCTAAAATCACAGAACAAAGCATATAGACATGAAATTATTTTTCGTGAGAGATCTGGTATATCAAAAGATATTTGATGTAAAGTATGTACAAAGTAAATTCAATCTAGCCGATGTTTTCACGAAGCCCCTAACTAAAATTGAATTACAAAAATTCAAAGATCAAACATTTACTAATATGTAATATGGACATTTCTTCTTAAGAATTGAAGTTCAAAACTTTGTTACTTTCGTTTGAACAAGATCATGTGAAATGGTTCAAGTTGAACTAAAATGTTTTTTAAATACGACTTTAGTGTAAAAGTAAAGTTAAATTGTAAAATTGTAATATATATATATATATTCATTTTTTATGTAACTACAAATTAATGTAAATGTATTTCCATTGTGTGTTATATAAATATTATATTTTTTTAAGACATAAGAAATGTAATTTGTAATGTATAGGTGTAAGGTTTATTTTTCTGTAACTGTGTGGACACGCATGAGGATGAAAATAAAGGGGGTCAGATGTTAGCAAAAATATCGTTTGCAGTTGTATTTCCTCGTTTGCAGTTGGATCCTCGTTTCATATTGAGTTTTCTTTCCATCACATGAAGTGAAATGATGCTTCCAGTTATTTATGCAAGATGTTATTTGACGGTTTTATGCAAACGTTATGCAAATGTTTTTTCACTCTATATAAGAGCCTGCGCGCATACTTAGACGTAGATTCAGTTTCTTTTTTTTCACTTGTGTTCGTAGTCTGTGTCGGTGTAATATATGATATTTTATAATGTATTAAATGTTTGTTTGTCGCAAGAAATAAAAGTCTGTGTTTTTAAGATGTCTTCTCTAATTGCAACATTTTATAAGCACCAGTCACATGCATTTTTTCACTGCTATTATTAGAACATTTTACTCTGCGGGTCTTACAGACGATTGATCTTGACAATTACAGGGTTTGAACCCAAATATCGTCTGACAATTTATTTGAGGTAAAGCTGATTGATCTTCAAATGCTGCAAAACATTTATAAATGTTCTAGAAACTCTCCAGATTATTGGGAAAGAGTAATAATTTTACAACATTGTCTAATATTGCCAAAACTGTTTAATAAGCGAATATTAAAGTTAAAAAACGATAAGGAAATATACCCATATTATATTATTTTTAGCATTCCTTACCGCAGATGATGAATGCTGAAACAGAAAACACAATTATTTGTTTGCAGCTTCCGAAACAGCGACATCACGAAGCTCGAGTGGAAAAAGAAAAGGTTGCCTTTCGGGCGAAAAAACGAGCTTTCGTATTTCCTTGAAAACAAATATGCAAAAATGGGAAGAAAATTGTTAAACTCAAACATGACATTGCTCATTTTCTAACTTGTGTTAAAAATATTTGATAAAGTTTTTTTATAATTGCAAGTTGATTTGTTAAGTTCAATTAAAGTAAAAAACTTTGTAATTGCTTTTATGGAGCAACTTAAGCGCAGATGCATACAAATACTTTCTTACATTTTCAGCTTAAAACACTTCGGCATGCCTTGTGCTGCTTTACAGAGTGATTCCAAGATATTTGAAATATTAGAATGTACCCAAACGGATTTTAGATGCTTTCACGTATGAAGATGCAGCAAAATTATTAAATTTAGAACAAGGGATCGCAGTATTCAAAACTAACGAAGGACTAAAGGTAAAATTCAGAAACAGACACCACTTGTTTGTCTTCAAATCTCAACACCAACTCTCTGATTTATGAACAAGTGTCCAAGCCTATCCTTTATCAGATTTTGCTGAGCGTGGATTTAATTCAATAAGGTATTTACTGTCTAAGAAAAGATACAGATTGAATATCACTGAACAGGGCAATCTGAACTTGAAACGAACAAAACATTTACGAAACTGGAATCTGACATTAACAAATTGTTGAAACTCCATCTGTCTGAACCATCCTATTATTTGTTTAAATTTGCTTTGTTACATTTTAAATTTTTTTAATAAACAACTTTCCGTTTCATTATATGGTTATTTATTTTTATATTGTAATTCTAAATAGGAAGAGAAATAAAATACATGTAGATTATATGCGATAATATTTAAATGTTTGGAAGGATTGTAGAAGAGAGGGAATTCTTTCTTGTAAGGGGGACGTCACTGTTTTAGAGGATTATAAATTCACCGATACGTATGCCAAATAGGATAGTCAAGAGTGTAATAGATGTAAAATAGGTGCATTGATATTTCTATTGCACATTTTTTATCGATATTTCGATCTCTATCATGTTTCCTTGTTCGCACAATTCATGATACTGCATAAAATGGAACCGTCTACTGAATCATCTGAGAACATGAGAAAGAAACTAATAAAATTTTCAATGACCAAGTTAAACTCCTGGAATGTTCATGCATGCCATATTGAATTGAAAACATTTGGATGGATATGACCATGTAAAAATGTATTGAGAGTATTTCCTTTCTATCTTGCTACTGGAAACTCTTTTTACTGACGTGCCGTATTAAATTGAAATCGGAGAAAATGAAAATGCACGTTTATGGATTCAACTATTATGTTATACATTCTTTTTCTTTTCTATCGCAATGTTAAAGAAAAGCGTATTCTTTCTTAATCTTGCTTAGAATAAAGTAAGATAATCTGTGGTATTTTTGATATGTATAAAAGGTTTATGTTGTATGCATCAGTAAAAAATCTTAAAGAAAAGAAAATGAAAAGATGTTTGCTCATTTAAAAAAGGAATAGGAAACTCCAAATGCTAAAGAAAAAAAGAAAGTAAACCCATTCCTTTTTTCCCTTTTGAGATTGTTCCTTTTTTAAAAAATATGTTTATGCGTTCCTTTTTTATATGGCAAGAAGACTTCTTCCTTTTCTTTTTGCTAGAAATTACTTCATTGAGGTATCTTGTGGATTATGAAGGAATAAATTCTTTTAATTTAAAAACACTTACTTATGAATAGGAAATTTAAGGCTACGAATAAGAAAAAAATGATGCATTTATATTTTAAAAAGGAAAATAAATTGTTAATTTTGGATGCTTATGAAATTATTACTTTTCTATATGTTACTTTCTTTTAATGGATTCTTACTTTCTTGTATGTCATTTTAAAGATATTTTTGCCTTCAATATCCTTATTAATATATTTTAATAATTTATTTTAATATTCTAAATAATATATGTTATCAAATATTTCAATTAATTTCACTTCAATAAAGATAGTCAAATATTTGACGGACAAAATATTTTGACACATACTTCGAATAGCTAACTATTGGAGAGGAAAACTAATGGGTGTACTCGCTCGAGACATGGGATTAAATAAATTGCCAATATCATTCCTGTTTAAAGGTTCAGCTTTTTTCTGATGACACATAACAGATTTTTTTCATCATTTTTCTTCATGAACAAGTAAAATCTAGTTTTTAATGAAAATAATGTTCTCTATTCCTGAATTTTTTTTTCTGCAGTTTCTTTAAGAAAAGCATAACATTTATCGAGACATGCTTCATTGATAAAATGAATAAAAATATTTTCCTTGGACCAATGTGCAAATTTTAATTGGATATATCTTATTAAAAGTTCAATGCATCATTGCTTTTATTTGAATTATTGATTTTAAGGGGATATATTTAGTGAATTCCTGTGCACTGAAATGAATTTCAACAATTTGCAACAACAAGGAGATTTCAACCTCTGGTAAATGAAAATAGGTGCTAACAATTATGCAAGAACTGTACATACAAATGAAAAATTATTTAAGAATTTTTCTCCTACTATTAAAATGTTTTTTCTTGTGTTCTATATTAAATTTAATATCTCTCTTATGACAATATTTCAAGGCTTCGAAATAAGCAAAATCTTTCGTGGCTGTTCCTTTCCCACACTCTTTTTTAATAAACGAGTTATTACATAATATTAAAGACACGTAAAGATAATTATTTGTACATTATATTCCTGAAATCCATTTTCTATTAGACGAAAAAAAAAAACTAAATGCGGATTATGTAAAGGAATTTTATATGAGTTTGTGAAATTTTCTCGTGAGTATCAAAAATAATTCGATTCGAACAAACTTTTTGTGAGATGAGGGCATTAAAAAATTTTGATACACATTTTACGATTTCATGTAGATAAAATGTTTAATAATTAAAATATAGCTTGTTGTAAATTTAAGAAGCGTATTTTTATTAAAATGAAATCTAATTAATTTGGGAAATATTTTTATTTTCTAATTAGTCATCGGCTTCTTTGTTCTACTGGTATGAGAATTTGTGGTATATAAGTGATATCGTTATATATATATATTTTGCTGTTACTTATGGCACCTTAAAAACCCGTTGACAGATCTGTTAGCGATTTAAGCCGTGTGAGCGTTTCTTGTTCTTTCAGTACAGCCAACTAGGGCCAAGAGTACGACTCAGATACTCATGTGTCGCATTCGCTTGCGCATCCCCTTTTTACAGGGGGGGGGGGGCACATTCACACACCTCAGAGATCAAAGACAGAAGAGGAAAAACCATGCCCGAACCGGGATCTGAACCCAGGAAGACCAGATCATAATCATGGGGATAAATAATTCTCTCGTTCTTTTCGCTTTTGTGTCGTACTGTGGATTGACATACATCGTTCTTTCTTGCTTGTACATAGATTATGCCTACCGGGATGGAATAAACGCGAAGTTTTAAAAAAATTCACAAGCGTCTCTCTCTTTAGCTACGATTCTGCTTCAAAATTATGCGTTTAACATTATACACTATATAATTATTACATTATTACAAAGTTATGCGTTTTACATGTATATATATATATATATATATATATATATATATATATATATATATATATATATATATATATATATATATATATATATATATATATATATATATATATATATATTAAAATTTCAAAGAAAAAAAATTCTCGAATGCTAAAGAATTTAGCTTTTCTAAATAGAACATCATATAGAAAGAAAAGAGATCTACTGTACTAAATTTATACAGAGAAAATATTCATTAGGATGAATGGAAATACAGCGGATGCAAGTCAAAATTCTCAAGCAAGCAAATAGTTTATCTCTAATGCTTGCTGTAAAAAAATATTTGTTATCAAAGTAAATAAGAACAGCATTAGCATTAAGATGTCATGGAAAAAATATGTAAAATTTGCAAAATGAAAGAAGATATGTATGGTAAAAAATCTCATTTTGGCAGTGTTAAGAAGAGACTAAAAATGTGATAATAGAAAACGAAGAATGATTATAATTTTTTTTTCTGACAAGATAATTAATCCAAACGAACCAGATGGATTTTATTATAATCAGTTTTTAATTTATATATATATATATATATATATATATATATAATATTGTGTGTGTGATTGTAAAAGTTCCATCCTTCTTTAGAAATCCTTTACAGTCCAGAAAATGATATTTCACATCTCAATAAAAGAAGAAACTTTTATGCTTTCATGTTAGTTTTCATTACATTTCGCTTCTGAATTTTTATTTCGTGACAATATTTATTCGGTTCTATAAAAGGGATGCTTTTCATTCACTAGCAGTAGCATATTTTACTTTGAAAAAGCAAAAAGCTTCCTTTGACATTTTCTTGTATTTTATTTTTTCATATAGACAATGTAGTACAGGGATGGCGAACCATTGGCACACGTGCCATTGATGGCACGGGACACAATATTTTGGGCTTGCCGCCGATCAAAACGGTTTGCATTTTAGTTCACAGTACCAAAGTTCACTATGAAGTATTACAAACAAACGAGAGTGTTCCCATTCCATATAAAAATGGTCACTGATTTGAAAAGATTTGTTTCAGTAATTGATGGTATTCCAAATATGGTGGGCAAATAAAAAAAGTGGTTTAATTTGTTTATTTCAAACAGACGTAGGACATTCGATTCTTGAACTCCACTGCATTATTCACTAACAAGCCTTGTGTGCTAAGAATAGTTTGGCATCTCTTGATAATGTTATGGCGTTAGTCACAAAAATAGTCAACTTCATATCGTCGCAGCCTTTAAATAAGCGAAAGCTTCAGGTTTTGTTGCATGAAGTCATCTCGGTATACAATGACTTATTAATGTATAATAATGTTAGCTGGTTGAACCGCGGGAACATATTTCAAAGATTTGTTGACTGCTTAGAAGGAATCAGATTGTTTCTGCAAAATGTGGGAGAAATTGAACGATATCCACTGTTTTTGGATGTTATGTGGCTCTCAAAATTGTTGTTTTATTCATTCATATTCATACCAACATTTCAATGAATTCAAGGCACAAATGAAACAATTATCGCCATGATGGATCTCATTCGAGCTTTTGACATTGGATTGCATGTTTTAGGAACGATATTATTAAAAAAAAATTACAAATACTTCCTTAATTTGAAATATATATATATATATATAATATATAACCAATATAAGTTTAGAAATATTTTGAAAACGAAGCCAAATAGCTTCGGAATCGCAACTAAAAATTATTCCTTCTTCAAACAAAAACCAGAAAAGGAAGAGGAAAAGCACCATAGTATTTAGAGAGCGCAAATGCGGTTACTTCTAAAACACAGATGAATTGAGACAAAAGTAAAAAAACCAAGTTAACAGGAAAAAAAATCAAAATTAAACCAAATAAAAAAAGAATGCAACCTGAAGACTTTTTCAAGGGTCACCCTCAGGCAGGGATTCAAAAAAAGGGATTTTTTCTGTGAAGGAATGAAGACTAAACAGTCTAATAACGATTCCTCGTGTCCTGAAAATCCCCTGAAATTAGGCCTAATAGATATACCATTTTAACAGAGAGGAAAATACAAAACAAAAAATTAGAAGAATACTCCCACTAATAAGCAAAAATCAACAACAAAAATAACACAAAATAACCATATAGTAACACTTAAACTAGTAATGAAACAAAAAGAAAAGTACATACCAGCGACAGGCAAGGAAATTTTAAACTAACAGTTGTGTTCCCGCTCTTAACACCTCCAAGCTAACGCATTCAATGTAAAAAACAATTTGAAGGTCTCAGCGCCATCTATTGAGTTATCTAATATGCAAGGAAAGGTCTATTTTTATTTTAGGTAAAGGATTAATCCCAAATCATACCTTGTTTAATGAAAAAGTTGATATTGCAGTAGTTTCTGGGAAAATCATTATTATTATTTAAATTTTTAATGAGGTTATTTGATGTTTCAATATAGGAATTTTGTTATTACAAATCCTTTTGATCCTGTTAAATTGTGTGAAAATTAGATTTTTGAAAATTTTAGAGTTTAGATTGGAATGGTAATTGCAAAGTTATGTTATTTTAAAGTTGAATTCATCCCTTTTATCGTACATACCAACTATTGTTTTACCATTAGCAATTTCAATTTTTAAATCCAGATAAGTAGCCTCAAGTTGATTTTTATTGGTTTTTGTTAGAATTAAATCTTTTGGATAGCAATTCGTAACAATATTAGAATTGTCGAAGTTAATCAAAAGTAGGTCATCAATATATCACAATCCGTTCATTAAATTATATTTAATTATTTTTTTCTAAAGCTATTGAGAAAGCTGTTCCCATTGGAATGCCCTTAATTTGTTTATAAAAATTAATTCCATTAAAAACGTAATTTTCAGTAATATTAAAATTACGTAACTCTAGCCAGTTATTTTTAGGAATAACATCTTCATTTAAATATTCGTCATATATAAAAGTACAGACCTTTATTAATTTTTCATGAGGTAAATTGGTGTGTAAATTTTCTAAATCATAAGTATTAAGTTTATTAATGTTGTTATATTTAAGAAAATCCAGTAGTTCTTTGTTACTACCTTTAGTTATTTACAAATCTTTACCAATAGAAATTAAAATTTTATTATGGTTTTTTTTCTCCTAATCTAAATTTAGTTTCTCTTTCCACTAATTCTCTTAAAGAGTTGGATTCAATAATTTTTAAATTACCTGTAATAATACTTTAAATACATCTATAAAATCTTTAAAGTTTTCTTTGTTACAGTAACAATCTGTTTTATTTATTTTATCTAAATTTTTACTATAGTAATTATAATTACAAATTTTCTTTTCTTTAAAGTTGAAGTATAACTAAACGCTATTGAAACCGTTGTTTAAACCATAGTAAAATTTTAATTCCTATTGGTAAAGATTTGGATATTTTTATTGCTAAATTATCTAGAAAATACCATTGGCTTGTTGAAAATTTCGGAGAATGAAAAGTGAGAATTTTAGTGGAAATTAAAATAAAAATGAATACTGATATTGACAGATCTAAAGAACGCGGGATTTATTTTAGCAAAACATTGAAAAAAGGAATAAAAAATGTAAAAGAAATTTTTTTATTACAGTAATAGATAAATCAGCAAATAATTTCTGTTTAATTTGTAAATATTATTATAAAGAACTCTTAATTAATGAATATAGCTTTAACGCAGCTTATATTTTAAAGAACACCGGGAAAAAGGGATTAGATAAAAGAATGCTAGCTTTCGAAAAAAAAAAGAAAAAAAAGGTGTTTAGTCTCTAAACTATCCTTATTTATTCCCAACAGTTAAATTTCATAAAAATCCATTAAAATTTAGATTCGAGACTTGTAGCACTGGAATACATTTCGGAAAAACATTTCTTTAAATACTTAAAAATTATCCTGGACGAAATCAAAAATGAAGACAACTTTTTAATTTCTAGTAAAAAGAAGAACTGTATTTTCTAAAAGATAACAACATTAATAAACTTAATACTTATGATTTAATAATTTTATAATACTTAATACTTATGAAAATTTATGCACCAATTTACCTCATAAAAAATTAATGAAGGTCTGTACTTTTATATATGACGAGTATTTAAATGAAGATGTTATTCCTAAAAATAACTGGCTAGAGTTATGTAATTTTAATACTACTGAAAATTACGTTTTTAATGGAATTAATTTTTATAAACAAGTTAAGGGCATTCCAATGGGAACAGTTTTCTCAATAGCTTTAGAAAAAATAATTAAATATATTTTAATAAACGGGTGGAGGTATATTGATGACCTACTTTTAATAAACTTACACAATTCTAATATTGTTACGAATTGCTATCCAAAAGATTTAATTCTAACAGAAACCAATAAAAATCAACTTGAGGCTACTTTTCTGGAGTTAAAAATCGAAATTGCTAATGGTAAAACAATAGTTGGTATCTACGATAAAAGGGATGAATTCAACTTTAAAATAACAAAAGTTTACAATTATCATTCCAATCTAAACTCTAAAATTTTCAAAAATCTAATTTTCTTACAATTTAACATTTGTAATAACAAAAATTCCTATACTGAAGCATCAAATGATCTCATTAAAATTTTAACTAATAATGAATTTCCCAGAAACTACTGCAATGTCAACTTTTTGATTAAACAAGGTATGATTTGGGATTAATCCTTTACCTAAAATAAAAATAGACCTTTCCTTGCATATTAGATGACTCAATAGATGGCGCTGAGACCTTCAAATTGTTTTTTACATTGAATGCGTTAGCTTGGAGGTGTTAAGAGCGGGAACACAACTGTTAGTTTAAAATTTTCTTGCCTTTCGCTGGCATGTACTTTTCTTTTTGTTTCATTACTAGTTTGAGTGTTACTACATGCTTATTTTGTGTTATTTTTTGTTGTTGTTTATTAGTGGATGTATTCTTCTAATTTTTTGTTTTGTATTTTCCTTTCTGTTAAAATGGTATATCTCTTTGGCCTAATATATATATATATATATATATATATATATCAAAGATTTAGATGTACATGAGAAACCAGACGAAGAAAAAGTAATTGAAAAATTTATTTCCGTAATTGATTCGTCACTCAAGGAATTTTAGCCAGATTTTGTCAGTTCAAAGAATTATCTCAAGCGCTCAAGTTTATTATGTAACTTAATTTGATTTCATTTGTTAAACTGAACTTGTCCCAATTCGATTAGTTGCAAATTGAAGAATTTGTAATACAAAGGGTCGATTTCCAGTCTAGTTCTATATGGATTCAAAAATTCATTGAAACAAGAAAAAAGTTGAAATTTATTGAAATAGAAAGATTAACAAGCAATATACGTAAAAATGCCAGCAACGAAATTTTGGAAACATGGAATTCGATTCCAGGCATATTTAACTGTTTGGAAAAGTTGGCTCATGCTGTTTTAAACATATTTTCATCTTCATATGCCTGTAAGTCATAATTTTCAGAGATGAATAACATTAAAGACTCTCTTAGAAACCGTTTGGCGGATGACTCCAATTCAGCACACATTCTGCCAAAAGTAACATCTAGCAATCCTAATATAAATTATTTGGCATCTAATCTGCAACAAAAGAAGTCACACTAATGTTACTTTAATTTGAATTACAAATATATTTAAAAACTTTACTACTACAGTGCCAAATGTATCTTTTCGTATTTAGTTTTATTATTTTCCCAATAATCACAAGTCAAATCATTTGATGGCACGTCTTCACCTCATTAAACATTTCTTTAGAAAAAATGGCATGTTGATCCATAAAGATTTGCCACCCCTGATCTAGTACCTTCTTTTCTGCCTTGCCTCTGTTGTCCTTTGCAGCCTCAGAGTGTACAGCGTGGTAGGACTAGTGTAGGGATAGAATCAGCAAGTCCCAGGAGGTCACACCATTCTTCTTAAGTGATTGCTCCCGACTTCTTCAAGTATTGACGCATATTGTGCTTCTTAATACACTGATGAAAACTGAATGCGCCTATGGAAACACCTTCCTTTCCACTGATTGAATTCAGAGTCATGTAGAAGAACGGCCACTAAATTTTTATCATTTGCGTTCTGGAGTTGTCACTTTCACATATACGAGAATATATTGAACAACAAACCTCCTCCTTTCGAACGGATTTTGCCTTAAATTGAAATGCACACTCACAATTCTAATAATGAATTTGTGTAATAATTCTCATTCATAGTGCTTTCATCTCCATACACTATTTATTATTAATATAAAATTATTTGTTGAATTATCCTAATCACATGCATGCGGACATTCCATTCCTCGAATTTCCCATAATTTTTAGAAGAAATCAAAAATTTTGGGAGAAATCCGGGAAATTTTAGTTTTAAGATTACCAAACATATTTCATTGCGTTTGTTCTATGTATTTCTGACTTCACAAACAGAGCGATGGACAGACATCATTCCGAAATGTGTTTTTCGAACTCGAAGAGTTATGCGGGAAATTATACTTATTGTCTTACAAGGATTTCAATTTAAAATTGTTTACAGCTTGTGTTATTGAATTCGAGCATAGAAGTAGAATTAAAATAAATTTATCTTCAAAATTATTTGAAAAAAATTAATTATTCAGTTTGATTGAAAAGTAGAGTGGGAATATGCAGAAATATATTAAAAAGGATCTTTCAATGTAATTTAAATTGTGTGCAATATAAAATTTCATATAAAAGTGAGAAAAGTTGCAAAATTTTACACATTCTGTAACCATAGTTATCAGTCTGAAAGGCACTATATTAAAATGTTCATCTTAAAATTGCATAATTTAACTATTATCCCCTGACATTAAAATTTTTTACATCCAACAAACCTAGACTGTCTTCAGTTTTCTCACATGCGGATACTAGAAACGGTGTTGTAATACATTAGCAAATGCATTGAAGTTGGCTATTGTCGGGGAAAGACTAGTCATTGTAGGAAAACGCACAAACACATGCGCATGCAAAAAGAATCACATCTCATCTAGAAAATTATACGCAAAGTAAAGATTATTCTCTTACAAGTCAGGGGGGGAAAAGCGGATGAACAACAGGAGTATTAATATTACTTATAGTACAGGAACTATTAATATTACTTATCGCAGCAAGAGAGGCGGTCATTGTCTTAGAGAGACAATGGAAAACACGTGTGCACAAATGGAGAAAAATATGACTATATTCCAATCAGTGAAAAAAAAACCTGTTTTTGAAGATTCTTTAAAAATAAAATCATAAGTTTTATTGCATTTTTTTTGTAAAATAGCATATTTGTATTAAAAAAATTATAAATTTCCAATATAATTCATGTTTGCATTTTGTTACAAAAATTAAATTTTTCGCCACTTTGCTTATTATTTAATGAATCCTCATTATATTCTTTTTTTGTATCTGAAGCCAAGAAATTTATCAGGAGTGGGCAATGCACCCAACTGGAAACCTCAAAATTGTTTTCAACAGATTTAAATTATTGATTTTTGTATAACAAAACCTTAGAATGTGAAAACGTAATTAAAAAAAATTGAATTCAGTCTGTAAAGTAATAATTTAGAATCGCTTGTTTTGTCCCACATATACATAAGAAAATGAGGTGAAGCAAAGTCAAATATGCTATAAACTCTTTCGGGAATTTTCTTTTCCTTATCAAGCATTTCATTAACAAATTCCCATGATGCATCGTTGCAATTGAATACCTCTCCAAGAAAATATATATTTTTATGAAACACATATGCTCGTTTGAAATCTCTCTTCCTATTCAAATTACCCAACACTTCAATATTATTCTTTGAGTAAATCACTAGCACATCCGTGAATTTAAAAATGAAGAGAAAATCTATTGTAAGGTTTCTGTAGCAGAGTTTGGAATCAAATGCTGAATCTCTCTACGTGCTAGAAAAAGTTTCATAAATATGTCGTGGAGTCGTTGGGTTGTTGCAAAAAGGAAAAAAAAAGACACCTTTACCGATATTTATTTATTATAAAAATATCCATGTGAAATATGTTAGTCTATTTAGAAACTTGCGGAAAGCGTAGAAGGCTTTATACACATGATATTCAGATACTATAGAGATGGAAAACTATAGAGTTGGAATACTATAGAGTTTTTTGATACTATAGAGATGGAAAAGAATGCATTTTTCTTATAAAAGAAAAGCAATATTTTTTATTCGTTTCACATTTGAGAGTATATATCATCATAAAAGTCGAAAAATGTTGATTTTTTTTCCCCTTGCTGTATGTTAATTTTCAATGTTCATCAATATTGAATGTTGCAAGAGAGTAATAATGTTTTGTATCGCTAATTTTGTAATCCATTTTCACTTTATTTTAATATATATTTTTGAAATTTTGCGCAATTTTATGTTTTTGATTGCAATACATTTGTAAATATTTTTAAAATTTAATTATCCATCAGAGAATGACTGTTGAATTTCTTTCCTTACAAAGGCACACCAAGTGGTAGTAGATTTGTAAAACAATGTACAGAATTCATTAATATTTGTTTTAATTAATTGTTAAATACATAAATATTACATTTCAATATATTATAAAAATAGAAATATTTTTGCTTTACGAATTATTTTGATTCATATTTTAATAATTTTCATTATTAAGGCAAGTAACTATAACCTTTTCCTGTTTATTATTGCTTTCATACTAATAAGCTGATAAGAAAATTTTGAGTCCTTTGGAAAAATTTTGCTAAAACCTTATGCAAGAAATAAGATACCGTTCTTTCATTTTTTCTAAAATTAATTGTTCGTTGCACAAAGAATTGATTACAATAACCTTCGTAAACTTTGGCACGTTATTATTCAAGCACGAAATTCGTTATTTCACGAGATACCTGATAAAATCTGTCATGGCTAAGAATCATTTGTATTCTATAGTTTTTTTTCTTAAAGTAACGAAAGTGTAAAATACGCTACATGATCCATTCTGCTTGTCAGAATTAGCTACTGTATTGTCATATATCGAGTGATTTTAATCGTTCAGTATTGAAAAAATACTGCAAGGTAAGAACCACTGACCAGAAAAGGCCATATTCAACCCACAATGAGTTATTATAAAATAATGATAATATCAACTTTAATTCTTAGTTTATGAATAGGAAATGATTTTATTTGCACTTGCATTCTTGCAAGTAACGATGATTTGTTGAACTTAATATATAGAGATTACTACAGCCGAATACATTTCAGTTAAATTACTTGCTCTTTCAGTATCTATAATTTAATTTATAATCAGTTGTTTCATAGAATAAATAGTTTAGGAGAGGAATTGTTAATTTATGACACGCTTTAACTGATTTAATCAGTTGCTTTACGTATTTTACAAAATAATATAATCTGCTGTTTAACGTAACATATATAGTTTTCAATAAAGAAAACCTATAAAAATGTGATTAATTATCAATTGCTGAAATCAGTTTAATTTAAGTAGTATAACATTTCAAAATTATGTAATCTGATTAGTCATATTTTATTGGTGAATCTGAAGTTAAATTTCACAGCTTAGGACAGTCACTTAAGAAAATGAAACTTGGAATTATTCAAGGATTCAGCTTATGTTTGAGAGATATTTCACGCAAATTTCAAAAATCATCTGCCTGCGAACGGAATAATTCCAGAATAAATCACTAATTTAATAAGCTTATTCACACAACGAATCGGGAAATGCGCTAGAGGAGAAGGGTTTATCGTGAGATATATTTGATCGTAACATTTATTCAAGAATTAGGAGAACAATTGAATCAAAAGTTGAAAATCGTTTTATCTCATTCCAACCCAAACGACAGAAATGAGCGAAAAAATGCTTTCTAGAGCGATTGAAATACTGAATGGGTCAAAAAAAAACTTTTTCAAAAAAATGAGTTATGAATATTACTTTCATTAACTAAATGTTCTATCCACCAATATGTATGGCGTTTTAGGGAAATATGAATTAAATTTTAATTTTTCCTTAAAACAGAATAATGAAAAGATATGGATTATAATTAGTGTCATGATTTAAATAAGATATTATCTTAGAATATCAAGTTTAATATTTTATTTCCTGGTAATGTAAAATAAAAAAATCGAATTAAATGAATTAAAATTTAAGACGAACCTGAAAGAAATATTTTTTTAGCAGCATTTTGATGCCTTGATAACTTGAAGATGCATGCGTCACCTCCTGCAAAAATTAATTAGCATGAGGAAATAATTTCAGGTTAGTTTATTTAATTACTACAACCTTTCCTCTAAAACTAGCCTGCTTGTTTTTCAAATGTTCCCTTAAAACAGACTACCTATTTTAATCAATCGGTTATTTATTGTTTAAAAATCTCTCAAAAAATTCGTTAAATGTCTTACGTATTTGAGAAAAAATGAGATTTTCCACACTAAATGTTAATGGCGTACGATTTGAGCTGCCAATATTAAAATTCTGTAAGCAAAATGGTGAATTATGAAATTTATCTCAATGTAAAAAATGATAAATTGAAGAGGATTTTAAAAACAAATTTATCTATACTTATATAAAGCTCAATGTGTGTGTGTGTGTGAATGTGTTGGCGCTCTACAGGCCAGACCGTTCAACCTACAGCTACCAAATTTGGCACATGCATACCGTGGAGGTCGGGAATGTGCACCTGGGGTCACTTTTTTGAATTTTTAATTAGAATTTTAATTATTAATTAAAAACTAACTTTCCCGCCAAAATAATCTTTTCATTTCCCCAACGCCAAATGAGTAAGGCTTCAGTTTTTTTCCCACGCTAAAGAGGATAGGCTCAAGAAATTTTCGGCAGATTATTTCAAAGGATTCTGTTTATTTTCTTAAGGTTTAATGCATTTAAAATTAAACATCTTAGTTAGTCGATCTTTCAGATTCATTCTAAAGTAGTTTTGAATTAAAATAAAACAGAATAAAGGAAATTGAAAATTTATAATCTGCATAGCGTTACCCCAACTGAAGTAGAAAATTCAAGCATTTGCGTTACCATAATTGGCGTTGAAAATTCACGCATGCGCATTGTGTTCTGATTGTTGACAATACGGACTTGGTTTTGAAGGTTTAATATGTTTTCGACAAATTATTTCAAACGATTCTATTTATTTTTTTAGTGTTTGATGCATTTAAAACTAAACATTGTTAATTAATCGATCCGTTCCTGATAAATCTGAGAAAATTTTGTTGAAAACTTCTTGAAATATTATATAAATTAAGAAAAATATTCTTCAGTGCACGTAATGTTTAAATACTCAGCGACTCTGTTTTCAGTACTCATATTTAAAAAAAATGCTTCGTTTCAGTAAAATAAAATATTATATTTATTGCAGTTTAATCATTTCCACTTTAATTTAAAGCATAAATTCTACAGGAGCTAACAGAAAATTAAAGAGATATATATTACGTTATGGTTGAAGGCCTTTATAATATCATAAGTGAATTACTATATGACTAATAAAATTTGAAGTTTTAAAATATTTTAATGAAGAAGCAATTAAAATGGGAGTTCCATAAAATATTTAATTATTAAAATTTTAACGTGCATTAAAATTGGCGAACCGGCTGTTCGCCAAAGACGGCTGGTAATAAATAAAATAGAAAAAAGAGGAAATAAATTTTTATCAAAATTATTGAACTCAAAACAAAATCATAAAAATTATACGTGCTGAAAACCATGAAACAAAGAAATTAAATATAATAAATTTAAGGTAAAAGAAATTTAAAAAATATTAATTAAAAATTGAACTTTAGTCTCGCTTTTACATTCTCCAAGAGACCAAATGAATGCCGGTGTAAATGGCGAAGTGTTGTTTATGCAGGTAAAAATGTTTAGTGAGAAGAAGTTTACGTCCACAAATGCACATTTTTAATATTACGGAATACTTCTTATAATTCTCTACAATGTTATATTTTTGATAAACAGAGAACTTATTGAAGAACATATTTTCGATAATTATTTCAGACAGATTTCAAATACAAATTATTTGTTGGAACAAATTTAGTTTGTATTTCTTCCTAATTTGGTTATCTGTTATACTGCAGATATAGAATTGCCCTCACATTGATGAATAAATATTATTACTCGAGATAGTTAACTTTTAGTAACTAGTAATTTGTTTACAATATTAACGAATATTTTCTCCATATGAAAAACATATTTTTCTGTGTTTCCCTGAAATATGTAATCCATTTTTTTTTCATATTTGTTCTTTGTATCTTCTTTCTATATTTCTATCTCACTAAGATTATCGAAATTATTATCATTATTTTGCTAATACCAAGTTTGAAGCCACTTGAAAAGTTTCTGGTTTACCATTCTATTGCTATTTACTCCGGTTTAACTGGCTGCCGCGGTATACGGGAAGGAAAGCATAAAATGAATGCTAGTATGAGTCACAAACGTGGAAGATAATTTTCATTTCGACCATGAAAAATGTCACAGACAGAAAGTATTGTAATGAATAGGGAAACGTTAAAGACGGGCTCGTTAAAGAAGGTTATATGGCATATTATAAATTAGCTCACAAACTTTTAATATTTTTAAAGTTTCTGTCAGCCTATCATGCTTTCACCTTTTTAATTTGACGGCATATTTTTGATACAAAAATTATCTTCTTCTTTCCAATTTATTGCTCTAAACGGATTAAAAAAAAACTTTAAGATTATTTTTACTATTATTCTTTCCCAATCACCTTTTTTGTAGTTGGCAATGGCTTCCAAAAGCATACGTTATAGCATTTTCATAACAATTCTTCACATCATTTTATAAAATAATCCGTTTTTAGTGAAAAGCCAAAAACAGAGAAAGATGTTTTATCGTGTGTGCATCCAGCAAAATGATAGTTGTTCTTTTGAAATTACTTTAAAATAAAAGCAGCATGTGAACATGTCGCAAATTAAGTAGATATAGAAATACGTTACCCAATTATTTAATATACTTAAATGTTTATAAAAGGCATATTTGTCTCATTAGCCAAAGGAGAAATCCTTCTGAAGAATGTGACATTTTGTCTCGCCCTAATTAAATATCTCGAAGTATTATCTTTCCGGGAGTCTCTTAATATTCTTTCCGCATTATTTTGAATGAAAGCGATATTTAAAAAAGGAATACATTTCCTTAAAATATATTAATGCTTGGTTTTGCTTCATTTTCTCATATTTCTTTTTTGAAAAGTAACATAGTCAAGATACAAGATTTATTGGAGGATATTTTTCTTTTCCTTATTATCTCATTGTTTACAGTTAACTGATGTACAAATTAATTTCTAGAAATCCAACGTTTTTTCGAACTAACTAGTCTCTAACTTCAATTTTTTTTTCACAATAATAAATAACATTATAAAGATGACGTTAAGTTAATGCATATCTTGTTTATCAAATCATTTGTGAAACAATTTTTAACTTTTTGTGTCGTTTCAATTATGTACATCAAGAATAAAAAAAATTTCTGTTACACAGTTTGTTAAAATTTTTTAACGAAATACGCTCCTTACTTATTTCGTTCAAATTAGTCCACATATGAAACCGTAAATGCAACTCAATATGTTTTTTAACTATGTTAATTATGTGCAATCTTTAGTCGAGAATATCAAATTGATAAGACGAAGAAACGAAATTGCATTGAATAAGTTAAAAATGAAAGTAAGGACATTTTTATTTTTCTGGGTACATATTTTATAAAATTTTTGATTAAAAGATTTTGCCCAGAAAATATATCTTATGGATTTTTAATAGAGTTGGAAATTTTCATTTTTCACTTACTTTAAAATTTAAAATATTATTTATTGAAGTACCTAAAATGCTGCTGTATGCTTTATATCCTAAATGTTTAATAGTGTGCTGGAATTTCATATATATATTTCTTAACATGATAATCCTTATAGATTGTCATATTCGTGCATGACTTGTTCCGACATATATGACCAAAGCTCCTGCAAAGCAAATCGTTGAACCTTAACAAATAGGGCAAGTAGTTAGTTATTTCATAGATGGTAGGTTTTTTTCTGAGAAAGGGCTATTCAAAAATTTTTATTAGGTATTAAATTAAAAATCAATCCATTTTTAACCCATCAAAAATCTTTTTTTTCTATGCCTTTCGAGAATATTTTCGGCAAAACAACAACCTTCCTATGATATCAAATTTATTTCCACACAATTATTCTTTTAACTTTTAATAAATTTTTCATAATATTTTAAAGTACATTTTCATTCCTTCAAATTTCACCGTTTTAACATATGCGTTCATATTTAAGCCTGTTACAACCATATGAAATACATAATTTGTGCACATATTAACTATGTTATAATTCAGATAATTTTTTTAATAATATAAACGAATCAATCCTAAATATTGTCATGGTTCAATATTTCCCACAGTAATGCCAAATCTCTTTTGATTTTTTTATGTGATTATTTCTGAAAAACTAATAAACATATGTATTTTGGTTTTCGAAATAAGATTTGCCTTTTCGTGCTTTATGATTGTGATTCAGCATTGATGTAAAGTTGTATTTTTATTAATATCTATAATGGTTTTTATAAATATATACCTTCCTTCACCTTAATCATTGTCTACAGCTTAAAGTCTGTCACCATGGCATGACCGTCATCGTAAGCCGGGACAAATAAATATCTATTTATAATAATAAAAAAGAAGTGTGTTTGTCCGTGTGCATACTTTTTTTTAGTATTCAATGAATCAGACTATTTAATCTAGAGTTACCAAATTTCGTACTATTATGACTTGGTAAACGGGAATGTGCAGAGATTCATTTAAAAATATTTGAAATTTTGACGCAATAAATTTCAAAAAATATTAAAACAACCAATAGATCCTTTTAAAATCTTTGAAGAATAACAATTCTTTGTCGTATAATTTTTAAAAATATTAATATGCACAAATATCAAATGACATGCTAAGAAGCGTTTATAATTAAATTACCACTCATCTGCGATTCTGCATTGCCATTTACATTTAAATTATGAAACGTTTATGACTGGTATTCATCTCTCACCTTATACCTATTTAAAGTTGAAAACATTTTTTGAAGAAAGGAGAATAATATAACAGTTCCTGAAAAAACTGTTGCAATTTGAAGGCCAGAAATATCGTCTTGTGGACTAAGATATACATTGAATGCACATAACTATGAGTTGACATTTAAAGGATAAGATTTTCCAATATTTTTTATAGAATCGATGGCACATTTATCCATCCATCGGCCAAATTTCTTAATTGTAATCTGGACTAATCTGTAGGGTTTTCACTACGGAAAACTTTCTACATCTGATTCTTGATTAATGAAATATATATATATATATAATGTCGAATATAAGCATTTCTTTTGCTAATATCGCTGAATTCAACATTATACATGGCATGCATTGTTATTATCTTAAGAGGAAGAGTCTTTTATATAAGACTCTTATATAATTCTCTCTATAAGACTCTCTATATAATTCAGATTCATCTAATACAAAATTCCATAAAATTTTATAAAACATATTTTGATAACAAAAATATCACTAAATTATACTAAATGAATGGAGCCTTTTCTTTCTATTATTTTCGACTGTTTAATTTTCCATTCTTAATTCATTACATTATAAATACTATGGGAACTTAAAATCATTTTTCTCTTAAATTCACTATTAGATGACGTCAGAAGTATGAAATCAAAATTGAATTAAATGAATAGATTAATTAACCAATAAACTCTAAAAATACTATAACAGTGTATTGATTTTGGAAAGATAAAATCCTACACAATTTCTGAGCTTTAGAACCTCAAGGGATGAAAAATGGGTTACAAAATATCATTCTCACAAACAACAAATAAATAAAGCACAATTTTGTAATTCTTTGAAAAGCCGAAACCGTCATTTGTATGCGTAAGCAAGTTCTTAAAGAAGGACATATTTTTCTGAGTTGCCCTAGAGTGTTTTCAAAGTTTCGTCGTGCTCGTTGATATTTGGGCATTCGTATCTTCGCGCCCTCCGTACGGAGACAGCAGGGATATTTACGGGATAACTCAGCAAAGGAAAACAGAATGACTCCATATTAATGATCTCCCGCCAGTGTAACTGGATTTTGTATGAAACTGAAATGAATGTAATGGATAATTAGAATATCAAATTGTCACATATGCTCTAATTGAATCTAGATTAGCAATCGTTAGGATTTAGTTGAATAATGATATCGAGATTTGGCCCTTGTGTTACGAAACCAGCAACGGCAATAGCCGAATAATTGGTTTTATGTGAGATTATTTTATTCACCGAAAATGTTCATGTCTTTTGTTGATAAACTCCAAAAACAGAATTATTATGGTGCGAGTTTAACGAACAAATAAATAAATAAGTGAGAATATTACCTAATTTATATTTCATTGCAGCCAAAGAAAAATTAATCAAATGAATAGCTTTTAAAATATTTTATTTAAAAATATGCTACTGAAGTAAAGCGTTTACCAACATAATTGAATTTCTTGAGGAGTGGAAACGAAAAAGTTGAATTAATCTGAATACTAAATCAATGGATCAACGAATTGTCTCAAGTAGGGATTGCAATACCGGTATACCGGGATACCGAATACCGGTATTTTGAGCCATTTGTACAATTTTGTAATACCGGTATTCACAAGTTTAAATACCGGTTTTTCGGTATTTACTAGAAATTTTCAAAATTGTCTCCACTATATGTTCAGGGATCGCCAACATAGCAATATAGTATACGTTTTTGTTTTGATGCCTCCCTAACGGGCGAAATTAATTAGCTAATGAATGGCGTAATTAATTGCTTAAATCTAAAGTAGCGAAACATGGATTATCCCTGAAAGAAAATATTGTATCCATAACGAGTGATGGAGCAACAATTATAAAAAAAAGTTAGAAAGTTGATTAGTGCAAATCAGCAGTTGTGCTATGCACATGGAATTCAGTTCGGAGTAATAGATGTATTATAAAAAAAAATATAAAGAACAGAAGAATCCAAATACTGTGGATATAGAAACTTCGGATTCCAACTATAATAAATTGAAAAATCGCACAGAAGAAAGGCATACCGAAATAGAAAATGTCTTATGGTATTTACATAATTCTAATGATTTTAAAAATGAAAATGAAAAGAAGAAAAGAAAATAACCAATCCAAATCTGATTAAGTTAGAGTAAAGTTTCTAAAAAACTTTTTCCCACAAACCTATCCACATTCAGAATTCGGTTCAACTACCGAAGATTATGATGTCACTACTGTGGATAGTGAAAAGGAATTGTCTCTTGAACCAAAATTAGAATTAGCAATAAATAAAAAAATTTCAACGAACCAAAATACAATACCGAAATCAGCTATATCCAAAACCATCCGAAGAGAAATCGATTTATTTGTAGATGAGGGATTTAGAGGTAAATACATGGAAAAAGTATATTGCGCATTGCTAACAGTACCACCAACTAGCGTAGATGCCGAAAGAGCGTTTTCGACAGCTGATAATTTTTACACAAAATTACTTTTCAGGCTAAATGACAGTACAATTGATGCATTACGTTTTTTTAGATCACATTTCAAAAATTTGGAATAGTACCACAAACTGAATAGTGATATTTACACTTTTTTTGTGATTTAAATAAAAAAGATGTTTCTTTACTTTTTTGTGATTATATACTGTTATAATTTATAAGTTACAAATTATTTTTTGTGATATTTACACTCTCTAACAAAACTGGCAAATAAAAAAAAAGAAACACCTGTGTTTTCTTTCTTTTTCCAAAATTTCTAATACCGGTATTAAAACCGGTATCCCGGTATTAAGATTTAAAAATACCGAATACCGGTATTGAAATTTTGGTCCGGTATTGCAATTAAAATTTACCGAAATTATTATTATTTACCGAAAACAGTTGGTTTTCATATGATAATAATAAGAAGGTTTTAATTTCGAGTACTTTTTTGGATAAGGGTACAATGGAAGTTGAAACCAAAATTTCTCAATTTTTGAGATATTGTTTTGAAATTTATATGGTAATTGTATTATATTAATCTAATGCTGAAAAAAATTATAACAATTCATTGATAACTTTTTTGATTTTTTTTGGTAAAAAATTGAAAAAAAATTAAATATTCTAAAATTTCAAATTGTTTCATGCACATGAAAATAGAACATAAATTAATTTTTTCTATTTTTTCAGATACATTTTTTAATTCTACAAAATATTTTGCATACTTAAATTTATTGAAAATAGGATTTTCACTTCAAAACTTGAAATATTTGACATTTTTTGAAAAATTTTAAAAAATTAGTACAGTAATATTACTTCGAGGCCTTCAATAAAAAATTTTAATACTTATAATTCATCTATAAATGCAAAATTGTATTATTTTATGTTTATACAGCATAACAGAAAAGTTTCAGAGTTGTAATTAAAAATATGATGCACATGGAGTATTTAAAAATTTGAAAGTCATCATAAAATTTCATTTTGAGAAAAAGCTAAAAATAAATTTGAATTATCCCTACAGAACAGAAACAATATTTAAACAACTTAAATTTGTTAAATATACAATTTTATTAAAAGAATTATTTATTTTATGAAATATATACAAATATACATACATAATATTTATGTAAGAATGTACAAAGCATATAGAGGAAATACTACTGGTGAAACAAAACTAACTTTTGAGGGTCATTAAAAAAAAAAAAACAAAAAAAAAAACCCTCAAATAAAAAATAAGATTTTTTTTAAAATATCATTTCATGAACCATAAATATTAATTTTTATTTATCTAACATTTTTAAATTATATATACAGCCATAAAAAATTACAATACAAAACATGAAGTAGATCAAAATGCACCTGCTGCATAAGTTACATCCTCATGTTTTTCTTCTAACCTTACATTTGCTTGTTTTTTGATTTTTTTTCATTTCTTTGTTTTTTTATATGATGGCAAGGATTTTTTTTTATTTTGTACTACTCTTTTCTCGTCTTTTTACTGACATATGATAAAGCGATAATCAATTTTTGATATATTTTCTTCAATCAAGCAAAGACTTTTTAAATATCCCAGATTATACTCTCTCACAGCTTTACTTATACCCAACTCTAATCTTTTCTTTGAAACGAATACTTCTTTTGGGCACTTTTGTAATTTAATTTGTAATGTAATTTAAAATAGAAAAAATATCAATTTTTGTCCTGAAAAGAACTGTTTATGTATTCAATTTCAAAGAAAAAGAAACGAGTAATTTGAATATGAAATGTATGACGAACGAATCAACAAACCAAAACAAACAGCAAGAGAAAAGAAGAAGTAGAAGTTTTTAACATCTGTCATTGCAAAAACAACACGATAAAATAAAAATTGCGAATAATGCTCACTAGCAGCGCTCGGAGGAAAACGAAACTGAGTCATACTGCAGCTGTACAAATGTAAACAAGTGGGCGTGGCATCCTAATATCAATAAAAAAAATGCTAATATTTGCGCTAATTAATTAAGATATCAAAATAATTCTTTTTGCAAATGATAGCTTACACTCTAAATATACATAAAAGACCAAAATAAAAAAAATCGCAGATTTCATCGATTTTTTACATTTTTATAGTCCATTGTACCCTAAGAAACAAATATGTTATTATCATCGAAGATACTTTCTCTTTTCTTATTTTATTCTGATGAAAAAGAAAGAAGAAATAATTTAGATGCTTTTACATGAGATTATAAACATTATTTCAGTTAGTATATGAAAATTCCGAAAGAAAATCGTTTGAAATATCGAAATATATTTATAAAAAGTTTTTCAAAGACCAAACTGATGCCTTTTTAGAAAGGCAGCGCTTCTGACGATTACGCACACAGTAGATAAGAGACAGATAGACTAGAATGTAGAACATTTATCTTATTTAAAAGAAGACTCCCTGTGGTGATATACATTTCCAAGAATATAAACATAATCGAAAGTCTACACAATTAATTTCATGAATTATATGTCACTTGCAGCCGGTAAAATGTCCCAACTAAGTAGTTTATTGCGAACTGCAGGAACAGAAGAAAGATAGATCAGTGAATAAGTGAAAGAAGTACTAATTTTCAAACTGTCAACACATGCGCCTGACCGTATTCTGTTGAATCAATATTTGGAAAAAGGCTTAGGAATGAGTAAGAAAATACATGATTTTAATTACAGAAATTTGTGATAAAGAAAAATGTATGTGCCCTAATACAAAATTATAGCTATATTCTAATCTATACACTTATAATAAAGCTCAATGTGTGTGTGTGTGTGTGTGTGTGTGTGTGTGTTGGCGCTCTACAGGCCAGACCATTCAACCTACAGCTACCAAATTTGGCACGTGTATACCTTGGAGGCCGGAAATGTGCACCTGGTGGTTATTTTTTCGAATTTTTAATTAGTATTTTATTTATTTAAAAATTAAGCGAAATTGTGGCGTGTTTCTGCTATAACTTCCGAAAATATTACCGCACAAAAAAGATTTATACATGAAGTTAAAGATCAAAAATTTATCTTTTAAATGATACCAATGTTTTAAACTTAAAATTAAATTTATATTTTTAATGAATTTTTAAATAAATATTTTAACTATATTTTTCAACAATTTTTTTCGTACAAAATAAAAATCAAATTTAAGCTGCACGAGCACGTTTATCATTCATGGGAAAAAATTAGCTTTCTTCAAAGTGTTGCCATCACATTGATTAAAGCTCCAATTAAAAATAAATTAAATCTTTTTGGAAATGAAATCTGCAAAAATATAATTTTCGGCACGTGTCTGTAGGAAATGAAACAAATATGAAATATTATTTTTTCTAAAAAATAAATTCAAGAAAAATTATTTTATGATCTTTTACACTATCTGTATTATTAATCCAATAAATCAGTTTTATTTTAAGGCAAGTTTTGTTTAATATGAACAGGATATCCATTCAAATCGGGGCCACACAGCTAATTTGTAAACCTTTAGTAAGACACAGATCTGCTAAAATGGTCTAAATTGAAAATGATTATATTTTATGTAACTTGATTCAATAAATGCTCTAATAAATAACGAATTTTTGATTTTACATAAAGCTTCTGCTGTGGAAATCACGAATAACAAAATGTTCTTGAAACACTAATATTTTAAATAAAAAGAGTTAATTTCCAATCAAATAAATCAATCACTTAAACTGACTGATTTATGAAAATTTGAATATCACTATTCAATAAAAAAAGGATAATTTTAGATTTTACATCGATCGTTTCAAAGTAAATACGCTAATCAGCGCGCAGGTTTCTCAAGATTAATTGGCCTAAGATTATGAAAATGTTGAGTTTTTTTAAATTTTTAACATTCAAAACTTCATAAATCAGTCTTAGTTGATACGTGGAAGATAGAAACATTCATTCATTTATTTAAAATTTCGTGTGTTCAGAATATTCCTCAGAATATGATACCTTACTGCATTAAATTTAGACTTCATAATTTTTGAAATATATTTATAGGCCGGAACAAAATATTATTATTGATTTCATTTCAATCCTTTTGAAAGCAAAACTAAAAGCTGAATTTTATGCTGAATCTGAGAAATTTTTGCTGAATTATTCTTTGAGATATTACATAAATTATGAAAAATATTTTGTAGTTCACATAAGACTTAAATACCGAACCATTCAGTTTGCAGTACTCATATTCAGTAATAATAAATAAATAACAATAAAGATTGATAAATAAAATAAAACGCTTGGTTTTATTAAAAAATATCTTTATATTAATTGCAATTTCCTCATTTCCACTTTAAATTAAAGTTGAAGTTTTACTGGAAATGACAACAATATAGCAAAATATATAGTAAATTGAACGAAACGATCTAAACAACAGTATAAGTTTGGTATGACTATCAAAATTTGAAGATTAAAAATGTTTTGTTTGAGAATCTATTAAGAGACCAGTTACTTAAAATATTTAATTGAAAATTGTAGCGAGCGGTAATACTGGTGAACCGGCTGGTCGCCAAAGGCGGCTAGTTATAAATAAAAGAAGAGAAACTCTCCTTTTGAGAATTTATAGGATAAAATGCAGAGTCACAGACCATCAAGAGTATAAAAATAAATATATCCTTTAGGATAAAGTTTCGTACAAAAAAATTTAATTACCAGAGAAGGAAAAAGAAACACTATTTACAAAGAGGCTGTTTTCTGTGGTTCACGCAGAAAAAGTTTTGACCCTTCTTTAGATAGTTTTAACGAAACTTACGGAAGAAGAAATCAGAAACTTTTGTGACTTTGAAACGCAGCCGAGTCGTTATCTTCGGCGGAGAAAAGTTTTCAGAGAAAGTTCTTGAGGAAGAAAAACATGACGCTTTTGGAGAATCATTGCTATCGGAAGTATTGTATAACAAACGGTTGCGGAATAATGTTTCGCGAATGCGAGATACGATAAAAAAAAATCTCGCATCATTTATCCAGAGTTTGAAAACAAATAAGAAGTTTTCCTCACCCGCGGTTTCTTTCTTAATTTTCATTGATGAGGCATTAAAATGAATATTTTAGTAAAACGCTACAGTTATTAAAAACTTTGCTTAAAAGTTTATGTTTGTGTTTCTTAAGGAAACTTGCCATTTTTAGTTTACATTCCAAATGATTTCTGTGCTTTAAAAATGGACTGATAGTTTAAACTTCGATTGAGAAATTTGGTATTTGAAACTATAAAACTTGTAAAACTTCTTCGAATGTAGGTAGGATTTTAGATCAACGCGTTTATTCCAAATGGCGGAAATTCAAAATTTCTCTGGAGAGCGTCTGATGTTTATAGGTATAAATTGCTGAATGAAACGGGGGATATAGAACATATAGTGATATATCAGTGATTCCACCATGCAGCCCAGTAATTCAATTTTTATTGGTAGAATTAAGGAATGAAATTCCCATCTACAATCGAATGAAAATCATGCATCTCTTTGAATGTATGCTATTTTCCAACAGTTTTAAAGGTGCAGAATTTATGCATAGACCTGTGCTTTAACCACTTGATGAGACATGAACATACATCAAACTTAGTCATTAGTAAAAGTTCATTACATCATCAAAAACTATTCTTCGTGATACGCACTCAATTGCATGCGCATCTGGTTGGATGCGGCGACTTCACTAACATTTTCTCCTACAAAAATTCGGTTTTTGAATTCTCATGAGTCTTTTGGGTGCAACCCATGGCATGCTGCATCATGCTTTATCGCCCTCTATTTGACTGAACGACACATCTGAGCTTACCGCTTTATACTATAGTCCTTCTGAAATACAAAATCATCAACCGTCTAAGTATGAAGCTTTCCTCTTTATATTAACATCACTAGCGCTCTAGTATACTTACAACTGATCACTTGTTATATACAATAATCATATATGCATGCTGTATTTTGTAACATTTATTCATTAATTATATTGCGTTAGAAGATTGTTCCCATTAATAATGTTGTGGTAGGAGATATTAGGGAAATTGATTAAGAAGCTGCCGAACTACTTAAACTAAGGGACGTGAGTCGATTATGAGATATTTTAATTTAAAGATTACAATGATTCATGACAGATGTTTAATTCTTGAACTTTTTGTCGTTTGAAATTAGAAGTCTGAAAGTTCTGATATTTGAACTTTATTTTTTCCTTTCCGCAAAGTACGTCCAACTAAGATGGCTCAGAATGAGACGCAGCCAAAGGTGGTCACTAAGGAAACGAAAGCCTTTTTATTAGTAATAAGATAATTAAAACTTTTTTTTTTACCATTTGCTTTCAAATGTGTAGAATGTTTTCAGCAAAATTTTCAAATTCATTTTTATTTCTCAAAGTATTAGGCTATCACTAATATTTCTCATAACAGAATAAATGTAAATTATTTTTGGAATATGCAACTCATAGCGAGAAATAATTGGTTAGCATTTCTGACGTTTTAATGAAAATTTTAATATAAATGTGCTGAAATCAGAGAACGTAAATTTTTCTTTAAGGGCAAAAACTTTTGAAATTACTATCTTTTCTCAATAAGATTCATCTCATATTTATAGAGCAAGATTATTAAAAAAAATTAAAAAAAGAAACGATGAATAAAAGTGAGAAGAATGTGTCGATAAAGAAAAAATAATTTATTACTTCTTTCCTGACAGAAAAAGATTCGCTAATGAATCTATTAAAGGGCAGGAAAAAAACTCTATTGGGTTGCGAGTTGTGGAACGAGCAGACTAGTTCAGACATATTTGGAAATGGTTAAATTTTACGCCTTGGCAAATTGATTGAAATTTTCTTTCGCATGGATCATTTATTGTTTAGGAAGCAGAGCAAGAAAAAAAATCAAAAAGAAATGAGCTGATAGTGTTATCAAGCCGGTCAGTATAGTTCTTTTCCTTAGTGACGTCATTGAAAAAATATTCTAATGATTTTTTGGGAGTCGTCTGTTAAGGAAATTATTATTCTAACGCTTCTAGAAAAGATTCGTCAACATAAATAATTTAAATACCATCTTTTTCTTCTCTTTTAAAATATGCTGTTTTATACCTTATTTAAATAAGTTATTGTATTCGGTACTTTCATCATAAAATTTCCCTTAAACAGTAGGGATGTTCTGCAATTATAATTTTTACCGACGCTTAGCTTTTCTTCTCTGAATGAAATTTTAATGAATTATTTTTTTAGAAAAAATCAACAAATCTGGGAAATTTTAAAAATTATTGCAATTGATTGGATTGTTTAGAGAAATTAAAATAACAACGGCTTATTCCTTATCCCTTATCAGGATTCCAATCTTATCTGCCAAAAATAAAGTTAGATATTTTTGAAATTTTTTTCAGTTTTATTATTTAATATTATCAGAGAGAGAGGAAGTAATTAGTTTTTGAAGTTTCATCCATTCACCTCTATTTAAAGAAGTTATTCCTACTTTTTTAAAATTATAATCAGTTGCCTCGTTATCAGTGATTTAAGCCATATCAGCAGAGACTCTATTGCTACTTTAAGTAAAAGGTGAACTCTAATATGAAATAAGCAACAATTTTAAATGTAAAGTTATATATCTTTTTCTTAATAATAAAAATAAGAAATATATTTTCATTGCAAATAGTTTAAATTTATTTTGTTCTTTAAAATTTATTTTCTGTGAAAAAAAATGTTTCTGTATTAGTTTTGTTCTGATGCAATTATTTTTTGAAAAGTTTTTATGGTATACATTGTGTTTTTTTTTTTAAAAAAACCATGTTCTTACGGATTATCAAAGTTGAGGCTTGCAATCAGGACAATGGGGCTCTTAAAATGCGACAGAAAGGATTTATTTTATCCACCATGTTGTCATAGATATCATTTCGTTCTTTTCGAACAGAATAATAATTAGAATAAGATCGCATAAATATCTTGAAACTGATACAAACATAGAGCAATACCAATACCAACAGAAATTTACATTTAACTTCGGCAAAATTTTAGTAACAAATTAAATTCTATTTAGGGGCTCGATTCTGTAATCATTTTAGTTCTTTTCTCTAGAATGACTTTCTGTTTTGTAATTCTTGTAATTATACAGGTAAAGAATTCTGAAATTATTAAGGATTTGTTAGTGCATAATATCGCATCATAACTGAAGCAGAAATACCTTTGCATAAAATTAATTTTGGTTGCTTGAAATTTAATCACGATCATATTTGCTCTTTAATTAATTGAATATGCTAGATGTACTCAATTATTTTCAGAATTTGAAACTTTTGCTTCATATTGATACATATGTTATTACATTTCGACATAGTGACAATGTTCTGGTTGTAGATTATAATTATAACATTGCACTCACAATTTTTATTCAGTTTATACTTAAACGTCCAATAAGCCTATTGGCCACGTTTTGAAATACAATTTTTAAAAAAAGTCTATTTTTTATCTATATGGTATTGGATCCATGATTTAGTTTTAGTAATAGGGATGACGCAATTTTTGAATCTACAGCTATTTAAATAATCCTTTTCCGGAACTATTTCTTTAAAATTGAGGAAAACTGCTATTAATAATTTTCCCGTTTGATACTCATTTGGAACTAAGAAAAAAAAAAAGAAAATTAGGGTCAATGAATTGATTTTAAATGAAAGTGTTCCTTATTTAGCGTATTAGAACTCAATGCTCTGCAAGTAAAAATTATCCGAAAAGAATAGAACATATATCTGCAGGAGATAATTTAATATGGAAAATAATTTAATTTATATGGTCATAAAATGTTAACTTTTTAAAAGAATAGAAACATAAATTCACTTAATAGGTTATATTATGTGAATATAACTTATTAAGTGAACCTGGTGATTTTTGAATGCATTACATCTCTTATTATTAAGGGATGCGCGAGTTTTCGATTCATCTTCTTTCCTCGTGTCTGGAAACAAATAAGAGTTATTCTTGTTTCGAGAAAAGGTGATTCACAATATTTTAAAAATTATCATCCTTTTCCTATTTTAAGACTCAGTTTTAAGTTTCTTAAAAGTACGATTCATTCTTTCTTCGTCCCAATACGGCTATTACACATAATTTATTTTCCTTGTCTAATAAAATTACTTCTTCATTTCAAATTGGTTCATAACTTGACGTCATTTCCAAACATTTTTCAAAGGTCTTTATCGATTTTGGATTTGTTTTAAATAAGTTGCAGAGTTCTGGTTTTCATTCTTACCTGACGGATTGAATTCATACTTATTGGTGCAACTGGACTCTCTGCATTCATTTTAATAAGACTGCTTCACGTGAGTTCAGATAGTTCCGGTGTTCCACAGAGATTTCGTCTTGGGCATCTGCTTTTTTTTAATTCATGATTAACCTTAAAAGTGTTTTTAAGTATTCTTAGTGCCTTTTAACTGCTGATGACCTGAAGTTTTCCCTTTAATACATCCTAAGATTGATGCTGTCCTTCCACAATTAGATGTTTATTCGCTTTTTAAATGGTGTACAGACAACAAGTTACACGTGAACGCTCACAAACGCAGTATGATTAGCCATACAAGAAAAACACAGCATTTAAATCATATTTATAAAATGAATGAAGTATTATCACACCCATAATCAGTTACAGGCTTGAGTATTCTCTTTAACACTAAACTTCACTTCTTCCAAAATTTTGATTCCTTGGTGTCAAAGTCTGTCATAGATCTCGAATTCTAAGACGTAAAACAAGAGAATTTTGGAGTGAAATCGTCATTTTATGCTACTTCCAAATCTTGTTTGGAATATTGTAACATTAATCGGGATCCAAATTATCTTAGCAAAATTCAAATCTATTTCTTGTGGTATTTGCTTTAAAAAAAAAAAAGGACCTTACGCTCAAGGATATCTCTTTCTTGTCTACGTGATATGTTTAATTACTTCATATCTGTAATTTATCTCGTAATCTGTTTATTTTATCCCTGTAATGTCCTTACATTAAATACATAAATAAGAGAATGATTTTATTTTCGTAAGAGATTTAATCTCATTGAAATTTCCATTTGCAGTATCATTGCCAGTTGCCGATTTGCTGTGTTTTTTAATATGGTGGAAATAGATAAATTTATTTGTCTTTCTTTTTCTTTTAATCAAAAGATTAAAATAAAGATTATTTTTAAAATATCAAATAACTAAAACAACAATGCAAGGAAGTAGGGCAGAATGATCTATTTAGAGAAAATATATAATAAGACCAACAGAAGATTGGAATACATATTCCAAGATATTCTGGTAGAATTAGGTTTAAATATTTTTGTATGCATGGACAGGCTACATTCCTAAGTTGAACATCATTCAGCCTAAATCTGCATTTATTAGTAAATTCTTTGGAAATTCTAGGACTTCCATTTTATTTTAACTTGGAAATTCTAGAGGTATTTACAAGTAAAATAAAAAGGGTTTCACGTAAATCCAGCAAATTTCCAGATAAAACCAAAAGAAAACCTTCAGTGGCCTCCAATATTAAATTATTCCTTGCTTCAGTAATTTAAAAGAACATCTGAATTGGAAAAGAAGAATGAAACTTAAAACTATTTCAGAGAAAAGTAACAAACTTTAACTTTTGAAATCTGTTAATTAAATGAAAATAGTTTATGTCGCTAAAAAGCTAAAAAGCAATGCAAAGTTTTCTGCTCAACGAATTTTTATGTTGCAACTGAAAAGCCTTTATACATCGTACAAAAGAAGCAGTTTAAAATGAATTTCAGTATTAAGAAAATAATAATTAATGAACTTTTCCCAAGAAAATTCATCTAAGATTAAAATTAAATCTTAGCGAAAACTTTGTTTTTGATTAAAATACACTATATGAAAGTTCACAAGCCTCAGATTTAGTTCTTAATTTTTCTATGTTTGTATAAAAGCTTGTGCATTCTATTTTAAAATACTAACAACCAACAATTTTAAAACGAAATTAATTTTAAAAGTGTATCTATTGCGGCGTATAGTTTTAACTTCAAAACATCATAGTTTTCGAATTTTAAAAGTTTTTATGTTTTATGGATAAGTCAGAAAAGTTAGAGACAAACTTTATCAATGAGGATAATTCACTATGTTAGAAAATAATTCACTCTGTTATCAATGTGGATAATTTACTCTGTTATCAGTGTGGATAATTCACTCTGTTAGTTTCTGCTTGATTCAGTTTTTTTTTCAAACATAAATACATTATATAAGGATTCCCTGAAAGATAATAGTCGATGCTAGAAGAAACAGTTAAGGAGAAGATTGCCACGCTTAGTCTTTAATAAGGTAGGCTTGCTTTAAAAAATAACGCTTTATATATGCATTTAAAATATATATTAAAGTTTTAAATCGATGGCAAAAGACCACGTTCTTATTCATATCTTGTTCATGACACATCTCTCTCAATGTCTGGAGTATCAACTCCAATCAAAAAGCATTTGTTAGAAAGCAGAGTATGGTTAAAGTTAAAACTGTCAGAATCGGTATTGTTGAAAGCAATAGTAGTTGCTTTTCTTGTTATATCAGCTGAAAATTTTCATCCTGATTCAGCAAAAAAAATATTTGCATTTATTAATAGATGTTGTCACCTGTATTAATAGTAATCAATACTTATTTCCTTACTAGAATCAATAAGTGTCATCATGATCTTGCAACAACGGACTGTGTCGAACGAAGAAAAAAAAATCTAATTATTTCAGCTGTCCTGTATTAATAAATATATAGAATATTCTCCGTGACTGTTATAAGCAGTCGTATGTAAACATTGAGTTTAGCAACGAAATCAGAAGGATTGCTATCTGGATTTGAAGCATTAAAGTCGAAGAGTAGTATCGAAATAGAATCTTGAAAGTCGAAGAGTAGTATCGAAATTTAACTCGTCCGAAGTGCACTGTACATCTTCTTTTAAAGGAGCTTCATTAGCCATGAAGAAAGTTAAGAATCGGTTCTCAGAGGAAACAAGGAGAGGAATACTTCTGCCTAGTATACTTTACCGTGATATCTGACAGCAGTATTCAACGGATGATATGGATGACTTTGAGTACTTTGATCCTATTTTGTAGTCTCAAACTTTTAGATTCCAGTATTTTAATTGGGATTAGAAAGATGAGAACTGGAATTGACGGTTTTGGCTTGCTGTTAAACATGCAGGAGCTCAAAAGAGAAAATGAATAGAAAGATAAAATTTTCACATTAGCTTCAGGAAATATAAAGCTGAAAAGTTGAATGTTGCTTTATTTGGAAAACTGGAAAGTCATAGCCAGGCAATAGAAATAGTCATTTGATTGAAAAAAGAACCCGATTAGATTGTAGTGAACATAATCAAAGCAATGGAAATGCTGAAACAGCTGCCTTTTTCTTTGCCTTGTTCACTTAACAACATCCAAAATAAGATAATAAATTTTCTTCTTTGGTAAGTTCGTTGAACGATATATTCTAAATGGGGACAAGTCACGCATTGCAGATAAGAAAATAGAAAATGCTCTTTTGGAATGAGAGATCGCACTATATCTGTGATCGCTTCTGATTTCTAATGAAAGGGAATGTCGTTTTCATAAGATTTAGAGAACTCAAATGACAATAAAGCAGCAATATTTAGCTCGTCTTCTAAGCCTAAGAAATAGCAAAATAATTTATTGTTTTGGAGCAACGATTTTGAAGCACAGATATATATACGCTGTGTGTTTTATTCTAAGAAATCCTTCAATAATCATTGTGAAAAATAACACTCCAATCTAACTTTCTCGATTATCTTTCTTTTTTTGTCTTTCTATTTCTGACATAGAAAAATTTCAGACCGCAGAGTTAAAATTTTATTATTATTATTTTTGTTTCGTTCAAACGAATAGAATCAAAATACCCTAAGTATATTTAAAAATATATTCTGAGGCCTTCTAGAAAGTAATGATTCATTCATTGTGAAAAGCCGTTCTGATGTTGGTTAAAAGACTCTAAATTACCAAGTTTTGATGAAATTGACGAATAAAAGAGTCGGATACATATTACACTTTTTCAATTATTTTATTAAATGAATAACTCTTTCACAAATTGCTTTTATTCCGATATAAAAATTTATTAATCGCCCGGAAACTGATTGCTGAAGGTGTAGTTGAAAATTCACAAAAAAAAAAAACTCTAAGTAAACATATTTAAGTTTAATTAGCTTTTCGGTCGAGCGTAAAACAGTGTTGCGTCGCTTCTCCTTAAAATTCATTTTTCATTTCAAATAACCAAAATAATTATAAAGAATTTTTTTTTGTTTTGTATTAAATAATTTTCTTGGAAAATATTCTGTCTTCATAATTGGTTGACTGAAGAAGCGACTTGAAGATCACATATGTCAAGATTAAGTACAATTGTATTAGGAGTTTAAAAAATAGGAGTGTTCCAAAAATTTAATTTTTTTAAAAAATTAAATTCAACCCTTTTTTGGTTAACTACCGTCTTGAATAGAAATTAGTATTCAAAACATAAAATAAAAGAATCCCTGTAAAGATTCCTTATTCCGTAAATGCATTTAATTAATCTAACCTGACTGTTTTAAATGCATCTTTTTTTCTTTGCAATATCTGTGTTTAAAATGTTAAGGACGGTTGTTAGTCATTTTAATGGCTACCATAATTATAATCTTTAAATTTTAAAAATAATGTCCTTTTTTTCTTTATTAATTTGACATTTTTCATGAAAGAAAGCGTTCGGTATTTCAAAATTTTAAAATATAGAAGTAATACTTAAATAATTGACTACTTTACCTATTTATTAAAAGAAGGCTTGATTGTCGTGTTCAGTCGTTTACCATAAATTATGTGCAAAACAGTTCAATTATAATCATGCGATGATTTTTCTTAATTGTTATAAACAATCAAGTCAAAGATTCAATATCTTCCTGCTTTCCAAACTCTTTCATTGAATATTTAATCTTTATCATTTAATGGCCTCAAAGAATATAGTTATACGATACTTAGCCCTGTAGAGTTCCCAATAAAGTATTTAAATTGCATGTAGTTTTTGCTGCCTATTGTTCCTAAAATTTAACATTATGAGCTCCCAAATTTTCTAATAACGCTTCTCAGAAACTACCTTAGTTTAAAGAAAAGCTTAAAATGGATGTGATAAGCCCCATAATCTTCGTAGAAGATGAAAATAACCAGAAAATCTTTCAGACAGTCTTTAAATTACTTAGTGACGGAAGTTTGTGGGATGCAAGATATTTCCAAGGTAGGTGATAGCGTCATTGAATTATTAATGAGAAAATATCAGATGACATCAAAGCTTAAAAGAAAAAGTAATCGATTTAGATATTATTTAGGTATTTTTGAATAAAGGAAACATACGTGTATGAATCTGCGAAGGTCATACACAACTGTGCCTACCATAGGTTTGTGTCGTCGCAATCGTTAATTTTATTCAGTATAATTTCAGATGTTTAATTACAAAAAATTTTGTGAAAAAAGAATAATTAATTAATATAATAATAAACTAAATATTATTTTTAATTTACTTATTCACATCTATAATATTTCACAAAATAAAATCTATAACATATTCTATAATATTCCACAGAAAATAAAAATTAGATTAAAAGTATTTCAAAAAATTATTAGAATGAAATATTACGGCACCAAAGATTCACGATAAACTTTCCTCGAATCGAACGAGTAGTGATGTCTTTGGCAGATACTCAGATTTTATTTGTATATTCTTCAGGATCCATGCTTGCTTGCTCGAGATAGAGCAATCAAACATCTCAAAGTTCATTGTTGGAAACTACTTTTTCTGCCTATAAATACACCTTCGAATTTTCAAAATTTCCTGATTCGAAACTTGGCATGAAGCCTTTTTTGATCCAGCCATAAAAGCATTTCAATTGAAAAATATGTTGAAATACTCAGCTTTAGGTATTCTAATAATTATCTAAGAAACGCTAATGTAGATTGTCCTTTTTGTACCTGTTTTAAACGACAAGAGAGCGTAGCATAAATTGGCTTTTTATCTCTTTTATAAGTCGGTCAATTTTAAAGTTCATTTGCGCAACCTTTTTACTATGATTTAATTACCAAAAAAGAATTTTTCTAATGATCCTCTTTTTCTAGGGACGCGATTCAAATCTTATTTTGAACACACTTTACATTTGCATCGCTTCCTTGGTTGCAGTCAATAAAAGTAAAATCTTCCTTTATACATACATACAGGAAGGTATGTACGCATAACACACACACACACACACGCGCGCGCGCGCGCACGCACGTGTGTGTGTATATGTCAAACATATATTATTTTGTAGTTTCGTGGCCGAAGAGAGGGAAAGCACGAAGAAGCCACGAGATATTCAATCTACAGCGCGACATAAGAGCAAAACAGAGACGAAATATTTTTCCCGTTAGTTTTATAATATAAGATTCTGACAGGGATTTCTTTACCCATGTCGATTCAGATAAGGAAATTATAGGAATCTTTTGAAAGAATAGGTATCTTTTTAAAGAATAAAAGGATTCACTTAGCTTGACAGACTTTTATCTCCTTACTTGGAGAGTGTGAAAGTGCTGATTAAAACAGTATTACAGAGCTCTTGCTGCATTAATTAAATACAGAATAAAAAGAGAATATTTTTAAGTTATCAACAGGAATGAAGTTAATATGGGCTAAATTAAAATAAAACTTTGGAAATTAATTAGGATTAGATTTTAAAATATATATATATATATATATAGTTCTCAAGATAAGAAGAAACCGTGATGAAATTTTGTTCCAGAGAATCAATTTAATGGGTGATATTCCTCAAAAAAGAATATGCTTGAAACACGACTGGCTTCTTTACAGCAAATATTCCTTACAACTTTTAAACAAATGAAGAGATGTGTATTCAGCTGAAAAATAGAGAGCATCATTCTTGCTTGCAGTTAAATCAATCGTATGAAAATACCGCAGAAAATCAAGCATACTATCACGGTTTCCTGTTCTGGGAGCATCCTAATAACCTCGTTCCCACAATGCATCGCCGTCAAGTATCACCTTCCCTAAGCCCCGAAACTGCACTCCAAACAATTTAATATCTCCCGCGCTATCCGCTCGGAGACGTTTATTATTTCTTTGGAGAACTGAGGATGATATAACCTTACTTAAGCAAGCTCCGGCGCTCAGATTCTCTCAGAAGATTTCTCAATCTATTCACTGAAAATACTCTTCGTACGAGGTATTTATTTCTCAAAGAAAGTGAATTTTAGAATATTTGCAGCAGATCTGTCCTCTTATTCTTTATGAAACTTTTATTGAATGGAGCTCCATTCTTCTGTGTTGGATTTTGTTTGGTTTGTGAAAGGATTAAATTTCATTTCCGTCCGAGCAGAGAGAGAACTAATTATAAAAGAAAAGAAGAACTCTTTCGGAACGTATTTTGTAGGAAGAATTTTAAAATGAATCTCAGTAGCCCAATATTCAGGATTAGAAAAGACTTTTTTTTTTAAAGAAAGAATCGAGCTTTAGATAAAGATTAATATATGATTTAAATAAAATTACTTTTAGTTAAATAATGTTATTTTAGAAAACTAAAAATCTGAGTGGAAAAAAAATCCAATCATTGAATATAAATAATTGTCTGTACAAGAGTACACGAATTTTTCACTTTTATAGGGATTAGGAAGAAATGCTAACCATTTTTTATTAAAATGTGTGTTACAAAATATTTTCACTTGAGAAATTTTCTCCTTTAAGTCATATCTTATTCAAAACTGCTGATTTCGCTTTAAATAAAATGAACCTCCATATAGAATATTTATTACTTACTTTATTATTAAATTCTTATCAATGAGGAATTTATCCTTTAAATGTAGCTGCTATTGAATTTATTTCTTATTATAAGCAAGTAAGAAAATATCCCTTCAATATAAATATATGCACAAAAAGTTTATTAGAGAAAAAAAAACGTCTAAAAATAGTTTCTCAGTGAAAATTTACCCTGTTTTAAGATGACAGAAGGTATAACAGAATAGATTTCGTAAATTAGAATCCCAGTTAGATGATGGATACCAGATTGTACAAATCCATATACAAGCTTGTGCATTATCCAAACGAGCTTGCGGGGATCAGAAAACTATGCCATTTGTTCCTGACGGATGAATCGGCTGCATACCAGATACCAATGATGCGGCTGAATCTCATATTTATGATTGTCCAGTTACAGTGCAAAATCCGACATTCTACTGCTGAGCAAGGCATCTCGGCTTCTTATATAACTGATGGTACATGTTCACGGATAAATTCAACAATATCATCAATACTCTGAAATGACTCCCTTTCTTGCATATCAAAATGACATAAAAGCAACGGAAAGAAAGGAGGATATTGTGTATAAACATGCAATATTTTATGATTCTTAAATAAATACTCAATAACACTCTCAACTATGAATAAATTAATATCAGTCTTCCATTTTTTTGAGTTCTCCATTTTTTCTGAATAATGTGAAATATTTATAATTATTAGCCTATTTTCAAAATGTTGGAGAGATTTTATTAATCCATTATGCATTCGAAATAAGTACTGATTTTTGTTATGTGAAGAGAAAGCAGCATTTCATCCAATTTTATTAAACCAAAAGCTTCACCATCGGACACCTACTTCCACTTCCAAGTGTTTCTAAAAGCATCTATGTTTGAATTTATTTAAAGAAATATGACATTATAAAGTGCTGAACATTTTCAGCGAGCATGCCGTTTTTCTCGATGAGGCAATTAATCATCGAAGGTAGTCATAATGCACTAATTAAGCTTAAAAGTTCAGCTTCCCCAAACAGGCTCCGCAGGAGTTTAGCCATGCAAAATTATCTCATCCGTACAGTGTTTAGATCTGTACTTCTAAACCGTTAAAATCACTTTTCCACTGAGCGTTCCGTCAATCTTCTAGTTATTCTACCAAAGCTTTTATTCTCCTCTCACAGTTTTCCTATAAAAGTACTACATGACTGAATGAGTAGATTTATATATTGCTAAATAGGGAAGAAGAGAAAAATTAAAAACAGGAAAACTTATTTTATTTTACAACAATTGCAGAAAATTATAGAATGATTATGTTGCCGTTTCTGATCAGGAATCTTCATTTTAAACATTAAATTGAGCTCTCATTTGCTTTAAATGTCTTGTAATTTAAATGTCTTTAGAAGAGAGAAGCCTTTTAGAACACTAACACTATTTGGTATTCCAGTGTTTAGTAAAATATTTAATAAGTAAGTATCAGCATAAAAATTGGAAAAGACTTAATAAAAGAAAGCATTGTAGCAAGTTTGTTATTTATGAATAAATATAACTTGAGATGAAATGTCGAAAAGTATTCTAAAGATTAATGTCGAAAACAATTTATTCTTTATAATTTTTATCCTTCTAGAAAGATGAAAAAGAAAGAACGGACATTTACAAATATCATTTTTCCAGCTTTCAGAAAAAAAGCATTATTGAAAGATTTAACAATTGTAAAACTCCCTAAATGTGCACAAAAATTTCTTACTGCTCCACCCAACTGCGTTCCTTGTTAAAATCAAAGGGAACTCACGGCTTGAAATCTACATGAGAAAATACTTTGTGGAGGTGTTACCCGATAAGAACAGGAGAAACTGATCACTCGATAAGGGGCTCCAATAATTAAAAATCGTCTCCAAGTGACCAAAGATAAGATGAGCGCTATTACTTCTCTAATTACTTGATTTTCTTACTTTTTTCCTTGACAGAAGCAATTTTTACTGCAATGTAGTAAACGCAATATCACAAGACAACATTCATGAATCCAGCATTTAAGAGTTACCTAAAATTTAAATATATCAAAACATAAAGTTTTAAAATGCAAATTTGTCAGTGTTCCATGTTAATAAAAGAAGAAAATTCCCCATAGCTATACAATATACAGTCTAGCTATACAATCATACAAACGTATAATTTTAATAATATAATAGGACAAGAGTCACATTAACAATATAAAATAGGGAAGTATATCATTATTCGTTTTATCATTAATGCCTTTCAATGTCATTATTATCATCAAGGCTTTATTTTATTATCAATTTACATTTTTCTTATAAATCCTTATAAATTTTACATTGTAAAGTTTTCGGTTAAACATTGTTCTTCTTTATGTAGAAGAATTTTCTTTTCGGAAAGTTGCTGTAACTTTTCATATAAATCTAACCAATTAGAACATAATGTTTTACACAATCATAAAATGTATAAAAGCAAACTTTTTGAAATATTGAAGCATAATAAAATGTAGCATTTTCCCAATATTTCATTAGATGTTTTTGATACTATACAAATATCTATTAATATTCTGTTATTTTGTAAAATATTCCAAATCTGTACATATTTTTCTATTCCTTGCTTTCGAATTATATTCCCTGAAACATTATCTGAAGGTCTTAAAGGGCAAAGGTAAAAATACAGGAAGACAGAAGTTTTATGCATTATTGACGATTAGAGCAAAATCTATTTTATTTTTTAAAAAATGAATTTATATTAAAATTTTTATTTATTTTTCGAAAAAATTCTTCCTCATTAATTATTTAATGTTTGTTTCTCTTCCTGTGTCTTAGAATGAGTCGTATGTTGAAATGTTTTGATACAATGTTATTAAACAGTATAGTTTTTCAAATCTTGTTCGCATAGTATTTGATATCCCTCGGTATTCGCACTATTGTATAATACTTTACAAATTTTATGCAATATTTTTGTTGACATTTCTTATTCTTTCCAGGCTGTAATTACTTCATTCTCATCCAGGCTGATTTGCCTTCAATTATATCAAATCTTCTAAAATCATAGTTTCCTTGATAGAAATTTGATACTCCTATTTAACTGCTTGCTGCTCTGTGGGGTGATGTTACCAATACATGAAACGCACTGAGCACGAATTAAATGGTTTGGTCGTATTTGGTGTGTCTAGCGTGCATATTTAAATTTCTGCCTCATCCAATTCTTCTCGAATGAAACAGTAGCCTAACATCCATTAAATTATGTTTTGCAGAATATTGATATCGATTCTTTGCAATAGCTGCATAAGAGATAGATTTCCTACGTCAATCTAAAATAGCGCCAATGGACAAATAAAATAATATGGCATTTACTCTGCGCTATTTTCTTATGATCAGTAGCGTTGAATCCATCTGTAACATTACGTTGCCTGTTGCTCTCTAAGCGTCAAACCGGTATGTTTTAATTAAAACGGGGAATTTATAATTATTAAAACTCAGAATGAATTTAAGATGATATTAATGATTTAAGTAAATATTTTATCATCATTAACGGAGGCATTGAATGTTAATTAATCAGTTTAAATGAAATTAAATTTTATCTAATTCAACTATCAAATGAATAAACATTCTTTGCATAAAAATCAGCAACATATTAATAAAATTAACTATAAAATGTTCATTCATTTTGAAATAATTTTGAAAAAAAAATGAAACCTAGACTTGCAATTATTAATCGCATACTCTATCGACAAAGCAACAGCCTTCTGAGAAACGGCGATAATTTATAAAATATACAAGCTAGACCGAAAGTTTGAATGTTATTTTCTTGTCATTGGCTGCTATTGCACTTTTACATTTCTATTAATGAACATCTTGAATGTATACTACGGTTATACAAAATCTCCTCCAGTGTTCAATTTTCAAACCCTTGGATTCCAAATGCTCGGGTATTTCTACGTAATTTCAATATTTATTACAAACCTGCTGAGGAGTTCAGTTGCAGGGTTTTGCCTTAATACTTGAAAAAAATAGCACACTTGAGGGAAAGAAAACATTTACGTGAATGCTCTATTTAGTAACATGAAAACTGTTTACGACTTTATGCGTATTTTTATTTTGAAATGAACTAGAAAATTTGATTCATTTGATTTAAATGAAAGCGTTTAAAATTCAAATTTGCGTTTATTTTATTTTATTCAATGGGCGGATGAAAGAAACCTTTTTAAATAACAACGTTAGTTTTATTTTATTTACTCCTACTTACTTATTGCGAATTTCGAGAGAAAACCGAAACACAAGAAGTTTTTTTCAAATGTATACAAATCACTGTCTTATTAAAACGTTGCCGTTTCTGAACAGAAAGCTTAGCCTGTATCCATTTAATAATTTTATAAAACATTCTTCGAGCAACCTCTAATATTCGATTTTTATAATCCATTATATAATTAATAAATAATTAATTTATACTATCCCAGCATAAATTAAATACTTACTCATTTTTCAGACAGAACAATTGATTAAGAGTAACTAAAATTAAAGAACTAACAACGAATAAAGTTGTGCATGTGTCCTTTTTACATCTTCATTTAGAGAATTTTTCAAAAATTTGTATTAAATGCACTTTTTTCATTTCTAAAGGATATTGTTATAGGATATTCTTGTATTGGTCTTAAATATTTTTTAACATTGCTTTTTTTTCAATAATTTATAATACAGTATTTTACAAACTTTTTTGCAAGTCATGAAAATATTTTTAAAATATCCTACAGATTTTAATCGCTTCCAAAATTAAAAACATTTTATTAGATTGTTAATTTTGGTGTACATTCAAAAACATAACGTATTGGGCTTGTCATAAAACAATTTTTTAAATGTTGCAATTCCTATATTAACATTCTTTTATAACGAAAGAAGTAAACTGAATCACGTTAAGAGAAAATCCCAAAATTTACCTACCAATCATGTTAAAAATAGTAATAAAAAATTAAATATAATATACTATAGAAAGAATTTCTGCTTTTATTGTTAATCAATCGTCTTTGGCAACCAGCTGGTTTGTCGGGATGAGTGCTCGCTTTCAATTAAATATATAACTTTTTCTCTCAATAGCTTCTTTAGCAAAATACTTCTAAATTTGAAATTTTGAGCTCACAAAATTATAAAAGCCTTCAGACATTCTATTCATTATTCTAGATATCTTTCAAATTTTTCGTCTACTGACGTACATTTTGCATTTAAAATAAAGATTGAAGTCATTTTACGTTAATGAATATAATTTTTTTTTTTACTGAAATCAAATATGTATTTAAAAATATCATTAAAGAAAACAATATTGAAGTCTTACCTATACTAGAGTGTATTTTTATAATTAAAGCAATATCTCAAAAAATTATTCATTAAAAATTTCTATGTTTCATCAAAAAATTCTGTTTTTAGTTCTACTTTCAAAAGGAATTGAGTTTCGTAAATAATTTATATTGTTTAAAATGAATATACATCTGAAACAATTATGAAGATTACATTTCATACAATCTTTCTTACCTGAAGAATCAATCCTATTCAATACATATTCTTGACGATCAAACTTTTGAGTCAAACAATTTCTCTCGTCTGTGACCAAATCTGACTGAGTTGTGAAGATTTAAATATCACTATTACAGGGATATCAATAACTTCATCATTTTAGATGAATCCTTCTTGAGGAAACTCCATTTTCTGATAGGCATATCTTCTTGAATTCAAATTGGAATAGTTTAAACTACTCAAATTGAAATAGTTTAAAATCTCGATTTTTTTAAAAATAGTGATATTCTAATCGATATAATAATAATTTTCATACCTCACTTTGTTTTAAAAATGATGTTGTTATTTTACTGAATATGATTGAGATGATGGTCCCTCTGGATAAAAAAATATATCATTCGTGATTCATGAGAAAATGATTCACTCAAATAGCATAAGAGAGTCATTTAGATTATTTTCGCAACTCTATTATATGTCTAATGTTAATTGTTTAGAAATTGGATGTCGGAACCCGATGAATGCGGAGAGCATGTGAATGTCAACACATGCATCGGTAAAAGACAGAATGTTGATTGTAATCTTGCGCATTCGGACCATCATCAGTCGACCAGCACAGATATGCTTTGGAGAAGGTACAAAAGAGACAACAAAGATAACCATAAATGAAGGTGTATGCTGTTAAAGTTTTTTTATTATATAAGAATAAGTTTAAAGGGTCTCATTCAAAAGTTGTTAAACACGTAATGTGAATATTTTGAAACCGTTTTTGGAGAATGATAAAGAAATGTTTGGATTTTATCACAATCTTTTTTTTTTTACAAAAAAAAAAAAAAAAATGCTATTTTTGAAATGTTGAGGAACTGAACCCCCTTCATACTAAAGTTTGATTTTAAAAAGTAATAAAAATTCTTTTATTCCGGTACGGGAAGTTATTTATCCTTGAATCCTAATAGCGTTATGTGCAGAAAAGTCCATAAAGGTATAAAAACCGTTGTTTGGTGGTTAAACTTAAAACTAAAATCTTAATGATTATCATTTGTCCAAGCATGACTTCTATCATTATGAAGAAGGCGTGTCATGATGAGCATTCCTTCTTATTCTCGAATCTGAAGCTGCAGATCCAAAAAAGTCCTGGTGCCAGACCGCCCTTTACCAAGGCATTTAAATTCGCCAGTGAGTCCTGCAATGAAAACGCCTGATGATCCCCTGTTCTCCCTGTGAATGATCACTCCTCTCAACAGGACAAGCGAAAAAATGGCGTCACGTAAACATCTTATGACGTTTTATAACGTTTAAATACAGAGAAGAAAATGCAAATCTCCTGCACATTCAACATTCACCATTAGTGCTTGGTGAATGAAGACAATTGCCAGTGTAAATGACAAATAAAAACATGTAGCAAATGTTTCGGACTATTCCAATGTTGAGATTCAGCTGTAAAAGTCGACATTCTCCAGATTTTGGTCTTTGGTCTTTCACAATAACACAATCACACACACATACACAAACCAGATTTGCATTAAATGCTGCAAAATTGTTGAATATTATAAATAATTTAGAAATTAACAGAGTCTTTTTCTTGCATTTATTTTTCTCTATTCATGTTTATTTCATTCTTACAGATACGTGCCAAAAATGATGCTTTCCAGTACTTAATTTGCAGCAGGAATCGACTTGATTTTTTAATTTAGGCTTTTATCATTGATATGGCAACACGCCTGTAAAAACTAATTTTTCCCTTTCATGTATTACTACTCTTGGAAGCTAAATTTCACTTTTATTTAGCTTGAAATAATCATATGAAAATATGCTTAAAATATTTTTTAATTCATTAATTATAGGTATTTAATTTATATGTTTAAAAATTGGTATGAAACTTTTTTGAATTTTAAGATGTTAAAATCATTTTCACATTGTAATATTTTTGGATTTTATTGTGGAAAAAAGCAAACATTTTGTTTATTTTTTTAATGAATCAAAATTTAAATTCAAATTTCAAAATACTCACACCGATATGTGCATTCGCACCCTCCAAATTATGTGCCAAGTTTGATAGTTTTAATTCGAAACAATCTTGCCTGTCGAGCGCCAACACAGACGCACGCAAACGCACATTCATCTTTAATATAATTAAAGATCAATCAAAGATACTCTTGAAAGTTTTTAAATATCATTATGATCCAAACAATGATTCCTAACAACAGCCCTTCCATTCGTGCATTCTTTTTATTCTATTCTTTCATTCGAACATTTAAGTGAGACGAAATATTCAAACTTGGCAACAATCTTAAATACCCATTTTTGAAAGAAAAAAAAATGAACACTGCATCGAATATTATGTAATTTATTTAAAACATTCATATTCAAAATTCTTCGAACCTTGTGAAAGCACCGGAGTAGGAAAAGAAACATATTTATTGCTTAAATAAATTATCTTTCTTGGAAGCAGAAGCTCTAGCAAGATGAATTTTAAAACTAAAGAAAAAAGAGACGACTCCCGTGATGCAATCCAAACCTGTTTTCTTTTCTGCAGAAATATTTCATTACTTTTTTTTAAGATTGCAGTGACTTTCCATTTAAAAGCATTTTGTATCAGTATTATTTCGGTTGCATACTAAATATTTCTTTAAAAAATTAGTTTTCTGAACCGCATGTAAACATGGTCCCAATTCTTTGTTACTTTTCAAAGTGACGTGGCATTCCAAGTTAGCTGCTATAGATCGTGTTTGAAATATTTTATCAATATCATAAAGCTGTCAGAATCCCGAGTTACTCGTGGCTTGATGACATTCCATCCGAGACATTCCTTGACAAATTCGAGTTTTTTTTTTTCAAATAGAACTAAGACTCTAATTTTTAAATTGAATAATTTTAAATCTCAGTAAGAATTGTATAAATTATAATTGAAGTTATTTAAGTATTAATAATTTTATTATATGTTTAGATTCTTACTGAATAAGCTAATTCTACCTTTCTGTGTGCCAGAAAAATCCCGATTTTTGACTGATGGTAAAGACTCCGAGTAGGAATTCGGGTCACTGTGACCTGGTGGTAAGGCCTCGGCTTCGGAATCGGAGGGCTTCAGATCCGATTCCACCAAAGAATCGTTGTGTACGCGGGTCTGGTGTACGCTAAATCCGTCGGAGAAAACGTCTCCAGCTTGTGTAGTGTTAATTCCCACGACCTCTCAACCTACTCGAGATGGGTTTAAGGCTCGAGGCCAGGGAGAGAATCACCGCAGCATTGAGAGGCCCCTTAAATCCGCCCAGAACACCATTCGAACAGATTGATTAAAAACGCCCAAAAGTTACAAACATTGCCCAAAACAAGGGCAGTACATTAAAAACATGGAAGGCAATGACATATAATGGTGTTACATGGTTCGACCGACCCATCTTGTGACGGGGAGAAGGAAAGCAAATGTGAACCGGCTATATACATGAATTGATAAAAAAAACATGATTAACATGCTTAAAAACATGAACTGATTAAAAATATGAGCATGACTAATTAAAAACGTGAATTGATTAAAAACATGAGTATGACAAATTAAAAGCATGAACTGATTAAAAACATGAGCATGAATAATTAAAAACACGACCATGACTAATTAAAAACATGTACTGACTAAAAATTGTACTAATTAAAAACATGAAAAAGGACATGAACTGATTAAGAATGAAGTTTTAAAAATCCATTAAAATCTAACTAGCAAGAATTTTGTGAGAGGCTGGCTATGGTGGATGGTGGTACGCTCGCCGCTTGAAATGCGACTAATTGAGAATAAATTAGGTTAGTCAGATGATAGTTACTTTTAAATTTTATGCCTAGTATTTATTATCTGTTGTTTGGATTTTGTTGTATTAATTTTGCTTTTCAGTCAGGACTATATGATCTACTGATGAAGATGATATAATGAAACACAGGTTTGGTGGTTGTTTAATTATGTTTTAACGAAGTTTTGGAGTTTTTAAGGCACCCTAACCTCATTTCACTACACTTCATCCATCATTATTGCCCCTTAGTTTTTAAGTTTGTTAATATTTTGTATTAATTTTGATTTCTTTTGTTTTGATTTCTTCTTGTTCGGTGGAATCGAACTTTAGACCCGATTCCACCGAAGAATCGCTGTGTACGCTGGTCTGTTGCCCGCTAAATCCGTCGGGGGCAAATATCCTCCCACTGGTGTGGTGTGGAAACTTGGGGTGGAGGGTACCAGTCCAGGTGTCATTCTCTTCATCTGATCGTGGTTCAAAATGACGAGGTCCGTCCCAAAGTAGCCCTAGTTTTGCTTTAAAATGGTACGTTAATATAACTAAACTAAAGCTAAAAACCCGAGTAGGAATTTTGAAAATATCTCTTCTTAGCTGTTAGAACTCAATAAACGCGTGGAAAGGAATAACAAAAACTATCAAACTATCACTCAGTTTAGAACATGATCAAGATTAATTCTCTTTTCTGAAGAAGAGACTAAAAATGGATAAATAATATTAAAAATCCATTAAATGAAACAATTTAAATTTTTATAAATATATTCCTAGACATCTATCAGAAGTTCACACATGTTTCAGGTGCCAATAAACATAAATAATTTTTGAATAAGGACTGAGATGGGACCGACTTAAAATAACATTTCTTCTCAGGCATTGATCGTAACGTAACGGTGCTAACCTTTCTACGAAGTTTCAGTTAAGCAGCCTGTTTTCTTTTTGCCTTTCGAAACTATTTGAAACATTTTAAGATCCTTTATCATACATAAAAGTACTCCCTAATTAGGAAGTTGATGTATTAAGAGCTGCTTTCAAAACTTTTTTCTCTTCCTTAAGCACTTTTACAGGTTCTACTTAATATTTGATCCAGGTTTCGAAGCCCATGAATTGCCCATTTTTATACTCCAGCATAATCTCATCAATATATATAAAAGGAATATTTAATAATAATGTGCATTCATGAACTGCTTGTTTGAGGGATAAAGACTGATAAGTTAATCAGATTTTCTTTGTCTTTCATGCATATTGTGCAATTACTGAATATTACTGTAACTAGAAGAGTGCACCCATTTTTCCTGCATACTTCGTTAGCGATACACTGAGATCAAATTGGCAGAAATTATTCACGACCACAGGATCATTAGAGAGGCAGAACGCAAGATTAAAGATTATTAAGCTTTTACTTTAATCTCAGAATCAATAAAATATATATTTGGGGGAGAAATTGACATAGAAAAGTTTATAAATGAGGTAGAAAAAGATACAAAGTGTTTTATAACAAAGGGAATCTTTATACCAATATTTTCTTTTTTTTTTTTAATTTTAAAAGTAAGTGGTTCTATAAAGCCCTTCCATCAAGTTTCCTTCCATATTTACTATTAATTGAAGGCTAAATTCCGGATGGAATTGAATTCTTGAATAAGCCAACGAAAAATTCAAACATCCTTAAATTTTCGTGTTTGCTAAAATATTCATTTTTCAAATTTTCCTTATGTTTTAATACTTTCTTTTTAAATGCATTGCTGAAAGTAGAATAGTAAGAGAGATATCATGAAAACTATTCATAATTATCCTTTATGAAACTTGTTTATAGGTAAGTATAATGCATAAAACATCGAAAAGTGAACTTGTCTGCTTGGATGTAAAACATAAAAAAAATGGTTAAAAGCAATGTTTCTTTTTATACTGGAAACGAGCTTCTCTACTCGTGTTATTGGTGAAGTTTTATTTCAGTTAAATCATGTAGATTTAATGTCATTGATTCCTTCAAATTATCAACCATTAAAGATGTTATTTTAATTATCTTACATATTATAGAGTGCATGAATCTTTCTAATAAAGACTAGTCCCTTAACATAATTTTGCTAAGAGAGCATTTACTGTCTGGGTCATCTATTTAATAATTTTCGCAGTATTCTAACCACTTTTTGTTATTCATTTTGTAAATGACGCATTTTTTAATTAGAATCCTTTTTCTCTGGCTTTCAGCAATACAAAAACAATTTAATATATTATTGGAAATCAGGCAAAAAAAATATTTTTAAAGATTGTAAATATTTCAATAATTTTGTACTAATATAAAATTAAAATTATTGAAAATTTTTTTTTTACATTTTTAGATGATGCAAAACTCATTTTTGAGCTGCATTATTTATGAAAACTTCCTGATTTTTGTATAATTTTTAGCAGTATTGTAACTACTCTTTTAAAATTTCAAATAAATTTTTATTAAAATTCAAAATAGTCGCTCTCCGAGTTGCACATTTTCACCTTTCAAAATCTATAAATATATTAATTTTGGTAGCTTTAGATCAGACATTCTGATCTGCAGAACGTCAACACACACACATACATTTCATCCTTATTTTTATTCGAAATTATTCGAGGGGAATATATTAGTCTAATTCCCTCGAATTGCAAAGATAGCAGCTCATCTCTTTTTCCATGGATGTAATGATGTTGGCATTGAAACTATGCAAGCATTTTTATCCTTAGAAGTAAACTGAGCGTATCCATTCATATTGGTCAACTTACCCTAAGGCATGCATGCACTTAGCATGTTTTAAACGGATGGAGCGCCCTTTATCTTTTTTTAATTACAAATATTTTCATTAAAATACAACCTCATCCATTTTGGAAGGAAGACAGATTTTATGTATGAGTGTGATAAAAAAAAAATATTCAGATCTGCGGCTCTCCAAAGTTTAAAAGAGTAGACATTGGCATATCACTCACTCGTCAATAAATACGAGGTCATAGCTCTAAGAGTTATGCACAGTAAATAGATAAAGAATACGTACCATGCGTATTCTTTATCTGTTTTACCATATGTGAAAAATGCTGTAATCATATTTGGTATGGTAGAGAAAGTTGAGTAAGAGGCTTAGCTAGACCTCCTTGGACCATAGTTCAAAGCGATACGATTTTTGCAGTAATCAGTTTTAAAAGTGATTAAAGAATATTTATTCTCTTGAAAATTTAATTTCCAGATTCCTCGCTTAATATTCAGTTATAAATGATTCGGAAAATGTTTGGCTTACGCTAATGCATGGTAAATTAATGTAAATTATATCTATTTTGGAAATCATTTTTTGTTTTAATGGAATAATTAACTTTATCCTCAATTTAGAGATTGAATTCCTTTTTCTACCAAAAGTATTTGAAAAAAATGCCTGCCTGTTTCCGAAGTGTTTTTGCATTTAAGCAGAAAGAAATGTATTTAATTTTATTATGAACCTGTTATAAAACTTTCACTTAAAACTAAAGCATAAATGCATAGAAACGAGGAGCATGTTTCGTGCGTCATTCAAAAGGAGAATACTGAATCAGTGAAACGCACAGTCATGTAAAAATAACCAACTATTCGACAAACTCCTCTTGTTTTAAAACTTGCTTTGTTCAGGCAATAATAAACGTGGGCGATTGAGTGAAAATAGTATCATTTTCAATTTGTAAAAAAGGAGAAACATAAAATATTTGTTAAAAACTTAATATTGCTATTTTTGAGGAATAATGAAATTGCATGAGAAATCGATTTCGAATAATAAAAATTTAATCTCTACTAATGATAAAGATGAATGTCTGAGTGGGATTTAGAACTCTAAAGACCAATCTGTTTGACTTACAGCTACTAAATTCTTTTTTATTCTTCAGATTACTTTTTATAATTTATATAAGAAGAGTATTATTCAATAAAAATTTCTCTGGTTCAACAAAAAATTCCGTTCAGGAAATAAGTTTAAAGCAGTTCGAACAATAATATATTTTTACGTATCCAACTCTATTGCATAAAAAAGTAACAGTGCTTAAAAATGGACGTACTTAAAAAAATTTTCTTCATTATTTACTTGTTTAGTTAAACCTTAATTGTAACAACAATAAATTTCAAAATGAATACTGAAAGTTTACATTAAACAGAAACCTACTTAATGAAACCGTTTCTATATGTTTTTATGATCTACTACGGTAGAAATATCCAGAAATAAATATTTGTAACAATAATGAAAATGATTCAAGTTTTCTTCCAATAGTGAAACGTATTATTCTATTATATAATAACAGAATATGCGCATTGTAAACATATATGCTTACAATATTTTAAAACTTTTATTGGATCCTTGAAAAGCTAAATAATTTTGCTTTAAGGTGACGTAACAATTATTTATACAGAAATTAGTAAACTATAATAATTTCGGTAGTTATGATAAGAAATTTCAAAATTTAACTTAATTTTGAAATAATTAAAATTTTATTTAAATTTTAAAAAAATTTCTTTGAAATACGCATTCTTTCTTTCCAAAGTATATTTGTCCCAACTCACGTTCTAGCTATATTTCCTAAGGAACGACAACCCACGTTCCTGTTAATTATTAGTAGAGATAAGAAATACATAAGTTAGCAAAAAATAGGATGGAAAAGGAAAGTATAGAATGGTGTTATTTCTTTTTGTAAAATAAATGGAGGAAATAAACCATAAATATAGATATGCATTCATTTATAAATGATTATATTTGTTTCGATTGTTTTTAAAAATATTTTACTGCAGCTTTCTCAAATGAATCAATAGTTAAAAATAATTCATCCATTACACTCCTAGATAGCTTAAGATATGGACGTACTTGACGGAGGAAAATTATTCATAAATATAATTTTTAACAGCATTTCAATTTTATCTTTGAATGAGCTCAAATAGATTTGCATTACAGAAAATATCTTTAAGTTCATCTGCAGAAAATCGAAAGAATGGATTATCCTTGCCACTCTCTTCTAGTCTATTGGAACCGAAACTTATTTTGAACTGAGTATGCCAAACGACAGTTGTTACTTGATTAGTTAGGATGTTGTATTATTTTATGACAATCTTTTTCAAACTGTAATAATGTACTTTTCGATATGATCTTCTCTAAACATCCTCCAAAACCTAGTATTTAATATCGCTCTTTCAAAAATAATATATCAAAATAAATTCTTGGAAAGTATTTTCTTTCCAAGATAGTTCATAGAATAGTTACTTAAGAATAGATCCTTAAGAAGATAGCTCCTTTCATAGTATAGTTCCTTAAGAAAAAAACACACAAAGATTAATCTTCTCCTATTAGGCAATTTTTTTAAAGTCAAGACATTCTTATCTTTATGAAAATATTACGATAGCCGAACAATTAAACCTTTTTATGACCGATGAACTGTATATGTGAAATAAACCATCGCAATATAGAATTAAAATGTTTTCTTGATGTGATAATAAATTTCATTTATTCTAAAAGTACCTATTTGTACTGGTAAAAAACCCAAATCGAAACAAGAAAGAAAAAAAAAAAGACCACGGCGTATGAGTGTAAGTAATCTTGCTTAGAGAGCACATTGGTACATGTGATAACTTTACTTCTACTAACTGGGTCAACTTCTGCCTAAATGAAATATTACTTTGTTTGGTACTATCAAATCAAAAAAATGAATCAAATAAGCAAAGATGATTAGGTTAATCAAATTCAGCTCACGAATTAGTTTATCATTTCTTTACTTTAAAAATATACAAATATTTTTGTATATTCCAATGTACAAAAATAAATCACTATTGAGAAAAAATGTCTCACGATAAATCATTTAAAAACCCAGTTATGAGCACCAGAAAAGGATCTGTGGATACTCTTGCTCAAATTTTTTATACATATTCTTATAAAAGGAAAAATAATCACAGACGAAAATCTGTATTTTATAACTCTTCTGATAGTTTTGCTTACAATGATGAACTTCAGTAAATACCAATGGATTAAAAACAAATTGAACAAAAGGAAGCTCTTTTTTTAAAAATTAAGGCAAACAATATCTCCTTTCCTTAGAATGGAAGTGTTTCTCAGTACAGTCCAGGATTAAATAATGAATCACCAACTTCCACTGTAAATTTCCAATTGGATAATAAAAGTAAACGTTTCAGCCTGTACCCATAAAAAATGAAAATAAATGAAATAAATTATGTTCTAAACATGTTTTTTGTAAGTCTTTTTATATAAAAAAGCATATATAAAAACTTTATGCAATATATTTTTGTTCAAATAGAAAATATAAAAGACATAACATTGAAAAAGTAATCTACTTCGATTTTTATAATTTAAAGACGTAAGTTTTATATATAGACATTTTTGCGTTAATTTAAAATTGAATCACATTTATTTTATTAAAACAACTTTAGTTCATCTCAAAATTTAATAATTTTCTGAAAAAAAAATAGAATATCGTTTCTGGTAGTTAGTTTTTAATATTCATGTCATATTCACACGAACAGTTAATTTTCATAATAAATATGAGCAAAATAGCAGGATGAATGACGCATCACTCGAATTAAAAACATTCGAATTAACTGAGTTCTATTGTATTCAGCCCTAAAAGCCCATACCTGTTCAAACTTAAACATATTTAAAATAAACTAATACAAAATCATATCTGAAAGAGATTTGGACAATCTATAAATATCCATTTATAATAAAGCTGAGAAAGAGCTAACAATTCATTCAGCTGTCCAAGATCGAATACATTGTTAGAGAAACGATCTTATTGTCTGCAATGGGTGCGATAATTCATTTCAAATCAGCAACAAGCGTCGGCGATGACGAGGTTGAGTACTTTCTAATTCCGAAAGTGCTGAGCTGAGAGGATTCTGACGACAAACTGGAATTCTTCCGATACTTCGACGTCATTAAGCGGAAAGGAGACTATCATATTCATTGGTGAGATACGGAGGAGGATTATTTGGAAAAATCTCAGCCATTCCACATTCCATTGGGTCACATGCTAAATAACTCAATGATTGGGTAAGTGTACATTGAGATTAAGAGGATTGTAATCATTGCTTCATTTTATGGCTCAAGATTATACTAGCTTGTTATTCATGCTTTCAGAATTTTTATAGAATTATTTAAAGTTGATGTGGTTTCCACACTTCATTTTATGAACTTCATGAAACGGCCTGATAAGAACACTTTCAGAAGAAATTTCTTCAATGGGCAACAAAAAGTCATCTTCGTAAATATAAGAAAAAATAATATAAGTGCTTAACGCAAAAACTATAGGTGAAAATGTTTTGGGGGGAGAAAGAAAAACATTTGAAACTAAACAATGAATTCTATAATAAATAAACAATGAATGGGATTTTATTTAAAATCTTATATAGTAAGCTCATAGGACAGGTTATTTCAAAGCCGCACGATTAATCCCACTGTTTCCAATTCAGGGGGGATGATTTGGTGGTGGAGCTTTGTATCTCTGGTCAATCAAACATTTTGAGAACCTGTTCTGGAAACTTAACTTATTGATTTCATCTCTTATAAGGCACCACTGTTCTGTTGATGACAATCTGACTGGAACTTCTTATGACAGAAATTTAGATATGATAGACAAAGAAAATTGCAATTCTAACAATTAAAGTTATACCGATTTTGTACATGCTGATAAAGGGCGTATTATAATAGGATATAATTTAAAGATTATTGATTTAGCATGTTAAAAAAACTAATGGAAAGGGGAACAAAACTTAGATTGAGAGAAAAGTTAATATTAAAACAATCTTTTTCTACGGCACAGGATTTGAATATTTTTATTGCTAAAATGTCTAGAAAATACCATCCATTGGATGAATTCTGAGATTGGAAAAGTCAGAATTATTGTTAAGAAATAAAAATAAAAATTAATTCTAGTAATAACAAATCCAAAGGACAATTATTTTATTTTAACAAATTGTTGAAAAAAGAAATTAAAAAAAAACAAGAGAGGGGTTTATATATTTTTTGTAATAGATAACGCAGTCAATAATTTAAGTTTAATTGTAAATATCACTATAAAGAATTATTAATTAACAAATATTCTAATTCAACACACATTTTAAATAGTAGCGGGATAAAAAAATTGGACAAGAGATTGTCAGCGTTCTCTGAAAAGACTTGCTTTTTAAACTATCCTTATTTGTTCCAAACAGTAAAATTCCAAAAATAAACCTTTAAAATTTCAATCCACTGACTTGTAGCACTAATAGCTATAATTACTATAGAAGAAGCATTTCTTTAAATACCTAAAAATTATCCTGAATAAAACTAAAAATGAAGATAATTTAATAATGAATAGCAACAAAGAAGTTGTGGAATTTTTAAAAGATTTCAATGCTAATAAACTTGATACTTTGAAAATGTGTACAGAAATCTACCATACGAAAAATTAATAGATGTTTGTATTATTATATATGTTGAATATCTAAACAGAGAATGTATTACAAAAACTAACTGGTTTGAATTTGTAAATTTAATATTTCCGAAAATTATATTTTTAATGAGAATCCTTTTTATAAATATGTGAAGGGAATTCCAATGGGAACAGTTTTCAAGTGGTTTAGCTAATATTTTTCTACGTTACTACGGGGAAAAATAATTAAACCGAATTTAATAATTGATTTTAGATTTGATGATTTACTTTTGTTAAACATAAATAATTGTTACCGAACATTGTTACCGAAAGGAATTACATTTAATTGAAACGAACGAAAATCAATGTAAAGCTACTTATTTAGATTTAAAAATAGAAATTTCTAATTGAAAAACTTTGGTAAGAATTTAAGATAAAAAGGATGGGTTTGACTTCAAAGTAATTAAATTTAGTCATTAGCATTTCAACCTCTAACATTTTCAAAAACCTAATTTTCTCTCGATTTAAAAGGATTAAAATATTTGTACCAACAGTATTTCTTATATCGAAGCAACAAACAGTCTCACTAAAAAATTAACTTTTAAGGATTTTCTTAAAATTTATTGCAATTTAGAAGTTTGTAGCAGTTGCAGCACTCTATCTCTTCTTTTGGATAATAGAATGCAATATCTGATTAGGTATGCATCCCATAGTGCACTGCGATTGTTATTAAAAACGGGATGAGATGTTATTCTGTTAGGTGTGCACGCGTTAATTTCTTGTCTTGTCTTTCGCGTTTTGTGTGAAATGTGATCATTAAAGAAATGTTCCCGAAAACATACGTCCTCTTGCTTCCAACGCAAGGATCATAATGAGCTTCATTCCACCACATTGGTGCCCAACTAAAAGAATTTCTGATGCAAATGAGGAAGCAAAACACATTCACCCTAGATTGAAAGAAAATGTTCCCGCCAGCAGCAAATTATGAAACGAAAGTGAAACGTGTCGTCCTGATACATCGCATCATTTTTCCCATCCCAGGAACGGTTCATCATTGTGTTCCAGACACCCAGTCCTCAAAAATAAATCGGCGCCTGCCATCTTCGTGTCGTTGATGTCTTAAAGAGTAAACAGAACGAGACTGAGAAGCTTCCTAGAACTGATGGGGCTCAGCTTTTATATATATATTTAAAATGTTCTAGAAAAATCCAATTTGAATATTTAAGAAAGATCTAGAACCTTCCAGATCTTAGATAAATAATATATAACATTTGCAATAAAAGAATTCCAGTCTTTGGCTAAAGTATCGTGGCTGAGATTGAACCATAGACCAACCAATGAGAAATGAGATGCTCTGCCGATGGATTCATGGCAGATGCTGGTCATTCTGATTTGTGAGACGATATTTTTAGATTGAATAATGTAAATTAAAAAAAAATATCAGAAGAAAGTATTCCGTTTGCATTTGATTTCAGTTTTTTTTATTTTATTATTATTATTATTTTTGGCCTTTCGGCAAATTGTCAAAAACTTTCTAAATTTTAAAATGGGACTATTGGAATAAGTTATTGTGAAAAATAGAAGCGACCTGTTAACTACTGGACTGTGATATTTTATCAGCATTACAAGCCATTTACTGCGAAGTAGGTAATTTTGCATGAAAACAACACTGGAAAGTATTTAGAGATCAGAGACCCGACAATAGTAGTCAACTCTGACCATATCGGATAAAACACCGGTTCGTATTATTTCCAGCTTCAGTACATTTCTTGCATACTAACCCGGGGCTGAGCGCAACTAGCTACTTTCAGCATACTAATCAGACGCGATGCTGAGTCTCAGAAACTGATATCCAGAACGGGTATCTTGCAACCCATATGAAATTAATATCAAATACAGCAGTGACACTTACTTGTGGAGAATCCTTAACTTGTTGTGAAAGGAAAAAAGAAAGCAAAATATGGGATATAAGATAAAAGACCAGATCAGAAAGAAGACCACTATCCCAGGGATATTTCAGAATAATACTACTTATTAGAATTAAAGAAGATGCTTTCCTGAGTCGACGTCATACATCTTATTAATACATAATTTTATCTGAGAAATATCATTATTCTATTCGTGTCTATGCCACATATACTTGAGTTCTTGTTTCCAGAGAGGAAAAAACGAAATAAAATTTAATTATTCCTTGATCTTTGTACATCTTCACTTTTATCATAGCTAAAAGCATTAAAGGTTGTTCTAACAAGGAAAGTAGTTCTCTCCTGTAGAGTTTACAAACCCTGGATTCTTTAACAGTTATCGAGCAACATATTTCATATCATTGTATTAAATAAGACATAAAATGTAAAATAAGACATTAAATAAGACATGATATTACTAAAAATCACACACTCGATGTTAACGTAATGCCGAATTATTCAGATTATTTGGCCCCAGAATAGATCTGAATAATCAAATATTCGAATCACTGATGGAAACAATTTAATTCTTACTGAAAAAAAAGCGACATTTGCTACAAAAACTATATTAATGACATTTCGTATGAATACATATTGCATTAAACACACAAGTGTTAGAGTATATCTTTTGAAATTAATTGTTTCGAGGTTGGTTTTACTCGGTAGGATTTTGTTTCAGAATTTCCTCTTCTTTTTACTTTCTCGTATAAGAACAGAATAGTCTTGATATCTTTCAAAAAAATATAAGTTTGGGATTCTGATGAATTTCCAGTTTCAGATTCCCATGGATCCGAAAAACAATTTTTTGGAATTGTTCTGTCTGTCTGTGAAAGCAATAACTTAAGAATGTTTTGAGGTAGACCCATGAAATTCAGTATATGGCATTTATATCAAATTTACAGGTTTCTAAAATATGAGTGAAATCTATTTAGAGGCAGTCTGTCAGTCTCATTGTCTCTCAATAAAATTTAACATAACAACAAAAGAAAAGAGCAAGATGGATAAAACTTGGCCCACAAATTTACAATCTAAAGTGAAAATTTACGTTAAATTTTTAATCAAATCTTATTTGGCCATCTGCACTTTCGTGATAACTCAAAACACCTGTGTCTTGTGACCAGAATTGTAATTCTTCACGAAATTCTTATTTCAGTCAGTTGGAAAAATGAATCGAATTTTAGACACAAGTGTCAAATTTTAGTGTCAATCGATCGATGAAAAGCATCCAAAATGCATATTCGGTCTTTTTCTTTACACTTCAAAGTACGATTCACTATCTGATTTGCGAGCCTCTGGAAGAAAAAAAATAAGCATTCGTGGCGTTTATGGCTCTGACAGGGAACGCCAAGCCGGAAGGAGAAGGGCTTTTTATTTGCAAGTGTGCGAGAGGATTTGAGGGGACACCTGTTGATTTTCAGTTATAATTTCCAGCATAGAACTAACTTAAAAATGCTCATAAATAATCGAATTAGGAAGTGTTTTCATTAAACTTTAAAATAGTGCAAAAATTACAATAATGTTTTTCCAAAAATTTTAATTGTACATTTTATAAAATATCCTAATTATGGATTTATTACAGCTTTTATATGTTGTTATAGTTTTTATATATTTGCAAACTCTGCTTTTAAAAAAAAAGAACTGCCCTTAAAACTGCTTGCCTTTTTTCCTACAGCCTTCAAAGTTCTGAAAGGAGAAGGGGTTATATTTTAAAAATTAAACAACAGTTGCTTAAAGTTCCCTTTTTCTCCCTTCAAAATTCAGAATGATCTAGGTATCAGTTTTTCAATTAAAATAAATGCAGCAGAATTAAACTAGATATTAAAAGGTTAAACAAATGAATTTAATTTTAGAAAATTCAGAATTTTATCTTTAATAATTTGATGAATTTCGCCGTTTCCAGAACTGAAAAAAAAAGATAATTATTTTCTTTGACAATAATTAATTTACCAATGGTATGACTTTAATGGATGAAATGTGGCATGGGATTTTAAATAAGAGTATTATAGTTGCTCCTAATTTGCACAAAAAGCCCATTCTTAAATGCAAACTAGAATGTCTAAAAATATTTTAAAAGCCTATTGCCTATATTATATTATATATGTTATATGCCTATTAACGTTTATGAAGTTTATATTTACAGGAAGTTTTTTCATGCATAGTTCATTTATATAATTAAAATAAAATACATAATTTTATTTATAGTATTTATTTGCCTGCTTAAGTTTCCTCCCATTAATAAAAAATTCACTTTTGTGTATGTTGTAGAGATAAAAGCTAAAAATACACTGCTGAATTAATGTAAAATTTCACATAGAACTCTCACGGAAATATAATTAATTTCGTAGTTTTGGTATTTGTTTTGATTAAATTTTAAAATGTAGTGTATATCATTTCCTTTCAAATAATAGTTTCCAAAGATATCACCAATGAAAATGCACCAGAAAACATCGTTACTAAAATGGTAATTTTTTTTTTTTTTAGATAAAGTTTATGAATGTAAATATTTTGGTTGAACCGGGCAGAGACATGTTATTAGTGGAATAGTTATTTGGTAAAAGAAGAAAAGAAAATTAAGGGCAAAGCACTTTCTTTTGTAATTTGGTTCTTTATTGGAATGTTACGTAATAATATCTAAAACTTTCAGAAAAAAAAATAACTTTTTAAAAACATATTCTACATTTATTACGAAGGAAAGCCTTGACTTGAAAATGCGATTGAAAGGGAGTGAAATCATTTCATCAGAGTTTGAAATTTTTTCTTCGTTGCTTGAAAATAAAGCTTTCCCAATGGTCCTCGTTCGCACCAATCTGAGTTTTTTTTTCTAATTTAATTTTGGTGTAAGGTGCGAAATTTTATTTTCATTAATCACTTCTGCGTAATTCTATGTTTTAAAGAAAAGTAATATTAACAATTTGAATTCATTGCATGCTAAAAACACTAAAGGAGAAAAATATTTCATGATAAATTTGTTACATTTTGTATAACAAATTATTTTCTAAGCAGTTTTTTTTAAAAAATATTCTTTACTTTCTTGAATACAGGAAATGAATTCTGATACCTTTTTCATGTTTCAAATTATGATTTCTCTTGTTTGCCACATCAAAAAGCTTCATTTCAAGTTGGATTTCCTAATTGTGAAAGTAAGGCAGAAAAGTAATGAAAGTCTTCCTCTATAACCAAATTTTCGGTTAATTTCAGGCAATGTTTAGCGAAAATAAATATGAGCATCGGATTTGAAGAAACTTTATGTGCTTTATTTAATACGCTTTTTACTTTCTTTTCAGCGAAACAGTCTTTATTTAACAACACATCTTCAAACCTCTTTTAACTTAAAATAGTTTTAGGAAGCCAACCAGAAATTATTCTCTTAAATAAAAAAAAGGAATAATTTCTAAACAATAAAGAGTGAACATTGAAGAGAAAACTATTGATTTTGTTTACGATGGCAACAATGACTTAATGCAACCCATGTTGCTAATGGTGCAACGAAGCGTTTTCGATAGAGTTAATTTATTTAGAATAAGAGCAGCGTCGAATGATGAACATTGGTGGTAATTTGGAGAAATGCATTAATGAATATAATAGAAACAACAATGTTTGGTATATAGTGTGGAAGCACACTTTAGAGCTATTGGGGATTTTATTTTAATTTGTTAATTTTAATGAACAAAATAAACTCATCCTAACCTTATACAATTATCAGATTACAATAAGGAAAATTTTGCACTTTGATGAACAGCTTGGAACATGCAATTACGTGATATTTAAAGCTAAAGCAAGCATTTTAACTTAGAATTCAGGAAAAAATTGTTGAAGTAAACAAATCCAGAAGAGTAAAACATTTTTAAAAGATTTTTCATCAGAAATAAAAGTTAAATGTTTGAGCACATTAAGAATAATTGTAGTATACATGTAGGAGCAATTAGTATGATCTAGATTATTCATTAAAAATATCTTTGTAATATAGTTTTATTTGTTCCGAAGTTATTCCTCAAAACTGGGAAAACTTTCGAAACATTTAATTTCATTGTCTACTGGAATTTGAAAATCAATTGATTTGGGAATGCCGTAACTAAAAGTACATTAAATAATATTTCGTTATACTTTCTTCATCTGATAATAATTGCAAATGAGTTTCAACCCAATAATTCATAAAATAAAATTATAAATTCACCTTTTGGTCCAAATTTTTTTAAAAAAAGCATTCTTTATTTTGTGAAACATTTTAATTTCTAAATTCGGGCAAAATGTGTAGAATTTAATTTCATTGGGATTTCAATGTTCTTGAGGAAGTGAAAACGGTTTTTAGATTACAGGAATGCTGCGTGAATCTTCCTACAAAAAATGTAATGATACAAATTGTTGCATCACCAAGTATTTTAAATTATTTAATACGAATAATTAAGTCAATAAGTTAACTGTTAAATAAATAATTTAAAACATAGTTTGTCGTCAAGCTTTAAATTCAGATAATGAAAAGAATTTTCAAAAGATTTGTTTGTGGATGTAATAAAAATTATTTTAAAAAAAGCTCACACATTTTGAGACACCCAGGAAATTTTTAATTACAGCCATAAAATATATACAATTGAAACTATAATAACATCCATTGAATTAAAATACATTATTTTCTATTGAGATATTCAAAATACATAAGAGAAATTCCATTTAATGTTAAAATACGTGATACGGGCATATAAAGCTAAATGTACACAATAAAGGTATATTAAATAACAAAAGTTTACATTTATTTATTTATGGGTAAATATAAAGCTATCTAGTGTGAATACAGAAATATTATAATCTATCCATCAAATGGAGCAGAGTTCAAATAAATGAAGCATTTTGTATTCTTTTTTTGGTGCTTTATGGATTTATTAAAACGATTAAGAAGATCAGAGGATCATCGAACAACTCTCAATCGATTATATAGTTTACTCTATATATAATATACACGTTAAAATTATTGTTTAATTTAGATATATCAATCACGCTTCGGAATATAGTTGTAGAAGAACGTATTTTAAGAAAGAAAGTGATATAGGAGCCGATTTTACGTTGTTTGATCGATCGTTAACTTTTCGAAACTTTCCTAATCATTTTTATTTCTTTAAGGCGCATTTAATTGGTTTTGATTTTGTTTTTCTGTTGTTAAAAAATTATTTGAAGCGTTTTACAGTTTCTCATTGCAAATGTTCTTATTTTCAATTTAAGTCAATGATTTAACATATAATTCAATTCTTTTAACATCATCATAAAATTCATTTGAAACAATGATGTCAGAATATATATATATATATATATATATATATATATATATATATATATATATATATATATATATATATCAGAGATGTTTTTGAGTATATGAGGAGAAAACAATTAAATTTTGCATAATGTGGCTGCTTTAAGAAAGAGATGTGAAATTCTGATACCTATAATGCAATTAGCAGTACATGACATGCACAGCAACGTTTACCAAGTGATTGCGATATTTGGATAGCTGTGTCCACTGACAGGGTGGTACATTAATTGCACTGCTTTAAACGATTAACATTTATAATATTATGAATAAGTATTGCAAAGATATTTAAAAAAAATCATTCACATGGACACAGATGTCAGTGTACGCATTGAACAGAAACAAGTGATTCAAAAAACAATATGTTTTATCAAATACTGTCTAGTTATGTATTCCAAATATTTTATTCTGAAACGTTTTTAGATGATGCACGATTCCGTTTCCTTGATGGTTAAGCACGAACTCCCTTTGTTTTGTATGTGACTGAACATAAGGGAATGAGTACAATTTGACTCATAATAATCGTTCTTCTTTTCTGCGTAGCTATTTTACAGGGGACTCCAAACTGTACGTATAAATATAGCATGACTCACTACAAGCAATATAGCAATATAGAATCACTACAAGCAATATAGCAATATAGAATCACTACAAGCAATATAGCAATATAGAATCACTACAAGCAATAAACATGCAATATAGCATGAATCACTACAAGTCGTAAGCATGCATTTTTTCCGTTGAATTCATGCTGTGTTTCAGGTAACGTATTCTTCTTTTTTTATATATAAATAGATTTCATGATGTTTGTGCAGCAATATGCAAGTTACAAATTCAAAAACATAATATCATTATGATTCACATTTGATTTTATGAAGCGTTTAAGCGTGATATGTGCTGTTTACTATAGGTGCTGATGAGAGGAAAAAGTTTAAAAACCACTGCTGGCCATTAGAATGCATTGAAAATGAGTAATAACAAGCACATGTTATTAAAAAGAAATATATACAGAAACCAAAACGCAAATTCGTGTAATTTCGAATCATCTTTGTACATCAATTCATATGGGCTAGACCCGAAAAGGGCGAAAAAATTTTCATATCTTATCGTTGAGGGTAAAAATTATTTTATCCCTTTTTGGTTTGTTTTTAAAATATACTTTGGTATGTAAAGTTTCTTATGAACAGTATTTCAAAGCAATGACAAAAATTAATAATGGTACCTACTACATCTAAAACACACTCCTGTCAATAAATTAAGGATAATTCAGAGTCACGCGGAAATCAAACTATAAAATACAAATATCACCCGTGAAATGACTACACACATCTTCTAAAATCATATGCAAATTGCAGGAAACCACCAGATGACACCTATAGAGCGTCACAATGACAAGAGTGTAAGAGAGTGATGTATAAGGAATACAGGCAAAGAAGTAAAATTGTTCGCAAGCGCTTCATAACCCTTTCAGTGCAATAACCGCATATTTTTGAAACAAAGGACACATTTGGATCAGTTTTAAGTGGTAGAATTATCGGCCGTCTAGAATATGGGAGTACCCAACTGGAAGTATCCGAAGAATTTGGAATCGCCCAGAGTATCATCTCTAGGCTTTAGAAACGATTCCAAGATTATGGCAATGTGAGTAGACGTTACAGCAAAAGTCATCCACGAATTACAACGCCGAATGAGGACCGGTATTTGGCAATTACTGCCAAAAGAAATAGACGGAACACTGCATTAGACCTGTCTCGTCAGCTCTCTTCAGTCACTGGTATTACAGTTTCAAGGCAGACCGTGTACAGACGCTCAGGGTAGATTGGTCTATATGCTCTTTGGCCTGCCAGATGTGTACCACTTACTGCAACTCACTGTCGCCTGAGGTTAGCCTGGAGTAGTGAGCATGTATTATGGGTACCGTAACAGTGGGCTCTTGTAATGTTTACCTACGAGTCCAAGTTTAGCTTGCAGTCTGGTTCTCGCCGGACTTTCATATGGAGAGCGCCAGGTACCCGTACCATTAAAAGAACATCACTGAACGACACCGTTACGGTGGTGCAGGATTGCTCGTTTGGGGAGGAATTGTTCTGGGTTCCTGAACTGGCCTGCATGTTCAAATTGGAAGCATGACGGGCCAAATCTATTGGGACGTCATTCTGAAACAACATATAAGTTTGTTTTGGCGCCATAGGCGCAGAATTTGTGTTTATGGATGACAAAACCCGTCCTCACCGTGCAAACATCGTAAACGAATGCCTTCGATCGGAGGATATCACCCGTATGTACTGGCCAGCATTTTCACCGGACTTGAATCCAGTAGAGCCTGTGTGGGACATGCTGGGCGACGAGTTGAAGCCCGTCAACCATCTCCTACATGTATACCGGAACTTCGGAGAGTATTCCTTGATGAGTGGTGTAATATTCCCCAGAATAAGATCGATAATTTTGTAGCCTGTCTAGGCGTTGTACGGACTGTATTGCATCTTATGGGAGACATGCTATTTATTATCCATCATACCAACCATGTAATATTGGTTTTTGTATATAGGGTTTTTGTAATTTGATCCAGGGAGCAAAAAATCGCACTTTTTATTAATACTATAAAACATATAGCATCTTTTTTACTCTTTACCTTTTGTTTAATAAATAGGCTTTACATATAAGTCACATTTGTTTTGATTCTGACTCTTTCTTTTCCTGAACTTGTATTATCCTTAATTTATGGACATGAATGTAGTTTGAAACAACTATTTTCTTATCGTTAGAGTATTCTAGAGGCAGTTCATATAAATTAATCATATTCCATGCCGTAGCTGATACTCTCATCATTGTTAGTGATTGAAATTGTTAACAATTATTACATCGGAAGATAAAATAAGAATAGTGAAAGACTTGATGAATATTTCGAAGTCAAACACATCAAAAATGCATCTTTGAAAGGCATTACTACACAACTGATCCGCAAAACTACTTAATATTTTTCTATGATTTTATTTACAGTGGATCCATCATTTCTTGATTCATACCATTTTTTAATAACAATATGAGGAGATCCTTTCAATAACGGAGGTTACTTTCTAAGTTGCATCTATTAAAATATTTCTTAGGTAGGCGGTGGTCATTTAGTAAAAAAGAAATTGTATTATATGATTAAAACTCTAGTAGTGTTCTATTTTTTTAAAGCATCTATACTTGAATTGTCTTCATTTCGATGAAAAAAAAATAAATCGAATGTGCCCTGAAAGAACAGGCCTTATAAATGCTCAATACACAAAAAAAATAATCAAAGTTAATAACGTGCTGTAAAATTTTCTCATCACGTTTCCAGACACTCGACTGTAAACTTTCGCAGAATAAAGCGACTTTCTTTTGAATCATAAGTTCTGGTAAGCATGCACCTCTCATAGTGAGTGCTTCTAGGAAAAGTCTCTTTTGTTGGTTGCACAGATTTCAGATTCATCAATTCAAGTTGACCAGTCTTAAGATCCTCTGAAAAGCTTAAAACATCCTTTCTATGAGATATCAATTTTTCAAAAAGAGACATATTCTGGATTTGCTTTAGACTCCTTTCAGAGTCTGAGTCATGGCTGTTGGTGTAGGTGTTTCAACTTCCGTCGTGCACAGGTAGCAGAAGGACTTGCGAAATTCACGCCGGAACTTACCTATGGAAGGCAAAAGAAATAAATGAAGGTCAATTCACATAATTAAGTTCCACTGAAAATTTGAATGAATAAATGATACAAGATTAGTAAAATAATAAAGTGTCTTATATGTAAATACACTCATGTCCAAAATTAAGGTCACAAACATAAAAGCTGTGGGAAAACAAAAAGCTGGAAACAAAAATAAAAACTGGAAATTTGGAAATTTGGCATAGAAGTATATAATAATGGGAGAAAAAATAAAACAATATAACAATATGAAAAACCTTTAATTGTGAATTAAGAAACAAGATAGATAAAAAAATGTTAAATCAATGTTTTCCAGAGATAAAGTATTAGTCTCACAATAAGTTCTCATATTGTTTATGAGGCTGTCCACAAAAATTTGTAGCAAAAAAGCTCATTCTTGCAAAGAGTGACTTTTAACTTTTGGAGGATCTCGGGACAGGGTTAAGCTATGTAATGACGGTTCTTAGACCATCCCATACATGTTCAATAGGATTAAGTTCCAGAGACCTCGACGCTCAATCCATACTGAGAATATCCTCCTTTTCAAGAAAATCACCAACATTACATTATGAGCTCTGTTTGACCTGGATTATCATCAATAAATATATAGTCAGGGGCCATAGTACCCCAGAATAACCTCACATAGACTTCAATATATATCTACTGCAATTTTCGGAGATAGTATAAGCATCGAAGACGTTAAGTGGTGCACACTTCTCAATATTATGCCCCCCCCCCCCTGTCCCCAACAAAGATTCATTTGACACCAAATCTGTCGATTTCTTTTACGTGTAAGGGATGGTAGCAAGCTTCCCATTCTCTCCCAATGAAGATTTGGCTAGAGTGGTGAATCTCAACTCATCACTGAAAAGAACACAGCCCTAATTTTGTTGTTTCCTAGACCAGTGTTCGGTTCCACAACAACCAGGCTTTCCTGTTGGATGCAGTCAAAGAGGCACACATGATTGGAAGGCAGGTGCAAAGGGCCCTTTCTGCCAGATGTTTATATATTTTTTACTTAAAATTTTTCCCCATATGTAGTATCAATACCATGAGCAAGATGAGGAGCCGTTGTGAGATGTCACAAGATAACATTTAACATCTCCAAGAAGTCAGCCTGTGTCATCGTGGGCTTAATGCCAAGTAGCGGTAATGTGCAGGTGTCGTTGCTCTGTGGTGGCCTTGTCCAGCCTTCCTGATGAGAGTACCACTTGTTTAGAATCGATTCCATAACCTGGATATCATTTTCGGTACCACCTGCAACCATCGAGCCATCTCCGCTTGATATCGGCCAACTTCAAGCCTGCCAACGGCTCTCCATCTGAAGGAATTCATAATGAGAACTCATTCTCACTGCAAACAGGCTAACTTGTATGTGTTTTTTTTAAATATAATATTCACAAAACTGCAGGCAAAGTTCTCAAATGTTTAAATGCTTAATTGCAGTACTTCATCAAAAACTGACGCTAAATATCTAATTTTTCTAAATCGAAGGTTGAACTTCTGTTACCCGTCCTTTAATATATAAAATACAAATTTTATTAATTTTACTGGTAGGAATTTAGAATTCTTTTGAAAAGCATATTTGTGAGTTTCATTTTGAAATGGAATGTATTTAATTTTCATAGAATAATCAGTTTATGATGAACGAATCGCATATATGCATGTACGTAATAAGAATCTGTGCATTGACCAGAAATGCTTCTTAGGCGACATTCTAGATGATACATCATCTTGACGTTTCTTGATATCGATATTTTTAAATGACCATTACCTACACAGATGTTAGTAATTGCTATAATTTTTCAGTAAAACCTTCATTTCTTATTCCCGGGGCATTAAAGTTAGTTGTTATAAGCAGAGAATAATTATGCATCAAATTGCGTTTTGGAATACAAAGGGTTAACATTATTTTAGCATTAAACTCAACTTTCTAAAGTGATAAATGATTTCTCTGATTTTTCATTTATATAAAAAAGTTGTAATAATTCAAGACATCTCTTAGGCTATAAAATCCACTTCCAGCTTTCAAAAATTAAATATGTATTTGATTTGTATTCATTTTATTGATGTTTATTTCAAATGCACCGCACACATTTTCGAGCACCCTACAGGAAGATGTTGCTTATTCATCCCAACATCTTATTTGGAAGTAACATGGGAGCTATTTTGAATTGAACTATCTGCAATTTCAGATGAGGCTCAAATTTGAGCTCTCCGCCTTCCGTCACCATCAATACTATCATCTAGAGAAAGAACGTGCAATAAAATGCTAGATATCGCTATCAGTAACACTGACGTACGATTGCAGTATCATTAGGCAATAATTAAGAGACGGTGAATCACACAATAGTTGCACTGCTTCAAGTAAAGAGAAAATATATGGTTTCATTAAATATTTAATAGGAAATATTCACTTTCCTCCCTTTCATTAAATTTTTTTTTCTAGAAATTTACGTAATAACTCTTTTTCAATACAGTGCATATGACGTATAACTATATAAATAAGTGTTGATCAATACTTGAAAATTGTATATAATTAAAAACAATACCATACTGTAGTATTTTCATAAAGAAAAATATCATAAAACTTGCAATACTTTTTTTAATAATTTGAGTTACAGCAAAATTCTTATTTAAAATCAATAATATTTGAAAGATTTGCTTTGGAAATGAGATTCTTTTGGTTTGCAAACATCCAATAAGGCATCTAGCAACTACCGATATCTTCAAAAATAAAATTCAAGGGTCTGAATGTTTTTAGTAGATACCTAACCCTTTGACGCTTGTAAGTAAGGAAGCTTTGCAAGATTAAATGATGCATGATTGATTAAATGATTTATAATAATCATTAATCATTTTGATTATTTCTTTAAAATAAAATAAAAATTTTCCTTGAAAAGCTTAATTTGAGACATGATTCAAAATTCTATCAAAATGTATTTCACATCCTAAGGGTAAAAATGATGCTTTTAGTATTATATCTAAAAAGAATTCGCATATTCCCTATGGTTTGGCCGAATTTCTTATTCTTCAATATTTAAAGAAACTTTTGAATTTTTCTGGTGTCGCACATAATTTCTTCAGCACGATAATCAGATAAAATCTTGGTATAAACTTTAGCTTATTCCAAACTGCGAATACAATCAGAATTGGAATGAAATGAATCTTCATTTAATTAAATTGGAAAAAATAATCTATCAGCGACGATACCCGGAAACTTCCATTTTACTTACTTTTCTACATACTGACATTTACGGAATTCTGAAGTAAATAGTATTTTCTGAGGAAATAAATAAATGAAAAGGAAACAAAAGTACTTGCTAAAATTATCTCAAATGAGCAAACATCAGGAAGTAAATTCTTCTAAGAATATGAGGGATGGACGATCGATAATCGGTAAATAACGACTTAAGGGGGAAAAACTCCCAGCAGTTCTTCACGTGAAATAAAGTGCTTTCAAGCATTTAACAAGATGCTTCGAGTAAAACAAGATTTAAGCGAGAATAATTGGAATTGATTGCCATTTCATTCCAATAACCATAGAGACGGCGCTTGATACGCGATCCTTCGAATGTAATTCACGCTTCGAACATGTTAAAGACATTTGGGAAAGAGGAAATCAGATTCCGCTTTGAAAGATTTTGAAAATGGCGCATAGGTTTAGAAGCGAAGTTAATATTTAGAGAAAATAATTAATTCTAATTATTATTTTATAAAGAATTCTTCAGGATTCTTAATTAGTTTCGCAGCAAATTTTCAAATAATTGCTAATAGAAAACGATTAGGAAATCGAGAATGAAGGTCAGATTGATTATTGACCTTTCATTACCCCAAAAAAGAAATTTATATCTTAATAATCAATTTCAGACAGCTAGTTAATTTGATTCTTTAAAAATAAATTTTGAAACATTCTTCGGAAGTTGGTGTTTCTGAGAACTTGTTTTAAACTTTATTGCCTTTTTATTATGATGCATTTTAATTACAGGCTAACAAACAGTAAAAAAAAACGTGAAAAGTAAATTGTTTCTGATAGTAAAAAACGTTTAGTGATATTTTTTTACTAATTTAATTAAGTGTAAAATCTTACAAATGGGCAGGAATTCTAAAAATATTCAAGATATTAATCTTATTTTTCTATTTCAAACTAAATTAAAAAAAAGCAATTTCTAAAATTTCATAAGAAAGCGGTATTTATAATTGAGTGAACACTCAACAGAAAATGATTGAACTTTGATTATCTATCTACTACACCCGCGTTCGTTCCTTACGCAGTTTCTTTGCAGAAAATATGAACAAAGTTCTCGATTAACACTCGTTTGGATTCTCTTATCGTCTGCAGTGTGACCATCCTAAACATTCTGTCTTATAATTTCGAAATCAATTCTACGACATTACTTTGAGTAACATTCGAGATAGTGATTGAATTTGAGCTACGGAATAGGTTGCCCGCAGAGGAAGGGGGTTCACTACAACAAACTCTCGAGTGACACTTTTGATTATTGCTCCGTCTTTGCTTTGTTGGGACAAATTTCTTTAAGTCGGAAAGATAGCCCAACATAGACGTTAAGTTTCTGCTTCTCAGCGTATTAGAGTTAGAATGGGAAAGATGAAATGGAAGGTGAATGACTGATAAGATGCATATACGAGTATTTGAACGGAATGGAACATTAAAAGGCTCTTTGTATTTTCATCATTATTAATAATATTTGCTTAGATTTATTTGATAAATGCAAATATAAATTACGTTACTCTATCTAAAAAAAAACTCATATGCTTTAAAATTTTTAATTTCATTATAGATGGTATTTTATTTAGATAGAGTGACATAATTTTCAATGAGGTTTTAATAAATACAGTTTTTAACAAGATGAGTTACATTTAAAACATAAATCATAAAAGCAAATAAAACACAAGTATTCGCAACATAGAAAAAATATTGATATATTTTTCTTAAATTAATAAATTATAAAGTTTAAACGAACGGTGTAATATTCTTTAAATAAGAAGAAAGGACAACCGAGTAGCATCATTCATTTTTTTTGCTCATAGAAAAATTTATTCGTTATTGCTTATAAATTCAAATGTCTTCAAAACTAGACATAGAATTTCAACTTACGTATTACGCTCTTTGATAGTAACCTGTAAATAGAAACAGAGTTCTTTTTTATTTCGTTTACTATTATTATAAGGTGAATAAATTCTGAACATATTTTTTTCTGACTCTAATTTTAAAAAGCTCTTAGTTATTATTATTTCAGAATGGCAAAGTTCAAATTCCTTTTAAGGAAGCATTATAATTCAAAAAATACTTGCCTAGCATATCTAGCATATTTCAGTCGAAATAATTACACACATACGTTGAATAAAAAAAACACATTTTTTTTAATACGGCTTAACTTCTGAAATGACTATCCTTCCTGACCAAGATTCATTTTGTATTTTCAGAGCAAGATGTATTGAAGTGGGAAAATGATGAAAAGTTGAAAAAGTGAACATTTTCGACGAAAGATTGCGTCGGAGAAAGAAAAATAATTTACTCCCGTTTCACTGACAAATTGAAGACTCCAGATGGAATCTATTAAAGGAAAAAAAAAAATGGTTAAAAAAAAAGGAAGTCTGTCGGGCTGTGTGTTGCGGAACAAGCAGAGCAACTCAGACACTTTTGAGAAATGGGTGAATTTCCCGCCTCAACGAACTGATTGAAAATTTCTATCGCGTGGATGGTTTACTGTGCAAAGAAGAGATTAGGAAACAATAAAAACCGAATGAGCTCATGGCATTATCGGATGGGTAAGCATAGAGCTTTGCTCTAAAGTTGTTTAAGATTTAAAAGTATATCTGCGAGGCAGATTATTTCAGTAATAGTCTTTCAGATTCTCATTCTTTGGAGGATTTGCCACAACCTTTCGCTTAATATATAGAGAAGACATAGACAGTAACTTCTAAATCAAACTTTATAAATAATTTACTTTTTACCTTTAATGCTAACTTCTGTTTACTTTTATCTTTCTCTGCATGCAATAAGAATAATTTTTGCTTTAGACTTTTCCTTGGACCATCGATTGCTGGCTCGTAGTCCAAATGAGTACTATTTTCTAATTTTACTATCTACTGTTGTGTTCCTCAGTCTTATTATATTATGACACATCAATACAGTAAAGCTAATTGCTAACGAAGAATAAAGCTAAAGAATAATTCATTTATATTCCTGAGATTTTCATAAAGATTTACTTGAAATCTTAGCTTTCGTTATAAAACTCTTTATTTGCAGGTAGGATAAAAATGTTTTAACGGATGGAGATTTATTTGCATCTAAGTTGATGAAGTTATTTTTTCACTGTATGAATATTAATCTATGTTCTACATCGTACCAAGGTCACTGTGCCATATAAAGGGAAAATCCCCCAACTGTATATTCTGAAATCAAGGATTGTTGGAAGTGCGAGATTAGAATAAGTACCGGGATACAGAGGAGCATTTAAGCAAGCCAAAATTCTGTTATAGATTCTGGAAGACCTTTGGATACGCGCGTTTTATGCTTTCTTTGACAGAGATATTATTAATAATAATAATAAAAACTTTAATCCAATTTTTACTGTGTGATCATTCTGCTCTTTCTTGGAAACGTAGGTCAATACGACTTAAAAGGTACTTTACGAAAATTTATGTCACCTCATTTTATTTTAGGGCTTGTTCTGATTGTATTCAGAGAATATCCCATTTCTTATATGTTTAGTGATTACATTTTGAATCTTAGATTCTCGAGCATTCAATACAATGCACTGTTTAGAGTTCGTTGTTTTTTGCAGCAATTTGAACGGCATTACTTTCGTTTCTGTAACAATGAGGTTAAAAGATGCTACTTCCATGCCCATTACTCCCTAGCGTGAAACCATGATGACCTTTTAGGATTGTCTGGGGTTTACTGACGCAAAATTGTCGTACGGGAGTTCACGAATCATTAAAATCATTGCGAGGAATCATTGTGTGAAATACGAACATTATCTCGGCGACGAAGATAACTTGGAACAATTTGATCATCTCAATGGATTTGAATTCCTCACTTTGCTGCAGTGCCTTGTTTTTCCTCCTTGCAAGAAGTCCGTTGATTTTTTAAAATCCGCATACAAGCATCATGGATTTATGAAATATGAAATGAAAAAAACAAATCATAGGCTCAGGAATGTTTTTCTTTAAAACATTTCATATTCTGAATACAAAAGTTCCTTTTTCAAAAGTAGATTTCCTAAAACAGACTTTAATTTTCAGACATTTGAATGAGTATTTATCATATTATTTATATTTAATACATATTACTAAGAGAAATATAAGTAACAGAAGAAGCAGAGTGCGATCTGACCATTCATAAAGTTGTAAATGATTGGATTGACGGCGCTGTTTGCGTAGCACAGCCAGTGAGATATGAGCGAAACCACTGTAGTCAGCTGCGTCTGCGGCAGTCCCGTTGTGTATCTAGAAGAATAGAAGAGGGAATAAAAAATAATTATAAGGTTTTGAAGTTGCACAATGTAAATTTGACAAACTTTATATAATTGGAAACTTAGTAAATATAATACTAATTTTTTTTAAAAAAATTCATTTTTTTATGGAATAATGAATTTAGGTAGAGTAAATTTATTCAGTGATTTTTTTCGTATAAACTACCCTGTGTAACAACTGTGTGACTCCTTTCACCGCTTCCAGCAATGCAATGACTCTGTCACAGCATTAGACAGGAATTGAAACTATTGAAGAATGTGTGCCCTTTAAAGTGCCATCAAGGAACATCAAGGATTTCCTTATGATGAATAGTCACCCACTTCATTCCTTCCCCATGATAGGAAGTTTTGAATGTCTATAAGCATGAAAACGCTTTTCACGTACTGAAATTATTTGAAGTAAATTCAAGTGTCAATTTCAGATATAATGTGATAATATATTTCTTTCAGTAATCCTGAAGGAAATATTTTTTAAATAGTAGCCGTGAAGTAATATACATCCTAAACGGAAAAATCAGAATTTGGGATTCAGAATAATATTTTTTTTTCTAATTAAAGCAGAAAGGATCAAAAGTAATAAATAATTAACTGCTAAGGATTGAAAGAGAGCATTTTGGAGGGTATGTACTGTAATCAATTTTTTAGAAATTAAAAAATAACCCCATACATTTAATAAATCCAGAATTTTCCTCACTACATTTTAATTTCTAATGTTATTGTCCAACGAAATTTGCAATAAAGAGCAGAGTTAAAAATATACCAATTGATCAGCACCCTTATTGGAAAATAGCATCCGAAATTCTGGTTTGGTGTCTATTAACTGAGCCATCAAACGATCGTTTCACTGACACTTTAATATAGTTCAAAATTATGAAAATGCTCACTATCTCTCATGTACACATTATATATATAACATAACCAATCAAATCCTAAATACATATTGTATGCCTAAAATAATATATATAGAAATAAAAAAAAATCTACTATAAATAAGATATTAAAATATTTTTAGTCAGAAATTTCAGGTTACGCTTAAGAAACTATATGAAACTTTTCAATAGAGAGTTTAAACATTTGATAAACAGATCGTATTCGACCAACACCTCCTAAAGTACAAGCCACAGCTCTAACTGAAACGCCAATGGATGAGTCATCGGAAGCAGTCTGACGAGTAGTTGCTGACTGACTGCAAGCTAGCAGGTGCGTAGATCATTATCGGTAGCTTCTCATCTTCTGTATTTCTTTCAGAAAACTGCATATTAAACAGATATCGCATTTATGTTTTTCATAAATAGATACTTTTTTTAAATAATGCCTTTCCACAGATCAATTTTCAACTGCAATGGAAATTATAAGTGTCCATTTTTAAATTTCCCGAAAATGAAAAATTGAAAGCAGAATGAACTCATAGGCTTCTTCGTGAGATTTCAAGTCAACCAAAAACTCAAGAGTAAGTACAGCTATTCAGTCATTTCTTCAAAAAGTAATTTTTAGATATTTTTATATTTGAATGTATAAATACGCTCTTAATTTTAGCTTCAAAAGTGAATAATATTATTAGTAACAGTCTGAATTGCTACTTTCATTTTTCCTTTGATTCTGCTTAAAAGTATAGTGTTTGTTTTTAATTTATTAATAAATAAAAAGTTTGATTCAATGATAATCTTGCATATCGCCACATCATTATAGATGCACATGTTTAGCAATAACATAATGCATTCCTAAAGTATAATTTTAATAAAGTCTTAATATTTTTTTCTTGTTACAAAATTAATTTTATCTATTTAACCATGAAAATTTCACTCTGTTTTAATAAGGCTTTCATTTAATTAATACTTAACTCTATCTGCAATTATTAAATCAGTTGTATAACCAAATATAAAATATACATACAAGCATAATAAATGCAACATCTCGATTCATAAATTTTGAAAATTCACAATAAAGGAAACAAAATTATAATAGTAAAGTATTTTTTTTAATTTGTGGACATTTATCCACATCTTAAAAATAATTATATATATATATATAAATAATTTCATCGTTAGTTCATTCTAATTTATCTCTTACTCTTTCCTAAGTCGTGAACTGCCTTTTAGAGAGGAAAACGTTATATGGAATATTTTCATGAAGAAAGTGGCTGTATTCTGATAATGCATTTTTGTATAGTTTGTTGTAAAGTATATATAATATAGTTAGTGAGTGATGTTGTGTGCATCTTGTGTATAACATGTGATGTTTGCTTTGTCCTTTCTTAAAATACGTTTCTAACTTACCTTTCATAAAATAATTTTATTGACACAGTTGACGTTCATTCAAAAGTTTAGAAAGCTCTGATTTATTTTTATCATGTCCAAATCTTTTAAAATAAATTAACTTAAAATGTCTTACTCATGATTTTTTCTATAAAATTTATGAGAAAGTCTCATTATTGCACTGCAGAATATCTTTTAATTAGTTTTACATCTTGTCAGAGCTTGCATTGTCAAAATGTTTTTAAATATACTGAATTACTGTCTTAGTCATGACCATTCCTTTTAAGATTTATTAGAAATGATTATAGGACGATTTTTTTGCAACGGACTGCTTCCATGGGCATATGTAATAAATTGTTCCATAAATATAGGTTTTTAAATCGAATGAATTATTGTTGTTTCCAAAACGCTTACAATACTACAATGGAAATTTTATTCATGAAAAAAAATTAATCATAATTTTGCAAACTACACATTATATTTACATTTTTATGATGGATTGCAACAAAAGTCTACAATTTAAATTTTCTATATTTATATTTATTTATTATATTATCATTTTGTGAGTCAGTTTCAAGTATTTTCTTATATCTTCTTTTAGATTCTTTTTGAAAAAAAGAATTGTGTTTCGCAATTATTTTTTTTTTTGTTATTAGAAGATTACTACTTATTTCAACAAGATTTTAGAGACATGTTTTAAATCGATTGTTCAGGAGTATTCCCTCAGCAAGGAACCAAAGAGAGAGAATTGCACGATTGAGAGTGTGACAAAGCCAAGAGACTTTATATAGAATTTGTTTTGTAGGTAATGAAAATCAGAGCAGAAGATGAGAAGGGGAAAAATAAGAACGTTAGCATCTATTCTATGCTTCTGCTTTCCAATTAGCATTCCAATTAATTAGTACTTATGTGGGATAAATTCAGGATTCAGATGCTTTAGAATTTCGTATACAGCCATACGCAAAAGAATAGGCTATTAACGGCGAAGCATGATAAACTATAATGTTTCTCTTTTCTTCTCTTTATTTCAACAGGAGATACATATGAAGCCCGATTTACTTAAAAACATGAAAATACAAAAAGAAGAATTGCATCTTTTAACACATCTCAGCTTCATGCCTTAAGAGGAAATTATTGGAGCTATTTACAAAAAGAGCAATAGCCGCAGGCGTTAAAAGAAATCGTTTGTTGTGCGTTTGTGATAGCTGGCCTTGCAGCAACTCTTCTGAAAAGTGAAACAACCCTTCAATTCCTGTTTTGGAAACTTTTGTATCATTGACGAGACCAGCATCAACAGAAGTGAAGCATTTATTTGAAATGAAGCTCATCATCACTCACAAAATCTCTATTCTCACAATTGATTGCCTTCACTGCTGGAGATTCCTCTGAAAGAAATAATGAGGAACGATATGATTTTCGGTGGAAAGTTATAGTGATTATTGGAGATTTCCGACAAGCACTTACAGAAATCTGAAGATGAACTCGCATAAATGATATTGAAAGATTTATAAAATCTATTTTTGATGGCTCAGTTTTACCCTCTTCATTCAAACAGAGAATATGCGAGATAAAGACAAAAATCAGCAAACGAAAGGCTGAATGTATGAACTTGAAAGCCTTTCAGAGATAGAAACTCTGTTTTATAATTTTGTTGAGATCAGCAACAGAATGATAAAAGAAAATTTAATTCATTGCGTTTATAACGACAATTTGATTGAGATGGATGTGGAACAATAACAAAGAACGTTATTTCAGTTCCAACAAACGACCCTTGGAATGAACCAGCAAAGTATCGACACATTTCGCTCACTAACTTACAGCTCGCATTCAATCAATTATGAAGATGTAACAGATTATCAATCAGAATCTTTGTGCAAGCAAACACTTTCAGGAATGCCATTATATGGACTTGAACTGAAAGGAAGAGTTATCGTAATGCTGCTTAGGAATTTAAATTCCTGAAACTGACTTTGCAATGGGACCCATCTTCCCATTATGATATTTAGGAAGAATATAATTGCTAAATAGATTCTTTTGGAATTCAATAAAGAGGATACAGTTTTGTTACCAAAAACTACTTTCTCGAATGTCCATTGATTTTGTTTCTATCTGCTGTTCATCTTCCATTCTTACTCAAGAATATCTAGCTTCCCATTATTCCTGTATATGCGATGACAATCAATAAATCACAAGGACCTACTTTTGATGAGTAAGAATTCACCTGGATGGGCGTGTTTTCTCATATGGATGATTTATGCTACGTTATCAAGATGCCGGCATTCGAGTCATGTTAACGTTCGAATGAAATATTCACATAAGGAATATTATTAAAGGCAAACAAAGAATGTTTTTATTGAAATTTTTTAATTCATAAAGTTCTAAACTTTTAACGTTACTATATATTGGTAATTAAAATGTACTTCAAACGTTTTTTTGTAGTGTTTAAGCATTATGCCAACGAGTATGATATTTTCTACAACAGCTTTCGTTAGTTTATGTGAAATATCCTGAATAGAATAGTAGCCCTTATAGACGGTCGCATCTATTAATGATAACTAATATGTATAATTCAATCAATATGAAAATAAAGAAACTATTTGTCTTTGAAAGAAACTTTTAAAAGCTATAATTTCATATTTTAGTATAGTATTAAGATAAATTCCGATTTCAAATTTTATTAATAAGAAATAAAGGTGTGCTCTCCAGCTTCTCATTAGCATCTGCTAGGTGTAATAAACTAACATTCATGCCACTCTCCTTTTAATTAAGGAAACCCCTGGTGAAGTAAAAAAAACAAAAGCATGGAGTGATGGAGAAATGAGACATGGGAAACGAAATTTATTTGAAATGAAACACAAAAAGATATGAGGTTAAAATATAAATATAATCTTTTATCATAAATGCCCCACTTTCAAATGATTATAAAAATATAATAAGAAAAATATTATGATTCGAGAAATAAGCAGGATACTTTTGAATCATTAGAGAATCCTTTATAATATATGTTTCATGAAAATTTCAGAATAACATACATTTTTACTGTTAAATCTCTTTAAATAAATTGTTATTGAATCTAAGCAACTCTTTTCTACGGTTACTGAATAGTACTGATATTTTAAAGAAAAACGTTTTTGTTGCGTTATAAGCCTCGCAAATTAACAACAAAACATCTGATTCAAAAAGAAGAAATCAAATAACAATAATTTAATAGAATATCAAACTGAAAACTTTTTTGAATTTCAGCATTTATATTCTTATAATTCCTTTTTTTTCATTTTGTGAATGACTGGCTCTTTTTTTGCATTTATTTCTTTGAATAAAAGTGACAACAATAATATTATATTTGAAATTGTTTTTTAAAACTACGTTAAATCATCCTTAGAAGTCCAGCAGGCAGAGAATATTATCACAATCAGACAGAGTTTTTATTTTTTTATTTTTTATTTTTATATATTTCTAATTAGATTTCAAGCAAAAGCTTCTTCAGTATTTCATTTATTTTTATTTTTGGATATTTCTTTAAAAAAGAACGAACTTTGAACACAAAATCTTGAAATAGAGTAAGGAGAACATTGCATTGGAATATCTTAAAAACTACATTTCTTGATTTTAAATAATCTAATATTATGTCATAATTTGCAATTTCTATGTCGTGAAAGAGAAAATTAATATATTATTCTTGATTTAATTGAGGGATATTTTCTTGATCTAAATTAATTAATCTCCAATTAAATTTTATCGACATTTATTTTGTAGTTATGATAAATTTTATTGACATTTATATAGTAGTTATGATAAATTTTATAGACATTTATTTAGTAGTTCCCATACATTTTTACTATTAAATAATAAATGTAAGCGGGAATAGTGGAAGTGACGATAAAATTTAATTTAACAGCCTTAAGAAATCTTTTGCAGAAGTTTGAATAAGTCTATCAATTTAATGATTTGATTCAAATTATTTTTAAATCTAAATAATGTCTCTAAAAATAACCAAGATAATTTTCAATTATAGCTCATAAAATTAGAACTGAGGGATCTGATATTTTTCATTGGATTTTAAAAGATTTTTTAACTTAAATTTTAGCAATACCTAGGTGGAGTCTTACATAAATACTTTTATTACAATCTTTATGTATTTGCTCCTTTTTTTTTCTTCGGTAGCAGCATTAATGTGGCAGACTTTTTTTGACGTTATAGCATAAGGAACATTCTAACAGGTGCCAAATGTTTCACCTAAGATACGTACATATCTCAAATTTAACTATATATATAGAAATTTTCAATAGTTTATATAATTATTCGGAGATCGATTAAAGAATTTTGCAGCCTCAAACTTCAGAAAGAATTCTTCTACAGAATATTTGACTTACTACTAGAGTATTCTCTAAAGTATCTAGATTAAATGGATGACGAGCATAAAATTCTAGAAAATACATAGCGAATTTACAAGACATAAACTTGTTATAAGATGATATCTGTAAACATTCTAAATTACTTTTCTAATGGAATCTATAATAATTAATTTTTGCATTTTATCTGAATTATGTGCAGTATTTGTATTCCATGAATTAATATTTATTGAGAGTTTCACAAAAAAAGAGCCAGTAGCTAATGAAAGTTGAAAAAATATTAAAAATAAATCAACTTTCATAGATGTTTCTTCTGCACACATTAAAAAGGAATATAATGTAAATAAAGGCGGTGCTCAATTTTTAACAACCTCATGACAAAGAAAGTGACTAAAAGTGAAAATTAATGATAGAATGAAACACAAAGTTTTCTTAAAATCGTATTAAAAATCTAGTCAATATATTATTTTAAAAATGCTGAGAAATTATTTAAATCTTTTGATACTTTAGTTCGAAGAATTTCATTTTCGAGTATGTTTATGTAAGAAACATTTTTTAATACTTTTATTTAATCATTCTTGATTCCTGTTTTAGCCGTTGAAATTTGTAAACATTTTTACTTACTTTTTGATAATCTAGAAATTTCAAAGCTTGTGTATTCAAATACTTATGTGTTCGGCATCGTAATAAATTAATTCAATATTTTCTGAATTATCTTTTGTTCGATTTGATAAAGAACTGATTTTAAATTTAAAAAAGGAACCATTTTCTGTAAGTGCCGCGGATGTCTTCTCTCCGCCGTCAACGAGAGCGGTTGTGCTTACTGTCCTCTCCTCAAAGAGCGTACGTACTTCAGTCTCGCATCATCTTCGCAATGAGTGAACTTCAGACTGCGATCTATCTTCCGTTATTCTTTTTTACATCTCGACAGTGACTCTAGTGTTTGTGCACAGTGTTTTGTGCCTGCTACAAGATCATTCATTACTCGGACATTAAAAACTTTGCACCTCAGAGAGAGAGTCTCATCCAGAGGGCAAATGGAATTTTCTCGTATCTGTTCAAAGATGCTAGGCTAAGACCTCTGCAGGCAAATCGGGTAAGTGTTCTCTAAATATCTTGAACTTTCAGTGTGTGTCATGCAATAGAGGTACATTTGTAAATCTAAATTATAAATCCTATGATCGTTTTTTGGAAATGTTTCAAAAATTTGGTTATATAGCCTATCTCCCTTTCCGACTTTATTATCTCTCCCAAATTAATTTTCTTGTTCCCAAGCCCCTTCAACGCCCATAAATCATATCTAAATGAATCATGCTAGAAAATTTATAAGAGAATTCACGTATGCAAATTAAAATATCATCTATATATTTTGGTTATTTCGTTGCTTATTTTTAAATAATTCTATAAATCATTGTTTCTCTTCAAATCCAATAATCTTTAGAATATATTTCGGTAAGTTGAATTTACGCCTTAATAACTTCTTTAGTAAATATTTTATCAATATAGCTCTTTCATCGCATTTATTAGCAAGAGATTTGCAATCGAGTAAAGTCAAACTCGATTCAATTGCTTTATTAAGAGATTTTTAATGAATATTTGAACTAAAATGTTATAAGCAACCTGTGATGTCTTTATGTATTATTATTTGTCAGCTGCCGTTTCCCTTCTTCGGTGGTGGCAACAGTGTAGATGTTGGAAATCAAAATAAATGGAGTCGGGTTTATTGTGTTTGCATGGATTGAAGTTTGAAAAGAGTTATAAGTAATTTAAATAGCTAACAAAACTATTTTCTCTATCATGTAAATATTTAAGGTGGAGCAGGATATGCTGGGTAAATATATTCCGACGCTCGTAACACAGCCCTCATTCAATGTTTTCCTCATCCCCGTTCGTAGGGAAGAATTTTCAAGCTGGATATCAACATAAACTCACAGTAGAAAAAGTTATATTAGCACTTCTAACTTCGTTGTAAATTGAAGACCAACCAATGTACCCTCCTCACTGTGAGAGGAGAAAAGAAGGGGAAAAGAGGAAAGGGCCATACGAGTCTAATCAATGTTACTCTGAGGTGTTTTTACAAACATTACTCGATAGACTTTCTTTTCAAGGAAAGGAAAAGACAGTGAGAGCACTAGTCGATACTGGGTCCCAAAAATCTTGTATTTTAGATAGTAATATTCAAGAAATGGGATTTAAGTCATTTTCTACCGAAATGTTAACACAAGTAGTCTTCGGTGGAGTAACCGCGAGAAAAAGTTACAACGTATGCTTGAACAGTCTCCATAAGGATTACTCGATTAGGATTCAAGCGCTAAACCAGCCAGTTATCTGCGGTTCTATTCCCAGACTTAACAACAAAATTTGTTTTGAAAGGGCCAAGAAAATGGGTATCCAGTTGACAGATGTTAGATTTGGTGAACCACTCATCGAAATACTCATAGGATCTGATTTTGCTGGTAAAATATATACTGGAGTAATTAATGAGCTCGTGGATGAATTGTTCTCAGTACAGACGTGGCTGGTATGGATGATAATGAGAAAGACTTCCGAGGAACCTGAGCAAGAATCTTATGGCTCGGCTTTAACGTCTCTCTGAATCCATTCCAGTGATGTGACAAACTTGTGGTCACTTGAAAGCATTGGTATTACTAAATGTGGTGGAAATGTGAGTGGTGGAATATGAGATGTGGTGGAATAATGAGGTGGAAATGTGCAGTTGAAAAACATTTCAAAGAAACTATTTTTGTTAATGGAAAGCGACGGTACTCTGTCAGTCTTCCTTGGGTGTGGGATCCTGAAGAGTTACCTACAAACTTTGTTGCTGAGAAAAGATTGGTTTCAACGACTTACAAATTTAGGAAAATTGAAAAGTTTATTGATTATGATAAATAGTTTGAGAGCTGGAAAGAAGATGGAATAATACCCGAGTGCTCTATGGTGGGAGGACACTTTTTTTTAACTCACCGGAGAGTGTTAAAGAGTCATTCTACGACCCCAGTGCTCCTGGTTTTCTACGCATCATGTAAACAAAAGGGTCAATTATCGTTGAACGATTGCTTAGCGAAGGACCCAAACCTCCTCGAAAGGATACCATCAATTCTTTTGAAGTTTCGAAAGAAGAAAATAGAAGTAATTTCCGATATCAAGAAAGCCTTTTTACAAATATCAGTTCATATCAAGGACCCGCATTTTCTAAAATTCCTTTGGTGGGAAAAGGAAGACCAAGCTTTGAAATCATTTCAGCACTGCAGAGTAGTTTTTGGTTTAAACTGCATCTCTTATCTTCTTGGAGCAGTTATCAAACACCTTTTGGACCAGTATTCATATTCAGTACTCGTTGATATTGCTAAAAAGCTAAAAGAAGCCTTCTATTTTGATAACTGTGTTACATCAGTAGACACCGAGGAAGATTTAAAACGTTTCATCCAGTTGTCAAATCATATCATGAATGCAGCGAAGTTTGACCTTAGAGGCTGGGAGCATACAAGTCTACATTGCAGTTCCATAAAATCTGATCATGTTCCTGTGTTGGGATTTTGTGGGACAAAGATGCTGATCTTTTGTTTTGTATTGTCAGCCAAGTTAAAAAACCCGAAGGATCTATTACCAGAAAGTGTATCCTTTCCCTCACACACAATAGTTTTTATCCTTTAGGTATAATTTGCCATGCGACTTTGCGTCCAAAGTTGTTTTTGCAACAGAGTTTGAAGACTAAGCTGAGTTGGGACACAGAGATCCCTGAAGAAATTTCAAGAGCATTTCAAAAATGGTTTGACGAACTGCAGTTTTTGACTGAAGTGAAAATACCTAAAGATGTTTCTCTCTGTATCAATTCTAAGATCTCCTTACATACATTTTGCGATGGTTCTGCCACTTCTTATGCTGTAGTTGTGTTCCTGCGTTGTGGAACAGAACAGAATATTTCTGTATAACTGCTCATTGCAAACAGTAGAATAGCTCCTGTGAAAAGGGTGTTCATTCTTCGATTGGAGTTCATGGCCCGTTGCATTGGAGCCCGTTTGACAACATTCAAGGATATGATTTCGAAGAGTATTATTGGACCCATTCATCCACGGCATTGTACTGGATCACACACGATGAACCATGAACAGTATTTGTAAAAAACAGGGTTGATGAGATACGCAAGTTAACAAACGCAAAAAATTGGAGACATGTTCCTGGGACAGAAAATCCCGCCTACTTACCTTCAAGAGATTGTACAGTGATGAAACTGATCAAATCGAGATGGTGGGTGAGACCATTGTGGTTAAAATTAGAAAAGGAATATTGGCCACATTCCGAACTCTCAGCTGAAGAAGACAAAATTCACAACGAAAAACGAAATAACGTAATGATTAGTGGAATAGAAAATTCATGGCTCGTTTCCTATTTTTCAACCTTCGGCAAAATTGTGAGAATGGTTGATTGGATTTATCCACAACGCTAATAAGAGAATGCCTAAAGAAGTTGGCCGGACACTTATCACCAGATGAACTTAAAGATGTTGAAGTTAGAATTTTCCGAATAGTTCAACATGAATCACTTTTATCAAACGATTTATGTAGATAAAAATCTTTAAGTGCTTATGAAGACGAGGCAGGTGTCTTAAGAGTCAAAACAAAATTAACCGAACGTAAAGATGAAGAAGAATTTAAGTATCCAGTTATCTTACCAAGTCAACACAAACTTGAAGAACTTCTCATTAGAGACATGCATTTAATAAAATTTCATGCTGGAGTGCATATTCTGATGTCTGCGTTGCGTGAGAAATGCTGGATATTGAATGGTCAACGCACTGTTAGTAGAGTAATATCTCAGTGTGTGAAGTGTAAAAGATTTGAAGTCAAACCTTTTGAGACAGTTCCAGTTCCCCTTCCAGAGAACAGGGTGTGGGGTGCTTGCATTTTTGAAATCGTCGGCGTGGATTTGGCAGGCCCTCTCATTCTAAGGAATGGAGAAAAGACATAGATCGTACTTTACACCTGTGCCGCGTTCAAAGAAATACATCTGTGCCTTATAACCTCTTTATCAATCAAAACGCTCCTTCTGAGCTTATGATGATTTATAGCTCGCAGTGACCCTCCTAGTGTCATCTACAGTGACAACGGGACCAACTTTGTTGGTGCTGAAAACCTGTTCGAGACCATCAATTGGAGTGAAGTGGAAACAGAAGCAACAGCAAAACGAATCACTTGAATTTTTAATTCCCCATCTGCTGCTTGGTGGGGGGTATTTTGGGAACTTTTGATTGAAATGGTAAAGAAATTGCTGAGAAGTATTTTGCGAAATGCGTCGTTGAGTTATGAAGAGAGGATCACTATCCTATGTGATGTTGAATCGACAGTCAATTCTAGACCCCTGACTTACATAACAGAAGACCCCAATGCATTGATTCCATTAACACTTGCGATGTTTCTCCAACACATCCCTATAGTGGGAGTTCCTGATCTCGATCGTCCAGACAGTATTGACTTAAACAAAAGACTTAAGTATCAGCAATGCTTAAGAGAACAACTGAGACGAAGATTTCGCCTAGAATATCTGGGGCAACTTGTTCTTCGGAGTAGTCAAACGAAGACAAAAACAGTTGAAGTAGGATAAATTGTTTTAATGGAATCTGTAGACAAAGGGATAACTTTTTGGCCGATGGCTAAAGTCATAGAGATTATCCTGGAAAGGATGGTGGAGTGCGGGTTGTGAAATTAAAGACATCAACCGGAGAACTTATTCGACCTGTTCGAAGAATCTACCCGCTTGAAATCCAAAGTCCTCATGGAAGACTTCAGATCAACAAGAAGACCGATAAACAGAGGGAGTATGGTAAGATTAATCACTTCATGGAGGACTTGTCCAATGATGTAGCGAACCCGACTGACCTTCGAACCAAGTTGGGAAGACAAATTAGAATTCCGTCTTAACTTCAAGATTTTGAACATTTGAGCTCATAAGTTTCGTTTTAACTTAAAATTTATGAGAGGTTTTGATTAAATTCTTGTAATCAAAAGGTGGCAGAATGTGAGGTCTCCAGGTATTATTATTTGTCAGGTGCCGTTTTTCTTTTTTCGGTAGTGGCAACTGTGTAGATGTTGGAAATCAAAATAAATGGCATCGTATTTTTACATGGATTGAGGTTTGAAAAGAGTTAGAAATAGTTTAAGTAGCTAACAAACACTATTTTCTCTATCATGTAAATATTTCAGGCGGAGCAGGATATGTTGGGTAAATATATTCCGACGCTCGAAACATAACCCTCATTAAATCTTTTCCTCGTCCCCGATCGTAGGGAAGAATTTTCAAGCTAGATATCAACATAAACTCACAGTAGAAATAGTTCTAATAGCACGTCCAACTTCTTTGTAAATTGAAGACCAACCAATGTTCGCTCCTCACTCTGAGAGGAGAAAAGAAGAGGGAAAGAGGAAAGAAAGGGGGGGGGCGGGTGTTATCTGGTTAACTTCTAATACTTGCAAAGGAGGAATTCGCTCTGATTCAGCTGAATTGCGCGGAGGAGACTATCTCGCAGTTTATAGCTTTCCCTTTGTTTGTTTGTTTTATATTTTTGGGTGAGAGGGTCGATGACTTCTCTCTAACGTAACTTACGAGTGAAAAAAAATACTGGTGACATTTTATTTTCTTTCCACCATATCTTCGCCTCTGAAGCACCTTTTTTTCTCTACTTCTTTTTTCTCTTCTATTTTAAATCTGTCTCTGGACAACGATCGTGTTACACTAGTTGATTAAATGTTTGAAAATGATTCTTATACCCCAAACGCTTTTCGCACGCGTATAAGAAAAGAGACTGGAGAAAGGGAAAAAATTAACCGTAAAATATGAAATAGGGCGGAAATCAAGGTCAAAGAATGACGAACTCCAGAAATGTGCTCTTCTTTGTTATATATTTTTTATTTTTCATTATTATTAATTTATATATATATATATATATATATATATTCCTTTTTACAGCATGCACATTTCTGCCTTTGCGCAGTTTTAATGTTTGTCACTCTTACCTTATTTTATTTTTTATTCATTTAGAGTTTTTATGTTATCAGAATTTTTTCTATCCATTAATCGTCTTCTTTTCTCCCCTTGATCATGTGTGTATATATATATATATGTTTGTATGTATGCATATAAAAGAGAAGCGGAGTGGAGGAAAGGAGAAAAATACTAAAAATATTTAACATTTCTGAGGCAACAAATTTGATTAAATAATGTTTGTAAAAATAAATATCTTGATAAATTAATTTTTTTAAGTTGCTCTTAAAGAAGAATTCACCATTTTTTCACATTTCTAACAATTTACCTATTTATAAGTAAATTGGCAATTGTAAATTTCTTAAATACCTTTTATTTATAAATAACCCAGCCAGGCCCCAGAAATCTTTCCTTCAGTTGTGCCGGGAAATAATAATGATCTTATTTGTAGAATCTAATCCCCCCCCCTCATTTTAAAATGTTATATGCAGGAGTACGCATATTTAAGAGAGCTCTTTTTATTTATTTACACCTTAATTTACATATGGTTTTACAACTCAATTTTCTCCCCTTTCTTTTGAAGTACGATCATTTTGCATGATAAATGTATTTTTTATTCATATAAATATCAACATTTTATGAAAAGTTATATAAGTTTTCAAATCAAAAATTTTCCCGTATTATCAAAGTTAAATTTTCTTATTACCAAATGCTCTGAAAGTTTTTCTTGTTAAGATTTATCATTATTATTCAACTTTTTTATGATCTTCCGTATTATTTTTTTAAATCTCTTAAACTTGATTTTTTCTATTTTTTTTAGCCATTAGTTATAATAATACAGTAGCCCAATTATATTTAAATATTTCGTGCAATTATTTTCTTCTTTCCTAATCCCTTTCCACAATTATAGGTTAAAATGCTACTGAATTCACCACCATATCAAAATTTTTTTAAATTAAAGGGATAAGGGAAGAAAAAAGGAGGGAAAAGGGGAATGAAGTAAGGGGGAAAAGGCAAGACATAATTCAAGATAACGGCAGTAATAATATTTGGTGGCCAAGTATCTGTCTTTTTTTGTCTTTTTTTTTTTAATTCTTCATGTGTGGTCTGGAAGCAATTTCAGGTTCTTTTTCGCAGTTGTAAATTTTCCAAAGGGAAAGGATAATATAGAAAGATATATTTGCTTGTAACCAATGAGTAAGATGAAATTTCTTTTCCACACATTAGTTCATTTTTAGTTACATAATAGTTGCACTAAGACGGTTCAGAGACCTGTATTGCATGGCACACACTTGGTCGGATAAAAGGGGAATAACTGCCCCAGTAGCCTTTTCTGAATAGATTTTACATCAATTATTTACCCAGCTCTTTTTTTCCTCTTTTTTACTTCAAAAATTCATATATTTTCAAACAATAAGAATGGAAATAATAACAGATGAGTTGCCTTCTATGATGTTAGACCCACCACCTGATATCGTTTCATTACCACTTAGAAGAACCAAATCCTCTACTTCTATATCTCCAACAACATCAAATATTATAAAAGATATTCCAATTAGTGATAAAAGTATTCTAATGAAAGAATGTTGAATGAAAAGACTCCGCCGTTAAATCCACAGCCGCCCATCATATAGTATGCTTTCCCATTCAGCGATATCAATTAAAATGGAAGCTAACCAAATCCTAGACCTTCTGCAGGACAGAATAGCAATAATCAATAAGAAGGGAAAAGGTATAGAAGTGGCAACCGAGGCAACAACTTCCCAAACGCATATAAAAGAAAAGGAGGGATATCGAAAAGCTCAGGAAAAATTACCTTGGGATAAGCAATTATCAACAAATGAAGAAGTAGCCTTCCTATGAAGAGATGGCAAAATTAAAAAAAAATAGAAAAAAGAAATCTACAATGCTTCTCTATCCAACAGAAGAAAATGACAAAACTATTGAATCAATTATAAGAAAAGAATTAAAGGAGGACGGGTCCAATTTCAAAATCAAGGCGGTGAAAAAACTTCAAAATAAAGAGCTGGCTATTGTATGTGACAAGGAGCAGCAATTTGACCAATTGAAGAAGGCAATCGAATCTAATGATTCTCTTAGAAAGAAAATATAAAATATCTGTACGATTACCAGGAAAAAGATTCTCAAGCCTAAATAAATACGATTTTCCCAACGACACTACAAATAAGGATGTCCAAACAGCGTTGAAAGCTTACCTTAATATGCAGAAGGATCTGCGACTCTGATTCAAAATGAAAGGTCGCAGAGAAGGAACAAGTCATTGGGTTCTGGAAACTCCCGGTGAGGTTCTCCATAAGCTTAAACAACTTAAAAAGATTCTTATAAACTGGTACATGTACCAGATGAAGGAATTCTTTCAAAGCAAAAGGTGCTCGACTTGCCAAGCCTATGGTCACACAGTCTTTTCAAAAGAATGCAAGTTTACTACGCCTTTTTGTGGTTGTTGTGGTTATAGAAACCACAGCAGAAGCTGCAGAAGTGAGGATTCCAACTGTATTAACTGCAGCAACAGAATGAGAGGTACTAACTTCAACGTGCGGCACAGAGACATCGACAATCAACGCTCCTGCTTACCAAAAAGAGGTAGCAACTTATAAAATATTAAGGACTATTATTAGTATGGACTATAATAATTTTGAAAATTCTTCTTTTCCCTTTAAAATAGCGACAGCTTCTACTCAAGGCCCACTAAAAATACTCCAAATAAATTTAGATAGAGCTAAAGCCTCCACCAACCAGCTTCATTTGAAACCAAGCACGATTAAACAGGATATCATCCTAGGGCAAGGACAATACCACTATGACAACAAAATCCCCGGAATTCCAAAATCAGGGAAAAGGTTTAGTTCCACAAACCAGAAAGCTTCAATTCTCATCCCGTCAGCCCAAATAAAAACTGCTCTATTGGAAATAAAAGTTAACGTGGTAGCTTTAAAAATTCAAACATCCTCATATCCCATCACAATAATTTCTGCCTACTCCTCACCAGCACAAGATGCCTGGACAACTCTCCAAGAAATCCAATCCAATCATTACCAGGCTGCCAGAGGAAAAGATCATCATCGGCACTGATCCCCAAAGGGACACAACACCCTTTGGGGGTAAAAGTCCAATGAACTATTGGATTTCATCTTAGCAAATAATTTATATATTTTAAATAAATCAGATGCCCCACCAACTTTCCAAAGAAATAACAGCGTTGGATGGCCAGATCTGACCGTATGTTCCCAATCAGTTATAGATTCTTCCATTAATTGGGAGGTTCTGGATGATATTTCTTTAAGTGACCATAGATATATATAAACAGAAATAGCATCCACTATAGCTAACCAGTTCTACAAAAGATATAAGACACGCCATGGGAATCATCCTAGATTTCTCAATATACTTGGTAAAGATATTTATTATTTAGAAAATAAAATAGCAACAGCAAGAAATTCCAGATAACTAAATGCCCCGCAATAGTTCTTCAAAACTCTATTATTAATGCCTGCAAGATTAAAAAGCAGCTTTTATTAACGAAACCAAACTTGTGGACAGAGAAATACATAAAAATAAATTTTGAGCACTAAGAAAGAAAGCACAGAGGGCACTAGAAATTGAAAAGCAGTGGAGATACCAGATCTTCAAGAAAGAGAATACTGAGTACAAAAACATATTAAAGAAGCTAAAAATACGAGCTGAAGAAATTTCTGCAGTTCAGCCTCCAATCCATATGGAAAGCATTACAATGCCGCTTTCCGGAAATCAGTTTTCCCATCACAAATCCCATACCTGATAAACAGTGACCCAAAAGAAAGTTTGAAAGAAGCAGCGCAAACCATCTTGGACCAGATTTTCCCATCTCCTTCTATTTCAACTAATTATAATTTAAACACTTTAACGTAGCCATTTGACACTCCATTTTCTCTCCAAGAAATTTCAATAATAATTGACAACCTTCCGTCAGGTACAGCTCTCGGTATTGATGGAACTGACAACCTCCTTCTTAAAATTATCCACAAGCGCTTTCATAATATCTTCCCAACTCTCTTTAGTAAGTGCCTAGAATTAAGTTACTTCCCAGTTTCCTAGAAAATAAGAAATATTATTTTATTCCAAGAAACAAGGAAAAGATCAGAGACTGGCATTTTCATATCGACCCATTTCTCTCCTGCCAACAATCGGGAAGGTGCTAGAAAAATGAATGACTCAAAGGTTAACTTACCATCTTGAGACTAGCCTCAACGAGCGTCAACATGGGGTTAGGGAAGGCAAATGAGTAAATACAGCCATCCATGAGCTGATAAACAAAATTCAAGCTGCAAGAAGAGAGGGCAATCATGCCTTAATGCTCTTTATTGATATAATAGGAGCCTTTGGCAATTGCAATACAAAGAAATTCTTAAGACTTGGATGAAAGTCCCTGTCCTTTAAACATATATAAATAGTCTCTTTCACAGCTTCCTCTAAAACAGGAAAGTGACCCTAATGACTCCAGAAGGTAGGATCATGAAAGATCAGAAACAAGGCTGCCCTCAAGGATCATGTAGTGGTCCTCTCTGTGGAATCTCGTAGCCAACGAAATTCTCAAGCAACAAAATAAATGTACATTTTCTGGCCAATATGTACATTTTGGACAGAAAATGTACATCTCCAACCCTTTGAAGATTTTGTACTGTTTATCGAAGAGGACACAAAAAATAGCATGGAAAGAGAAACTCAACTTGCAATACCCAAATTTAACTCCTGGTGCTTAAATAATCAACTTTCCATCTCCACGGAAAAAACAACCCATATTTTATTCAGCAAAATGGTGAGAGGCCCCAGAATCACATGGAATGGAGACATCATCAAGAGAACCATATCTATTAAATATCTAGGAGTTCACGTTGATGTCCAATTAAACTTGTTGGAACACATAGAAAAACAAGGAAAAAAGGCCATTAAAATGCACCAAAGCCTCAAAAGAATCGATGACAGCACATGGGGAATCTCTCAGAAACACAGAAGAGTTCTTTATAAGACAGTAGTTGAGAGAATGCTCGCCCATTGTTCATCAGCGTGGTGTCTAAACCCAACGTACAGAATGATGAGGAAACTCTCCCTTATCCAGAGACCATTTCCCATTTCTTCTCTATATTTCAGGTGCATACCGCACAACTCCAACAGCAGCGCTATAAACCCTTCTCGGCAATCTACCTCTGCGCAAGCAATTACACTTTGAAGCCAGACTAACGACAATATATCGCCTAAGAAACCCTCTTCCGCATAATATAACAGAGTTCCAACCAGAAAAGTTAGAGAAGAAAGCAACTGGCTGGTCAACTCACCCTTCACAACATCTCAATCGAAACCAAATCTCGTTGGAAGATGAAGGAATAAATTTCTCAAATAAACAATATCAATATCTACACAGCTGGCTCAAAAACAGAATATGAAGATGGAGCTGCATTTTGTGTCCTTATCAATAATTCATGCTCCTACCACTGGTCTGCCAAATTGAATGGCAACATACTGTTTTTCAAGCTGAACTCACCGCACTTCTTGAAGCAGTAAAGTATGCATCTCAGTTTTTAAACAACAATACTTTTAAAATACATGTCGACAATAGAGCTAGTATCATAGCATCTTCTAATCCAAACCAACAACAATACAAATGACAACAATACTGTTTTTCAAACTGAATTTACAGCACTTCTTAAAGCAGTAAAATATGCATCTCAGTTTTCAAAAAAGAGCACTTTTAAAATACATGTCGACAATAGAGCTAGTATCATGGCCTCTTCTAATCCAAAGAGTACAAACCAAATAGCAAGAGAAATTTTTGGTATCCTGCTTTCAAAACCAACAGTAGAAGTCTCGTGGGTTAAAGCACATGCGGGCAATATAGGCAATGAAAAAGCTGACCAATTGGCAAAGGACACAGCGCGAAATGGGCAATTTTATATATAAATAAATCTTCCTAAATCACATATAATAACCCTCCTCCGGAAAGACATGCTAGAAGAATGGCAAGGATATTGGAGCAATGTTTTCACAGGCAGAAAGGTTTTTAATATCCTTCTTTCAGTCAACCTTCATTCCACTAACTGGATCAGAGAGGATATTATTTTCTTCTCAGAACACGACCCTTTTCCGGCCTACTTCAAAAGGTTCAATCTGTCTGAGAGTGACCAGTGCAGTTGTGGTGGGATTGGCACCGCACTCCATTATGCTACGGAATGCATCCTCACAATCTCTTGGCATATGAAAAAACTATCACCAAGCCATAAATAGGAATGGCTGAAAAGCTGCCAGCAACTTCGTAGCCTGGTAAAAAATCCACAGTATAATCAAATTTATAAGTGAAAATAGAGACCGTTTCTTGCTTCAATCGCTCTCAATATCAAGTCTCTTACCAAGAAAGACTAAGGGATGAAACAAGCACAGTAATTTCCTGTCATACATTTCAATCCAACAGAGATTCTCTTCATTCCCATTTACCAAATTATTTTCCATCTGATTTTTTTAACTGCATCCTGATCTACTATATCATAAAAATAAGTGAACACAGAATATATGTATATTTTTACACATTTTATCTCTCAGCATGTTATTATTACAAATTATATTTCTAAGTTGAAAAATTTTGTAAACGGTCTCATTTTAATTTATTTTCTTGTATGCTTGTAAATTCTGTAATTATTTTTGTTGCGTTTTTTCTACTGTAAATATTCTTTTATTTAAATAAAATTCCCGTAACATGCCCACCAAACCGTTCAGTAACCAGAATGGTCCCGGATACAGGGGTATGAGACAGCGTTATATTCTGTAAATACCGCAACCTAGTTACGAATATTATAAAAAATTGTATTCAATGGTCCGAAATATTTATAATTGTGAATTATAAATCAAAAATTAAAAAAATAAAAGTAATTTAAAAAAAATCAATTTAAAAACATGCATTTTTTTTAATTTGCAAAAATGATTTTCCTTTTAATTGTGTAAAACAAATAAGATAAATATTTCTAAAAAATGTTTTTATTGCACTATTTAGGTTATTCCAAAATTGTCAAAATATATAATACTGATCTGAGGAACAAATAATAATATCAATTCTAAACGAAATCTATAAATTTATTCATAGTAAATCATTTAAAAAATATTTATACTATCCACTCAACTTACTAAGAAGTTTTATTTTAATAGTTCGCTTAATATTTAGAAGAACATTTATGGTATATTAATTATTATTTAATACGATACATTGCGTCATTCCATACAAGCTCTTTCGTTTGAATAAAACTATTTTTATACTTTTAGAAATAAGTTATGCCAATACCTTTTAATTCATCATCATGAAAGAAAATACATCCAGTTTCAAGAAAAATCTAGTCCACTTGAAACAGATAATGACTTACACTTTTTTTGAAAGATATAGAATGCCATGAAAACCTTAGAATTCTTTTCGTGATATTAATTAGCAGTTTTAAAAGTTTTTCATCTTCACTAAGCAGACATTCGACATTTTAATTCGAAGAAGAGCTTAATTGTTGTAAATTAAGGATTTGCTTAAGTCGAAATACTTACATAAAACTTCAATCTTCTATTGTTATAGACATACAACAAAACTTGAACAATTGCTTAAGAGTAGTTTATAAAGCGTCGGGGCTTTTGGAAAGATCTTTTGAGCTTTTCGGGGCAGCACTAATGAGCGACACAAAAGCGAGCTGCCTTGGTTAAAAGTGACATTTCAGCTGCAGCAATTACATTTTTATGAATAAATGAAAGTGAATTCATAACTCAAACCTCATAACGGAAACATTTTTTTTCACCTCAACAAAGCATTTGAATAAACAGGACTTCCCAGACATGGCAGAAGATCTAACCTGTTCAATTACTCATAAACGGAAGTTCTTGAAATCCGGGACGATCTTTAGAAAAGTATTTACTAGCAGTTCTCTCTGGCTGAAAAAAATTCTGATTCATTTCAATTGTTGTGGAACCTGTAGGAAGGTGCTAGAGTGATTTAGTCCCATCTGGGGTGGTAAGTTGATATATATATAATTTTTTTTTTCTTTTAGTGATACAAAATGACGAAGCAAAGATTCTAAGTCAAACAAAGGAATATTATTAAAGCTCGCTGAACTATTTTACCTGTAAAAGTGCTTGAAGAACTCATTATGCTTTCAAACGATGGCTCGTTTCGAAGAGCTTTATTTTAAATTTGCATGTTTCTTTTCAAAATGAAAGTTCGAGCTTACTCTCCAACGTTTGATATCATTCAATTAGGTTCACACTATAAAAATTAATTTGCAAAGAAAACTTTATTATCTTGTCAAATTTGAAAACAAGGTTGTGAGAGGAAAAATTGTAGAATTTTCTAGTTCGGAAGACCTCAAAACATATGTTTTTCTGATTATGAAGATATAGTAATTGAGAAAGCATATTAGATTTCAAGAGATCTTTACAGATTTTTCGAAAAACAAAATGGTTTCGAATTTGATAGTTATGATTATTCGAATGTTCTATATTATTAATTAAAACAGTAAGGGACATTTTAAAACATCCCAAATGTTTCTGGAGTCTTCTTTGGGAATGAGTTTTGCCAAATTACCATTTAATTAAAGCGTTTAATGTTCAAAAAATTAAACCCATTAAACTTATTCTGTATAAATAAATGAAATTCAACTATCCATGATAAAAATAATAAAGTATAGCCTATTTTTAAAAGAAATTATACGGAATCCACAGTAAATTTGATTTAGTAAAACTATGCGGTCGGGAAAGCAAGTTAAAAGGCAATGAATTCGGATGTTCATACAAAGTAAGAATGCGGCATAATGATAATGAAAGCAACTTAAGAGACGTCTAAGGGATGTAAATCTGATCTATTCATTTTATTAAGGCATAGCAGAGATGCTATACAACAACGTAGTGGAAATGCAAAGGACTTAAAGGAATCGTGGACAATTTGAAGGCCAGTTAATTTAACTCTTACTCTTCGGGCTAATAATAGAGCTGTGGGAAAATATTTCACCTGAGCGTGTTGATGAGGTGCACGGGCATGTAGCAAAGACCGAAGAGCACTACAACTGAGATGATCATCTTGGCTGCTTTCCGACGACTCCGGATCTGGGTCTCGATGCCCGCAGACGACGAGGACGACGTCGCGGTTGCGGAGGTCAGGCTAATGGCTCCATTCCCACTGCTCTTCACTACGGCTGGAGAAAAATAAACAAACCTTCAGAGATGCAACTAAATAAAGATACTTTTAATGTTGTCTTCACTCATGCGAGACCACAGAGGTATGTTTTGTCTGTATTTATGTTACTTTCTTAAAATGTTCATCAAATTGCTACTATAATAATGTGTATGCAAAAATGTGTTTAAGTTTGTCTCAGCGTGTATAAACATATATACAATATTTAAAGCACGAAAAGTATTTTTGCAAGATATACTTTAATACAGCGATTCTCAACCCGTGGGGCGCGCCCCCCTAGGGGGGCGCGAGCACACTAGAGGGGGTGCGTGGGAATATCCAAGAGAAAACATTATTTTAAGAAATTGATTAACTGACTGAAGGGAAAGCACACATATACATATAAAACAAAATACATTTCGACATATTTAATAACTTATTAAAGGAAAACGACTTACTAAGTCGAAATTTACTTAATCAAAACATACTAAATTAAAACAAATTTTATAATTATTAGTGACTTACTGGAGCCTGTCTTGCAGAGCGAAGTTTTTCGAAGGAAGGCTTAATATTAGAAATAGCCACTCTCAGTTCTGCCGAGATCTATATTTTGTCTTCAAAGAAGCGACAGCAGAAAATCCAGTTTCACAAAGGTAGGATGTTGAAAATGGTAATAGAATGCAAAATTCCCTTATTTTTAGTGCAGAAAAAGCATCCTCTATTGATGCCCAAAATTCAAATAGTGATTTATTACTAAATTGTCTATTAGTTTCGCCACTTGTCGTGAAGTCTATGAATTTTGCTTCCTCATCAATTCAGAGTCCTTCGGGAGTCTTATGAAATGGATCCCTAACTCACTTATAACTTGCTATCAGTTTGTCGTCAGAAAGAAAATACTTTTTAAAATTCTTTCCCAGCATGGCTAAATGATTTTCAGTGGTTACAAAAACCACTTTTACATGTTCTTCTTCAGCATTGTAAGTTTTAGTACAATCATCCATATTTGCAAACATTGTTGGATTTCTTTGCTTTAAATTTTTGCTCCACAATTCCATTTTTTTACAAAAAGTATCAACTTTATCACTCGTATACACCATATGCGTATTTGCTTCTTGTAGTGGAAAATTCAAATTATTTAATTTCTCGAATATGTCGACCAAGTAGCTCAATTTCATCACAAATAAACCATCGCGAAAATTCTCGGCCTCCGGTCTGTTTTCTTCTTCCAGGAAAATGGCGATTTCTTCTCTTAATTCATAAACACGTTGCAAAAATTTCTCACGTGATAATCATCTTGCCAAGCAATAAAATAATAACGATGAATGTACTGAACCCATGTCTTTACAAAGTGCAGAAAAGATTCTCGATTTCAGGGGTCTCATTTTTATATAATTTACTACGGTTACAACCGTAGTTAACACAATATTCAGACCAGGACTCATTTCTTTCGAAGTCAAAGCTTCTCTGTGGATCATCCAATGTGTCCAGACGCACTGAGGCGATTTTTGTTTTACAAGTGCTTGTATTTCTTGGAATTTTCCGGACATTGAACGAGCACCATCGGTGCATATTCCGACGCAATTTTTCCATTCTATGTTTGCCTCGTTCATAAAATCATTTAAAATAGCAAATAATGTGAGGGCCGTTGTTTTTTCTATTAATTTGCAGAAAATTAGTTCTTCTACAACTGACATATTATCACAAAATCGAACATAGGCAATTAAATGAGCATCTTTATTACTATCTGTTGCTTCATCAAGTAATCAAATTGCTTCAACATTGAAAACAATTTGTCATGCAACTTCGAGAAAAGCTGACACTGTACATCTTCAGCTATATCACCAATTCGACGAGCAACAGTATCATTTGAAACAGGTACGGACTGCAGTTGTTTTGAAAAATTATCTCCAAACATAGTTTCTACAATCTCAATAGCTGCTGGTAAAATAAGCTCTTCACCAATGGTGTGTGTGAGGTTTTTTACATCTGACAATTTTATATGAAACTTTGTAGGATGCAATTAAAGCTTTTTAATTCACAAAGGTTTTTAAAAATTATTTTTGCTTTTTATATGATTTTAATTCGAAGAATTCTCTGGGTTTGTTGACGTACTCACTATGAAGCGTTTCCAAATGTCATTTAAGTTTATTAGGTTTCATGCTGCCTGCGGCCAACATTTTTGAGCAAATGATACACAGGGGCCTTTCTTCTCCATTTACTTCAATACTGGTAAACCTAAAATTTTAGTATTCTTGAGATATTTTTTTGATTTTAGTTTTTAGCCGTCTGTGTGCTTGTTGAAGCTTGATTGTCGTCTAATGCTCGCTTACTTCAGCTGAAAAATTTATTCATGAATCTGCTGCCGTAAATATTTAATATAGTGAATTGCAATTAACACGAAAACATATATAACATACACATTCGCGATATATTCGATAGCGATAGAAGGATCGACTCGAATGAGACTGGCTGGAATAGAAACTTGCGTTATCGAACATTTACCTTTTTCTTATGAGAAAACATCTGCGCATGCTTGAGACGGCATCGGTCGTGTGGATTCTCTTCCACAAACATTACTTATTTTTTTCTCTTTTGTTTAGTCATACTTCTGTTTTATTTCTTTTATTATTCCAAAAAATGTATTCCCAGTTTCTAAATTTAGCTAACCCCATCTAGGTCAACTTTCATTAACGAATTTTTCTAATTTCATATTCTTTTAACGTTATCTCCCTGTGTGGACTTCATTTCAAATATAATATTTAAATTTTCCCCGCTTTCATTCGCTTCATCTGTTCACTGCCCGCTTGGCAAAATGCCAGATGTGATTTCTCGCCAATGTTGGCTCGCTTTTACTCTGTTTTTGTCAGTTAGTTAAAAATAATTTAAAAACAGAATACAAAGTATAGAATATACATAATTGTTGTATATATTTTATTGTAAGCGGGGGGGTGGGGGTGAGATGAAAATTAGGATTTAAAACTGGGCAGCGAATACTGAAAGGTTGAGAAACGCTGCTTTAATATATATTTATAGTATAGTTTTTCTCTAATTTTGATATATATATATATATATATATATATATATATATATATATATATATATATATATATATATATATATATATATATATATATATATATATATATATATATATATATTAAAATTAGGGAAAAACTATACAAGGCTAATTTCAGTATGACTAAAAAGTAAAGTTTTGAAATTTAAAAAGGTACAAAAATGGTATTTGTGCGATAAACAGATACGAAGATATTGAGGAAAGCATTTCAATTAATTTAGAAGTAAAATTCAGAATACTCTCTTTATGAGCATCTAAGGTCAAAGAAATAACTGCCCACTAAATATGGTAGCTCTGGATTGGATTGTGGGATTTAATGACGCAAGAACCATTTTTGATTTTACTGCGCCAGACACATGGTTAGAATATAAAAAGGGCATATTTATGCAAAAATCTGTAAAAGTAGAAACTGATTAAAAAAATTACATGGCATTGTCTCTTAATATTGTAAACAAGGTGTAAAAAATGGCAGCAAAATGAAACATTAAATAATATAATCAATTGCTTTTAAAAATTTAAAGAGATTTTTTCTTGGGAATGTTAGCTCTGGATATAATTGTCTGTTCTATAGAGTGTTTTCAGCGATTTTTGCATGATGTATGTCACCTCATCCAATTTTAAGAATTTTTCCACCATACACATTATCATGTTAAAATATTAAAGGAAATAGATGTTTGCTATTATAAGATGGATCATTACGGGACTTGCAGCCCTTTTTTTTTTTTTAATCAGATACTTTTAGAGTCGGCACAGATTCCACTAAAAAATTTTCATGCACTCGGGTCTCATATACATTATATTACTATAGATCCAACTTTCTTACATGCAGTTGTCATACCTTGCCAAGAAAATATATCTGAGGAATGTATCATTAAAATATCACCCATCATTACAGTGGAAAATGGCTAGAGGTGACAGCCTCTTCATTGTTTCACCATGAAGGCTGTTGCAATCAATTTGAATCCTTATCATAGTATCATAGCATTCCTGTACCACAAGAGTGGTGGAATGACCACCTTCTTTGCAGAATGTCTGAAATTAAATTCTGAAAACGAAAATACAGATATTCTACCTTGCCAAGAAAATATATCTAAGGAATGTATCATTAAAATATCCCCTATCATTACAGTGGAATTATTTGCGAGCAACAAATAGCATTTATATTATTTATTTTTATTATCTTAGCTTTGTGCCTAATTTGAATAAAATTGTCTCAGTTCTCTTTGTATTCAGTCAAAATTATTTGAATCAATGAGCATTCTTATAAATGTATTATATAATTAAGTCAAATATTTGGTACAGGCTTTTTTTATTTGTTACAGATCAATAGAACTAGATTAAAAGCTCTTGACTATTATATTTCGCTCTATCATCGTTTAATAGGATCACTGAAAGACATGCCGTGATGTAGAACAGAGAAGCTACAAACTGCGAAAACCCAATATGAGCAACAGCACATTTTATCTAATTGGAGGCTCACTTACAATTTGTTCATCCTCGAATCGTTCCTTCTCTTGCTAAATCAGCAGTTGATTTCAATATTAAATTATCGACGTTAATTTTAAAAGTAACACATGTTTATTGAATTTCAAGTTTTACATCGTGAATGGCATAGTCAATTTTAAATCACTAAATCTCTCAAAAATTGAAAGATAAGGGATCAATGTAAAGAGAGTGAGAAAAGAATGTTGGAGTCTTATAATATTCTTTTTATTCATTAAAAAATTACTTAAGAAAGTGAAATATTTCTTTGTCATTTACTTATATATTTAAACACTCAGAAATATCAAGGAAACGATCAATGGAAAAGTGCACCGTCTGTATGATACGCGATCTAATTCATATTGAAACTTATATTATTGGAAAAAGTTTTACATTTAAAAAAAATAGCTAAAAATGGAAATATTTCAGTGGCAAAAATCGATATCATTGAAAAAATAATCTTTCGAATTTTAAAATAATACAAAAAGTAATTTTATGCTGCAATAGTTTTGTAAACTATCACAGAAAAACTAAAACTCACTACCCAGAGTCCTCTAAACTTTTGACTCATAAAACTCCAATTAAATTTCAAATGAAATAATAAGAGGTGCAATTGATATCATGCATATTATATATGCGCCAAGTTTAGTAGATTTACATAAAGCAGTATGCTCTGTAAAATGCTAGCACACGCATTCATTTTTATTTTAAAAAATACATTAATAATTCAATAAACTGGAAAGATCCGGTTACCATCTTAATATTCATACCTTCATTGCTTGCTCTTCAAAAAACTGTTAGGAATTACCCCATTAAAGATGAAGCTATTCAATATAAATATAATTTGAAAGTTGATCCATGAGATGAGATAAGGCTCAACAAGGGGATCAAATTAATGATTGCTTGCGGTAAAGCAACTATTGGATTTACGAATTCATATGATGGGAAATTAACCACAAGATATTGATGAATTCATAATGAATGAGTAGATATGCAAGTCCCAACGAACATAATTTTGAAGCATAAACGATTTCCATTTCTTTATTAGAATTTTAATGGGATATTTATAAGCAATACAGCATGAATGAAGGCCTACATCTTCGTAGAATATCGGATGCACTGGATAGAAATCGGATAGAGATATCGATACACTTTCAAAACGAGAGCCTTCGGCGTTTTAAAATTTTATTATCAAAATAATAAAAGAAGAACAATTTAGAATCCATCATTTTGTTTAAAATGTCAAGATCTGTCCAGTCAGTAATGAATATTATTTCCTATTCAGCATAATATTTTACATAAATAAAAGTTTATAATTTTTTCTGAATTTTCGCGCAAGAAATATAAAAATTTCTGTTGTCGCTACTCCTACTTTAAAAATGTCTAAATTCTTTGAAATCGCCGTTTTTTTTTTTTTTTTTTTTTTTTTTTTTTACTTTCCTGCGTTTATAGACATATGAATTTTCTAAACCCAGGATGTTTGCAGAAAAAAATATAAATCGAGAGCGAAATGAGCTAGGTTAATGAAATTCGGCTCGTGGCTTTAACCAAAATATATGAATCAAATTTTTAAGGAAATTCATCCAAGTAAAATACATCTATCTTTTCTCCCGTCTCTCTCTCTCTCTCATTCAAAAATGTAAGAATATAAATAGATTAAATTCAGTTTGTAATTTATCTTCTCAATTATGGATACATATCAGGTTTTGCAATAAATATAATAATGAGTGTTCTGTCTGTCAATCCGTCTTGTCGTTTGTATATGAATGAGTTTTTGTAAGATCTTGTAAAATTCAATTCGCACATTCATTTCATTTCCCTATTGCTAAGAAGAGTAAAATGCGTGTGCTCTTGTTAGCTAAAATTGACCTTTCATCAACGGAAAGGGAAAATAATTTTTTCCCACCTCGTTATTGGTTTGGCAGCAACATTTCTGGTGTAGAATTTCCTGCTCATAGCACTACCATTCTTATGACAGATGATTTAAAATACATATTGGATAATGAAATGGAGACACCATAACTGAGAGAATGACATTTTTAATTTTGGTGCTTGATGAAATATGTCAGCCAATTGGCATATTCATCTAGTGAATAAAGGGTGCTGTATTAATAAATGCATCGCCACTCTTATACCAAAATATCGTAAATTAAACTTGGCAGAAGATTTTCTTTGAGGCAAATCACTCATATGTAAATCAGCTCTGAAATGGTTGTAAGTGACGTATGACTGCTATATGTTGCCAGAAAATGCATGATGTCTTTATTGATTTTAACTGCTACATTTAAATGAAGTTTGTTTTCCTAAGACGTTTTCGTCGTACAATATTTTAGCATAGCAGCGATGATATTGATATTTTTCAGTCAACCTTTCTTTCGTTATTATTTAAATGTGCCTTACCAATTAATCGATGCTATAAAATGATTTACTTGACTTGTAGAGGAATTCAATAACTGATTATTCATTTACTTTACACACGCTGATTAAAGTACTGAATTCTGTCTTTTGGCCAAATGCAAAATTGGACTAAGATTAACCTTTTCAAGGACAAAAATGTTGGCTCTGATTCAAACTTCAAGGCTCAAAATGTTGAACCCTGATTCTATTCTAGGCCCCTTTTTTGTTCATTTATAGTCCACGGGAGTATTCTACTATTGACTTTCTTGTTTTCTTGCACAGAATGGTATGTTTTAAGCTAAGCTTCATAGAATAGAGCAGTCATTTCAGATTTATTTCTGCATCCAAAATATTCTAAAATTCCAACCTGGAATATATATTAATAAAATATAATTTTGGTATCAGGACTTCCAAATTTCTTACAATTATCTTTTGTAATGTTGAGTTCCGCTCTCATACACATAGATAAGTAAACTGACTGTGTACTTTTTTGGCGGATTTCGTTCAAAATTCGATACAGAATTTAAATTTAGGAAGTAGATGTCTTACGCTAAAGTTTAGCCATCTATCTAGTTATGTTTTAGCTTTATCACTTTTAAACACATATGAATACGAAACAAACATATATGAATATAAAATTTAAGCCCATTTAATGATTTCATTCAAAATTTGTGGAACATGGATAATTTTTCTCATAAAACTTTCATCCTTTCATCTATTTTGCACCATTCATTTTTGAATCTTGTTGACGGATAGACACAATTCCAGAAATCGATGTTTCAAAACTGATGTAAGTCTGAAATACGGATGATCAGGAAAATGCTATGTCTCCTAATATACACGTTATATGGAAATATACATTTCCCATTCACAGCCAGCGGAAGTTTTCTCCACGAAATACCTAAGGTCCTGAATATTTTAAAAGATTTTGACAAACAATTATTATGAAATATATTTGATAATTTATTATATATATATATTTGAAGTGAATCTAGCATTTTTATTAAATTCGTACATATTCCGAGTATACACTGTGGATGCCTTTTCTACTACCGATTAAAACCAAAATTGAAGCAAAAATTGCGTTTGTATGCGCGTGAAAGTACAAAGCGGAAAGTGACCAATTCTTTGACTGATTAAGCTCAGAATTAGATAAGAGGCTGATAAAGAGAATTAGATAAATGCTAGAACTACTACCAAATTTTGTCGACATAATTTTTTATTTCATGTAATTATAGAGATCTCTTCTGCTCAAATGTTTCTTTATAAGCTTGTACTTGATTCGTTAAATCATTTGATTTTGCCAAAATTTATTCCAAGTAGAAAAGCCTGAGGATTATATTAAATAAAAATAGTTAAAAAAATAGGCGCTAGAATGAAAAAAAAAATGAATGTCCAGAAAGAATTCGGCCAGGAGATTTTATGAAAGGCCACTTTCGGACAGGAATTCAAGCCAGGAACTTTTTCTCTAATTTAATTCACAAATATAAATTTTGAAGACTTTTTGAGGAATTTTACTGTTGGGAACAAGCAGAGATAATTTAAAGAACACGTTTTAACTTTAATCTTTTATTTTTTAAGCCAGCATTCTCTTATCTAATCCAGTTTTTCCAATACTATTTGCGTTATACGTAATAGAAGAATTATATTTGCTCTATTAATAACGTTTTCAAATGTTGTCAGTCTTTTTAATAATATTTATAAATAAAACATAAATTATTTGCTATCTTGTTTAAAAGATTAGTAATAAAATTCTCTTTTAAACTTTTTATTCGTTTCTGTAATAAATTGTTGACAAAAATCTCTCTCTCTCTTTTCTGAAACTGCTCACATTATTATTAATCCTTCCCTTCATTTAATCCGTGATTTTAATCTTTCACTCTGAGTGCCCTCCCAAAGGCTAATAACATGTTCTACGCATTTTAGCAACAAAAGTATACATATGTCGATCAATTGAAATCAAGATCTTTTTAATTTTTACCATTCTCTCAAAATGTCAGATTATATAATATCTAATTTCCTATTGTAACATGTCACTTTTCTACATATATAAAGCCTTCATAATTTCCATGATTACATATAATTTGTTTCATTTATCTTATCTAATTTTTTTTATGCTAACTATAAATAATGTAGCATGATTAACGAAAATTTGTATCAACAAAACCTCTTTATAAAGGGGAAACAAACAATCTTAATTATTCGTATTCTAACGATTTCCTAAGAATACGAGAGGTTCAGTGAGGAAGAGATTGTCTATTTCTTAGCAGTAACTTCTATCTTTCCTACCCTGTTCTTTTTGTTGCTCAATAGATGGTGCTGAATATTTTCTATAATTTTATTGTGTAAGGCATACGCTTTCATATGCACTTTTTATTTTTCACAAATGACTAGTTCTTTCTCCTTCTTTTCTCAAATTTGGTTAAGTCTAAACCTTTTCATCATTGATATATTAAAGAAAAATTATGAATTCTCAGAAAATGTTCTCAATTTTGGGTATCTGTCCATATTTGGTGCTTCAAATCTCTAAAATTTTTATATTTCACCTTTTATTGGCTGATTTCGGCTGTGCCTAAATTTTCAATGCTGAATTTCGTGTCATTTTGTTTATCATTCTTCATTTTTCTATTTTTGCATTGTGTGTCATTTCTTCTTGTTATGTCTTGAAATCTCAATTTCTTAAGACATTCGGGCTATAAAAGGATTCATCTTTGGATGAGGGTCAGGCAACAAACAGGAAAAAATCCTTGTTTCGAATGCTTGTACGAAGATGATGCTTAATAAAGTCGTTAAGTCTAATGCAATTTTTCATTTTCATTTTATTTTTATCCACTATAATTTTCAGATTTTCTTTCGATTTTCAGATTTCGAATAAATTGTGTGTAATATTTTATTCTTTTAGATATTAAACCACTTTCGCTCTATAATTGCAGTGTTTTTCCTAAAACAGATTTCTAATTTTCACGCATAATTTTCCTCCTCTCGCTCGTGGATATTAAGTACGCAATGTGAGAATTTTATTTTCCATTCTTTCTTTTTATTTAGTTTCTCTCGTCCAGTGCACTCAAAGATTCTCAAAACATTAAAGTTCGGTATGTAGTTATCTTTCATTGAAAGTAGAATCTAAAAAATATATCATTGTGTTGTAAGAGATACGATTATTTGGAACCCAGGAAATTTGAAAGACTTCATAATTCAAAAGAGATGGCGGCACTAAAATCAAAATCACTTTCGATTAAAAAAATCGTGTGGGTATACAAATTAATATCGATTAAAAATAATTTGTAGATAAGTATTGATAAATCAAAACATATTTCATTTTCAAAAAACTTATTTATGAAATTAGAACACACATTTCCCCCCTTTTATTTCAAAAATGTCTTCGAAATATTTCTTATAAATTTTTTTCAAAAATTATAATTTAGATTATGTGTAGCAGAGAAGCTGTGAAACGTTTTACATGAGCAGAAGAAATGAGAAGGTGCAGCAACTTTAATTAAAATGTGTGCTTTAAAATTCTCGACATTTTAATAAAATGTCACATCAATGCCGTGAAAGCACATGTATAATGGAGCATTTGTAGAAAATATTTCATTAATAATATATATTCATTTCTGCAAAAATATTTCATTTTACAATTTATTAATGCTGTATTATATTTGTATGCTTTACGAGCCGGCCTATTTTGATAAAATTGAAATTTCCAAATTGGGTTCAAAGTTAACATGTCCATGGAGCATAAAAGTATAAAAAAAAGATAGAAATTAATTTTGGACATTCTATTATCAGCAAGAGCAATCGTAAGGAGCTCATGGCGTGAGCTTATGATTTTCATTTCCTAACACATTCTACAATATTTAGTAATATTATTCCATTGAATATCCGGTAATTGTTTAGATGTAAAGCACCAAATGATTAACATAAAATAATAAATGTCTTTGGGGAAAAAGAGAAACAAAATGAAGAATGTCTAGATTTTTTTCCTAAGAAGTTGTGATATGAAAGAAAGATGTTAAAGTACGAAAAAAGGGATAACTTTAATTAATATCTAAATAAACAGAAAATAAAATATTTATTTTATAAAACTGGAAACAACACCGACAAATAAGGAAACGAGACTGACATCAAAAGCTTATTGCGCTTAATCTGTGATTTGTATCACTCAAATGAATGATTCCATTGGCAATATTTCGAGCAGTGACGAATATCTCATAACAAATCAGAATTGGGTGCTTTTGGTTAAGCACTTAATAATAATGTTATTGCACAGACGGTTACTTTACAATTTTTTTTTTAAGAATTCCCTTTATAAAGATAAAAATTTATAAATAATGTAACATTCTGAAATGCAATGAAAGCATTAAAGTTCGTCACAGGGTAAGGGATTTATGACCGCCATTATATTAAAAAATCTGCTAAAACTAATTCACTTAATTACTTCCTATGTTCATTCTGCCATTCATAAGACTCCTCTCAGTGTTTATTTTTCATGAAAGATTACGTCTATTTTTATTTTACACTTTTGGCGATGAAATACAGTTTGTTTAGTATGCACTTTTCATTGGGAAACAAAAGAGAAATCTTTAAAAAACGGCAGTAACATAAAAATCTTTATTTTGAACATTTATATCCCCAAAACGCTAATCTTGAATATGAAGCAATATTTAATGATATGTGCTTTTCTTCATTTCACATTTTCAAAAATAGTCGCTTTCTTATCAAAGAATTTAAAAAAATTTCATTTGAAGTAATGTAATATTCAAATTATTTAATTCAGTCAATTGCTGGATCAATCAATATTTTTTTCGTTTCATGTCATAGGAGCTTTCCAAATAAACCAATAATTTTACTCCCCATTATCTCCATGATTTATGACGTCATTACATGTGTAGTTAGATTTATTGCTAATGTAAAATAGCCGCGTTATGTACAATATATGTTTTTTTAATGGGGTATATCTGCAGCTTTGCCATTTATTAACGGATTTTCACAAAATGGATGGTTCGAGGGAATACGTTTATTTCAATCGAGAAATCATTTAACCAAGTTAATTTAATAGTATTTCAAATTTTTCCTTTAAGAAACCGAGAGTGTTGAATGACTTGATCTATCAAGCTCTTTCTATGTATCTGTGTCAGATTTTTCTTGGTAATTCCCTGTGGTTGCTTCATTCGACGCGCTGGAAATTCAGTCAGAAGAGGAACATTACTCTAAAGACCAAATGTTCAATGAATGTCATCTTGTTTATAAAATAACTGAAATTTCGGAAAAATAATCAAATGCAATTCAGATTTATTTTAACATAGGCGTACGAATTATGAATATTTTATTGTTTTTTATTTAAATATCGAAATCTTTTCATTCAATTAATTCAATTCAATAATCAATAATCATCCTTTTTAGTTGATCCCGATTTCTTCATTCACTTGCTTTTACAACGAATGAAATAAGTGGTTTAAGTTACTTTCCTTTTTTTTAAATCCCTGATAGATGAAATAATCACTGCCCATTAAAATGTGAGAATATTTTTTTTCAGGTGTAAACGATTGTTAATCAAATAGAAGATTGATTATGTTCCATATAGCATTTTTTAATAATAAAAATACTTTACATATGAGTTAACAAATGATTTCTGTTAGATTTCTGACGGATGATTTACATGCAGCTTCGGAAGGCGTCTCCCTACATGTTAGCCTCGCGAACTAATTTGGGTTTTCTGTAATCACTCTTCAGATAATTTTATTCCACAACCTTCCACCCATTCTGTATGAACATAGGGTATTTTACCATGAACCGTTATTGGATTTCACACTTTCTAAGAGAGTCTGAAGACATCCTGAAGAGTTAATCATTATATTATCATTTCTTTTCTAAAAAAATCAATCAGAGTATGGTCATATATACCCCTCGTCCTCATTGAGATATGAATCTTTGAAACTGCTTTAACGACTTTTTTTTCCTTTGAAAGATGTTGTTTTATCATTATATCTATATAAAAATTTTCTTCTGTTATTTTCTTTTGAGAAACTTAGTTACGGTTGGTTTCTAAAATAGTGAAAAAATAACAATTTTGCGTGTTCTACAACCCTTAATAGAAATCATTTTTATTTCTAAGAACTCTGGTAAATAAGAGTTTAAATAAATCTATATTTCTTTTAAATGCAACAAATTCATTCCTTTGTTTCACCTTCCCTCTCGCCTAAAGCATTTGCCCGGTCCATCCCACATTAGACATGCCACTGTGTCTGAACGAAACCTCTAATACATTCTGTAGCCGTTTTGGTAATGGAAATGCCAAAATTAAAAGGTTTTATTGCATTTACATGTTGTTTATTCCTTTTCTTTTTTCTTGTCTTCTTTGAACTAATTCTGACGAAGATATTATTGAACCTGTAGTCTACGTAATTCCGAATCTTCTTTGATCCTACCCCTATCTCAAGATTGTAGGTGCTGAATCAACCTGTTCATTTTCCAAAGATTGCAACTGGAGTTTCTTTTAATTCTTAACCAAATGCCTCTTGTTGTTTAAACTATCTACGAAGCAATGAATTGTTGAGATAAATAGTATATAAAGATGAATAATGATCCAAGCGGAAATAATTACAAAGCCAGTACAACTGAAAAGAATTTCAAAGGGCAGTGCCTTGTTCTAAAGGAAAAGATACGCTATTTGGTACACAATTTTGAAAAAAAAATACTCCCTTTATATCTAGATTAACAAGTAATAAAGATTAAAAAAACAGGCATTATATTATTCAAAGAATTTCATCACGGATTTCGCTGAGGTTGACAGATGCTTTGAATGAAATTTTAAGAACATTGAGATGAAAGTTGTTGTTACCTTTTTCTGCTACAAAGAAAAGAATGCCCATAGATTACTGTTAATCATGCAATTATATTTTACAAATAACTCGAAATTATTTGTAGATTTATTTATGTCTGGTTTTAGTTTATTTCTTTCTTTCCGATAATCTCACCATAACTTTATTATGTCACAGATTAAAATCGACCCACATTGCGTCAGATTGTTAAACTTTTTAACACAAATTATTTGGAGTCTTTTATGAATAAATAAATAATGCAATAAAAAAATGAACTTCACTCAAATGACCTTTTTCAAATAATTTTTAACTGTAAGTAAGTCAACGCTTTCGCTAAGGTTTTTAAATGATCCCTTTCCCGTGAATATCCAAACAATGCGAATTCATTTACGCTTATTTTAAAACTGTATTTACATTGTCCAGATTCGGCATAACTTCTCAAAAAATGAGGGCTACAAAGTTTTTATGAATGAACTAGGAGCTTAATCCTTAAAATTGTACACTGTTATTTTTAAGCAATGAAAGAACATTTCATGTCTAGTGGTCAAAAATATTTTAAATGTTAAAAATGTTCTTGGTATTTTGTTAATTAATAAAATCTTATTTTGTGGAATCATATTTATAAAAATATTATAAGTAGGAGCTAGATTTATCACTCATTTAGAAGAAAGAAAACTAGCCCTCCAATGGCTAAAAAAAAAAAAAAATTCGTTTATAAATAGAGAAAAAATTGACACTTTTTTTTTCTGAGCCAATACCACAGTTTGTAAAATAAATGTGGTTCTTTCATTCTTCCGTACACAAAGAGTAAAACATTTCCTTTAAAATCATAGGTTTATGGTATCCATGCTTCAAGATATAATTTAAAGTTGAGATATCTTAATAAAACTTCGGATTATATTTTATGAAAATGAATTATTTTAACAAAAAAACAAACAAAAAAAACATTGCAAAATTCTGTATTGAGTAATTTTTTTAATAAACTCTTAAGCCCATTTTTTTTTCATTTATTAACAAAAAGGTGTTATAATATTTAGCTTTAGATATTTCTGTTTTTTTCCAGCTTCATTTTATTAGAATATTGGAGTTACGCAACGAACAACACTATGGAACATAATAGAGATTTAAATTGTAAAATTTTCTCATTCATACATTATGATGTTTCAATATTTGCCTCAACAAGAAGTAATGCATTCCCACATACCACTTTGCAAATGACTGTAAGATAATCTTACCTGATTGTCAATGGCACCAAATTTTTCCGAATAGTGTAGCTGAATCTTTAGTTACCACGAAATACATTGCACATGCGAAGCGTTTCTTTTATGAAGTGAAATTGTTTTTGAAAAGTAAGTGTAGGTATGAAATAGACAGCAATTAAATAAAAAAACTTCTCGTCTACAATAATCGACAACTCCTATCGAATCTAGCCGGAATGTCATTTATCTTCTACTATGACGAATATGAGCATTTGCATGAATATTGAAGCTCTACCGGCCAAAAAGTTTCACTTAAAAATACAGAACTTAGCATAAATATATCTTGAAGGATGGGAATGTGAACCTCAGAGAAATTTTGAAATAATTTTAATCAACTAAAAATTAAGCATTTTTATAATATATATATATATATATATATATATATATATATATATATATATATATATATATATATATATATATATATATATATATATATATATATATATATATATATATAAAATTTATATATTAATATTTGTATATATAATAATATATTATATATATATTAATTTTAAAATTCTATATTATTAATTATTAGTTTTGTATTATTTAAGGCAAACATGGTTTATGTGTCCCCTCTAATCGGAGCCCACTATCTAATTTCTAGGTTAGGATTATGTATATGCATTTAATAGGGAGAAATATCCTAAATGAAGTAGAGAATATTATATCATATAGATTGAGTTCATAAATGTTCTGATGAATTACAAAATCTTAAATTTCTATCTAGACCCACAGTGCTACCAGTCATTCTCAGTGAAATATCCTTAAGATACTAAAATTTTTAACAAAAAAGTCCCACATAATTGCATCATCATTATCCTAGAATAATGACATTCAAGATTTCATAACTCGGTCAGATTTGACTAGAATATTGAAACCTTTTTTTTTTTTTTTTTTTTTTTTTTTCTAATTTAAAAACCAGGGACGAAAAATAATTTCAGATATTGGACAAATTATAAGCATATTCTATAATTACATAAGACTTCAATGCTGAATGATTATATCTTCTGTACTTATATTTAAAAATATATATATGATTAGTTTCAGCTAAAATCACACTCCACAACTTAGTTTATGCGGCATGGTTACGGCAGTGTGGTTAAAAAGGGTGATACTGAAGATTTTATGCCATTCAGCTATGTTTTAGCATAAAATCATTAAAATGATTTTAGGAATTATATATTCTGTTAACTCTTGATATTCTAAACAATATTAAACCTGCATAGTCCTCTTTCAGCGCCCCAGTCACCCATGATTCACAGATCATCTATTCCATTCGGTGCTCGCATGCATAAATACACAAAACTTGTGAGTGCAAAGAAATACAACACCGCAATTCAATGAGAGTTCAAGTGACCATTCACCTGTTCTGATTTGTCTGGAATTGACTTCCGCGCTGCCCGGTATGTTTCGGTTCCAGAGCACCTTGACGATCTGGTAGTAGAAGAAAGACATGAATAGGAATGGGAAGAAGTAGAGGAAGAAGACGATGAGCAGCTGGTAGATCTTGGTGTAGTGGTTGCTCCAGGTGTAGGTGCAGTCGGTGAAATAGTGCGTCTCCACGCGGAGGGCGGAGCTGCGGCGGGTGTCCATAACGAGGGCATCAGGCAGCACCAGGAGCAGGGACGTCACCCAGATGATGATGATGGCCTTCTTTGCTCGACTGGCGGTGCTCTTGAACTTGAGGGGATGGCAGATGGCGTACCACCGGTCAATGGAGATGAACGTCAAAGTCAGCACCGATACGGACACAGAAACACTCTGCGGAAGAATAGGACAATGTTTGTTAGATAGGATACAAAAAAGATGAAAGGAAACAACCGAAGCAGGCATCTAACGTCATATTCAATGCGATATTTCTCCATCTTAACGTAACATTTCTCTTTTAAACATCTAATAAATCTTTGTATTTCCTAATATTTTAAGTCACTGGGAATATTGTTAGATGTAACTCTACATTGTTCCTAAAAATTAAAAAAAAATAATAAGAAAATTGGTTATTTCTAGCAAATAATAAATAAAAATTAACTGAAGAGAAATTCGAAGTACAAAACCAGCTTCTAGAGAAGTAAGCCGAGAAAGCTTTATAGCAGATTGTTGCTATTTACAGATAACTGCAAGTACTAGCAAAACTGCACCCCTTGTGATCTTCTCTAATGGTATTCATGCTGGTATCAGATTAACTATAAGCAGGAAATTTCAAGAATAGCAGCTCTGTGTAAGACACCGATCAGCTTGTGCACCCTACAATGAATCATCGAAATATGAGGCCAATTCATTAATTAATTTTATATTTCAATGAATTAACATTACATTTACATCTTAATTTAATGGCAAAGTCTTTCATAAATCCTGCATTTATTACATCCAAAGTTTATATTTTAAAATTCATCAAATTGTCAAACTCTGCCTCTCTGAAGCCAAAAGTTTGAGCTAGTACTCATGGGTATTGAAGGAAGGAGATCTTCAGCATTCACAAGCTGCTTAATGCAGCAATAAGTTATGAGCCCGTTTTCTCATGAAAAAAATACTACTATTATATTATTACAACACTTTTTCTGAGCTTGAAATATCGTTGTCGTTCCTGTTTATCATTTGAGATAAATGCTTTCCAGGTTGAAACTGATCGTACGAACATAGATCTCATGTTTTTTTTTCTTTTCTGTTTGTATTTTTGGCACAGGACACAAGTCTGTTACTTCTGCCAAAATTTTGAAACACTATTTGAGTAATGTTTTTAACAGATATTTTTTCAATTCCAAAAAATAAAAACAAATAAATAAGTAAAAAATTTTATAATAATAATTTTTTTGAATTTTGTCCCTTAAATTTTGG